>NC_140006.1:11813357-12413357 GCF_964263955.1 Coregonus lavaretus | reverse complement strand
TTCTATCTCACTCTCTTTGTCACAGCTTTCCCTCCTTCCCTCCTCTCTCTTTCTCTTGTTCTTTCAGTAACAATTTATTTATTTCTCTCTCATACAGAGCAGTGCCAACTCTCTGCATACATGCGCTTCAGATCCCCTTGCTCTTCAGCATGTACACACACACACACACACACACAGACACACCTGCCCTCACAGACCCGTGCCAAACAGATCCCTCCATCTGCAGGTATCTAAAAAACAAGCACACAAACACATACCTGTGAGGCATGGACTCAGGTTGGCAGAACAGGCGCACCTGTCGGGCGTGGCACAGAGGTATGACTCACCTTTCACACACACCCTAGATTCCGGAAACACTTACAGAGAACACACACGCTCCCAGACAGACACACACACCCAAGCGAACGCCCAGCAGCACAGACAGTAATTTCTGTAATACTGATCTGCTGAGGCAGGCAGCTAAGAAGTGTAGCCTCTGGCAGCACTATTTACTGTATATATCATGATTATGTTATGGCTGCCGAGTTTAGTGTCTTGTACTCTGACTGACATGATTTTACTATACTGTAAAAATGGTGCTGTACACGTTGGGGAAGGGTCCACTCACTTAAGGTCAGTCAATGGTTAACATTGTGCAGAGTAGAAGTGGATTTCAACTCCTGCAGTGCAGTGTGTGCATGTCTGTGTGTTTGTGTGTGTGTCTGCCTGTGTGTGTGTGTCTCCGTGTACACAGTATGTGTGTGTGTGTTTGTGCGTGCATACAGTTTGTTACCAGCCAACAATGTGCCGACTCACACGGACACAGTTACAAAAGACCAAGAATGCCTCATTGCCTTCTATATATCAGTCACCACTTTAACACCACACACACACAGACATCTCTCACTGCTGAATAGGCACACACATACTCTGCTACACTGTACAAATGCACATACACACACAGTCTTGTACAGCTTACCTTGTGGGGACACAAGCTTCAGTCCCATTCAAAATCCAGTCCCAACCCCTAACCCTAACCCTAAACCTAACCAACCCTAGCTCCTAACCCTAACCCTAAAACTAACCCTAACTCCTAACCCTAAACCTAAAGGTCTAGTGTGTAATTCTAACCCTAACACTAATTCTAACCTTAACCCTAAACCCCCTAGAAATAGCATTTGACCTTGTGGGGACTAACAAAATGTCCCCAGTTGGTCCAATTTTTGTTTGTTTACTATTCTTGTGGGGACTTCTGGTCCCCACAAGTATAGTTAAACACGTCTGCACAAACACACACACACTCACACAAAAACACACTATCACTTGGCTGTTCATGCATGCACTGATATCTAAGGCCAGCATTTTACCCATAATGGAGGTTAGGATTTGGGGAAGAGGCTGAGACCTGCTGATTCAGTGTTTATGAGAGACATGTCCTGAGGGCATATGGAACAGAAACAGGCTGTGAGAGTGTGTCCCTGAAAGGTATATGGATTCAGTTCAACTTCCATTTTTGATCACTATATAAACTTCAGTCAGGTTTTCTACATGAGAGAACTCATTGAGGGAATCTCAGGGTATGAAATCTCAACTATAATCTGAACTAGAACATGTTTGTTTCTGTCTCTACCGGCTGACTGTTCACAGGGCTGATGAACAGGTGCCTCTAATATAGACACAGTCTAAAACTGGAACATCAAATTGTGTGTGTGTGTGTTCAGACAAGTTCAGGTCAGAACTAAGAATGCCCCCATTACAGAAAGTTACAGACCTGAGACTATAATGACTTCAACCCATAACATTCCAGACCTCGTTAAAAGGGGAGAATCTATTCTAAACACAAATCCATTCCAATGACTCTTTGTCCATAACAGCAGGTCTAGAATCAGTATAGTCATTGAGCACATGATGGTATAAAATGGGTCTGAGGTGCAGACAGCTGATCCTAAGTCAGTAGTTAATTAGATTGTTGAGGGCAGATGAGGTCTAGTCCTGCTGTGCTAAAATGAGCAGGGTGAAATTAGGCATGAGATTAATGGTAAAACTACAGAAGTGTGTCATTTCCTATGGTAGACGGCACATCTTTGGGGGTGTTAGCCAATTGCACACAACATGTCTTTCACTTGGCCAAAAGCCGTTCTAAGAAAAGCAGTTATCTTAGAAGTCAACTAAACTGTCTGGAAATGTTAAGGCTCAGCTGGTTTGAGGTTTCAGACAATGATGTACAGTATATGCTTTTACACCATCTAATGTCACTGTGACCCTGACTAACACAATGGCACAGTCCCTGCTACTACCACGCCCATCGCCTAGGGACTAGGCTAACTTTTACAGTATGTGACCCAAATGACATTCACCATCTACAGTATAGGCTGCTTTACTGTATTTTTGAGGCCTCACAGCATAAGGTGCACATGACACAAGGGCTAATAATAATAATAATAATAGGATATTGAGTACAATAACTCAATTATCCTAACTAGATCTGTGGCCAAGTGAAAACTCCCCAAAGGACATTTCTAGTATAAATCTGTAGAGCAGAGTAAGTGGTTTGGAATCATGTGACTTTCTTTTGCCAAATGCATGACCTATAATGAGATTGGAGGCGCGCACGAATAGGCACGAGCCTGCAAATGGCAGTAAAGCAGTAAAACTCACCAATAATTAACCGGTTACAAAAACATGCAGATTTTAAACGTTAACGAAATTTAGACGATGAAAACAACCGAAATCGGAGTTAATAAACTCGTTAAAATGTTTCCCGAATAAATGTAAGAATGATGTTGGGCCAAGAAACTTTTGCGAAGAACCTGCGAGCCTTTGAAGTATAGCCTATAGTAGCCTGTTAACCTGTTAAGCGAGGAACTCCGCAACTGAAACAGAAAAATAAATACAAATAAAAAATAGGGACACTTACATTCTTTTTTCCAACGGATTTAACTGCCAATGCATAGCGAGAGAGAAGCCGAAAAGGCTCCCGGGCTCTCCTTTCTTTTCAATAACGTTTTCTGTGTCCAGGTTGAAAGCCGATATATGCGTCCATTCCAGGGTAAAGATAAGCGAAAGATATGAGATGAATTGTATCAATCTCACCCCCATTGCGGCGAAAATGGTTTAATTCTGTGTGACTGAAAATGAACACAGTTATTTCTCCAGGGAACTCAGCCTGTTTGTCCGTGGTATAGAACTCACGCACGAGTGAAGTGATGTCTGACTTTATGCTGGCTATCTCGGGCTTTGGGTAGGATGTTGCCGACTTGAAGCTTGTGCCGCGCCCATCCTACATCTCCACTCTCCCTCCCTCCATATATGTTCTCTTACCTACAGAAGAACATACAGAAGAAGCTAACCTACTTTCAAGGTGAGAAAGAAGCTATACAATTGTAGTTAGGGAGTGGTCGAAATGTACACAATTGTTACCCAGAGGAAAATGGAGGAGGGTCATGCTTTGAACATTTCAGTCAGGGGAGGGTTTAGTATTTGTATAGGCCTAGGCTATACTAAGAGCAATTATAGGAGAAGCACAGGGCAAAGTTATATTGTTGCGCTGCTGGGATGGTGTATATAAAACTAAGCTACACAGCATTACACACTGCAATGGATAGGCTATCCCAATCATGAGCCCTGGCCTGCCCTGCTCTTGCTTATGTAAACCCTTTTGTGCTGCCTAAAAAGTGCTGTGCTGTGTATGAAATATAATATAATATAATATATAATAATATGCCATTTAGCAGACGCTTCTATCCAAAGCGACTTACAGTCATGCGTGCATACATTTTTTTGTTTTTTTTGTTTTGTGTATGGGTGGTCCCGGGGTTCGAACCCACTACCTTGGCGTTACAAGCGGCGTGCTCTACCAGCTGAGCTATGATGGCACTTCAGGGAGCGAGTCAAAGGCTTCTTCTGAAAATATCTTTTTTAATGTCCTGTTCAGTGGCGAGAGAGAGTGAAGAGGAGGTCTGGTGGTAAGCTTGCTACTGCAATCATTGATTTTAATAAAACGATATGTTTCGTTCCCCATAATGAAGCTATTTATCAGAGTTATTGATAATAAGCCATATTCAAGTAATTTACATAATTTACATGACTATAAAGCGGCAGCCGCGGAGATGGACAGCGCATGGGTGCTGAAAGTAGGATAATTCGAGAAGGCCTAATTCATTTAAACAGTCTTCATTTTAATTTGACTTAAGGCTATTAACAACAAGAGGGCTTTGTGTTGGAGCCTATTTCTTCCTATTCAAGAAATAGGAGGTAGGTAGGCTTACCTGTTTGACAGACTAAATTACAGTCTACTATCGATAGATTTTGTCAGCCAATTCCATCAGTCACCATGCACTCCTTAAATATCTCAGTGTTAGTAAAGGGCTTGGTGTGTTAAGTTAAAACCAGGGCTCTAATTGAGGGGATATGTGAGGGAATTGTGGCTTTTGTTAAAGAAAATGGCTAAAAGCATAGGCCTACCCCTTGTTAGCTTAAGATTTAGATTTTTTTTAATGGTTATATAAAGCGATCTATAACAACGCTTTAGTCCGCAATGCTTTATGCTACAAACAAGCTGTAAAATGCAGGGGAACTCTGCAGGACTCTGATGCATATGGGAAATCTTTGGTTTGTCACTATGACATTCAGAGGCTGTGCTACAACCTATAGCCGAGGAGACAAAAACATGACTTTGCTTGGGAAGTAATGTGTGATTCTTTCACTATTTAACATTTCAACAAGCTATTAAACAACATACTAACTCTAAATCAGTCAGGAGCAAGCCAGGTAGCCTAAGAAGGAAAAAAATGAATTATTTAGCCTATATTATAATTATTTCAAGGCTATAGCCTGCCATTTAAAAAATACATTGTGAATCATTTGTGACATGCTACAGGATGGCAGGAGCGCTCAGCATTTCAACAACACATCAACAACAACACATCAACAACAACACATCAACAACAGCATTTCAACAACATGCCTATACATTTCGCATTTAGGGTGAATAAAATACAATTTAAAAAGAATAATTACTTGGAATTCAATAATAATTAAATGGAAAATGCCTTATTAGACTATACAGTCATTCAGTGCCTTTGAATTCACTTTTAGAAACACGAGTTTGGCCAGTCTTTGGTTTGAGGATCATGTGGTGAGCTATGCATGCCTAGTTTGTTAATTTAGCCTAGCAGATGCTGTCATATTCCCATGCCCTAATCACAGTCAACACAAATCTGTTTTGTAACAACAATATCATGGAATAAAATATAATAATTTTCCTCTGTAGCTCAATTGGTAGAGCACGGCGCTTGTAACGCCAGGGTAGTGGGTTCGATCCCCGGGACCACCCATACGTAAAAATGTATGCGCACATGACTGTAAGTCGTTTTGGATAAAAGCGTCTGCTAAATGGCATATTATTATTATTATTATTAAAATGATAGTTTCACAAATGAAAAGTGTATATAGGCCTACCTGTGTTAAACATTTAATTGCTTTTCTCAAATTAATTGATGATCAGATACTTCAGTTGTAACTAGTTCTGTTGCGCTCAATTGTTACAGTTGATAGACAACTTTACCCCTGTTACAAACTTAGACTATTCTCTTTTTTAACAATAGCCTGTATAGAAATCAAAGTGTCTCTGGTGCTGCAGCATGCGCTCATTCCTTGTCTTGCTCTGTTGTGATATTAAAAAAGATTCTGCTTGTCTCCAGTCATGTAAAATGATGTAGAACTGCATGAAATGCGTTTATAAAAGGCATATTTAAGGCTCTGGTCTGTCCTAGGAGTGAGGGTAAATGGTAGACATGTTCTCTGCTATCCACTTTGTTTGAATTATTCTTTTGGGTACAGGGGAGGGTCACTTGTTTGTTTTCAAGCGTTCAGGGAGGGTTGGGTAAAAATATATTTTACTGAAGGGAGGGCCATCCATTTCCATTTCAGAGAGGTCCAATTTCCTCCAGGTATCCATCATTATAAATAACTCACAGTCCCTTTGTAGAATTAATAGAACAAAATTCTAATTGTATGATTCCACAGTCAGAGGCAAGATATAGTCCTAACAACTGATACAGGGTGAGATTATTTTCTTCACACACACCACATCTGTTTGCAAGGCCTCATCACCAGAGAGTCGCATCAGCATTTGAATAATCGGTGTCATACCAGGAAGGGTTGCCATGGCTCCATTCCCAGTATGCTAATACTGAATGTAAAGTGTGTGTCTGGAGTCAGCAGGTCAATAACACAGCACACACACATGCACACACACACACACACACCCTCATGGACCTATGTGAAAGGATGGTGAGAGTGTGAGGCAGATGCTTCAGGCTGTTTTGCCTGTAGATAATACCGCCAGACACACAGATGGATGGCACAAGTTTGCTACTGGGCAAAGACATCAGTCCACTTTGACTGATATCTGATAGAGTTGATGACTAAAAGAGTTCAGGGGGAAATGGGCAGTTTGGGCACTAGGTTGGCACCAGCAAACCTGGCTAAAACATTCCAGCTCTTCACGGCTCCTTGGAGAGGAAACACACACACACATCCCATTCTATTTCCTTGTGATGCGAGGCCTAGGCCCTGGTGTGTGATGCCAGGAGAACTTAGAGACAATGGCATGATGACTCACACTGACTCAGGGCTGGAGAGAGGCTGGTGGTCAGTTAACCCCACAGAATTAAACTGAGTATACCAAACATTAGGAAGACCTTCCTAATATTGAGTTGCACCCCCTTTTGCACTCAGAACAGCCTCAATTCGACGGGGCATGGACTCTGCAAGGTGTCCAAAGTGTTCTCAATGGATGCTGGCCCATGTTGACTCCAATGCTTCCCACAGTTATGTTGAGTTGGCTGGATGTCCTTTGGGTGGTGGACCATTCTTGATACACACAGGAAACTGTTGAGCGTGAAAAACCCAGCAGCATTGCAGGTCTTGACACAAACCGTTGCGCCTGGCACCCACTATCATACCCTGTTCAAAGGCACTGAAATATTTTGTCTTGCCCATTCACCCTCTGAATGGCACACATACACAATCCATGTCTCAATTGTCTCAAGGCTTAACCTGTCTCCTCCCCTTCATCTACACTGATTGAAGTGGATTTAACAAGTTACATCAATAAGGGATCATAGTTTTCACCTGGATTCACCTGGTCAGTCTATGTCATGGAAAGAGCATGTGTTATTAATATTTTGTATACTCAGTGTATATCTTAGAACTCAATGTAATTTATTGGATCTCAGTGGTTAACCACTTCTGATCCATCACTACTGATCAGCTACAGTTACAGACCATACCCACTAAGCACAGACGTCATTTCAACGTCTATTCCATGTTGGTTCAACGTAATTTAATTGAAATGACATGGAAACAATGTTGATTCAACCAGTGTGTGCCCAGTGGGGTAGTGGACATGTCCTTGGTATGATTTATCTTTCTCTGGGCCTACTGTCTGTGGTGATAAGCAGAAGTACCAGACTCATTCGAAGGGCATGTGAAACACCCCACCCATCCTCGGTTGGTATAAAATGTCTGTGAGTACAAAGAGGGAGTTGAATTGGTTCTCCCATGCATGTTCAAATAAAGCTTTTGTATATTGAGATCAGACTGCCTTCTGAGTGGTTTTTCCACCACAGTGGTGACCTCAAGGCCTGAGCTGGGACCATAGACAGACTGTCGCCTCATTCAAAAATCGACCCCTATAGCCCTGACCCCTTGTAGGCACTATTAACATATTTCTTATACACTCAGATCCACACAAGTGCATATGGGCGTAGGGGTTAGCCTAGGGGTCAACTGGTAATTGGGCAAGAGAAAGAGAGGTTGCGAGAGATACCCATTAATAGAACACAATCCCCCTTTGGCATTCTTTGCCTCTATGGACAGGGCATAAGCAGACAAGTTGAAACATCAAATGAAGGAAAGATCAGTGTGTTGTTCAAAGTGCCATGTTCTGACTCCTTGTCAATCATAACTGGTCTCTGTGTGCTCCGGTGTTGTGACTCACTCTCACTATGAGTCAGAGTGGGAGAGACTGAGGGATAGACTGTACTTCTGCCCTTTGCTTTGAGGGCAGCACACACACACACACACACACACAAATTCGCTTTGCGGGTATTCCATGAAACTGACCCAGAGCCTGTCCTGTCCTCAGAACACAGCAGCAGGACAACCCAGGCTTTGTCCTCGCATCAGAGAGCCGACTGACTGCCCACATACCAGAGACAGAGAGGGGGAGAGAGAAGAAGAGTCGGAGAAGGGAGAGAGAGAGAGAAAGAGTGGGAGATAATTATATAGTAACAGTGAGATAATTGGGGGGGGAGAATGGGAGGATCTAAATCTCAGATGATCTATGCTTTTCAAATCTGTTCATTCTCTCCTACAGACTCTCACTGCAAGTACAGTAATTCTCTGCTTTCTACACCTTCTGTCTTCTCCACTCAAACTACTGCAGGAAACTGGAAATTATTGCTTTCTTAAGTTAATCTAATATGGGCCACTGCTAATAACATCTATAACAAAGTCTATATTGATTGAATTTCCTTCCTCCCCTCCTTGAATCAATCACTGATCTGACCTGACTGGATCTTTGTGAACAGAGAGAGAGAGTGGCAGGGGTCATTTGCACCCAGCTACACCTTGTACAGTAATAACTTGTCATCCTGTAGATAAGAGGAAATAACCGGGAGTCAATCGAATTACTGACAAGAAGCAGCATGTTATATAAAGTAAGTGCTGTCATGCCCCTGGCCTGGTTTGGGTCGGGCTGGTAGTATTTCATAAAAACAACTAACTCTCAGGCCTGCTGTGCTGAGGCAGTGGGCCAGGTATGTGGATGTATGCGTGTGTGAGTGCACGTGTGTGTTCGTCTGTCTCTGGTGAACTGACAGAGAATCGGAGTAACAATTGCAGTGAGACAGTGACAGAGAACTCAAACCACTAACAGATTATTTATGGACGTAAGACACCCCTAATGTCACTCCCACACAGAGAGAGAGAGAGAGAGAGAACACTTTCACCTCTCTCTCTCTCTCTAACAATGCGTTCTAGGAGGAAATGTACTCATTTTTATCTCTCCACACTCGCCTCTCATCACCATCCCTGCCTTGCAGTAGACAGAAAGGGAGGGCCAGTGACTGTAAGATTGCATTCGCTGAGGGTTTGTGTACACAGTGAGGAGTATGGCAATCAGCACACACACACACACACACAGACTTAAACGTGTGAAAACACGCCCAAGCACACAGTGTTTCCATTCCCTGACCACATGGTGCTAGCACTCCAAGATCTCAAAATTAAACCTTCTGCCTCATCCCCCAATCTCCACCTCTTCCAATCTTCTATTCCTCCCCTCATCTCCACTCCTCTGCCCTTCGCTGATAGTGAAGTTCACACCTTTTGTCTGGACAGAAACACGCCAATGGCCTTTGTTTGTATATTTTGTATTGTTTTTCATAGCTGTTGTTTCATATTTCCCTGTATCCATTTTCATATTTTCAATCTGATTTTCTTAGAGAGACAATTCAAATGCTATGCAAGATTATGTGGAATTTGGAATCATACCGTATCTGTTCTAATAATTATTTCTATACTCTCTCCGCTCCCTCATCCCCAATGGCTGCAGTGTGTGGAGTAAAAACAGCCTCTGAGGCACATTCCACACACACTCTCTCACTCACACACACACAACTTTAAAGGGCCAGCCCGGACTCGGCCCGGCCCCAGCCCTGAGTGCACTTACCTGCAGCGCCACAAAGACAGATTTGTGTGTTGTCAGAGTCTGTCTCTGTATAAAACAGTACAAAGAAGCTGCTGGAGGGCACCATTTTAACACAGTGAGCTGATTCAGCATCACACACACACACAGGTTTTAACACAGAGAGCTGTTTCACACATTTAAGTTGACATATGTACAGTGCCTTGCAAAAGTATCCCCCTTGGCATTTTTCCTATTTTGTTGCATTACAACCTGTAATTCAAATTGATTTTTATTTGGATTTCATGTAATGGACATACACAAAAAAGTCCAAATTGGTGAAGTGAAATGAAAAAAATAACTTGTTTCAAAAAATTCTAAAAAATATATAACGGAAAAGTGGTGCGGGCATATGTATTCACCCCCTTTGCTATGAAGCCCCTAAATATGATCTGGTGCAACCAATTACCTTCAGAAGTCACATAATTAGTTAAATAAAGTCCACCAGTGTGCAATCTAAGTGTCACATGATCTGTCACATGATCTCAGTATACATACACCTGTTCTGAAAGGCCCCAGAGTCTGCAAAACCAGTAAGCAAGGGAAACCACCAAGCAAGCGGCACCATGAAGACCAAGGAGCTCTCCAAACAGGTCAGGGATAACGTTGTGGAGAAGTACAGATCAGGGTTGGGTTATAAAAACATATCCGAAACTTTGAACATCCCACGGAGCACCATTAAATCCATTATTAAAAAATAGAAAGAATATGGCACTACACCAAACCTGCCAAGAGAGTTCCGCCCACCAAAACTCACGGACCAGGCAAGGAGGGCATTAATCAGAGAGGCAACAAAGAGACCAAAGATAACCCTGAAGGAGCTGCAAAGCTCCACAGCAGAGATTGGAGTATCTGTCCATACGACCACTTTAAGCCGTACTGTCACGACTTCCTCCGAAGCTGCCTCCTCTCCTGGTTCGGGCAGGCTTCGCCGTTCGTCGTCACCGGCCTTCTAGCCACTGCCGCTCCTCATCTCATAATTCCATTAGTTTTGTCTTGTTTATTACACACACCGGTTCATATCCCCTCATTAGTACTTGTATTGTGTGTGATTGTTTATTGTGAGGAGAGTGTAGCTCGGTTGAGCTCCGTGTATTTTGTATAGCCGGGGTAATTTTTCCCCGTGTGCCTGTTTGGTCCCAGTGCGCCTGTGTTGCGCACTGGACTGTTTGACGCATTTCTGCGTAACTCTGTATTCCGGAATAAATTCTGTATTCTGTGATTTACCCTCCTGCGCCTGACTCCTTCAAATCACCCATCACACATACACTCCACAGAGCTGGGCTTTACGGAAGAGTGGCCAGAAAAAAGCCATTGCTTCATGAAAAATATAAGCAAACACGTTTGGTGTTCGCCAAAAGGCATGTGGGAGACTCCCCAAACATATGGAAGAAGGTACTCTGGTCATATGAGACTAAAATTGAGCTTTTTGGCCATCAAGGAAAACGCTATGTCTGGCGCAAACCCAACACCTCTCATCACCCCGAGAACACCATCCCCACAGTGAAGCATGGTGGTGGCAGCATCATGCTGTGGGGATGTTCTTCATCGTCAGGGACTGGGAAACTGGTCAGAATTGAGGGAATGTTGGATGGCGCTAAATACAGGGAAA
Organism: Coregonus lavaretus; assembly: GCF_964263955.1. Classification (NCBI taxonomy): domain Eukaryota; kingdom Metazoa; phylum Chordata; class Actinopteri; order Salmoniformes; family Salmonidae; genus Coregonus; species Coregonus lavaretus. The sequence goes on along the minus strand of NC_140006.1, from coordinate 12,402,012 downwards.
TTCTTGAGGGAAACCTGTTTCAGTCTTCCAGAGAGGTTATGCACACTCAGGTTTTCTGTTTTTTTGTCTTATTTCTTGTTTGTTTCACAATAAAACATATTTTACATCTTGAAAGTGGTAGGCATGTTGTGTAAATCAAATGATACAAACCCCCCAAAAAATCCATTTTAATTCCAGGTTGTAAGGCAACAAAGTAGGAATAATGCCAAGGGGGGTGAATACTTTCGCAAGCCACTGTATGCACACACAAACACACAGGTTGTCCATCCATCACCTCCTAGGCTATATTTCAGTCAAATCAAATTGTATTGGTCACAGACACATATTTAGCAGATTTATCAGATGTTATTGTGGGTGTTCCTAGCTCCAACAGTGCAGTAGTATCTAACAATTCACAACAATACACACAAATCTAAAAGTAAAAGAATGGAATTAAAAAATACATGAATATTAGGACACGCAATGTCGGAGTGGCATTGACTAGAATACACTAGAATACAGTATATACATATGAAATGAGTAAAACCGTATGTAAAATGTGTATTTGTCAAATGCGCCAAATACAACAGGTGTAGACCTTACCGTGAAATGCTTACTTAAGAGCCCTTAACCAACAATGCAATTCAAGAAATAGAGTTAAGAAAATATTTACTGAATAACCTAAAGTAAAAAATAAAATAAGGGCCTCCCAAGTGGCGCAGCGGTCTAAGGCACTGCATCGCAGTGCTAGAGACGTCACTACAGACCTGGGTTCTATCCCAGACTGTATCACAACTGGCTGTGATTGGGAGGGTTTGGCCAGGGGGGCTTTACTTGGCTCATCGCGCTCTAGCGACTCCTTGTGGCGGGCCGGGCGCCTGCAGGCTGACCTCGGTCATCAGTTGAACGGTGTTTCCGGAAATGCCTCCCGAGACCGTTGGGGAGTTGCAGCGATGAGACAAGATCGAAAAAGGGGGTAAACTTTTTTTAAATAACAAAAAGTAACAGTACAATAACAATAACGAGGCTACAGTTGAATTCGGAAGTTTACAAACACCTTAGCCAAATATATCTAAACTCAGTTTTCACAATTCCTGACATTTAATCCTAGTAAAGATTCCCTGTTTTAGGTCAGTTAGGATCACCACTTTATTTTAAGAATGTGAAATGTCAGAATAATAGTAGAGAGAATTATTTATTTCAGCTTTTATTAATTTCATCACATTCCCATTGGGTCAGAAGTTTACATACACTCAATTAGTATTTGGTAGCATTGCCTTTAAATTGTTTAACTTAGCCTTCCACAAGCTTCCCACAATAAGTTGGGTGAATTTTGGCCCATTCCTCCTGACAGAGCTGGTGTAACGGAGTCAGGTTTGTAGGCCTCCTTGCTCGCACACGCTTTTTCAGTTCTGCCCACACATTTTCAATAGGATTGAGGTCAGTGCTTTGTGATGGCCACTCCAATACCTTGACTTTGTTGTCCTTAAGCCATTTTGCCACAACTTTGGAAGTATGCTTGGGGTCATTGTCCATTTGGAAGAACCATTTGCGACCAAGCTTTAACTTCCTGACTGATGTCTTGAGATGTTGCTTCAATATATCCACATAATCTTCCTTCCTCATGATGCCATCTATTTTGTGAAGTGCACCAGCCCCTTCTGCAGCAAAGCACCCCCACAGCATGATGCTGCCACCCCGTGCTTCACGGTTGGGATGGTGTTCTTCGGCTTGCAAGCGACCCCCTTTTTCCTCCAAACATAATGATGGTCATTATGGCCAAACAGTTCTATTTTTGTTTCATCAGACCAGAGGACATTTCTCAAAAAAGTACGATCTTTGTCCCCATGTGCAGTTGCAAACTGTAGTCTGGCTTTTTTATGGCGGTTTTGGAGCAGTGGCTTCTTCCTTACTGAGCGGCCTTTCAGGTTATGTCGATATAGGACTCGTTTTACTGTGGATATAGATACTTTTGTACCGGTTTCCTCCAGCATCTTCACAAGGTCCTTTGCTGTTGTTCTGGGATTGATTTGCACTTTCCGCACCAAAGTACATTAATCTCTAGGAGACAAAACACATCTCCTTCCTGAGCGGTATGACAGCTGCGTGGTCCCATGGTATTTATACTTGCATACTATTGTTTGTACAGATTAACGTGGTACCTTCAGGCATTTGGAAATTGCTCCCAAGGATGAACCAGACATGTGGAGGTCTACAAAAAAAATTTGTGAGGTCTTGGCTGATTTCTTTTGATTTTCCCATGATGTCAAGCAAAGAGGCACTGAGTTTGAAGGTAGGCCTTGAAATACATCCACAGGTACACCTCCAATTGACTCAAATTATGTCAATTAGCCTATCAGAAGCTTCTAAGCCATGACATCATTTTCTGGAATTTTCCAAGCTGTTTAAAGGCACAGTCAACTTAATGTGTGTAAACTTCTGACCCACTGGAATTGTGATACAGTGAATTATAAGTGAAATAATCTGTCTGTAAACAATTGTTGGAAAAATTACTTGTGTCGTGTACAAAGTAGATGTCCTAACCGACTTGCCAAAACTATAGTTTGTTAACAAAACATTTTTGGAGTGGTTAAAAAATGAGTTTTAATGACTCCAACCTAAGTGTATGTAAACTTCTGACTTCAACTGTATATACAGGGGGTACCGGTACCGAGTCACTGTGCAGAGGTACAGGTTAGTCGAGATAATTTGAACATGTAGGTAGGAGTAAAGTGTCTATGCATAGATAATAAACAGCAAGTAGCAGCAGTGACAATAAATCACAATAAATAAAGCAGGTAAATAGTCCGGGTGGCCATTTGTTTAATTGTTCAGCAGTCTTATGGCTTGAGGGTAGAAACTATTAAGGAGCCTTTTGGACCTAGAGATGGCGCTCCGGTACCCCTTGCCGTGTGGTAGCAGAGAGAACAGTCTATGACTTGGGTGACCGCCTATTATATAGGTCCGGGATGGCAGGAAGCTTGGCCCTCTGTAGTGCCTTACGGTCAGATGCTGAGCAGTTGCCATACACACCACCAGTGTACCCCCAGCCAGACATGATCCCCAGGCTGGAATACAGGGGCCTCACTGCGGTGGCGGTCGGCTTGGTCCTTCTGCCGACGAATGGCCCTCTGGAGATGGACATGGGCGGCGTCCCAGACCTGTCCGGCCCTGTGGAACCACTCGTCGATAGCGGGCACATCGGTCTGGCTGGGTGTCCAAGGGGCCAGGGCCGGCTGGTACCCCAAGACACACTGGAAGGGAGTGAGCCCCGTGAAGGAGTGAACAAGGGAGTTCTGGGCATATTCTGCCCAGGGAAGAAACCTCGCCCACTCACCCTGTCGGTCCTGACAGTGGCAACGAAGAAACCTCCCCAGCTCCTGGTTCATGCGCTCCACCTGCCCATTCGACTGAGGCCTATACCCGGAAGTGAGGCTGGCCATGACCCGATCTTCTCCAGGAAAGCCTTCCACACTCGGGTGGTGAATTGGGGGCCACGGTCTGAGACGATGTCCTCCGGAATGCCATAATGCAGAAAGACTTGTTGGAACAGGACCTCAGCCACCTGGAGAGCAGAAGGAAGACCAGTTAGTGGCAAAAAACGGCATGATTTGGAGAACCGATCTACGACCACCATGACTGTGGTGAAGCCGTCAGAACGTGGAAGGTCGGTGACAAAGTCTATGGACAGGTGTGACCCAGGTCGCTGAGGCACTGGGAGAGGAACTAGTTTGCCTGCCAGGGCGTTCCGAGGAACAGGAGTTGACATAGCGGGACACATCAGAAGCCAAGGTGGGCCACCAGTACTTTTGTGCTAGAGAATGCAGGGTGCACGTAATACCGGAGTGCCCTGCTGTAAGGGTGATGTGCGCCCAGATCAGCAGGCGGTCCCGGACACTGGTGGGTACATACACGCACCCACACCCTCCTCCGATGCGTCCACCTCCAGGATGAAAGGATGAGAGGGATCTGGGTGTTTTAGGATGGGCGCTGTGGTGAACCTCTCCTTCAGCCTCTTGAAGGCATCGTCAGCCTCAGGGTTCCAGGTCAGCTTCTGAGGCCCACCCTTAAGGAGAGAGATGAGCGGGGCGGCTATGGAGCTGAAGGACCTGATGAAACGCCGGTAGAAATTGGCGAAGCCCAGGAAGCTCTGTAGGCCCTTGATGGTGGTGGGAACTGGCCATGACCCGGCATCTGTCTTCACTCCTTCCATGACCACCCCCTGAGGACTGATCCTGTATCCTAGGAAGGAGATGGTCTGTTGGTGGAATTTGCATTTCTCCCTTTCACCAACAGGCTGTGTTCCCGGAGGCGGAGTAGGACAGCTCGGAAGTCCCTGACGTGCTCCTCAAACGTAGCCGAGTAGATCAGGATATTGTCGATGTACACCACCACCTGTCTACTCAGCATGTCCCGGAACACGTCATTGACGAAGGACTGGAACATGCCCTACGGCCTCGCGTTGGCTAGGCCGTCGGGCATTACGCAGTATTCATAGTGGCCTGAAGTAGTGCTGAATGCCGTCTTCCACTCGTCTCCTTCCCGGATTCAGATCAGGTTGTAGGCCCTCCTCAGGTCCAACTTGGTAAAGTACCGGGCCCCCCGTAGCTGCAAATGGCCGACGGAACCAGAGGGAAGGGGTACCGGTACTTGGTGGTGACTGCGTTCAGCCCCCTGTAGTCAATGCATGGTCTCAGTCCTCCATCTTTTTTGGCCACAAAGAAGAAGAAGCTGGCAGAGGCAGGAGAGGTAGAGCATCTGATGAACCCCTGTGTCAGGGTCACCACCACATACTTCTCCATGGCCTCAGTCGCCGCCATGGAAAGGGGGTAAATGCGACTCTTCGGGGGGTGTTGTCCCTCCAGCAGGTCAATGGCGCAGTCCCAGGGCCTGTGAGGAGGGAGACACGTAGCCTTAGATGAAGAGAAGACATCGGAGAGATCTGCGTACTCACGTGGAATGTTGGGCTGGAGGGCAGACTCTCCACTGACGTGGAACAACAATTCACTGGCAGGCAGGTCTGCCGGCATGAGGTGGACCAGGCTGTGATCCTCTTGGTGATCCAATTGATGGTGGGGTTGTGTAGTCTGAGCCAGGGCAATCCCAAGACTTTCCGGTGAAGTGACGTGACGATGTGGAATGACAGATCCTTGTGGTGCTCCGGTAGTGTGGGAATGGGGATGGTGATGGGGAGAGTGAAGTGCGTAATGGTGCCTGACCCAAGGGGATGATTTTCCAATGAGGTGACGTGTAGCGGAGATGGCAGTGGCATGGTGAGAAACCCCCATTCAGAAACCAGCTCCCTATCTATAAGGTTCCCCACTGATCCGGAATCTATCATTGCAGTAGAAATGGAAGATAAGGAATAACCAGTTACTGTTATGGGAACTAAAAACAATGTTTTTGTGATAGGAGATGACATCACACTCACGGAGCGGCGACAGGAGTCATACCTCCTAGATAGGCAGCCGCCAGGAGATCTGTGTGCCGTGGTGGTGTAGGGGGTGCTGCCCACCTCCATGAGTGAGGACTCGGAATCAGGGCTGCCATAGCTTAGATGGGGTGAGCGTCGAAGCTCCGGGAGGTGTTGGGAACGCTGTCTCTCTTGCAACATTTCGTCAAGACGGATGGACGTGGTGATAAGGGTATCAAGGTCCATCTCATCATCCCGACTTGCGAGTTCCGTCTTAATGTCCTCCCGTAAGCCTCTGCTGAAGGCGTGCGCAGAGCATGCTCATTCCAGCCAGAAGACGCCGTCACCGTGCAAAAGCTCAGAGCGTACTCGGACGTGGGCCCCTCTCTCTGTTGTAGATGGAGGAGACGCTCACCCCCGTCCTTTCCCTCCATGGGATGATCAAACACCGCCCTGAACCGAGCGAGGAAGGTGGGGTAGGGTAGTGCCACTGCCTCCTCTCCTTCCCAGACTGCCGTGGCCCAATCCAGCGCCTTCCCCTTAAGTAGCGAAATCACCAGCGCTATCCTGGCTTAGTCAGATGGATATGCCCCAGGCTGACACGCCAGATAAAGTGAAACCTGTAGCAGGAAGCCTCTACATTTAGTAGTTTTACCGTCAAAGCACTCCGGTAGAGCGAGGGTTCCCACAGAAGTGGGTGATAGCCCGGGGACAGGTGGATTGGAGGCACTCGCCGCTCCCTGAGGTAGAACCGGAGCGCTGGGCAGATTATGCAGAGTTTGGAGCACTTCCTGCATGGCAACGTTCAACTGGGCAAGCTGCTGCTGGTGCTGGTCGAGGCACTGGGAAACTCCTGCTGCATCCATTTTCATTTGGTGTGTGATTCTGTGACGGGTACTGAGTATACGAAGAGGCAGGACGCAGACGCAGGAATTAATAAGGTCAAGGTTTACTCAAACAATGACAAAGAGAATTAACAAAGACAGAGTACATGACACGAAGCAAAACAATCACACACAATATCCTACAGAACAGTCCAGGGCTAAATAGGTGTAGTGATGAGATGATGATGTGCAGGTGCACTGGAGGTGATTAGGGTGCATTGGGTTTCCATTCCGGTGTTGCCGAGGAGGTGCGCTCAGACCGGTGGCTCAGTAGACCGGAGGGGAGCAACGGGAGGAGACGTGACAACCAGGCGGGGATGCAACCGGTCAGGATGCTCTCGATGGTGCAGCTGTGTAACATTTTGAGGATCTGGGACCCATGCCAAATCTTTTCAGTCTCCTGAGGGGGGAAAGGTGTTGTTGTGCCCTCTTCACGACTGTCTTGGTGTGTTTGGACCATGATAGTTTGTTGGTGATGTGGACACCACAGAACTTGAAACTCTTGACCCGCTCCACAACAGCCCCGTCGATGTGAATGGGGGCGTGTTCGTCCCTCCTTTTCCTGTAGTCCATGATCAGCTCCTTTGTCTTGCTCACATTGAGGGAGAGGTTGTTGTCCTGGTACCACACTGCCAGGTCTCTGACCTCCTCCCTATAGGCTGTCTCATCTTGTCGGTAATCAGGCCTACCAATGTTGTGTCGTCAGCAAACAGTCGTGGGTGAACAGGGAGTACAGGAGGGGACTAAGCACGCACCCCTGAGGGGCCCCCGTGTTGAGGATCAACGTGGCAGATGTGTTGTTGCCTACCCTTACCGCCTGGCGGTGGCCCATCAGGAAGTCCAGGATCCAGTTGCAGAGGGAGGTGTTTAGTCCCAGGGTCCTTAGCTTAGTGATGAGCTTTGTGGGCACTATGGTGTTGAACGCTGAGCTGTAGTCAATGAACAACATTCTCACATACAGTGAGGGAAAAAAGTATTTGATCCCCTGCTGATTTTGTACGTTTGCCCACTGACAAAGAAATGATCAGTCTATAATTTTAATGGTAGGTTTATTTGAACAGTGAGAGACAGAATAACAACAACAAAAATCCAGGAAAACGCATGTCAAAAATGTTATAAATTGATTTGCATTTTAATGAGGAAAATAAGTATTTGACCCCCTCTCAATTAGAAAGATTTCTGGCTCCCAGGTGTCTTTTATACAGGTAACGAACTGAGATTAGGAGCACACTCTTAAAGGGAGTGCTCCTAATCTCAGCTTGTTACCTGTATAAAAGACACCTGTCCACAGAAGCAATCAATCAATCAGATTCCAAACTCTCCACCATGGCCAAGACCAAAGAGCTCTCCAAGGATGTCAGGGACAAGATTGTAGACCTACACAAGGCTGGAATGCTTGGTGAGAAGGTGACAACATTTGGTGCGATTATTCGCAAATGGAAGAAACACAAAAGACCTGTCAATCTCCCTCGGCCTGGGGCTCCATGCAAGATCTCACCTCGTGGAGTTGCAATGATCATGAGAACGGTGAGGAATCAGCCCAGAACTACACGGGAGGATCTTGTCAATGATCTCAAGGCAGCTGGGACCATAGTCACCAAGAAAACAATTGGTAACACACTACGCAGTGAAGGACTGAAATCCTGCAGCGCCCGCAAGGTCCCCCTGCTCAAGAAAGCACATATACAGGCCCGTCTGAAGTTTGCCAATGAACATCTGAATGATTCAGAGGAGAACTGGGTGAAAGTGTTGTGGTCAGATGAGACCAAAATGGAGCTCTTTGACATCAACTCAACTCGCCGTGTTTGGAGGAGGAGGAATGCTGCCTATGACCCCAAGAACACCATCCTCACCGTCAAACCGTGTTTTTCTGCTAAGGGGACAGGACAACTTCACCGCATCAAAGGGACGATGGACGGCGCCATGTACCGTCAAATCTTGGGTGAGAACCTCCTTCCCTCAGCCAGGGCATTGAAAATGGGTCGTGGATGGGTATTCCAGCATGACAATGACCCAAAACACACGGCCAAGGCAACAAAGTAGTGGCTCAAGAAGAAGCACATTAAGGTCCTGGAGTGGCATAGCCAGTCTCCAGACCTTAATCCCATAGAAAATCTGTGGAGGGAGCTGAAGGTTCGAGTTGCCAAACGTCAGGCTCGAAACTTTAATGACTTGGAGAAGATCTGCAAAGAGGAGTGGGACAAAATCCCTCCTGAGATGTGTGCAAACCTGGTGGCCAACTACAAGAAACATCTGACCTCTGTGATTGCCAAGGGTTTTGCCACCAAATACTAGGTCATGTTTTGCAGAGGGGTCAAATACTTATTTCCCTCATTAAAATGCAAATCAATTCCTAACATTTTAAACATGCGTTTTTCTGGATTTTTTTTGTTGTTATTCTGTCTCTCACTGTTCAAATAAACCTACCATTAAAATTATAGACTGATCATGTCTTTGTCAGTGGGCAAACGTACAAAATCAGCAGGGGATCAAATGCTTTTTTCCCTCACTCTAGGTGCTCCTTTTGTCCAGGTGGGAAAGGGCAGTGTGGAGTGCGATTGAGATTGCGTCATCTGTGGATCTGTTGGGGCGGTATGTGAATTGGAGTGGGTCTAGGGTTTCCGGGATGATGGTGTTGATGTGAGCCATGACCAACCTTTCAAAGCACTTCATGGCTACCGAAGTGAGTGCTACGGGGCGGTAGTCATTTAGGCAGGTTAACTTTGCTTTCTTGGGCACAGGGACTATTACAGACTCGGTCAGGGAGAGGTTGAAAATGTCAGTGACACTTGCCAGTTGGCCCGCTTATGCTCTGAGTACATGTCCTGGTAATCCATCTGGCCCCGGGGCCTTGTGAGTGTTGACCTGTTTAAAGGTCTTGCTCACATTGGCTACGGAGAGCGTGACTAGTGTTCCATTATAAAGTGACTAGTGTTCCATTATTTAAGTGTCCAGTGATTCCATGTCTATGTACATAGGGCAGCAGCCTCTAAGGTGCAGGGTTAAGTAAACGGGTGGGTGCCGTCTATTGATGGCTATTTAACAGTCTGATGGCCTTGAGATAGAAGCTGCTTTTCAGTCTCTCGGTCCCAGCTTTGATGCACCTGTACTGACCTTGCCTTCTGAATGATAGCGGGGTGAACAGGCCGTGGCTCGGGTGGTTGATGGCCTTGATGATCTTTTTGGCCTTCCTGTGACATCGGGTGTTGTAGGTTTCCTGGAGGGCAGGCAGTGTGCCCCCGATGATGTGTTGGGCAGACCGCACCACCCTCTGGAGAGCCCTGCGGTTGCGGGTGGTGCAGTTGCCGTACCAGGAGGTGATACAGCCCGTCTGGATGCTCTCAATTGTGCATCTGTAAAGTTTTGTGAGGGTCTTAGGGGCCAATCCGAATTTCTTCACCTCCTGAGGTTGCACCTTCTTCACCACACTGTCTGTGTTGGTGGACCATTTCAGATTGTCAGTGATGTGTACGCAGAGGAACTTAAAGCTTTTCACATTCTCCACTGCGGTACTGTCGATGTGGATGAGGGCGTGCTCCCTCTGCTGTCTCCTGAAGTCCACGATTAGCTCCTTCATTTTGTTGATGTTGAGGGATAGGTTATTTTCCTGGCACCACTCTGCCAGGGCCCTCACCTCCTTCCTGTAGGCTGTGTCGTCATTGTTGGTAATCAGGCCTACCACTGTTGTGTCGTCTGCAAACTTGATGCTTGAGTTGGAGGTGTGCGTGGCCACGCAATCATGGGTGAACAGGGAGTACTGGAGTGGGCTCAGCATGCACCCTTGTGGGCCCCTGTGTTGAGGATCAGCATAGTGGAGGTGTTGTTTCCTACTTTCACCACCTGGGAGCTGCCCATCAGGAAGTCCAGGACCCAGTTACACAGGGTGGGGTTCAGACCCAGAGCCCCTAGCTTAATGATGAGCTTGGAGGGTACTATGGTGTTGAAGGCTGAGCTGTAGTCAATTAACAGTATTCTTACATAGGTATTCCTCTTGTCCAGATGGGATAGGTCAGTGTGCAGATCGATGGCGATTGCATCGTCTGTGGATCTATTGAGGCGGTATGCAAATTGAAGTGGGTCTAGGGTGTCAGGTATGGTGGAGGTGATATGATCCTTAACTAGCCTCTCAAAGCACTTCATGATGACAGAAGTGAGTGCCACGGTGCGATAGTCATTTAGTTAAGTTACCTTTGCTTTCTTGGGTACAGGAACAGTGGTGGACATCTTGAACAGTGGCGACCAATCAATCAGGGCAGGTGGGGCATGAATACATGTCACATATAAGTTTGCAAACTATGTAAAAATAAATAAATACAAATCATTGAGTTAATAAAGCCGCATACAAACATGGTCTCTTTTTTGCTTTCTTTAAAAAAAATGTTTTTGGGTAATAAAGCCACATACAAACATGGTCTCTTTAAGACAGCTCCAAAATGCAAGTGTTTCAGCCTAGCTCAGTGCTTTCTGTGGTGGTGGGGCAGCCAGCGGAAAATACGGAGCGTAGGGGTTGGTAATGTTCTCTAGTTGCGCCATGATTGGCTCAGTGTTCTGTCAGTCATGGGGACACTACGTCACCGCAAAATCTATGGGGAGAGTTCGAAAATTCAAGCCCCTGTTATAGTGCAATTAATGTATTGTTTAGTGTTCTGTTGTGTAGTGGCTTTGCTGGCATGCATCTAAACTTTTTTTTTTTTGAGTTTGCCCTACCAAGATTTACATTCTAAAATCGCCACTGATCTTGAAGCAAGTGGTGACAGCAGACTGGGATAGAGAGAGATTGAATATGTCCGTGAACACTCAGGCCAGCTGGTATGCGCATGCTCTGAGGATGCAGCTATGGATGCCGTCTGGGCCGGCAGCCTTGCGAGGGTTAACGCGCTTAAATGTCTTACTCACGTCGGCAACGGAAAATGAGAGCCCACAGTCCTTGGAAGCGGGCCGCGTTGGTGGCACTTTGTTATCCTCAAAGCGGGCGAAGAAGGTGGTTAGCTTGTCCGGGAGCAAGATGTCAGTGTCCGTGACGTGGCTGGTTTTCCCTTTGTAATCCGTTATTGTCTGGAGTCCCTGCCACATACACTGTCATCAAGGCAAAGGGTGGCTATTTGAAGAATCTCAAATATAAAATATATTTTGATTTGTTTAGCACTTTTTTGGTTACCATATGATTCCATATGTGTTATTTCATAGTTTTGATGTCTTCACTATTTTTATACAATGTAGAAAAACCCTTGAATGAGTAGGTGTTCTAATACTTTTGACCGGTAGTGTACGTCTCGTGTTTGAGCCATTGAATTGCGACTCCACTTTGTCTCTTTACTGACGTTTTGCCTGTTTGATTGCCTTATGGAGGGCATAACTATTTTCAAACATATTCCCAGTCAAATGCGATGGTTCACGCTTTCAGTTTCGCGAGACTGCTGCCATCTATCCACGGTTTTTGGTTTTGGTAGGTTTTAATAGTCACAGTGGGAACAACATCCCCTATACACTTCCTGATGAACTCAAGTCACCGTGTCCATGTATACGTCAATGTTATTTTCAGAGGCAACCCGGAACATATCCCAGTCCACGTGATCAAAACAATCTTGAAGCATGGATTCTGGCATTGAATAGACCTTAGCACGGGTACTTCCTGTTTGAGTTCCTGCCTATAGGAAGGGAGGAGCAGAATGGAGTCGTGATCTGATTTGCCGAAGGTACGGCGGGGGAGGGCCTTGTAGCCATCCCGGAAGGAGAGTAACAATGGTTGAGAGTTTTTGAAGCGCGAGTACTACAGGCAATGTTTTGATAGAACTTCGGTAGCGTTTTCCTCAAATTTGCTTTGTTAAAGTCCCAGCTACAATAAATCAGAGCCATGATTCTGTGAAACAGAGTATGTTACAGTCCCTGATGTCTCTCTGGAAGGAGATCCTTGCCCTGAGCTTGTCTACTTTATTGTGCAGGGACTGAACATTAGCGATTAATATACTCGGAAGCGGTAGATGGTGTACACGTCTCCTGAGTCGGACTAGAAGTCCACTCCGAATACCTCTTCTCCGTCGGCGGCGTCTTGGAGCAGCCTCTGGGATAAGTTCAATTGCCTTTTGGGAAAGTCGTATTTCTGGTCGGAATGCTGGTGAGTTACCGCCGTATGTAATAACACAAAACACTTTCTGGGCTTATAATGTAAGAAATAACACACAAAAAAACAAAATATGCAAAGTTGATAAGGAGCTAGAAGCAGAGCTGCCATGTCTGTCGGCGCCATCTTCGTCAGCATAGTGTCTAGACACAGACAATAGGGGTTAATACAGGGACAGACAGGGTTGGTCCATACAGTCAATACTGCTGGCTCAGCCCTCTATTATAGACATCTGACTCAACATACTGAGATAGCCACAGCAGATCATCAATATGTAGTGTGTGCATGCATACACAGGGTTACCACAGAGACCACTGGCTACATCACACTCCAGTTAGGAAGATCTCCTTTCTGATCAATGACTCATTTTCCCATAACTCTGAGGGGCTTTAGTAGAGCAGTGACCTCTGACCTCATCTCTCCCATGGGTACAGATGATTAACGGGGAGGCCATATTGGCATGTCTGAAGCGGACAGGAGGAATACACACAAACACACACACACACACAGGTTTACACACCCAAATCCCTCTTGATGGACTTTATTGCAGAAGGACAACAGTAGCAATTCCCCATGTCATTGTGTTGAACAGAACTACAGAGGACTTGTATTTGGAAAATATGTATGCATAAATGTACCTTCATTATAAAACAAAGACAGATAATTATTGATGAGGCATCTCCCAAGGGCTGCTGTTTGATTTAAAATATTGATCCCAGTTCTCAATATAGGTTTAAATCCTATGACATAAACATGACATCATATACAGTGGGGGAAAAAAGTATTTAGTCAGCCACCAATTGTGCAAGTTCTCCCACTTAAAAAGATGAGAGAGGCCTGTAATTTTCATCATAGGTACACGTCAACTATGACAGACAAATTGAGAATTTTTTTCTCCAGAAAATCACATTGTAGGATTTTTAATGAATTTATTTGCAAATTATGGTGGAAAATAAGTATTTGGTCACCTACAAACAAGCAAGATTTCTGGCTCTCACAGACCTGTAACTTCTTCTTTAAGAGGCTCCTCTGTCCTCCACTCGTTACCTGTATTAATGGCACCTGTTTGAACTTGTTATCAGTATAAAAGACAGCTGTCCACAACCTCAAACAGTCACACTCCAAACTCCACTATGGCCAAGACCAAAGAGCTGACAAAGGACACCAGAAACAAAATTGTAGACCTGCACCAGGCTGGGAAGACTGAATCTGCAATAGGTAAGCAGCTTGGTTTGAAGAAATCAACTGTGGGAGCAATTATTAGGAAATGGAAGATACACAAGACCACTGATAATCTCCCTCGATCTGGGGCTCCACGCAAGATCTCACCCCGTGGGGTCAAAATGATCACAAGAACGGTGAGCAAAAATCCCAGAACCACACGGGGGGACCTAGTGAATGACCTGCAGAGAGCTGGGACCAAAGTGACAAAGCCTACCATCAGTAACACACTACGCCGCCAGGGACTCAAATCCTGCAGTGCCAGACGTGTCCCCCTGCTTAAGCCAGTACATGTCCAGGCCCGTCTGAAGTTTGCTAGAGTGCATTTGGATGATCCAGAAGAGGATTGGGAGAATGTCATATGGTCAGATGAAACCAAAATATAACTTTTTGGTAAAAACTCAACTCGTCGTGTTTGGAGGACAAAGAATGCTGAGTTGCATCCAAAGAACACCATACCTACTGTGAAGCATGGGGGTGGAAACATCATGCTTTGGGGCTGTTTTTCTGCAAAGGGACCAGGACGACTGATCCGTGTAAAGGAAAGAATGAATGGGGCCATATATCGTGAGATTTTGAGTGAAAACCTCCTTCCATCAGCAAGGGCATTGAAGATGAAACGTGGCTGGGTCTTTCAGCATGACAATGATCCCAAACACACCGCCCGGGCAACAAAGGAGTGGCTTCGTAAGAAGCATTTCAAGGTCCTGGAGTGGCCTAGCCAGTCTCCAGATCTCAACCCCATGGAAAATCTTTGGAGGGAGTTGAAAGTCCGTGTTGCCCAGCGACAGCCCCAAAACATCACTGCTCTAGAGGAGATATGCATGGAGGAATGGGCCAAAATACCAGCAACAGTGTGTGAAAACCTTGTGAAGACTTACAGAAAACGTTTGACCTGTGTCATTGCCAACAAAGGGTATATAACAAAGTATTGAGAAACTTTTGTTATTGACCAAATACTTATTTTCCACCATAATTTGCAAATAAATTCATTAAAAATCCTACAATGTGATTTTCTGGATTTCTTTTCCTCATTTTGTCTGTCATAGTTGACGTGTACCTATGATGAAAATTATAGGCCTCTCTCATCTTTTTAAGTGGGAGAACTTGCACAGTTGGTGGCTGACTAAATACTTTTTTTTCCCCACTGTAAAAGCAGTGTCATCATACAAAAGCAGTGTTTTACACACACACACACTCATGCACGCACGCAAATACACACACACACACACACAGCAGCTACGTGAGCAAGCAGATCCTATTGATTAGTGGTGTATTGATTACAGTCATTAAGGAGTAATTGATGCCTCCTTGCTGTGTCACCTAGCAGAACACTAACATCCTGGGGACAGATAAAACCCCCTCCCAGAACCCTGGGACTTTGAACAGGACAGCATGGGTGGTTGACTTCACTGTTTTACTTCACAGTCTTATGTAAGTCAATCAAACTTAGGCAGGTTCAGAGGTGACAGTTACTCTGCTTCAGGGCTCAATGACTGTCTCGTCACAGCACAACATGACTATGCTCGTGGCAAACTAGCCTCAAAATCTGACGTTTATGGACAAATGTCGGAATCTGCAGTAAGACTGTGAGAGCTTGTTGGTGTATGAGTGCATGTACGGGAGTGTGTGTGTGTGTGTGTGTGTGTGTGTGTGTATGTGAGTGTGTGTGTGTGTTGGGGGATTATCCAGGTGCATTCCGGATCACTAAGAACAGAGAACATGTAACAGGTAATCTGAGAAAGGGAGAGCAGGCGTTATTCATTCCTCTACTGACAGATTCAGGTCATTGGTGGCTACATGTACCTGTCTCCACTAAATAATATAACCCTATAAAGCTTAACTCGTATTCACTGCTATAACTGCCAGTCTGACACATTACCACAGGAACAAACTATGAACTATCAGTCAAATCCTCTGATAATACTTTCTCTTGACTGGGACTTGCATGTACTGATAAAGCACATTTAACTGCCTCTCTATTTCAATAATAAGAGAATTGACGGTTCCTCTAATTCAGGAACACGGCATTCCTAAAATATTACTATAGTGTATGCTATTCTCTCTCTCTCTCTCTCTCTCTCTCTCTCTCTCTGATATGATGATGGGTTTTGCATCATATGATGCAACATGCATCATACCGGCTGTATTTCAATATTTTGAAAGTTATATATCTTGAAAACGTGATAGCTGACATGCAAAACATTTTGGGACAATATCAACAATGGACTAATGAAACAAATACCAAAATATAGTTTTGGGGTGGAATTGTCCTTTAAGATAGAGTGTGATTGATGCAGTAATTCAGGTAGTTACTGTCTCTGCCATCTCTCAGTTTCTGAGTCACACACTCTGGTCTGCACCTGTTGAGTTGTGAGAGTGTCTATGCAAAAAACATACTAACAACGTCCCAGCCCTTAGGAGGCACACACGCGCAAACACACACACACACACACACACACACATTCAGACACTACTCTGAAGGCTGCACACGGTTGCTCAACAGGCTTTGACTCAACAGCTAGCAGTAGGAACAAAGAAATGTGCCCGCTTTGTGTGTGAGCATTCCCTCAGAGTAAGATATGTGGCAGAGGAGACCCATGGCACAGATGTATTACTGCACAATGGTGCACAGGCATGCACACATACACACACACACACACACACACACACACACACACACACACACACACACACACACACACACACACACACAAGCAGCTAATTTTTGTGAACCATAGATTCCAGAGCACAGAAACCTTAAAGCGTGTGAAGGTTCCAAGCCTTTGTCTTTGGAATTTCCCCCATTCCCTATTCAGCCTGGCACCACGGAGAGGGTTTCCTTCCCTGTGTTATTGTCCACGGAACTCCACTGTCGGGCTCAACTACACACACACATACACACACACCCACCAGTGGTGGAAAAAGTACTACATTCTCATACTTGAGAAAAAGTAAAGATACCTTAATAGAAAATGACTCAAGTAAAAGCGAAAGTCACCCTGTAAAATACTACTTGAGTAAAAGTCTAAAAGTATTTGGATTTAAAATACTTGCTAATATATACATAAGTATCAAAAGTAAAAGTAAAAGTACTAATAATTTAAAATTCCTTATATTAAGCAAACCAGACGGCACAATTTTCTTTTTTCTTTTATTTACAGATAGCCAGGATCACACTCCAACACTCAGCCATCTTCTGAAAACAAAGTATTTGTGTTTAGTGAGTCGAGCCAGATCAGAGGCAGTAAGGATGACCAGGGATGTTCTCTTGATAAGTGTGCGAATTGGACCATTTTCTGTCCTGCTAAGCATTCAAAATGTAATGAGTACTTTTGGCTGTCAGGGAAAATGTATGGAGTAAAAAGTACATAATTTTCTTTAGGAATGTAGTGCAGTAAAAGTAAAAGTAGTCAAAAATATAAATATTAAAATACAGATTCCCCAAATAAAGTATTTTTACTCAAGTACTTTACACCACTGACACACACACACACACACACACACACACACAGGTACACACACATTAAACACACACTCACTGTGCTGTGAGGCTATTGTTGTTCAGAAGTACTTCCTCTGTTGACAGAGAGACAGAGCCAGTCAAAGCAGGGAAACTGATCTCATTTATCAAAGTCTGGCTTAAATGTCTGTTTACACACTGGACTTCTAATACACAACCCTCATAATATATGGCTGTTTTCCTGTTTTAGGCTCCTCAATTACAAGTGGATGTCTCTAGGACAAGATTTGCCCTGAGGGTCTATTGAATGCCAAATACAGCCTTTGAGACGCATGTTTGACAACCAACTCTAAAATGGTTGAAGGTGCACTATGCAGAAATCGCTCCGCCATTTCCTGGTTTCTAAACTTCTAATAGTTCGCCTAATTTCAGTTTATGTGACAAAACAAGCAAGTATAGTGTAGAGAATCATTGTACGATCCAAACCGCTTGTCACGGTTTCGGCCGAGGCTGCCTCTCCTCCTTGTTCGGGCAGGCTTCGGCGCTCGTCGTCTCCGGAATTCTAGCTGCCACCGATAGATGTTTCATGTTCGTTTGCTTTTGTCTGTTTGTGTCACACCTGTTTCTGTTTTACGTGATTAGTGTCCTATAAGTTTCTCGTTGTGTTTGTCATGTGTTGTGTATGATTGTTTTTCGTCAGTGTTGTGTTTGCTCGGTTGAGCATATTCTCTCCACTGCGCTGGAGCTCGCTTGCACTTGTTTCGTGCACTACTGCATTTTTGTCGCACCTGTTTGTGCGCATTTTGCCATTACGCCTTGTGCGTCGTTTAGCTGTTGGGCTTTGTTGCCCTGTTGCCTGTGTTTGGGCCGGAATACAGCATTGAGAACCTACCGTCTGCGTCCTGCATCTGATTTCCTACACTACACCTACACACGCCCTGACAGAATCATACACCAGTCATGGAATCAGCAGGAGCCGAAGCAGCCCAGACCAGACTGGAAGCCCAGGTTCGGGATCAGCAGGAGCAACTCCTGCAGATGGGGAACGCCCTGCAGGAGGTGATTACCACACTCCGAGGCTGGGGTTCGCCTCCACCACCGCCCGCCCTGCCAGCACCATCGGCCAGCCCGCCCGTTCCAGCACCGGAACCTCGAGGAGTCCGACTATCTCTCCCGAGGGCTTACGACGGGACAGCGGCTGGGTGTCAGGGATTCCTGCTCCAGGTCGAGCTATACCTGGCCACCGTGCACCCGGCACCTTCAGGGCACGAGAGCGTGTCCGCTCTGATCTCCTGCCTGGCCGGAAAAGCGTTGGAGTGGGCCAACGCGGAGTGGAGGAAGATAGACGCCGCGACCATTACGTACCCTGAGTTCTCCCGCCGCTTCAGAGCGGTGTTCGACCATCCCCCGGAGGGGAAAGCGTCGGAGGAGCGTCTGGTCTTCCTCCGACAGGGGAGGAGAAGTGCCCAGGAGTTCGCACTCGAATTCCGTACTCTGGCGGCAGATGCAGGGTGGAATGATCGGGCCCTCATCGATCTATACCGATGCAGCCTACGAGAGGACGTCCGTCGGGAGCTGGCTTGCAGGGACACCAGTCTCACCTTCGACCAGCTGGTGGATATGTCCATCAGGCTGGATACCCTGCTGGCTACCCGCGGACGTCTTGCGGAGGGTCCGTCCATTCCACCCTCCAGCGCCTCCGAGCCTTGTCCCATGGAGCTCGGGGGCGCTGGCGCTAGAGAGAGGAGGAGTCGGCAGGCTAGGGGGTCCATCCACTGCACCAACTGTGGCCGGGGAGGACACACCGCGGCTAGGTGCTGGGGATGGCCTCCTAGGGGAGATGACGACAGGCCCCGCACTGGGGATTCCCTCCAGGTGAGTAGGCGCCCCACTCACCCAGAGCTCTCTGTTGCCCATTTTTGTATGCCTGTACGTTTTCCACAGGTAGCACCTCATGCCCAGCATAAGGCGCTGGTAGATTCAGGCGCAGCTGGGAATTTTATTGATAAAAAGTTTTGTTTAGCGTTAGGGATTCCCCTCATTCCTGTTGATGTTCCTTTTCCCGTTCACGCCCTAGATAGTCGTCCGTTGGGTACGGGCTTGATCAGGGAGGTCACGGCGCCACTTAGGATGTGTGCGCAGGGGGGTCATCAGGAGATGATTCAGCTGTTCCTGATTGACTCTCCTGCGTATCCGGTGGTGCTGGGAATGCCCTGGTTGAGTACCCATAACCCAGTGATTTCGTGGCAGGAGAGGGCTCTGATGGAGTGGTCTGCTCAGTGTGTGGGTAGATGTTTGGGCGTTTCCGTAGGGGCTACCTCGGTGGAGAGTCCAAACCAGGTGCCCGCATTGCACATTCCACCTGAGTATGGGGATTTGGCTATTGCGTTTAGTAAGGCGAGGGCGACGCAGTTGCCACCCCATAGGCAGGGGGATTGTGCGATAAACCTCCAGGCAGGAGCTGCGCTCCCACGGAGCCATGTGTATCCTTTGTCTCAGGAGGAGAAGAAAGCTATGGAGATTTACATAGACGAATCACTGAGACAAGGATACATACGGCCGTCCACTTCCCCCGCGTCCTCGAGTTTCTTTTTCGTGAAGAAAAAGGATGGTGGTTTGCGCCCATGCATCGATTACCGTGGTCTCAATCAGATTACGGTGAAGTATAGTTATCCACTCCCGCTGATTGCGACCATGACTGAGTCGTTGCATGGGGCGCGTTTCTTCACGAAACTAGATCTCAGGAGCGCGTACAACTTGGTGCGCATCAGGGAGAACGATGAATGGAAAACAGCCTTTAGTACCACCTCGGGCCATTACGAGTATCTGGTCATGCCATACGGGTTGATGAACGCTCCATCAGTTTTCCAATCATTTGTGGATGAGATCTTCCGGGACATGCAGGGGCAGGGGGTGGTGGTGTACATTGATGACATTCTCGTGTACTCACCTACCCGGGTCGAGCATGTAGCCCTGGTGCGCAAGGTGTTGCGGAGGCTGGTGGAGCACGACCTGTATGTGAAGGCAGAGAAGTGTCTGTTTTTCCAGGAGTCGGTCTCCTTTTTGGGTTATCAGTTGTCTGCGTCAGGGGTGAGGATGGAGGTAGATCGAGCATCGGCCGTGCGTAATTGGCAAACACCAACCACTGTGAAGGAGGTGCAGCAGTTCTTGGGGTTTGCAAATTACTACAGGAGGTTTATCCGGGGGTTTGGACAGGTGGCAGCTCCCAACACGTCTCTGTTGAAGGGGGGTCCGGTGCGTCTGCAGTGGTCGGCCGAGGCGGACAGGGCGTTTGGGAGGCTGAAGGACCTGTTTACCTCGGCCCCAGTGCTGGCGCACCCGGATCCCTCTTTGCCGTTCCAAGTAGAGGTGGACGCGTCGGAGGCCGGGTTAGGAGCCGTGCTTTCACAACGATCTGGCGCGCCACCTAAACTCCGCCCCTGTGCTTTTTACTCTAAGAAGCTCAGTCCGGCGGAGCGGAACTATGACGTAGGGGACAGGGAGCTGTTAGCCGTGGTACAAGCTCTAAAGGTGTGGAGGCACTGGCTTGAGGGGGCTCAACACCCTTTCCTCATTTTGACGGACCACCGTAACCTGGAGTACATCCGAGCGGCGAGGAGGCTGAACCCTCGCCAGGCAAGATGGAGTATGTTCTTGACCAGGTTTACGTTTAAGATCACGTACATCCCTGGGTCACAGAATGGCAAGGCAGATGCGCTGTCTCAGCGGTATGACGCGGAGGAGAGGTCCGTGGAGCCCACTCCCATACTGCCTGCGTCGTGTCTGGTGGCGCCGGTAGTGTGGGAGATCGATGCTGAACTCGAGCGGGCGCTACGCACCGACCCTAGTCCATCACAGTGCCCGGAGGGTCGGAAGTACGTTCCGCTCGAGGTTCGGGATCGATTGATTTATTGGGCTCACACGTCACCCTCCTCTGGACATCCGGGTATCGGCCGGACAGTGCACTGTCTTAGTGCCAAGTACTGGTGGCCCACGTTGGCTAGGGATGTGAGGGTTTATGTTTCCTCTTGCTCGGTGTGCGCCCAGTGTAAGGCGCCTAGACATTTACCTAGGGGTAAGTTGCTACCCCTGCCCGTTCCACAACGGCCATGGTCCCACCTCTCAGTGGACTTTATAACAGATCTTCCCCTCTCCCAAGGGAATACCACCATCCTGGTCGTTGTGGACCGGTTCTCTAAGGCCTGTCGTTTGCTCCCCATGCCGGGTCTTCCTACGGCCCTGCAAACCGCCGAGGCACTGTTTACCCATGTGTTCCGGCACTACGGGGTGCCCGAGGACATTGTGGCTGATCGGGGTCCCCAATTCACCTCCAGGGTCTGGAGAGCGTTTATGGAGCGGTTGGGGGTCTCGGTGAGTCTCACCTCGGGCTACCACCCGGAGAGCAACGGGCAGGTGGAACGCGTAAACCAGGATGTGGGTAGGTTTCTCAGAACATACTGCCAGGACCGGCCGGAGGAGTGGTCAAGGTACGTTCCCTGGGCCGAGATGGCCCAGAATTCCCTACGCCACTCCTCCACAAACCTAACCCCATTTCAATGTGTGTTAGGTTACCAGCCGGTTCTGGCGCCCTGGCAGCAGAGCCAGATCGAAGCTCCTGCGGTGGATGAGTGGGCGCGGCGCTCGGAGGAGACTTGGAACGCTGCACACGTCCACCTGCAGCGGGCCCTCCGACGTCAGAAGGCGAGCGCTGATCTCCACCGCAGTGAGGCACCGGTGTACGCACCTGGTAATCGAGTCTGGCTCTCTACCAGAAACCTGCCCCTCCGCCTGCCCTGTCGGAAACTGGGTCGGCGGTTTGTAGGGCCATTTAAAGTCCTGAGGAGGTTGAACGAGGTTTGTTATAGATTACAGCTACCTGTGGAGTATAAGTGTATTAACCCCTCGTTCCATGTGTCCCTTCTCAGGCCGGTGGTAGCGGGCCCACTCCAAGACGATGAGATCTTGGAGACTCCTCCGCCCCCGTTGGACATCGAGGGGGCACCGGCGTACTCCGTGAGATCCATCTTGGATTCGAGACGTCGGATGGGGGGTCTCCAGTATCTAGTGGAGTGGGAGGGGTACGGTCCGGAGGAGCGGTGCTGGGTGCCGAGGAGAGACGTGTTGGACCCATCGCTTCTGACGGAGTTCCATCGGAGGCATCCGACGCGCCCTGCGCCGCGTCCCCCTGGCCGTCCCCGAGGCCGGAGTCGGCGCGCGTCTGGAGCCGCACGTCAAGGGGGGGGTACTGTCACGGTTTCGGCCGAGGCTGCCTCTCCTCCTTGTTCGGGCAGGCTTCGGCGCTCGTCGTCTCCGGAATTCTAGCTGCCACCGATAGATGTTTCATGTTCGTTTGCTTTTGTCTGTTTGTGTCACACCTGTTTCTGTTTTACGTGATTAGTGTCCTATAAGTTTCTCGTTGTGTTTGTCATGTGTTGTGTATGATTGTTTTTCGTCAGTGTTGTGTTTGCTCGGTTGAGCATATTCTCTCCACTGCGCTGGAGCTCGCTTGCACTTGTTTCGTGCACTACTGCATTTTTGTCGCACCTGTTTGTGCGCATTTTGCCATTACGCCTTGTGCGTCGTTTAGCTGTTGGGCTTTGTTGCCCTGTTGCCTGTGTTTGGGCCGGAATACAGCATTGAGAACCTACCGTCTGCGTCCTGCATCTGATTTCCTACACTACACCTACACACGCCCTGACACCGCTGTGACATATATTTTCCATAACCAATAATATTGTATTTTCAGCTGTTTGAAACTGGTGTACAAAACCGAAAGTAAAAGACGCAAAATTAAACTTAAGATCGGGAAGCATAGAAATAGCACACATAGAACATATCTACCGCTTCTTAGACTTGGTTTCAATGAGAATGACAGATCTATAACTTCTACGTGAATTTGGTTTGGACGCCTAAAAAGTTACATACTGCAGCTTTAATATGTCAATGCAAGTTATATCTGTTAATGGTGCAGTTGTATATAATATTATAACACACATTTTACAGCCCCTGTGGTGTGTGTGTCTGTCTGTGAGATGTGTGTGTCAGTCTGTGGTGCTTGTGTGTCAGTCTAGGGGATGTGTCACACCAGCTTTCGCTTTGGCTCCCCCGCCTGTCCAGCTCAGGCGTTCGGCGTCGCCGGCCTTCTAGCTGCTGCCGAACCTGCTGCTGGCAAACGCCCTTCACTCATCAACCCCAGACTTGTCTCGTCATGATTACACACACCTGGTCCCAATCCCCACTCTATCACTGTATATAGACTCCCTCTGTCATTTGTCTTTGTTGGCCATTGTAAATGTTACTTGTTTTCCTGAGAGGTATCTCTCCTACTATTTCCTGAGTACTTTGGATTTTGCACTCTGGGTTTCATCCCGCTTTAAACTATGGTGCTTTAATAAATTCAGTAGTTCAAAACCTGCGACTGCCTACTCCTCTCTACACTTGTGACAGTCTGTCCGTGGTGTGTATGGGATGTATGTCTGTCAGTGGAGGCTCCTCAGAGGAGGAAGGGGCGGACCATCCTCAGTGAATTTCATAAAAATGTAAATAGTGAAACATTAGTAATCCTTTTTAGATAAAACTATACTAAATACATTCAAATTTCACCAAATAATTGATTAGAACACTGTTTTGCAATGAATCTCTACAGTAGCCTTTGCAATGAAGCTCTACAGTAGCTTCAGTGGCACCATGGTGTAGCCGGAGGAAAGCTAGCTTCTGTCCTCCTCTGGGTACATTGACTTCAATACAAAACCTAGGAGGCTCATGGTTCTCACCCTCTTCCATAGATGTACACAGTAATTTTGACAACTTCCGGAGGACGTCCTCCAACCTATCAGAGCTCTTGCAGCATGAACTGACATGTCCACCCAATCAAAGTGTCAGAGTATCAATCTAGTACTGAAAGGTTAAGCTATAGCTAGCTAGCACTGCAGTGTATAAAATGTGAGTAGTTGACTCAGAGAGAGAAAGACAATGGTTCAACTGTTTTGAACAAATTAATTTTTTCCTATATTAAGAAGCAAGAGATAGAGAGAGATATATATATAATTGGTTGTATTTTTTAAACTTTAACTTTCACTTAGCTAGTTGAATACAGTTAGCTAGTTTAGCCTACTCAAACACCCGGCTCAAACGGAGAGGGACGCTATGTTAGCTGGCTGGCTATGGCTATCCAACACTGGAACTCTTTAAAGTCTAGGTAAGCTTTTGTTTTTTTAAATTTATTTCCACCGGGGCCTGCCGGTGTAACAGCTGAACTGCTTTCTGACTGTACTCTACGGCATGATTGTAGCGGGTTTACTAACGCGTTAGTTCTAGTAGCTATGTTGACTATTAGACAACAATGTAGGCTGTGTGTAGCGGTTTGCAGTCATGATGCAGTAGGAAGGTTTGGCTTGGAAAGGTTTTTTCGCCTGCTCACAGACAGCTGATGTGTTGTGCACTGAAGACCACAAGCGAAGGGAAAAGGTGAGAGGAGGAGAGCGCGTAGATAGTTGCGAGAAGGAGTTATATATACAACAAGCAAAGTGATCATGCTTTTTTATGTGGCTGCTATGAAAGTGAACTTTGTTTGTGTGTGATCAGGGGTGTATTCATTCTGCCGATTCTGCTGAAAAATGTTTCTTAAACGGAAGCAAACGGAACGAAACGGGGATAAACATACCTGAATTTGTCCAATAGAAACTCTAATTTGCAACTGTTGGACTAATGATTACATCCTAGATGGGGGGGGGGGTGTCTGTGTCTGTGTCTGTGGTGTGTGTCTGTCTGTGGTGTGCGTTTGTGTGATGTGTTCTGCTGGGTAAAAGTATGCTTGTCCCAAATGCATTCCTCTCTCTCACACTTATCTGATCTTGCCCTAACTCATGCCTCTCTACAGCTCGCACTGGGGGCCCAGCCTACACACACACACACACAAATGGAGAAAGAGGGGGCCCAGTTAAAAGACTGTTCTCTTTTTAAGAAGCTGTCAAACCGGTTCTCCCCAGTCCACTCTGCAGAGAGAGGAGGCATTGTCCAAGGATTGTGTTGTGCCTGAGAGAAACAGACAAAATAGTTAGACAAAGGGAGCCTGAACAGATCAAAGACATTAAGTGTGGCCTCAAACGATATACACACACACATACACACAGAGACACACACACACTGACACACACCTGCAGCAACAACGCTGAGAGTTCTAATGATTTAAAGTATCTGTCCAGTGTTGCAGATTTTTGAGGAAATATAAATATTACCTAAAATGAATTACAATATGAATTAAAGATGTTAAAAAGCAGCTTTTCTCTTGGCCATGCTTGGCCTGTTAGGAAACAACAGAGTGGTTTGGGCATATACTGGTAAAAAAAAAACAGATTTGACAGCTCATCCAATGAGATGCACATACACTTGGATATTTTTTTTTTACCCATCTATCAATAGGTGCCCTTCTTTGCGAGGCATTGGAAAACCTCCCTGGTCTTTGTGGATGAATCTGTGTTTGAAATTGCTCGACTGAGGGACCTTACAGATAATTGTATGTGTGGGGTACATGTCACACCCAGGCTCTGGGGACTCTATATGTTGAGCCAGGGTGTGTAGATTATATGTGTTTGTGTTCTGTGTTGTAGATTCTAGTTGTTTAATTTCTATGTTGGCCAGAGTGGTTCTCAATCAGAGGCAACGAGTGTCAGCTGTTGCTGGTTGTCTCTGATTGGGAACCACATTTAGACAGGCTGTTTTCCCACAGTAGTTGTGGGATCTTGTTCCGTGTTGGTTGTGTTAGACCTAGGACGTCACGTTATCGTTTGTTGTTTTGTTTATTGTGGTGTGCACTTAATAAAATAAGATGTACGAATTTCACGCTGCACCTTGGTCCTCCTCCTTCGACGATCGTGACAGTACAAAGATGAGGTAATCGTTCAAAAATCATGTTAAACACTATTATTGCACAAAGAGTGAGTCCATGCAATTTATTCAGCAAATTTTTACTCCTGAATGTATTTAGGCTTGCCATTAAAAAAAAAACATGTCTAAAAACATAATTCCACTTCAATATTATGGGCTATTGTGTGTAGGCCAGTGACACAAAATCTCAATTTAAAATGTGGAAAAATACTAGAGGTGTGAATACTTTCTAAAGGCACTGTAAATGCAGACTGATTACTTCACTAGCGTGAGTTGTTTCTGAACTTTGCTTTGTCACTATATTCCCAATATTTGTGTTGTTAGCTACCTAACTAGCTAGCTAGTTGTGAAGCTACCTAGCTAACTAGCTACTGCTGCTACCTATATCAGTCAACAACAGTTAACTAGGTTTCTCTTGACATAACACTTTTAGCTAGGCTAGAAACCACAGGATTTAAAAGAGAAGGGAATGGCAAGATGGTTGTTGTGTGGAGGATCTGACTTGCTTTCTTGTTGGTTAGCCAGCTAGCAAAGATAGTAGCAATAGCTAATGTTAGCATGCTAACGTTAGCTAACTGCTTCCAAACAGCCAGCAGGCCACTCTTACAAATCACATAATTTGAAATAGAAGTGACTGGCGAGATAGTTGTTGCATAGGCTTTGTCCTTTTTGCTAACACCAGCTGTAGATTGCTTGGCTTGCTAGCTAGCTTGCTTGTGTGTAGTGAGTGTGCACTCCTGAGCCCGTGTCTCCCCTAGTCTCGAGAAGGATCCTTCTTCCCACCGGAGAATTTGGAAAAAGGAAAAAGCTGCTGGACCAATCACATATGGGCCTGATTTGGCCAAAGATGATGATGTCATTATCCAAGTAAAATTCATGTTTTTTTTTTTTAACGGTTTGTTTCAAAAACAAGTCTGAGATGGGGTTTTATTTAATGTTTTTTCTCTAATTTGCTTTCGCCACAACGACAAGTAAAGGACGAGTTAACAACATTATTTAGTTATTAGTAAACAGAAAAGCTTTTAACTGGACAGTTAAGACAGGACCTTTCCTTCACTCTGGTCAGGTGATTCTACTTTACACGCTGCCCTACGCATGCATGCGCACAGAAACACACCCAAATGCACACACACACTGCCTGCATTCCTGAGGGTTAACTGTACATTAGTATCATGTGACAGTGAGAAATGTGCTTCAACGAGCACCAATTAGGGGCCGGTAACGTTTGTGTGTGTGTGTGCATGTGCCTATCCGCATATGTGTTTGTGTGTGGCTGTACATGTGTATGTGAATATGATATGTGTTTCCTCATCCACATACTTGCTTACTTGCTGTATCCCCAGCCCTTCTTAAATCTATCACTATGACTTGTTTTGCCAGGCGTAAATCTTCTCTGTCTCTAACCACACCCTGTAATAACCCCAGTCTCCTATCTTAACACTAGAACCACTAAAGCTGTAACTCAGACTGCTCATGAATTTAATTGTTTTATTACTATGCTATTTTGTAAGACATGCCCTCCTCCGTACTTGACTTTTCCTATATAAATCTATATAACACACTGTCGCTGTTAGAATTGTAATATCACAAACGGAACTGGAGTTATAAACAGTTTAAGGAGGGAATGTACTTTTTTGAATGGTTTTGCTCCTCCTTCTCCTGAAATTAAAGTGCTGTGCCCAGTTGATAATCACCGCGATAATTGCCTAGAAACTGAACCTAAACTATAGGCCTACTGAAATAAATTTCACACATATAACAACAGATGAAATAAATGAAGTAGTATGATGGGGGAGAATGGGTGACTTGATGAGCGAGCGGAAGCGAAATATGCATAATTATGTAATCACCAATTGTGAATGAAGAACAGCAGTCCAAGTTTTATCAGTCTACACTTGCCTACTTGGAGCACACAGTGAGAGTGTGCGTAATTTCCAAAATCTGAATGAAAATGACTCAGAAGGTGGGGAAGAAATAAATCATGACCTCTCTGATGATTATTCTTCTGATTCTGAGCCTCAGCCTACACCTTCAAAACCTATTGCGCGAAAAAGCTGACCGGGCTACCACCAAATGAAAAGGTGAGACAGGAGCGAGGAAGGGACAGCACCATTTGGATAGAACAAGCCGGTGACAATGCTACAGGCCAATTATCAGCACAAAATGTATGGGATAGCCCAGCCTACCTTTCTTTGGAGAAACCATGTCACGGGATCGCTTCAGACAGATCATGCAAGCTTGTACAGAGCAGCAAACACTGACAATAATTGACTATTTTTGACTGCTGTCATATCGACACAGTGCATTCGGAAAGTATTCAGACCCCTTGACTTTTTCCACATTTTGTTACGTTACAGCCTTATTCCAAATGTGTTTAAATTGTTTTTTTCCCTCATCAATCTACACACAATACCCCATAATGACAAAGCAAAAACAGGTTTTTAGTAATTTTTGCAAATGTATTAAAAATTAAAAACTGAAATATCACATTTACATAAGTATTCAGACCCTTTACTCAGTACTTTATTGAAGCACCTTTGGCAGTGATTACAGCCTCGAGTCTTCTTGGGTATGACGCTACAAGCTTGGCACAATGGTATATGGGGGAGTTTCTCCCATTCTTCTCTGCAGATGCTCTCAAGCTCTGTCAGGTTGGATAGGGAGCGTCGCTGCACAGCTACAGTTCAAGTCGGAAGTTTACATACACCTTAGCCAAATACATTTAAACTGTGTTTTTTACAATTCCAGACATTTAATGCTAGTAAAAATTCGCTGTCTTAGGTCAGTTAGGATCACCACTTTATTTTAAGAATGTGAAATGTCAGAATAATAGTAGAGAGAATGATTTATTTCAGCTTTTATTTCTTTCACCACATTCCCAGTGGGTCAGAAGTTTACATACACTCAATTAGTATTTGGTATCATTGCCTTTAAATTGTTTAACTTGGGTAAAACGTTTTGGGTAGCCTTCCAAAAGCTTCCCACAATAAGTTGGGTGAATTTTGGCCCATTCCTCCTGACAGAGCTGGTGTAACTGAGTCAGGTTTGTAGGCCTCCTTGCTCGCAAACGCTTTTTCAGTTCTGCCCACACATTTTCTATAGGATTGAGGTCAGGGCTTTGTGATGGCCACTCCAATACCTTGACTTTGTTGTCCTTAAGCCGTTTTGCCACAACTTTGGAAGTATGCTTGGGGTCATTGTTCATTTGGAAGACCCATTTGCGACCAAGCTTTAACTTCCTGACTGATGTCTTGAGATGTTGCTTCAATATATCCACATAATTTTCTTTCCTCATGATGCCATCTATTTTGTGAAGTGCACCAGTCCCTCCTGCAGCAAAGTACCCCCACAGCATGATGCTGCCACCCCTGTCCTTCACGGTTTGGATGGTGTTCATCGGCTTGCAAGCCTTCCCCTTTTTCCTCCAAACAAAACAATGGTCATTATAGCCAAACAGTTCTATTATTTTTCATCAGACCAGAGTACATTTCTCCAAAAAGTACGATCTTTGTCCCCATGTGCAGTTGAAAACCATAGTCTGGGTTTTTTATGGTGGTTTTGGAGCAGTGGCTTCTTCCTTGCTGAGCGGCCTTTCAGGTTATGTCGATATAGGTCTTGTTTTACTGTGGATATACAGTGGGGAGAACAAGTATTTGATACACTGCCGATTTTGCAGGTTGTCCTACTTACAAAGCATGTAGAGGTCTGTAATTTTTATCATAGGTACACTTCAACTGTGAGAGACGGAATCTAAAACAACAATCCAGAAAATCACATTGTATGATTTTTAAGTAATTAATTTTCATTTTATTGCATGACATAAGTATTTGATACATCAGAAAAGCAGAACTTAATATTTGGTACAGAAACCTTTGTTTGCAATTACAGAGATCATATGTTTCCTGTAGGTCTTGACCAGGTTTGCACACACTACAGCAGGGATTTTGGCCCACTCCTCCATACAGACCTTCTCCAGATCCTTCAGGTTTCGGGGCTGTCGCTGGGCAATACGGACTTTCAGCTCCCTCCAAAGATTTTCTATTGGGTTCAGGTCTGGAGACTGGCTAGGCCACTCCAGGACCTTGAGATGCTTCTTACGGAGCCACTCCTTAGTTGCCCTGGCTGTGTGTTTCGGGTCGTTGTCATGCTGGAAGACCCTGCCACGACCCATCTTCAATGCTCTTACTGAGGGAAGGAGGTTGTTGGCCAAGATCTCGCGATACATGGCCCCATCCATCCTCCCCTCAATACGGTGCAGTCGTCCTGTCCCCTTTGCAGAAAAGCATTTCCAAAGAATGATGTTTCCACCTCCATGCTTCACGGTTGGGATGGTGTTCTTGGGGTTGTACTCATCCTTCTTCTTCCTCCAGATGGTCATTGGCAAACTTCAGACGGGCCTGGACATGCGCTGGCTTGAGCAGGGGGACCTTGCGTGCGCTGCAGGATTTTAATCCATGACGGTGTAATGTGTTACTAATGGTTTTCTTTGAGACCGTGGTCCCAGCTCTCTTCAGGTCATTGACCAGGTCCTGCTGTGTAGTTCTGGGCTGATCCCTCACCTTCCTCATGATCATTGATGCCCCACGAGGTGAGATCTGGCATGGAGCCCCAGACCGAGGGTGATTGACTGTCATCTTGAACTTCTTCCATTTTCTAATGATTGCGCCAACAGTTGTTGCCTTCTCACCAAGCTGCTTGCCTATTGTCATGTAGCCCATCCCAGCCTTGCTCTGGAGTAGGTTTTCATCAAGGATCTCTCTGTAATTTGCTCTGTTCATCTTTCCCTCGATCCTGACTAGTCTCCCAGTCCATGCCGCTGAAAAACATCCCCCACAGCATGATGCTGCCACCACCATGCTTCATTGTAGGGATGGTGTCAGGTTTCCTCCAGACATTACGCTTGGCATTCAGGCTATTGAGTTCAATCTTGGTTTCATCAGACCAGAGAATCTTGTTTCTCATGGTCTGGGAGTCCTTTAGGTGCCTTTTGGCAAATTCCAAGCGGGCTGTCATGTGCCTTTTACTGAGGAGTGGCTTCCGTCTGGCCACTACCATAAAGGCCTGATTGGTGGAGTGCTGCAGAGATGGTTGTCCTTCTGAAAGGTTCTCCCATCTCCACAGAGGAACTCTGGAGCTCTGTCAGAGTTACCATCGGGTTCTTGGTCACCTCCCTGACCAAGGCCCTTCTCCCCCGATTGCTCAGTTTGGCCGGGCGGCCAGCTCAAGGAAGAATCTTGGTGGTTCCAAACTTTTTCAATTTAAGAATGACGGAGGCCACTGTGTTCTTGGGGACCTTCAATGCTGCAGACATTTTTTGGTACCCTTCCCCAGATCTGTGCCTCGACACAATCCTCTCTCGGAGCTCTACGGACAATTCCTTCGACCTCATGGCTTGGTTTTTGCTCTGACATGCACTGTCAACTGTGGGACCTTATATAGACAGGTGTGTGCCTTTCCAAATCATGTTCAATCAATGAATTGAATTTACCACAGATGGACTCCAATCAAGTTGTAGAAACATCTCAAAGATGATCAATGGAAACAGGATGCACCTGTGCTCAATTTCGAGTCTCATACCACAGGGTCTGAATACTTATGTAAATAAGGTATTTCCGTTTTTTATTTGATTAAATATGCAGAAATTTCTAAAAACCTGTTTTCACTTTGTCATTATGGGGTATTGTGTGTAAATTTGTAATTTAAATTTTTTATTTAATCCATTTTAGAATAAGGCTGTAACGTAACAAAATGTGTCAAGTCAAGGGGTCTGAATACTTAATGCCATTACAGCTTTTGTGCCAATTTGCACTATTTATCAATCACACTTGCCGCTTATAATGATGTTTAGGCTACTGATGTTTTCATCATTTGACCACAGGTCTTGCTAACCGTGCATCTTGGTGGTTAGGGTATTTTATTTTATTTTGTCGTTATAAAAATAAGCTATTACCATGTTCCAACACATTATCTTTCTATTTTATAGTTGTAAAAAAGGCACTCCACAAATAAAATTGATTGAACACTTGAACATTTGTGTTTTTTGTTTTTACATATAGCCTACAGTAAATTAAACTAATGAAAATGCTATTGTGTTATTTTAAATAAAATAAAAATGGTATTCTAATCTTACCTTCATAAACACAACCAAATTATTATTTTTGCGATAGCATATATGAAATGTATTAATTACACTGTTAGAATGTTGCAGTCAGAATGACTGTTCATTAGCTTGAAGGGGGGTCAAATACAATTTTATTAATCACATTTGTATTTATTTTATTTTATTTCACCTTTATTTAACCAGGTAAGCCAGTTGAGAACAAGTTCTCATTTACAACTGCGACCTGGCCAAGATAAAGCAAAGCAGTGCGATAAAAACAACAACACAGAGTTACATATGGGGTAAAACAAAACATAAAGTCAAAAATACAACAGAAAATATATATACAGTGTGTGCAACTGTAGCAAGTTATGGAGGTAAGGCAATAATAGGCCATAGTGCAAAATAATTACAATTAGTATTAACACTGGAATTATAGATGTGCAAGAGATGATGTGCAAATAGAGATACTGGGGTGCAAATGAGCAAAATAAATAACAATATGGGGATGAGGTAGTTGGGTGGGCTAATTTCAGATGGGCTGTGATCGGTAAGGTGCTCTGACAACTGATGCTTAAAGTTAGTGAGGGAGATAAGAATCTCCAGCTTCAGAGATTTTTGCAATTCGTTCCAGTCATTGGCAGCAGAGAACTGGAAGGAATGGCGGCCAAAGGAGGTGTTGGCTTTGGGAATGACCAGTGAGATATACCTGCTGGAGCGCAGACTACGGGTGGGTGCTGCTATGGTGACCAATGAGCTAAGATAAGGCGGGGATTTGCCTAGCAGTGATTTATAGATGGCCTGGAGCCAGTGGGTTTGACGACGAACATGTAGTGAGGACCAGCCAACAAGAGCGTACAGGTCACAGTGGTGGGTAGTATATGGGGCTTTGGAGACAAAACGGATGGCACTGTGATAGACTACATCCAGTTTGCTGAGTAGAGTGTTGGAGGCTATTTTGTAAATGACATCGCCGAAGTCAAGGATCGGTAGGATAGTCCGTTTTACGAGGGCATGTTTGGCAGCATGAGTGAAGGAGGCTTTGTTGCGAAATAGGAAGCCGATTCTAGATTTAACTTTGGATTGGAGATTCTTTATGTGAGTCTGGAAGGAGAGTTTACAGTCTAACCAGACACCTAGTTATTTGTAGTTGTCCACATACTCTAGGTCAGACCCGTCGAGAGTGGTGATTCTAGTCGGGTGGGCGGATGCCAGCAGCGTTCGATTGAAAAGCATGCATTTAGTTTTACTAGTGTTTAAGAGCAGTTGGAGGCTGCTGAAGGAGTGTTGTATGGCATTGAAGCTCGTTTGGAGGTTTGTTAACACAGTGTCCAATGAAGGGCCAGATGTATACAAAATGGTGTCGTCTGCATAGAGGTGGATCTGAGAGTCACCAGCAGCAAGAGCGACATCATTGATATACACGGAGAAAAGTGTCGGCCCAAGAATTGAACCCTGTGGCACCCCCATAGAGACTGCCATAGGTCCAGACAACAGGCCCTGTTACCATTCATCCCAGCCGTTGAATTCCCTCATACACACATATTTCACCTTACGCCATTTAAATGCCCAACAAAACATAAGTTCAATGGAACCCTCTATTGGCTCTACTACTATTTATACATTACTTATATAACCACTGTAGTTATGGTCCGATTACCCATTAAACCTTATCACATAACCTTATTACCTAATCAAACAACGGCACAACCTTAAACTCATATCGGCCAGCTGGTAGCCAAGCAACCAACCGCACCGTGTCAGCAACCGAGGTCGCCGGCTCCAATCCCCTAGCCGACCAGGTGAAAAATCTGCCGATGTGCCCCCGAGCAAGGCACTCAACCCCAATTGCTCCCATAAGTCGCTCTGGACAAGAGCGTCCGCCAAATTACCAAAAATGCAAATGTAAATGTTCTCTACTTTCTCACCCATGATGTACGTCTACGTTCGGGTGAGCAAGCCCATACGTATATATCGTTATAAATTTATAGGTACCTCTCAAATAATCGCCCCGTGGTGTTCCCAACCAACTCCCAGTCTATCATGGCTCCAAAAGCCACACTTTCGCTGTCTCCAGCCCCTCCCCTCGCAACTCTACCTCTTCCTTGTCCAGGGGGAACAGGCTTTGTGAGGACGCCACAGTTCAATCATATCAGCTCAAACGTTTCAGTTCAGTCACACAATTCATCACTTTAGCTTTATGTTCCCAATTGTTATTAACGGGTTATATGGTTTAAGCAACCACAAACCCAACAGTTATCCCCAAATTATCCAATTTGAATAGTTCACATACGTTTTTATTTTATTTTATTTTTTTATTGGTTTTTCATCAAGGTACATTATCATTCACACCCTCATGCATACAGTAACACTCTAATTTAAAGTACCTCCTGTGGATCTCTAACCATAGCTTGCACCGTTTTTTTAAAGGTACCCCCTATGGATGTTCTAACCATAGCTCGCACCGTTTTTTAAAGGTACCTCCTATGGTTGTTCTAACCATAGCTCGCACCTCCCATGGGTTTTAACCATCACAATTATCAAACATTTGCATGGTATTTTATCAAATCGAATTAGTAATCTATAATCGTTATTTATAGAGTAATAGAGTTCACTTACATCAAACAGGTGCTTCACAAAATTAATTTGGATAAAGCCAATGTGCAGAACTTTAGTTATATAACAATAGGTGTTTGCTTACCTTTTTAGAAGCCCGGGCACTTTGTGAAACACACGGTTCGACGACAGCGATTGTCCAATAGGCTGGGTGAATTCCAGCGAAGTTCTGCTACCAGATCACAGTCGGAGGTCACCAATTGTTAGAAATTGCGTAATTCAAATCTGGTATTGGAATAAGAATCAAGAGATCTTCAATCCAAGCTAAATTTATTATATGCAAAATGTATGTATGATAAGTATGTTGGTTCGTATACGGGCTCACTGAAATACCTCGCAGGGCAGACAGAGAAACTAAAACATTGTTACAGATTGTTCCTCAAATACTCTGACAGTTCTCAGTTCCCGCTCTCTGCTGGGCCTATCAGAGTAGAGGCTGAGCATGGTTTAGACTTACTCAGCCAATCCGTTGGCGCACCCCTGTTGCCAGGCATAAGTTCTTATTATAACAACCTGTCTTGGTGAGAAGAGCCAGCTCCCCTAGTCACCATTCCTACTGCCAAGGATGGTTCACAGATCACAAAGGACCAGTATAGTCTAGCATTTGGAGACACAAATTATTATCTTATCTTACCCCCTAAAACAGCTCTTCACATCAATCACAGCTTGCCAGGTGACACAACCTACATCAGCACAGTCCAGAATGTATTCTTTCTATGTTAGTCATCCCATCAATTATGAGAATAATAAATCCCTCACTCAAAGCATTTCATGGCTACAGATGTGAGTGCAGATATGATAGTCATTTAGACAGGTTACCTTGGCGTTCTTGGGCACAGGGACTATTGTGGTCTGCTTGAAACATGTAGGTATTAAAGACTGGGTCAGGGTGAGGTTGAACATGTCAGTGAAGAGACTTATCAGCTGGTCAGCGCATGCTCTGAGTACACGTCCTGGTAGTCTGTCTGGTCCTGCAGACTTGTGAATGTTAACCTGTTTTAAGGTCTTACTCACATCGGCTACAGAGAGCGTGATCACACAGTCGTCCGGAACAGCTGGTGCGCTCACGTATGGTTCAGTGTTGCTTGCCTCGAAGCCAGCATAGAAGGCATTTAGCTTGTCTGGTAGGCTCGCGTCACTGGGCAGCTCGCGGCTGTGTTTCCCTTTGTAACCCGTGATAGTTTGCAAGCCCTGCCACATCCGACCAGCGTCAGAGCCGGTGTAGTAGGATTCGATCTTAGTCCTGTATTGACGCTTTGGTTCATCGGAGGGTGTAGCGGGATTTCTCATAAATGTCTGGGTTAGTGTCCCACTCCTTGAAGGACTCTCGAGGCCCAGCAGTTCTGGTGTTAAAGCCCCCATGCAAAAATAATCACTGTATGTCTGATAAATCACTGTGTGTGTTTATTTCATGAAAATTACTCCAGATGTATTTACCTGAGCCTCCTTTTGCCATTGAAATGTTCAGTCTGATCATGTAGGCTTGTTGATACAAATTTAAATATATTTAAATACACAACCCTTATTGGCGGATAGGATCGTTTAGACTCTAGAGCCTACCCCGCTTACCCCTTCAGAATACGAGGATACATATGCAAATAAAAGATGACTGGTCATTGGTCAGAATAATCAGATCAGATTGTTATGTCATGATCTTGGCCAAAAACTCCATCCCACCTCAACAGGCTGAAATTCCAGGATTTATTTTCAAACAGCTCTTATACAAAAAGAGCATTATCATCATTTTCACAATTTCAGATTGTTATTTTGACCTCAGAGTAGAAATTTAAAAATAAAAGGAAAATCATGCTTTTGACTGCAGTGGCGCTTTAAGGAACTTACAGTAACTTACTTTCACTGAGTTTACTAATGACAATGCTCTCACTTCAAATGATCCAATGACAAAGCCTGTGGTCTGGATACACCCCTTAGAGACAGGCTCTTTGCAGGCTAAATGTTATGGGTAGCAACAGTCAACCTGATTCCGCTGGTCTCCTCTTCATACACACACACACACATTAACACATGTTCACACAAACACACACTGGTCACCTCCTCATGTTCTTACAGGTAATAGACTGGACGCTCCCCTTGGCTGTGACTGTGCATGTGTGCCTGCCTGGACCATGGAGCATGTGTGTGTGGGTGTGAGTGTGAGTGTGTTCTGACAGAGGGATGAGTGAATGTGTGTCAGTTGACTGTCAGACCCTCACACCTGCCTCAACTTGCCCACAGGTTCTGTACTTATAACATAGTCAGGTCAGGGAGTTGTGTCCTCACTACGGTATGTTCTGACTCGGATGGAGAGCTTATCCCATCAACAGCCACACCCTACAGCCTGTCTACAGCTCTCTTTCTCTCTCTCACACAGTACACAGACAGGTTGACAGGTTTTTAATCTGTACCTTCCCGCACAAGTCCCTTGGAATTTCCAGTCACTACCATGACCAAGGATTCCACGGGTCACCATGGAGACCAAGGATTCCTGAGGTCTAGGGCAGGGCAGTCCCAGGTAGGTGTGATTTCACAGGTTGACTAACACACACACTCAGACACACATAAATCCTATGCATACTTGGACTGTGAGTGTCTGATATATTTATTGTCTGCAACATTTGCTGATGAGTAGAGAATGATCTCTATCTCGACGGAGGGCGGGTGGACAGAAGGGCGGACGGACGGACAGACCCCCTCTAGTAAGACAAGCTAATCCTGAGCAGACGGTCACACATGATGTTCATATCATCTGCATTCCTCACACTCAGCCTACCATGTGGGAGTGTGTGCGTTCGTGCATGTGAGCATATGTGTGTGTTACACTTAATCCTCCTTGTCCCCATTTGAAAGAAAAGACCATAGAGTTAAGTAAACCTGGTCCCACAGAAAGGAAATGAATAGAACTAACATAGTCCTAAATGCACAGTAACATAGCCTTTCCACATATTATGGAACTGTTGTGGCAGAATTGGGGTGAGCCGTTGTAACTTCTCAAGCGTTATGCTATTGTTCTGTGTTGGACTGTGATGTTATGCCTTTCATAGACTCCTGTTATGCCTGCACCCTAACACAAGGCCATTGTGTTCTGGAACCGTTGCGTGTATATAATAACTGTTGTGCAAACAATATGATTGTATTTTCACCTCCCACCATATAAGGGACATGTAACCATTTATGCTTTGAGTTCTTCCCTGTGAAAACAGAGATAGATCTCCCTCGCAGCTGCTTGATTAAAGATTTGTCCTATTATACCATAAATGGCCTTAATATTTGGATCGAGTTTTTCACAATAGAACATTGCAGTGAATTGGAATGTCTGTTCTATTTGTTCCTAATTCTATAAATGGTGCCCCTCCATATAGGGAGAACTGTGTGCCTCCTCCTGCCCAGAGCAGCTGTGGCTGAGACAGGGAACATCCTCTGTTAATCCTCCCCATCATATGGAGCTTAGGCACACACATGGCCAGGGTCTGTCATATGGATCATATGGAGCTTAGGCATGCAGTATGCAGAATGCACAGAGCTTATGCACAACTGTACATTGATTCCAGGGTGTGAGAAGAACATTAGCTTACCCATACTACCGAGTGGGCCAGTGGAGTCAGTGATTAGCTCACAACAACATGGTGGTACCCCAAGGTTTTTGGAATGTTGTGACCCAACTAAGGACAAAATCATGCCTCTACCCATAACCTAGTACTAGACTGTGACCCTAGATGAACTGGTCTTGACCCACCTTGGGTAAACATTTCTCCACACTTGAGCAATGACTGACACACCCTAAAGTTATTGTGAATCTCTGGATCGTCGACTTCCTGATAGGCCGCCCCCAGGTGATGAGGGTAGGCAACAACACATCCACCATGCTGACCCTCAACATGGAGGCCCCTTAGGGGTGCGTGCTTAGTCCCCTCCTGTACTCCCTGTTCACCCACGATTGCTTGGCATGACTCCAACACCATCATTAAGTTTGCCGATGACACAACTGTGGTAGGTGGCCTGATCACCGACGACAATGAGACAGCCTATAGGGAGGAGGTCAGATACCTGGCAGTATGTTGCCAGGACAACAGCCCCTCCCTCAACGTCAGCAAATCAAAGGAGGTGATCGTGGACTACAGGAAACGGTGGGGCGAGCACGCCTCCATTCACATCGTCGGGGCTGAAGTGGAGTGGGTCGGGAGCATCGAGTTAATCAGTATCCACATCACTGAGGATCTGGGACCAAAAGGCTCAAGAACAGCTTCTACCCCCAAGCCATAAGACTGCTGAACAGTTAATCAAATGTCTACGCAGACTATTTGTATTGACCCCTTTTTATTTTTTGCACTAACTCTCTTACACTGGCTCTATGCACACATTCACACATACTACACTGACACTCCAACACACACACACACACACACACGCGCACACACACACACACATGCATATTGACACCACACACACACACACACTCACACATAGACGCACTTTCACACTCTTCACATACGCTGCTGCTACTCTGTTTATTATCTATCCTGATTGCCTAGTCACTTTTACCCCTACCTACATGTACATATTACCTCAACTACCTTGTACCCCCAGCACATTGACTCAGTACTGGTACTCCTTGTATATAGTCTCATTATTGTTATTTTATTGTGTTACTATTTCCTTTTTTATTTAGCACATTTTTCAAACTTTTTATCTCTGCATTGTTGGGAAAGAGCTCGAAAGTAAGCATTTCATGGTAAAGTCTACACCTGTTGTATTCGGCGCATGTGACAAATAAAATGTGATTTGAATCTCAAAATGTGTGTGTGTGTGTCATTCCCTTGGTTAACAGCCCCCTGAAGCATGAAGAAAAAGGGGCCAGAGAGAAAACAGAGCAGAGAGGAGAGAATCTGTTCCAACATGTAGAGAGAGAGAGAGAGAAACAGAGAGAGAGAAAGAATTCCACTAATCACAATCCAAAACCTCACCCTACCTACCCTGCAGTTACTCCCCCCTCTCCCTCCCAAAACCCACCCCTTCCTCCTCACACATCCTAACCCTTCCCTATCTCTCCCAAAATCAATGTTCCTCCCACAAGCCATCCCAGCCAAACCCAACTCTTTCATACTCCTCCCTGTGGCGCTCACCCTTTGTCTCTCACCTCTCTCCTACCTCCCTGTCTCCCCCTCACAGGTCGACACAAGCACTGTGGCTGAGTTTTGGCTCCTGTCCTCACCAGAGACCCATCATGTTGACAGGTTTATTCCCCTGGTGATCAGTGATTCTCAGTGCATACCATAGCTCTGTGTGTCACAATCCAAACCTCAATCCAAACCTCAGCCAGATGGAGCACAGTAACCTTTATTTACCTAACTTATTCACAGGAACTGACTGTACAGGGATACGACTTTTACTCCCTTACAAATACAGCTAATTATAAACCCGCACCCTGTTGTCTTATCCAGACGAGATAACATACCACACATTACTGAAGAAACCAACTGACCAGAAAAAATATTGAAATGTTGTGGTGTTTTTTTTCCCCCAAAACCACATACTATGTTAAAGTTTGCCAATTGTTTTGTTAAGGAAGTTTGTTTTCATTGTTGTGCGCATGGTGTATCTAGAATGGTGTGTTGGTATATATTGCCTATGCAGGTGTTATTGAATGGTACAATATGTCTGTGTGATGTATATATTTGCTGTGCTTGTCAAATTTAAATATTGAATGTCACATGACAGCTTTATTGAATGTTGTGAAAACCAATAAACAAAATGTTCCAAAAAAATGAAGTTTGTTTTAAACTTTTTCAACAAGCATTGCAAAATCTGACAAGGTAGGAAAAAAGCTTCTGTTGAGACAGGCAATGCTGAAACATCAGCAACATCTGATATGTCTTAATATTATTTACTCAATCATTCACTATACATCCTGTCTTTTCAGCAGAAGAGAATTCTGCTTCTCCTTAGCAAGGCA
Organism: Coregonus lavaretus; assembly: GCF_964263955.1. NCBI lineage: Eukaryota > Metazoa > Chordata > Actinopteri > Salmoniformes > Salmonidae > Coregonus > Coregonus lavaretus. The sequence goes on along the minus strand of NC_140006.1, from coordinate 12,361,379 downwards.
CTGCTTAGATAATGTCATAATCTGATCTATAAATCACATAATTTATAGATAACTGAGCATGACCAGATTCCTACGATATAGAGATGAGTGAATCTGCACAGCGAGAACAAACAAGCAGAATATCTCCTTTATTTGATCCTGTCATTCCCACAGGAAGAACACACCTATGTAGCTGGCACACTGACAGGAGCATAAGAACACACACACACATTCATGACTGGCACACTGGCACTAGGTACACACACAGAGGGCAAGGAGTTAATTGGTCAAATCATTATCTACAGTAAGCCTGGGTACAATTCCCTCAAAGTGGAGCTAATGTACACAACATACTCTACTATAGGGATACTGCAGACATACTGTAAGGATTGTCTATACCAGGTCAAAGCAAAACGTTCACATCACACTCAACTCACATTCTCATTTGATAAAATATTGAATATTACATTAATTATCAATAACATAATCCTCTGCGAGGTCTGACTGTACTACACCAGAGTAAAGGGTTTATGCATCAGTGCTGACACATTTCCTGTTTTGCACACCTTAGACTGCCAAATGACTGTGTCATAGTCATCATTATATTGCTGTGTGTGTGTGTGTGTGTGTGTGTGTGTGTGTGTGTGTGTGTGTGTGTGTAAACTTCTGACCCACTGGAATTGTGATACAGTGAATTATAAGGGAAATAATCTGTCTGTAAACAATTGTTGGAAAAGTTACTTGTGTCATGCACAAAGTAGATGTCCTAACCGACTTGCCAAATCTATAGTTTGTTAACAAGAAATGTGTGGAGTGGTTGAAAAACGAGTTTTAATGACTCCAACCTAAGTGTATGTAAACTTCCGACTTCAACTGTATGTATGTATGTATGTATGTATGTATGTGTGTATGCGTGTGTGTATGGTAAGATGTGCCTGATCTGTTATTCATCAATACATTAAGCTCTGGTTGGATATTCTCTGAACACAATTCTAAATGCTTTATCAAAGCCACCTGGAACCAGAAGAGAGAACAGAAGGATGAAGAATGCACCCACTGCCTCTCAACTATTACAGGAATTTGCCCTACAATAGATTCTTAGTGTTTCTGGGTAACTGTAAAGCTTGATTTGAAACATAAGTTTGGCTTACATTACTTTGACAATATAGTAGCAGTAAACTTCATGTTTGTGTTTCTTTTCCTAAACAACACATTGTAGCAACTAAGGGAACAGCCAGAGCTGGGTTTGAACCAGCGACCCTGTGGAAATATGGTGAGTGCACTACCACATGCCAAGATCCTGACATGTTGGCAGAAGCTGTGGCACACACACAGTTGTCAATGTCACTTATTCACACTCAGTGGACTGAGCATAAATAGCAGTGCAGTGCCATCTACTGGCCATGTAGTTACATGCCTTAAAAAGGAACAGTAGTCCTACATGCATCCCCATGACTCAACGCTGACGTGAAGGCAATGAACCGGAACTGAACAGGTGATGATCGATTCCTGGTGGGCATCCACCATGTTGCTTTCACCTAGCCTGTGTTTTCAGATGAAGGCAGATGAAGGAGAGGAAGCAACTTTAGACTATTGAGATGCAGCCTAGCCTAGCCTAGCCTATGCCCCACTTGCTGCTGCTGATCACAACACCTGCTCTTTCCATGACATAGACTGACCAGGTGAATCCAGGTGAAAGCTATGATCCCTTATTGATGTCACTTGTTGAATCCACTTCAATCCGTGTAGATGAAGGGGAGGAAACAGGTTAAAGAATGATTTTCAAGCTTTGAAACAATTGGAGACATGGATTGTGTATGTGTGCCATTCAAAGTGTGAATGGGCAAGACATAATATGTAAGTGCCTTTGAACGGGGTATGGTAGTAGGTGCCAGGCACACCGGTTTGAGTGTGTCAAGAACTGCAACACTGGGTTTTTCACGCTCAACAGTTTCCCGTCTGTATCGAGAATGGTCCACCACCCAAAGGACATCCAGCCAACTTGACACAACTGTGGGAAGCATTGGAGTCAACATGGACCAGCATCCCTGTGGACACACTTAACACCTTACAGAGTCCATGACCCAACAAAGTGAGGCTGTTCTTGAGGGCAAAAGGGGGTTCAACTCAACATTAGGAAGGTCTTCCTAAAGTTTTGTACACTCAGTGTATTTACAGTCGAGTTGGTGGTAAGACATAAATGCATGGTGGGCACACACAGACAGTGTAAATATACACTCTGTCATCTCAGTCAGCTGTAATGGTTGTTTTGCTCAACTGTGAGGGTGAGCACTGGCGCCATCGGTAATTATCAAGTGTGTACAGTAGGGTGGGGAAGTGTTTTCCGGCTTGTAGCAGTATCACAAGAAGACCGCCAGATGCCGCCATCACCTCTCGTTGATCTGAAGGTGAGTTCGAGCAGAGAGCGCCCAACAAATATCCAAAGCCTTCAACATTATTTGCGTGAAAAAGTTAACGTTGTCCATTCCTATTCCCCAAAAAATAAATAAATATAAATCATTTGTCAATATAGACTGTATTTTAAGCGTTTTGACGACAAGGTGCACAAGGTGTCTTACTGTCAACGAGATTTTTCTTTGGCTTCTTGCCCACCCATTCGTCTCCCGGGTAACGTCACACCAGACAATTCATTCCACAGACCGTCTCATCCAGACGAGCAGACACCTGAAGCTTCACTCATTCAATGTCCTCGAAACCTGAAGATGACACCACTCAACCACATATAGGCTACAGTATTGAGTAAAAACAGAAGAGTGGGTTATTTGTTATGTCACAATAACTTTGGGCAATTTGATGGAGGCAATCAATGGAGACTTGAACATTGGAGAACTACATTTTGAATAGAATTCTCCCTGGAGGACTTTTATTATCCTAGAATGCAATTATTCGCACAGGTTTGCATAGATATATGGCGCCATAACTTTACAGACTATTGCCACAGCTATGCAATCAACCCATACAACTTCAAATCACTACACCATGCACGAATCACAGGAATCTCCAACCTTACCGATTTCGACACCAATTCGTTTCTTCCCGGTGATGGTTATAAACGGGAATAACGGTCACTACAGTCCCGAGATTTATGAGTTTGGGTTCCTTACCGCTTACGATTGTTATGGATCATATACGGACTCTTCATCTCTCACCACGGACACAGGTGCGCAACGTGATTCATATATATTGTATAATTTAGCCTGTGAATTCCAGTGTGGCTGTGCCCATGATCACTGAATGTCACCGTTTGTATTAATGAATTACGCACAGGCACATCCAAACCTGACAGCTAATGGGCAATACAATCCTTTTTAGAAGCGGAACATAAAGCTATTTGTTCTTTCTCAGGGAAAGAGGAGAAGGATCCAGATGTCAGAATGGTCAACCTTGATCATTAAATTCCACTGTCTGCTCCAAAATGTGGATGTATCAATAACAGGCAATTAAGCACAATTATGCACATCCACATGTGGGAGCAAGGCAGCAGTAAATGAAGTGGAGAGGGCAGAACAGTCAGAAAGTCAAAGCCAATACTCTCCTTTTATGACTAGCCTGTACTTTCCATTTTAGTAGCCTATGATGTGGCAATTTCTGTACTTTTCAGAAACATTGTGTTGGTTCTTTATGCCAGGTTTTGTTTTAAACCTAGTGCACAGGCTACATTGTGTAAATCAATGATTGGCTTACCTCTGGTGAACTGACATCTGACCAAATTACACAAGATTTTAGTTCTGGGTTAACCAAGATCAATGACAGGCCTACTAATGGTCATACACATTTTCTCAGAGAAAGAGGAGAAGGAGACAGAAGTCAGAATGGTAAAGGGAAAACCAAAGAAAGTCCGGAAGCCTAGAACCTTCTACTCTAGCCTGCAGCTGTGTGTGCTCCAGAGCAGGTTGAGTGAGGCAGTGTCTGGCGCTACCTGAGCGCGCGGAGATTGCCGCGTCACTGGGACTCACACAAACACAGGTGCACTATGTTCATATTCTGACCATGATGGAGGATTTTAAATAGTATTATTTTCATTATGCTAAATGTATTTCATATGTAGGTACACTGTATATAAGTGCAATATGCTTTCTGGCAAGAGGTATGGAGATGTAAGGCACTTGACTGGAAGTAGCAGTGCGCTTGTACATATGATGGGAATTTCAAACACCTCATATTCAGTGGGGAGAACAAATATTTGATACACTGCCGATTTTGCAGGTTTTCCTACTTATAAAGCATGTAGAGGTCTGTAACTTGTATCATAGGTACACTTCAACTGTGAGAGACGGAATCTAAAACAAAAATCCAGAAAATCACATTGCATGATTTTTAAGTAATTAATTTGCATTTTATTACATGACATAAGTATTTGATCACCTACCAACCAGTAAGAATTCCGGCTCTCACAGACCTGTTAGTTTTTCTTTAAGAAGCCGTCCTGTTCTCCAATCATTACCTGTATTAACTGCACCTGTTTGAACTCGTTACCTGTATAAAAGACACCTGTCCACACACTCAGTCAAACAGACTCCAACCTCTCCACAATGGCCAAGACCAGAGAGCTGTGTAAGGACATCAGGGATAAAATTGTAGACCTGCACAAGGCTGGGACGGGCTACAGGACAATAGGCAAGCAGCTTGGTGAGAAGGCAACAACTGTTGGCACAATTATTAGAAAATGGAAGAAGTTCAAGATGACGGTCAATCACCCTCGGTCTGGGGCTCCATGCAAGATCTCACCCCGTGTGGCATCAATGATCATGAGGAAGGTGAGGGATCAGCCCAGAACTACACGGCAGGACCTGGTCAATGACCTGAAGAGAGCTGGGACCACAGTCTCAAAGAAAACCATTAGTAACACACTACGCCGTCATGGACTAAAATCCTGCAGCGCACGCAAGGTCCCCCTGCTCAAGCCAGCGCATGTCCAGGCCCGTCTGAAGTTTGCCAATGACCATCTGGATGATCCAGAGGAGGAAAGGGAGAAGGTCATGTGGTCTGATGAGACAAAAATAGAGCTTTTTGGTCTAAACTCCACTCGCCGTGTTTGGAGGAAGAAGAAGGATGAGTACAACCCCAAGAACACCATCCCAACCGTGAAGCATGGAGGTGGAAACATCATTCTTTGGGGATGCTTTTCTGCAAAGGGGACTGGACGACTGCACCGTATTGAGGGGAGGATGGATGGGGCCATGTATCGCGAGATCTTGGCCAACAACCTCCTTCCCTCAGTAAGAGCATTGAAGATGGGTCGTAGCAGGGTCTTCCAGCATGACAACGACCCGAAACACACAGCCAGGGCAACTAAGGAGTGGGTCCATAAGAAGCATCTCAAGGTCCTGGAGTGGCCTAGCCAGTCTCCAGACCTGAACCCAATAGAAAATCTTTGGAGGGAGCTGAAAGTCCATATTGCCCAGCGACAGCCCCGAAACCTGAAGGATCTGGAGAAGGTCTGTATGGAGGAGTGGGCCAAAATCCCTGCTGCAATGTGTGCAAACCTGGTCAAGACCTACAGGAAACGTATGATCTCTGTAATTGCAAACATAGGTTTCTGTACCAAATATTAAGTTCTGCTTTTCTGATGTATCAAATACTTATGTCATGCAATAAAATGCAAATTACTTAAAAATCATACAATGTGATTTTCTGGATTTTTGTTTTAGATTCCGTCTCTCACAGTTGAAGTGTACCTATGATAAAAATTACAGACCTCTACATGCTTTGTAAGTAGGAAAACCTGCAAAATCGGCAGTGTATCAAATACTTGTTCTCCCCACTGTACTTCTGCATGTCTACTCCTCTCCCAGGTGAAGATCTGGTTCCAGAACCGTCGCTCCAAGTTGAAGCTGTGGAGAAATGGGCAGATGCCACCAAGACAGCAGGAGACCCCCTGTGACTCCCCTCGGTCCAGCAGCTCTCCTCAAGCAACGGTGCACTGGGGCCTCCAGAATCACGGGATTACAGATAAGCAAAGAGCGGGATTAATGCCTCCGAACACAAACGCCCCATCATTTTACAGTAACTACTCTTGGTACTCATCAACAGACTCTGTGGCACTCTCCCAGCTGAATCCAGTACTACATCAGCAATCTAATCCTACAGATGATGTGGGGTCAATTTACTGATATACGGGACCAAAGAGACTTGTGTGGACTGCTTTCACCTGGCAGAAATATGACGGATTTGGGCTTTTAATGTAGCAGATGAACAGTTTGACTAGTTTATTTCAATGAATTCCTGTATGTTTGAGAATAACGTTGTTGAGATTGAATATTGTGTAACAAATGTGCCATATTGTAGAGAAGGGAAGAATGTAGCCTAAGGAATTCAAAGGGATAGTGCGAGATTTTGGCAATTAAGCCCTTTATCTACTTACCCAGTCAGATGAACTCATGGATACCATTTTTATGTCTCTGCGTGCAGGTTGAAGGAAGTTGCTAACTAGCGTTAGTGGCAGTCTATGGGAACAGCTAGACTTCCAGTCATTACGTTAATGCTAGTTAGCATTTGCGCTAACGCTACTGTAGTACCTATGAGTTCATCGGACTCTGGGTAGGTAGAAAAAGGTCTTAATTGACAAAATCCTACCCTATCCCATTAAAAGGCATCGCTTCAGTAGAATTATGTATGAAAAATGTATGGACTCACTAACTGTAAGTCGCTCTGGATAAGAGCGTCTGCTAAATGACTAAAACATTTTTTTAAATAATGTGTCTCCTCAGTGATATAAACTCAGCAAAAAAAGAAACATCCTCTCACTGTCAACTGCGTTTATTTTCAGCAAACTTAACATGTGTAAATATTTGTATGAACATAACAAGATTCAACAACTGAGACATAAACTGAACAAGTTCCACAGACATGTGACTAACAGAAATTGAATAATGTGTCCCTGAACAAAGGGGGGGTCAAAATCAAAAGTAACAGTAACAGTCAGTATCTGGTGTGGCCACCAGCTGCATTAAGTACTGCAGTGCATCTCCTCTTTATGGACTGCACCAGATTTGCCAGTTCTTGCTGTGAGATGTTACCCCACTCTTCCACCAAGGCACCTGCAAGTTCCCAGACATTTCTGGGGGGGGAATGGCCCTAGCCCTCACCCTCCGATCCAACAGGTCCCAGACATGCTCAATGGGATTGAGATCCGGGCTCTTCGCTGGCCATGGCAGAACACTGACATTCCTGTCTTGCAGGAAATCACACACAGAACGAGCAGTATGGCTGGTGGCATTGTCATGCTGGAGGGTCATGTCAGGATGAGCCTGCAGGAAGGGTACCACATGAGGGAGGAGGATGTCTTCCCTGTAACGCACAGCGTTGAGATTGCCTGCAATGACAACAAGCTCAGTCCAATGATGCTGTGACACACCGCCCCAGACCATGACAGACCCTCCACCTCCAAATCGATCCCGCTCCAGAGTACAGGCCTCGGTGTAACGCTTATTCCATCGACGATAAAGCGAATCCGACCATCACCCCTGGTGAGACAAAACCGCGACTCGTCAGTGAAGAGCACTTTTTGCCAGTCTTGTCTGTTCCAGCGACGGTGGGTTTGTTCCCATAGGCGACGTTGTTGCCGGTGATGTCTGGTGAGGACCTGCCGTACAACAGGCCTGCAAGCCCTCAGTCCAGCCTCTCTCAGCCTATTGCTGACAGTCTGAGCACTGATGGAGGGATTGTGCGTTCCTGGTGTAACTCGGGCAGTTGTTGTTGCCATCCTGTACCTGTCCCGCAGGTGTGATGTTCGGATGTACCGATCCTGTGCAGGTCTTGTTACACGTGGTCTGCCACTGCGAGGACGATCAGCTGTCCATCCTGTCTCCCTGTAGCGCTGACTTAGGCAACTCACAGTACAGACTTTGCAATTTATTGCCCTGGCCACATCTGCAGTCCTCCTGCCTCCTTGCAGCATGCCTTAGGCACGTTCATGCAGATGAGCAGGGACCCTGGGCATCTTTCTTTTTGTGTTTTTCAGAGAGTCAGTAGAAAGGCCTCTTTAGTGTCCTAAGTTTTCATAACTGTGACCTTAATTGCCTACCGTCTGTAAGCTGTTAGTGTCTTAACGACCGTTCCACAGGTGCATGTTCATTAATTGTTTATGATTCATTGAACAAGCATGGGAAACAGTGTTTAAACCCTTTACAATGAAGATCTGTGAAGTTATTTGGATTTTTACGAATTATCTTTGAAAGACAGGGTCCTGAAAAAGGGACGTTTCTTTTTTTGCTGAGTTTACATAGGATGTGGTTTCTAATTGGACAAGAGGAAGTACAAAATAAGTTGCTAACAATGTAGAGCTGGAGGTTGACGTCATTAGAGATTATTAGTAGAGCAGAAAACATCATGAAGCCAAACACAGCATCAATAACATCATGTCATGACATAATCAGCCCAGTAGATTTACAATACTCTACAAACCTTGCAGTCCTAATGAATTTAACACAAGATCATCTTATGATGACGTCAGTCATAGAAAATAATGTTCTCCTCTGATTGGAATCAATTTGATTTCCTAAATCGAAAAGTCCTAGTCCAAATGTGTTATAGCAATATTGACCACATATTGTTTCCAAATATTTTGTCAGACAAAAAAATTAGGATAGACAGATCTGGTTTACTAATTGAAAGTGAACAAACATTTTATTTAAATAATATAACTTATTTTTCTACACAGCAGACATACAAAAGAATGCAGTAGTGCAGTCTCATTTGAATCATATCTATGCCCAGTTTCCTATTCTCTCTGTGGCACTAAGCCCTGGTCCTGGGTCAGTTTGGTGCTTTACCTCTTCATAGATGTGGATGTGACAGGGTTGTTGAACTGAGAACAGTAATTACACTTCTATTGGCATCGGCTCGTCCTCCTCAGGTAGTTTGGTGAGAATATCCACTCCACCAGAGGTGATGACTACTGTGTGTTCAAACTGGGCCGACCTAAAGACAGGCACACGCACACACACACAGAGGTTATACAAGGATATCAGTGGCACTTTGTAGGCTGTAACTCTCCAGCCTTTTAGGGCGTAACGCTCAGCCCTATGTAGGCTGTAAGTGGCCTACCTCTTGTCGTCCGCAGACACTGCTGTCCACTTGTCCTTCAGGATTCTGAACTCTGATGATCCCTCCATCAATATGGGCTCTGCATACACAGATGCAACGTTAACACACACAGATAGCTACACACACTTAGGTTGACATTAATACACACTGATATACATAGGAAATGTGACTGACCTATAGTGAAAGACATCCCTTCATCCATGGTCATATCATTGTCATTAGCTGTCAGATAAATGAGAAAGCGATATTTAGGATTTGTCCAATATACTGTATGGACCACAGACAACTGTTGCTGTGTGGTACTTACCATGGTGCAAGATCTCTGGGTGGCCGTGGAAGTAGGAGCCTATGCCATGTCCAATAAAGTAGGGAGATACATGGAAACCATTGGAGTGGGCTATATCACTGTAGGAGGAAGAGAGGGACATTAGATTATACAAAACAACAGAGGTATCGTGTGTGTGTGTGTGTGTGTGTGTGTGTGTGTGTGTACCTGATAGTGTTTCCTATAACACACAGTGGAGCCCCAGGTTTACAGGCAGTGATGGCCTCATCTCTACACTTCCTGGCTGTCTCCACTAGCTTTTGCCCAACCTCGTCCACACAGCCAATCAGGAACGTCTCGGAGGTGTCACCATGGTAACCCTCCAGATAGACCTGATGAACGGGGGAGGGGGGTCAGGAATGTGGAACGGTGGATCGTGCATGTGTGTGTGTCTGCATGAAGGGGGATAAAACTCACAGTCACATCAACGTTGATAATGTCTCCATCTTGCAGTTGCCGGGTGTCAGGTATGCCATGGCAGACCACGTTATTGACCGAGGTGCAGACTGATTTGGGGAAACCCCCGTATCTCAGGGGGGAAGGGTATGCGTTGTGACGAATCGTCTCCTGATGGACGATGAAATCTATCTCATCTGTCGTCATACCAACCTGGGGTCAGAGGTGAATACAATGATGTTATTAACTTGGAATGTCAGAAAACAGACAGACTCACTCTCTTACTCTCTCACTATAACACGGGCACACACACACCTTAAGACTGCGTCCGGCCAGCAGCAGTATCTGTCTGGCTAGCTGGCAGGCTCTCGTCAGGCCCTGGATTTGCTCCTGGTCTTTGATCTCTATGTAGTCGGGCCAGTCAGGAACCTGACCACTGTTCACATAGTCAGGCCTCAGGATGTGCTACAGACAGCGAGAGAGAGAGAGAGACAAAGAGAGAGAGAGGAAGAGAAAGAGAGAGGGAGAGACAAAGAGAGATAGAGGGAGAAAGAGAGAAGGAGGGGGAAGAGTGTGACAGAAGGGGGTGGGGGGCAAAGAGGACATTCATTTTATTGTACCACAATGTATGAGGTAAGTGATGCGTTGTAACTTGGGCACTGTGTGGGTGGGCAGTGTCTGGCAGAGCGAGGTATGTGAATAATTGTGGGATTTTGAGTACATACTGTACCTTGGGCACTGAGTAGGCTGGTCTGACCACACCCGGTCTGACTATACTGTGAAAGCTTTTCCACTTCCTCCAGAAGAACCGGCGGTGCTGCTGGGATTGGACGCCCCAGGGTGGGCTACACCCCCACAGACCACACCCCTTCTGGAGGAAACCCCCCAACCCTGGAAAGAGACAGACACAGACAGACATACAGATAATCAGACCGCAAAGGAAACTAAACCCCTAATAGCCCATATGAATATTTCTAAACAGTATATAACTTTCTAACTTTAAACAAACTCACACCCACAAACACCTCTCTCTATCGCTCTCTCACACACAAACCCAGAGCCCTTCTCTTGTACAGGATAACCCAATAGCAATGATTGTAGGTCCTTGTGGCAGAAAGAGAGAGAGGAAGAGAGAGAGAGAGAGGGAGAAAGAGAGAAGGAGGGGGAAGAGTGTGACAGAAGGGGGGGGGGGGCAAAGAGGACATTCATTTTATTGTATCACAATGTATGAGGTAAGTGATGCGTTGTAAATCTTGTATTCTTGTGGGCGCGTTTGAGTGGATCACTTTTGTCAAGTCGCCTTTCAAAGTGTGTTGCATTATGGTTATAAAAATTGTCCTACTTGCAATATTAACTACAAAAACCATGTGATCAAAGGTCAAGCAGTTTTGATGAAGTCGCCTTTAAGTCGTTTTTCACCAACTGCATTATCGGAGGTAGTATTTGTCAACCAATCATTAGGGTGTTTTTGTTTGACCCACACAAACGTGGCCAAAGACTTGGCTGAAACAGGTACCAACTTTGCCTCTCCCTAACCAATTCATTCTACACACACACATTACGTTTTCAGTTTGTGAGTGTGTAATATGGGGGTATAGAAAAGTTTATTTAGACATTTATACAGAAAAAACGTTTATAAACAATAGCAGCAATATTCACACTGCCATGTTGATCTGAGCCTTGCTGTTGGAAAACCAATACAGTGTCCGACTTTGGGCTGTCGCAGATGCACGTATTGTTCTTACTCTTCTCAACGAGCAGCGGGTGCTGCCGTGGGCCCCACCCCCGTCCCAAAGCGCTCACAGGCGGCCCAGTCCTCGCGCAGCAGTCCCTCCCAGCTGCGGTCAGAGCAGGAGATGTTCACCCCTCCGCGTCCAGACTGCAAATGAATCGCGCATTCGGGAAGCTGCCGCTGGCTGATGTAAATATAGAGTGTTTTGTACTCACTTCTTGTCTCTCCCACGACATTGGGCTCCCGAGTGGCGCAGTGGTCTAAGGCACTGCATCTCAGTGCTTGAAGCGTCACTACAGACCCCCTGGTTCGATTCCAGGCTGTATCACAACCGGCTGTGATTGGGAGTCCCATAGGGCAGCGCACAATTGTCCCAGTGTCTTTGTAAATAAGAATTTGTTCTTAACTGACTTGCCTAGTTAAATAAAGGTAAAATAAAAATAAATAAATATTCCTCTCTCCTACAGCGTCCATCACAATTATATGCAAATTAGGTGATGATGTAATTTAGCGACTTTTAGGGCAGCCAATAGCTACTTTCCTTACTGAGGAGTTGGCAACCCTGCTCCCGCCTGCCGAACACTTGACGTCGTTAACAGAACTGCGGGATAACAGTGTCCGACAGGCGGGGGTGAAGGTCTGTCTACCGGTCGCCCCCACCTCCCGCTAGCACAGCAGGCGGGAGCCTGGGGCGACACCATATGCTAGCTTGTTAGTGACACAGTGTCGCCCCGCCTCCCACTAGAACAACAGGTGTGTTAGCTTGCTTGCTAGTTAGGGACACCGTGTTCTAGTTAGCGTGCTAGCACACGGTGTCACACACGCCTGGTGACAGTTAATATATTCTCCGTTTCCCCACCGGATCTACATTGACATTTTAGTCATTTAGCAGACGCTCTTATCCAGAGCGACTTACACTTAGTGAGTTCATACATTTTGATACAGATCTACGTCTCATCAAGCGGTGGGTGTTACAAGCACCGGGAATCTTCCATTTCAACTGCTCCTCCTCAACACTTAATGCCACCCCCGTTTTCATTCCTTTCAACGGCGCCCTGCTCCGGAGAGCAAAGCATGTCACAATTCTTGTCCCTAATCCCGAGCGCCCTCTCCATCGGCTCTGGGTGGAGGAAACACTCCACTCTTGAGTTACCTTCACCGATTCAACAATCCCCAACCTCTCCTCCACCCAACCTGACACCACATACAGATCAACCAAACAGCAAGGATCATCTCGGAATATTGATTATTAGGGAGTTCTTACCTGCTCTTGTTAGACGTTTAGCAGCACAGGGCGCCGCCATATTGTTTACAAGTAACATTAGTGGAGGATCACATTACGTTCATCATCTTCTTCTTCAATGAGGTTTAACGGCGGATTTGTTGCATTACCGCCACCTACTAGACTGGAGTTCAACTCCCTTATCTTTCCTTGAAAAATAAAATAAACCAAAGCAAAGAAATATCCTACCATCTAACACTACACTCACAACTTAAACACTACAACTAATGATTAACCCCACCCTTCTCCACTGTTTAAATACACTCACTCCTACCTCATGCCCTCAACCTGAATTGATGGGACATCACCACTTAACACTCCCTGTAACTCTTCTGCTGTCAAGTCTCGCACACCCAAATATCTCTCTGCAGCTGTCACCACCACCTCAAATGTATTCAATTTGCATTCCATCCCTGCAGTACAATTAATAACCATTGCTATAAACGCTAAAAATCCAATCCTGCTGAACCATTTTTTTCCTGCTGAACCAAATTTTTTGTTTATCCCTCTGTACTGGTACATCTCTACTACTCACACCATTTCTCTCAGGATCCCGCCCCCTTGACCCATCTTCCTCTACTTTCTTCACTGCCTCCGCATATGACAACTTCTTCTCTACTCTTACCCTGGAAACCTCAACCTGCTTCTCTCGCACTGGACATGTCTGATCCCCAGCCCCATGGATACCCCAACAATTAGCACATACCACCACTTTCGGCAGGATAGAACGGCTGACTCCAGTAAGACAAGGGGTGGCGGTCTGTGTATATTTGTAAACAACAGCTGGTGCACAAAATCAAATACTAAGGAAGTCTCAAGGTTTTGCTCGCCTGAGGTAGAGTATCTTATGATAAGCTGTAGACCACACTATTTACCAAGAGAGTTTTCATCTATATTTTTCATAGCTGTCTATTTACCACCACAAACCAATGCTGGCATTAAGATTGCACTGAATGAGCTGTATAAGGCCATAAGTGAACAGGAAAACGCTTATCCAGAGGCAGCGCTCCTAGTGGCCAGGGACTTTAATGCAGGGAAACTTAAATCCGTCCTACCTAATTTCTACCAGCATGTTAAATGTGCAACCAGTGGGAAAAAAACTCTAGACCACCTTTACTCCACACACAGAGACGCATACAAAGCTCTCCCTTGCCCTCCATTTGGCAAATCTGACCATAACTCTATCCTCCTGATTCCTGCTTATAAGCAAAAACTAAAGCAGGAAGCACCAGTGACTCGGTTAATAAAAAAGTGGTCAGATGATGCAGATGCTAAGCTAAAGGACTGTTTTGCTAGCACAGACTGGAACATGTTCCGGGATTCTTCAGATAGCATTGAGGAGTACACCACATCAGTCACTGGCTTCATCGATAATGTCGTCCCCACAGTGACAGTACGTACCCCAACCAGAAGCCATGGATTACAGGAAACATCCGCACTGAGCTAAAGGGTAGAGATGCCGCTTTCAAGGAGCGGGACTCTAACCCGGACGCTTAAAAGAAATCCCGCTATGCCCTCCGACGAACCATTAAACAGGCAAAGAGTCAATACAGGACTAAGATTGAATCGTACTACACCGGCTCTGACGCTCGTTGGATGTGGCAGGGCTTGAAAACTATTACAGACTACAAAGGGAAGCACAGCCGCGAGCTGCCCAGTGACACAATACTTCCAGACGAGCTAAACCACTTCTATGCTCGCTTCGAGGCAAGCAACACTGAAGCATGCATGAGAGCACCAGCTGTTCCGGATGACTATGTGATCACGCTCTCCGTAGCCGATGTGAGTAAGACTTTTAAGCAGGTCAACATTCACAAGGCCGCAGGGCCAGACGGATTACCAGGACGTGTACTCCGAGCATGTGCTGACCAACTGGCAAGTGTCTTCACTGACATTTTCAACATGTCCCTGACTGAGTCTGTAATACCAACATGTTTCAAGCACACCACCATAGTCCCCGTGCCCAAGGACACTAAGATAACCTGCCTAAATGACTACCGACCCGTAGCACTGACGTCTGTAGCCATGAAGTGCTTTGAAAGGCTGGTCATGGCTCACATCAACACCATTATCCCAGAAACCCTAAACCCACTCATTTGCATACCGCCCCAACAGATCCACAGATGATGCAATCTCTATTGCACTCCACACTGCCCTTTCCCACCTGGACAAGAGGAACACCTACGTGAGAATGCTATTCATTGCTTAGCATTCAACACCATAGTGTCCTCAAAGCTCATCACTAAGCTAAGGATCCTGGGACTAAACACCTCCCTCTGCAACTGGATCTTGGACTTCCTGACGGGCCGCCCCCAGGTGGTAAGGATAGGTAACAACACATCTGTCACACTGATCCTCAACACGGGGGCCCCTCAGGGGTGCGTGCTCAGTCCCCTCCTGTACTCCCTGTTCACCCATGACTGCATGGCCAGGCACGACTCCAACACCATCATTAAGTTTGCCGACGACACTACAGTGGTAGGCCTGATCACCGACAATGATGAGACAGCCTATAGGGAGGAGGTCAGAGACCTGGCCGTGTGGTGCCAGGATAACAACCTCTCCCTCAACGTGACCAAGACAAAGGAGATGATTGTGGACTACAGGAAAAAAAAGAGGACTGAACACGCCCCCATTCTCATCGACGGGGCTGTAGTGGAACAGGTTGAGAGCTTCAAGTTGCTTGGTGTCCACATCACCAACAAACTATCATGGTCCAAACACACCAAGACAGTCGTGAAGAGGGCACGACAAAGCCTATTCCCCCTCAGGAGACTGAAAAGATTTGGTATGGGTCCTCAGATCCTCAAAAGATTCTACAGCTGCACCATCGAGAGCATCCTGACTGGTTGCATCACCGCCTGGTATGGCAACTGCTTGGCCTCCGACCGCAAGGCACTACAGAGGGTAGTGCGTTTGGCCCAGTACATCACTGGGGCCAAGCTTCCTGCCATCCAGGACCTCTATACCAGGCGGTGTCAGAGGAAGGCCCTCAAAATTGTCAAAGACTCCAGCCACCCTAGTCATAGACTGTTCTCTCTGCTACCGCACGGCAAGCGGTACCGGAGTGCCAAGACTAGGTCCAAAAGACTTCTCAACAGCTTCTATCCCCAAGCCATAAGACTCCTGAACAGCTAATCATGGCTGCCCGGACTATTTGCAATGCCCCCCCACCCCCACCCCATCTTTTTACGCTGCTGCTACTCTGTTAATTATTTATGCATAGTCACTTTAACTCTACCCACATGTACATATTACTTCAACTACCTCAACTAGCCGGTGCCCCCGCACATTGACTCTGCACCAGTACCCCCCTGTATATATAGCCTCCCTACTGTTATTTTATTTTACTTCTGCTCTTTTTTTCTCAACACTTTTTTGTTGTTGTTTTATTTTAATTTTTTATTAAAAATAAATGCACTGTAAGTAAGCATTTCACTGTAATGTCTGCACCTGTTGTATTCGGCGCATGTGGCCAATAAAATGTTATTTGATTTCCCCACTGCTTCACACTCCTTTGTTTCATGCCCTTCTGCACACTTCTCACACCTTGGAATCTCCCTCCTACACACTGCTGCCACATGCCCATAAGTTTGACACCTGTAACATCTTAAGGTATTCGGCACATATGCTCGCACTGGATAACTTATATATCCTAACCTCACTTTCTCAGGCAAAGACTCAACTTCAAACTCAAAAGAACAGACAATGACTCTTCTGTTTCCCCACTCTCGCCACCCTGTTTACGTCGCACCAAACGACGAGCATCACACACACCGGGAATCATCTCCTTCAGTTGGTCAACTTTTACATTCACTGCTACTCCAGTAATCACTCCTCTCAATGGCGCCTTTTTCTTAAGAGCGAATCAATTCACAGTTCTTTCCCCCATTTGTTTAACTCTGAGCGCCTTCTCCCTCTGCCCAACAGAAACACAAACAATTATCACTAGACCACTTCTGGTTACCCTCACCAATTCCACTTTACCCAACGCTCTTTTCACCAATCTTGAAACCACAATTGGATCAGCCAAAAGGCAAGGATCCATTTTTCCCACAAACTTCACTCCTACTGTCACAGACTCATCTTTATTCTGACCCGCTGTGCAATCCTCGGGCTCCGAGTTCTTCACCACACCTTCCACCTCCGATACATCACCCTCACTTCCATTTCTACTCCTGCCTTCAGCTCACTTTGCTTACATTTCCTACCACTCTTCTTTAACAAACCTTCTCCCTTTTCCCTGCCATTTTTAACTGACTTAAACTCACAATCTTCCTCCATTTCTCTCTTAGACCTCCTCTGCCTCTCTTTTTCCCTCCATTCCTCCTCATTTATCCAAGTATACGTCTCCTTATGATAATACTGCATTTCTCCAAACCTATATCTGTTTCTTGCCTTCTCTAAGGACTCCATTTTCCCCCTCGTCTATTCTATCCTCGGCCTTGACCTCGTCATTGCTCTCCTCTTCTGATCCGCTGTCCTCCTCTCCTGAATCACCATCGTCTTCCGATCCCTCATACGAGCTGTTATCCTCACTATCGTCGGGACTTACTCCCTTTCCAACTGCTCGTCTTTTCGCCGAAGACGCCATGCCATCGAACCTGCACAGTTTCCCGCCTCGCCCACGTCAGCCGCTGGTGGCAGAATTTTACACAACGTGAATCATGAAGGTAAAAACGCATACAAATTCCTGATCTTGGATCAGTATACTATTTACAACGATCACATGACATTCACCTCATGGATTGTATTTCTTCTTTGGTATTCTTCTTCTTAGGTATTATGGCAGACTACAACCAAAAAAGGTATATTGCCACCACCAACTGGACAGGTTGAAAACCAAAACAAGGTAAAAAAAAAAAATCCATGTGATATGGAAACTTACTTAATCCACCCAAATAAAAATAGTACATTGACAAAAACAAAACAAAACTCCCACTTCTTCCTTCTTTCAAATCTCAATATCTCCCTTATCAGGCTCTAGGGCCTGAGAGGATGGTACGGCTTGTGCCAATATTCCATGTAACTCCTACGCCGAGAAATCTTTCAGTCCCAGGAACCGCACCACCGCATCCACAATGATATCTATCTTCCTGGACCTTCTCTCCACCTTGGCAGTGCCATTAATCACCATAGCTATAAAGCCCACAAAGTCCACCATCTTAACCTTTACAATGTCAGGGTCCTGCTGGTGAAAGGCAACCCCTGCAACCTGCAGTGAAGGCCTATCCACCACCATGGACTCTTCAGGAGCACCATTCAAACCTTCAACCCTTTTAACAGCTACTTCATATGAAATGTTCTGGACAGCCCTGACTTTGGCCACCTCATTCGCTTTCACCCTTGTCGGGCAATCAAAAGATGTAGCTTCATGGTTCCCACCACAATTGCAACGTCACATTTTCCTCACTTTTAAAACACATTATATGATCTTTTCCACAACTTGGACATCTCGGCTTCTCCCTTCTGCAAACACTTGAAACATGACCAAAAGCTTTACAATGATCACACTGCATTGGTCTTGGAATAAATGCTCTCTCTGTAGTTTATATACCCCAACTGCACTTGAGTAGGGAGAGACTCCATTAAAAAAAACAAAAGAACAGATACTCTTCACCTTTTCACCATTCACCACACGATTCATCCGACGTGCATCAATCACTCCAGGAATATTTTTCATCTCTTCAAAATCAACTTCCCACAAGACTCCAGATATAACCCCCTTAAGGGGTGCCCTGTTCCGAAGAGACACACACGACACTTCAAACCTATCAAATCGTGTGAGACGCAACGCAAGTTCCTTCTGATCCGCAGTAGCACAAAACATCTAAACAAGCCCGCCTCTCGTGATCCTCACAGCCTTCACTTTACCCAGCACTCTCTCCACCAGTTTGGATATCTCAAATGGTTTCTTCATGTAATCTGCTCAACTGCTCCTCATTAACAATCCGTACTCCTACTAGATACGAAGGGAAATTCTCATCACTGTTCACTACTTTGCACCGTTTTCCATTCTTTTGGACAATACTCCAATTCTCATTGATTCTACCGCCATTGGATTCAGAATTTGCTTCATCGTTAGCTTTTTCCATATTTTTCCAGCCTCCAAACAAACCCTTTGTCGTGGTGTGTGCATTTGATTTATCTTGCGGGTAGGCTAGACCGGCACTTTCAGTTCAATGTCATTGAACGAATGTGAACTGCGCTCACCCCGTTGATGGTCCCAGAATCCTTCTTTGGTATTACTGCGGTCCGCAAACAAAATGTGTAGGTACATGCCGGCACCTACAGTATTGGCTGTGTATCAAAAAATGTTTTGCACTACCAACCAACCCTGCACCCATTAAAACCTCACCACCATTCTACTACTTTAGCCTCATCTGATCCTACTCCAGGCCAGCAAGTGCTAGGATGATTTAAGATACTTCTGCAGTAAAATCGTGTACACCCAAGTACTACTTTTTCCACCGATACTACACATTCCTTTGTCTCATGTCCTCCAGCACACTTCTCACATCTAGGAATCTCCCTCCTACTCACTGCTGCCACATGACCATAAGCTTGACACCTAAAACACCATAATGGATTCGGGACAAAAGGTCTCGCGGGATAACTGACACATCAAAACTCAGTAGTATAGTGTCTTCTCTGTTTGACCTCTCCACCGGGTCTGCGTCGCACCAAACGACGAGCGTCACAGACAATCGTCACAGGGACTCTTCAACTTCAGTTGATCCTCCTCAATAGAACACCACTCCAGTTATCACTCCTTTCAATGGTGCCCTGCTATGGAGAGGAAAAAAAGTCACAATTATTTTCCCCAGTCGAGTGGTGCGGAGCGCATGCTCCCTCTGGACGACAAATGCAAAAACTCAACACAATTCCACTTCGAGTCACTTTCACCGACCCAACATTCCCCAATCTCTTCTCCACCCAATCTGACACCACATATGGATCAGCCAGAAGGCAAGGATCCATTCTCTCCAAAAAACTGCACCTGCCAGCGCAGTTAATTCATCCTCACTCTTGTCACGTTCAATTTCCTTCTGTAGCTCTTCCAAAAGTTCTGTGTGATCCACCATTCCATATTTACTTATATGTTCCACTTTTAGCCTTTTTTCCCTATCCGCCATCTTACCCCCACCTCATCTATGCGCCTCGTCTCCTTCTCAAAATCCATTGGATGAGAAAGCCAGAGCCCCCTCATGGATTGGATTTGCATAGATTCAATCAACAAAAAATTATGTTCAAGACAAGCAAGCACACATATTTTCTTTAGGAAAATACAGTTGAAGTCGGAAGTTTACATTCACCTTAGCCAAATACATTTAAACTCTGTTTTCCACAATTCTTGACATTTAATCCTAGTAAAAATTCCCTGTCTTAGGTCAGTTAGGATCACCACTTTATTTTAAGAATGTGAAATGTCAGAATAATTGTAGAGAGAATGATTTATTTCAGCTTTTATTTCTTTCATCACATTCCCAGTGGGTCAGAAGTTTACATACACGCAATTAGTATTTGGTAGCATTGCCTTTAAATTGTTTAACTTGTGTCAAACGTTTCGGGTAGCCTTCTACAAGCTTCCCACAATAATTTTGGCCCATTCCTCCTGACAGAGCTCGTGTAACTGAGTCAGGTTTGTAGGCCTCCTTGCTCGCACACGCTTTTTCAGTTCTGCCCACAAATGTTCTATAGAATTGAGGTCAGGGCTTTGTGATGGCCACTCGAATACCTTGACTTTGTTGTCATTAAGCCGTTTTGCCACAACTTTGGAACTATGCTTGGGGTCATTGTCCATTTGGAAGACCAATTTGCGACCAAGCTTTAACTTCCTGACTGATGTCTTGAGATGTTGCTTCAATATATCCACATATTTTTCCTTCCTCATGATGCCATCTATTTTGTGAAGTGCACCAGTCCCTCCTGCAGCAAAGCACCCCCACAGCATGATGCTGCCACCCCTGTGCTTCACAGTTGGGATGGTGTTTTTCAGCTTGCAAGGCCCCCCTTTTTCCTCCAAACATAACGATGGTCATTATGGCCAAACAGTTCATTTCTCCAAAAAGTACGATCTTTGTCCCCATGTGCAGTTGCAAACCGTAGTCTGGCTTTTTTATGGTGGTTTTGGAGCAGTGGCTTCTTCCTTGCTGAGCAGCCTTTCAGGTTATGTCGATATAGGACTCATTTTACTGTGGATATAGATACTTTTGTACCTGTTTCCTCCAGCATCTTCACAAGGTCCTTTGCTGTTGTTCTGGAATTGATTTGCACTTTTCGCACCAAAGTACGTTAATCTCTAGGAGACAGAACGTGTCTCCTTCTTCAGCGGTATGATGGCTGCGTGGTCCCATGGTGTTTATACTTGCATACTATTGTTTGTACAGATGAATGTGGTACCTTCAGGCTTTTGGAAATTGCTCCCAAGGATGAACCAGACTTGTGGAGGTCTACCATTTCTTTTCTGAGGTCTTGGCTGATTTCTTTTGATTTTCCCATGATGTCAAGCAAAGAGGCACTGAGTTTGAAGGTAGGCCTTGAAATACATCCACAGGTACACCTCCAATTGACTCAAATTATATCAATTAGCCTATCAGAAGCTTCTAAAGCCATGACATAATTTTCTGGAATTTTCCAAGCTGTTTAAAGGCACAGTCAACTTAGTGTATGTAAACTTCTGACCCACTGGAATTGTGATACAGTGAATTATAAGTGAAATAATCTGTCTGTAAACAATTGTCCTAACCAACTTGCCAAAACTATAGTTTGTTAACAATAAATTTGTGGAGTGGTTGAAAAACGAGTTTTAATGACTCCAACCTAAGTGTATGTAAACTTCCGACTTCAACTGTACCTTGTCTAGTTCAGTGTAGGGTATTTTGTCCCAGTCGAAGTTAATTTATTGAACAATCAAATGTTAAATGTCATAAGAGGAAAATACAGTCTTTCCCGAGCTTCAGGCATACTGGTAACTGCCAAAATAAAGGAAACACGTGAGTAAACAAGGGATACAAAGTATATGTTATAGTGTGGGGTGCATTCACCTGGCATGGTTTAGGTCCACTTGTAGAATCTATGCCAAGGCGCTTTGAAGCTGTTCTGGCAGCTCATGATGGCACAACACCCTTTTAAGGCACTTTATGTTGATGTTTCCTTAATTTTGGCAGATTCGTGCATGTATGATAATACTTAATCCACAATTATTTTGTATAAACTATTGATCATCTTTGGCTACATTATGCTCTCTGGTGTATTTAGGAAATTGAGAGCGGGCTGCTGTAGTTAAAATTATTTAATCTTTTTTTTGCCTCTTGAGCCCGCTACAGGCTTGGGCCCAGCCCCTGACTCACACAATTGACAAGTCACATTTAATTATTATTCAGTTTTTTCCCCTAATATTTTTTTATCAGTTACCCAATCAAGGCAGGGCCACCCAGTTACCCATGTGGGCCGCCTACCTAATCTCCTCCCCTCATCTGATGATTAGCAAAGCAGCAGCAGCAGGCTGTCTACACTAATTGAGAGTGGGCTCCTGAGTCTTCCTGTGGTTGGCGGTTGCAGTAAAATATATATATATATATATATATATATATATATATATATATATATATATATATATATATATATATATATATAAAATATAATATATACTGTATATATAATTAAACATAAAAAAAAAAAAAAAATGTTGCTGCTTCTCGGGCCACCCATGGGTCTGTGCTGCATTAATCGGTCCCTGCATTGATCAGCCCTGCTTACAACCACACCAGCCTGAATATGTCTGATCTCAGCTAAGCAGGGACGGGCCTGGTTAGTACTTGGATGGGAGATTGCCTGGAAATACCAGAAGCTGTAAGCTTTTTGTCCAGTAGGGTGTACTCATCTCTTGTATTATCACTGAGCAACCAATGAGCCTTTTATGTTTTGTATACTCAGTGTACAAGGAGTACCAATACCATATCAATGTGAAGGGATACATGGTAATTGAGGTAGATACTGTATGTACATGTAGGCAAGGGTAAAGTGACTATGTATCAGGATAGATAATAATACGAGTAAAAAGTAGCAGCAGCGTATATGGTGGTATATGTTCTATACAGTAGCAGGGACTCCGGGTGGCCATTGATTAGCTATTCGACAGTCTAATTGCTTGGAGATAGAGGCTGTCTCAGAGCCTGTTGGTCTGAGACCTGATGTTCTGGTACCGTTTGCCTGACAGTAGCACAGAGAACAGTCCATGGCTTGGGTGGCTGAAGTCTTTGACAATTTTCTGGACCTTCCTTAGACACTTCCTGGTATAAAGGTCCTGGATGTGCTTCCCCTGCTGTTTCCTGTAGTCCACGATCAGCTCATTGGTCTTCCTGAAATTGAGGGAGAGTTTGTTGTCCTGGCAGTGTCTCTGACCTACTACCTGTAGGCTGTCTCATCGCTGTCGGTGATCGGCCTACCACTGTCGTGTCATCAGCAAACCTAATGATGTTGTTGGAGTCATGCATGGCCACGTAGTTGTGGGTGAACAGGGAGTACAGGAGGGGACTAAGCACACACCCCTGTGGGGCCTGCGTGTTGAGGGTCAGCGTGTCGGAGATGTTGTTGCCTATCCTCACCCCCTGGGTGTGGCCCGTCAGAAAGTCCAGGATGCAGTTGCAGAGGGAGGTGTTCAGTCCCAGGGTCCCGAGCTCAGGTGTGCATGCTTAGTCCCCTCCTGTACTACCTGTTCATCCACAACTGCGTGGCCGCACAAGACTCCAACACCATTGTTAAGTTTGCCGACGATGCGACGGTGGTAGACGTGATCATCGATGATGAGACAGCCTATAGGGAGGAGGGCATAGACCTGGCAGTGTGGTTCCAGGACAACAACCTCTCCCTCAACGTCAGCAAGACAAAGGAGCTGATTGTGAACTACAGGAAAATGGAGGGCCGAGCACGCCCCCATTCACATCAATGGGGTTGTAGTGGAGCGGGTCGAGAGCTTCAAGTTCCTCTGTGTAAACATCACTAAGGATCTATCATGGTCAAAACACACCAACAAAGTCGTGAAGAAGGGCACGACAATGCCTATTCCCCCTCAGGAGGCTGAATAGATTTGGCATGGGCCCTCAGATACTCAAAAGGTTATACAGCTACACCACTGAGAGCATCTTGACTGGATGCATCACCGTTTGGTATGGCAACCGCTTGACATCCAACCGCAAGGCGCTACAAAAGGTAGTGCGTAAGGCCCAGTACATCACTGGGGCCAAGCTCCCTGCTATCCAGGACCTCTATACCAGGCTGTGTCAGAGGAAGGCCCTATAAATTGTCAAAAATTCCAGCTACCCACGTCATAGACTGTTCTCTCTGCTACAGCACAGCAAGCGGTACCAATGCACCAAGTCTGGAAACAACAGGACACTGAACAGCTTCTACCCCCAAGCCATAAGACTGCTAAATTGTTAGTTAAATAGTTAATCAATTAGCTACCCGGACTATCTGCATTGACCATTTTTGCACTAACTGTTTTCACTCACCACATACACTGCACTTTATTCCTAATTATGTGTACATACAGTTGAAGTCGGAAGTTAGGTTGGAGTCATTAAAACTTGTTTTTCAACCACTCCACAAATTTCTTGTTAACAAACTATAGTTTTGGCAAGTTGGTTAGGACATCTACTTTCTGCATGACACAAGGAATTTTTCCAACAATTGTTTACAGACAGATTATTTAACTTATAATATACACTGTATCACAATTCCAGTGGGTCAGAAGTTTACATACACTAAGTTGACTGTGCCTTTAAACAGCTTGTAAAATTCCAGAAAATTATGTCATGGCTTTAGAAGCTTCTGATAGGCTAATTGACATCATTTAAGTCAATTGGAGGTGTACCTGTGGATGTAATTCAAGGCCTACCTTCAGACGCAGTGTCTCTTTGCTTGACATCATGGGAAAATCAAAAGAAATCAGCCAAGACCTCAGAAAAAAAATTATGTAGACCTCCACAAGTCTGGTTCATCCTTGGGAGCAATTTCCAAACGCCTGAAGGTACCACGTTCATCTGTACAAACAATAGTACGCAAGTATAAAACACCATGGGACCACGCAGCCGTCATACCGCTCAGGAAGGAGACGCGTTCTGTCTCCTAGAGATTAACGTACTTTGGTGCGAAAAGTGCAAATCAATCCCAGAACAACAGAAAAGGACCTTGTGGAGATGCTGGAGGAAACAGGTACAAAAGTATCTATATCCACAGTAAAAACGAGTCCTATATCGACATAACCTGAAAGGCTGCTCAGCAAGGAAGAAGCCATGAAACAAAAATAGAACTGTTTGGCCATAATGACCATCGTTATGTTTGGAGGAAAAATGTGGTGGCTTGCAAGCCGAAGAACACCATCCCAACCGTGAAGCACGGGGGTGGCAGCATCATGCTGTGGGGGTGCTTTGCTGCAGGAGGGACTGGTGCACTTCACAAAATAGATAACATCATGAGGAAGGAAAATTATGTGGATATATTGAAGCAACATCTCAAGACATCAGTCAGGAAGTTAAAGCTTGGTCACGAATGGGTCTTCCAAATGGACAATGACCCCAAGCATAGTTCCAAAGTTGTGGCATAATGGCTTAATGACAACAAAGTCAAGGTATTGGAATAGCCATCCCAAAGCCCTGACCTCAATCCTATAGAACATGTGTGGGCAGAACTGAAAAAGCGTGTGCGAGCAAGGAGGCCTAAAAACCTGACTCAGTTACACCATCTCTGTCAGGAGGAATGGGCCAAAATTCACCCAACTTATTGCGGGAAGCTTGTGGAAGGCTCCTGAAACGTTTGACCCAAGTTAAACAATTTAAAGGCAATGCTACCAAATACTAATTGAGTGTTTGTAAACTTCTGACCCACTGGGAATGTGATGAAAGAAATAAAAGCTGAAATAAATAATTCTCTCTACTATTATTCTGACATTTCACAATCTTAAAATAAAGTGGTGATCCTAAGTGACCTAAGACAGCGAATTTTTCTAGGATTAAATGTCAGGAATTGTGAAAAACTGAGTTTAAATGTATTTGGCTAAGGTGTATGTAAACTTCCGACTTCAACTGTATCTACCTCAATTACCTCATACCCCTGCACATCGACTCGGTACTGGTACCCCCTGTATATAGCCAAGTTTTCATTACTCATTGTGTATCTATTATTACCTTTATTATTGCGTGTTTAAATGTTCTACTGTTTCTCTATTTTCTTTCTCTCTGCATTTTTGTGAAGAGCCCATAAATAAACATTTCACTGTTAGTCCTCACCTGTTATCTACTATGTTATTTCCAATAAAAACTCAAGTAGTTTGATAACTTTAGGTAAGAATTACAATTGAGCATAGCAATGTAGGGTTAAAACAATGTAATGTAGGGTTTCAACAGCAGGATCAACTCCTCTCAGTATCAGGTCACCACGTGAGTGAACACTCAGTAGCAGGCCGACGTGTTAGAATGAAACGTCTTCATATTCAATGGTCTCTGCCAAGAGATCTAGACCTTTATGGCACAGGAGAGAGAGAGAGAAAAAGAAAGAAAGAGAGAGAGAGAGAGAGAGAGAGAGAGAGAGAGAGAGAGAGAGAGAGAGAGAGAGAGAGAGAGAGAGAGAGAGAGAAAGAAAGAAAGAAAGAGAGAGAGCGAGCGAGCGAGAGTGAGAGAGAGAAAGAAAGAGAGAGAGAGAGCTAAAGAGAGAATGAAAGAGACAGAGAGACAGAGAGACAGAGAGAAAGATAAATATATTATTCTTCTCTTTCCTTGTTATATGTTCCTAATGACTAAACCCTATAAAAGCCCTCCACACATAACTGGATTTCAGCAGAGTTTAGACACACACTATGTCTTCTGGCATGGGTTTGGCACCAGGGTGTCAGTTTTAAACTGATGTCAGATCAGCGGAAAGGGGGAAAGTTTACACACAGTGTTTGAAATTTGGTTTATGATTTCTATTCAACCTGGTAAACAATGGGATGGGATTTGAAATAAGGCCCTATAGACGAACTAGCAAACAGAATATTTAGTTGAAATGCCCTTCACAAGGTATAGGATTACAACGTTTGGATTAGGCTATTATTGAATTACTGCTTCAGGGTTTCCAGTCCACCAGGTTGAGTGATTTTCAGTCTCAGAGAGAGCCTACAGGTCATGAAATTATTGGTTGAGGTGTAGCCTATAGGGCTATGCATGCAGAATACACCTGGTTTATTACTTGTTTTTCCTCGTTTTCACCCATGGAATGCTCAAACCGTGGAATGTTGTCACACGATTACTACAGCTAAATTAACACACGACACACCCCAACTTTTAGCACAAAAAGACAGATGGACATACTACACTAGACTAGTTGGTTTGATGCAGTCGTCTCAAATTGCACCAGAGCTGGCTTTTGATTATTTTTCAGTCCATGTCCCAGTCGAAGTTAATTTATTGAATAATAAAATATGAAATGTCTTAAGAGGAAAAATGCAGTCTATTCACGAGCTTCATTATCACCTTTTTATAGTAAACCAAGCATACTTCTTGGTTTACTGCCAGGACCGGATTAAGAAATCATAGGCCCCTCATCTTGGCAATAGCCTATCTCAAGATGAGCTACTTTGAAAAACAGTGCTGTTGTTAGCTACAAAGTATAGGATTACAACACTTGTATTAGGCTAGTTTTGGATTACAGTTTCAGGGTCCTGTCTACCAGGTTGAGTTAGTTTCAGACTGAATAGTAGTGAGTTAGTGTTGTTTTCAGGCTCAGATTTCAAGCCGGTGCAGTAGGCGTATCCTTACAACACCCATTAAATGCTCAAACCGTGGAATGTTGTCACACGATTAATACAACTGAGTTAACACACCCCAACTTTTAGTACAAAAAGACAGATGTACACACTACACTAGAGGGTTTGATGCAATCGTCTCAAAATGCACCGGAGTTCGCTTTTTATTTAATTAATTTGGAATTGTACAGTGAAAGCCCTGGCGCTAGCGACTGTACGTGACGTCAAAACCAGTATGGCGGTCAAGGTGATTTCTGCATCGCTTGCTTTACGTTTCAGAAATCGTTTTTAATGTAGTCTACATGTTTTATCTGTTTTGTTGTACAGAGTTTAAGGGATCATTTGAGTGTGTTTAAGGCGGGTGAAGGGATTCATTGCTCCTAGTATCACTGCGCTAACGCCCGGTCTCTGGCATTGAATGAACATCCACAAACCGTTAGCGATAAATCTTTTAACATCGCAATACTACTATCAAGAATGTGCAATAATGACAACAGCATCGCTCAACTACCAACGTGTCTGCCTAAATACCCACTTGTCCGGTCTTTTCTTTGCGGGTTTAAACCTAACGAGTCATTGGAATGGTTTGTGTCTTCATCTGAGTAGCTAGATATTTTACTAACAAGCCAACTAACGCTAGTCAGTAGGTAGGTACTTTAGCTGGTTAGAAGCACAGTCTTCCTTGGTCAACTCGCCTGTAGTAATAGTTTGTGTGATGGCTTTTTCATTAGCATTCGTTTCACTGTGTTTTCGCTGCACAACGAGTCCCAAACTCGGTGCATGTTTCATTTTCCTCTTAACACTACACAGCTGATTCAAATTATCAAAGCTAGATGATTCGTTGATTATTTGAATCCGCTGTGTAGTTTTAGGGCAAAAACAAAAACATGCACCCCTTGGGGTCCGGAGGACCGAGTTTGGGAAACCTTGCCTTAACATTATGCTATTATTCGTATTGCTTGGCAGGTGCAATGCACCAAACGAGCGGACCCGAGCGAGCTGAAGGTTATCTTTCAGAAGGTAAGAACATCTCTGTTTGTCCTTCACGTTTATGCCTGCTGTATAGTTCATTTCATTGTGGAAAGATTTTGGGCTAGGGTGAACTAATCAGAGGTTAGAAGTCATGATTTAGCTTGAGGGTGTCTTGAGAGCTGTGTGACTTAATCCCCTACCACACACAGTGCTTGAATTGGGAAGGAGCTCACTGGAGCTGAGTACTGGCATGATGGCATCTCATATTTTTATACTACTTGAACTCCTGTTCCTCTTATAGAATATTAACTCAAGTATTGTGGAGCTCCTGCACCTAAATATAAACCCAAAATGAGTACTGGTCGAGCACTATACACACACATATGGGTGTATCTCCATGGTGTTGTATAGCCTCGTTACTGTTATTTTATTGTTGCTCTTTAATTATTTTTTATTTTATTTTTTAACTACAGTTTATTTTAGTAAATACTTTCTTAACACTTATTTTTCTTAACTGCATTGTTGGTTAAGGGCTTGTAAGTAAGCATTTCACGGTAAGGTCTACACCTGTTGTATTATGCGTATGTGACAAATAACATTTGATTTGTATCCTCAATCTGTTTTCCTCTTCATCTGTTCGACATGGAGGAGAAGAGGTTATAGACTATTGAAATGCACCCTATGTATTACTTCACTGAAAAAATAACTTCCTCTCTGGCATAGCTTGAGTCATGTGACATTTGAATGTGACAGGCAGTGAGTGAGGGAGTAAGCAACATGCATATAATTCCAAAGTTAAATACGTGTGTGTTGTTAACACATTGTATTTGTGTCATCTCAGGCATTGAATCATGGGAGGGCTGTCAGCACTGCCTGTTGCCCTTCCTGGCAGGGCTTCTATATACACTGAACAAAAATATAAACACAACATGTGAAGTGTTGGTCTCGTGTTTCATGAGCTGAAATAAAAAATCCCAGAAATGTTCCATACGCACAAAAAGCGTATTTGTCTTAAGTGTGGTGCACAAATTTGTTTACATCCCTGTTGGTGAGCATTTCTCCTTTGCCAAGATGTTCCATCCACCTGACAGGTGTGGCATATCAAGAAGCTGATTAAACAACATGATGATTACACAAGTGTACCTTGTGCTGGGGACAATAAAAGGCCACTTTAAAATGTGCAGTTTTGTCACACAACACAATGCCATAGATGTCTCAAGTTTTGACAGTGTGTGCAATTGGCGTGCTGACTGCAGTTATGTCCACCAGAGCTGTTGCCAGATATTGAATGTTAATTTCTCTACCAACATCGTTTTAGAGAATTTGGCAGTACAGTTGAAGTCGGAAGTTAACATACACCTTAGCCAAATACATTTAAACTCAGTTTTTCACAATTCCTGACATTTAATCCTAGTACAAATTCCCGGTCAGTTAGGATCACCACTTTATTTTAAGAATGTGAAATGTCAGAATAATAGTAGAGAGAATGATTTATTTCAGCTTTTATTTCTTTAATCACATTCCCAGTGGGTCAGAAGTTTACATACACTCAATTAGTATTTGGTAGCATTGCCTTTAAATTGTTTAACTTGTGTTAAACATTTCGGGTAGCCTTCCACAAGCTTCCCACAATAAGTTGGGTGAATTTTGGCCCATTCCTCCTGACAGAGCTGGTGTAACTGAGTCAGGTTTGTAGGCCTCCTTGCTCGCACACGCTTTTTCAGTTCTGCCTACAAATTTTCTATTTTATATATTTTATTGAGGTCAGGGCTTTGTGATGGCCACTCCAATACCTTGACTTTGTTGTCCTTAAGCCATTTTGCCACAACTTTGGAAGTAGGCTTGGGGTCATTGTCCATTTGGAAGACCAATTTGCGACCAAGCTTTAACTTCCTGACTGATGTCTTGAGATGTTGCTTCAATATATCCACATCATTTACCTTCCTCATGATGCCATCTATTTTGTGAAGTGCACCAGGCCCTACTGCAGCAAAGCACCTCCACAGCATGATGCTGCCACCCCCGTGCTTCACGGCTGGGATGGTGTTCTTCGGCTTGCAAAGTATCCCCTTTTTCCTCCAAACATAACGATGGTCATTATGGCCAAACAGTTCTATTTTTGTTTCATCAGACCAGAGACATTTCTCCAAAAAGTACGATCTTTGTCCCCATGTGAAGTTGCGAACCGTAGTTTGGTTTTTTTATGGCGGTTTTGGAGCAGTGGTTTCTTCCTTGCTGAGCGGCCTTTCAGGTAACGTTTTACTGTGGATATAGATACTTTTGTACCTGTTTCCTCCAGCATCTTCACAAGGTCCTTTTGCTGTTGTTCTGGGATTGATTTGCACTTTTCGCACCAAAGTACGTTCATCTCTAGGAGACAGAACGCGTCTCCTTCCTGAGCGGTGTGACGGCTGCGTGGTCCCATGGTGTTTATACTTGCGTACTATTGTTTGTACAGATGAACATGGTACCTTCAGGCGTTTGGAAATTGCTCCCAAGGATGAACCAGACTTGTGGAGGTCTGCAATTTATTTTCTGAGGTCTTGGCTGATTTCTTTTGATTTTCCCATGATGTCAAGCAAAGAGGCATTGAGTTTGAAGGTAGGCCTTGAAATGCATCCACAGGTACACCTCCAATTGACTCAAATGAGGTCAATTAGCCTATCATGGCTTCTAAAGCCATGACATAATTTTCTGGTATTTTCCAAGCTGTTTAAAGGCACAATCAACTTAGTGTTTGTAAACTTCTGACCCACTGGAATTGTGATACAGTGAATTATAAGTGAAATAATCTGTCTGTAAACAATTGTTGGAAAAATTACTTGTGTCATGCACAAAGTAGATGTCCTAACCGACTTGCCAAAAATATAGTTTGTTAACAAGAAATGTGTGGAGTGGTTGAAAAACAAGTTTTAATGACTCCAACCTAAGTGTATGTAAACTTCTGACTTCAACTGTATGTCCAACCGGCCTCACAACTGCAGACCACATGTAACCACGCCAGCCCAGGACCTCCACATCCGGCTTCCTCACCTGCGGGATCGTCTGGGGGGAATGTAATAAAACTCATTCTTATTGGCTGGGCCTCGCTACCCAGTGAGTGGGCCAGGCTGCCAAGTGGGTGTGCCTATGCCCACCCATGACTGCACCCCTGCCCAGTCATGTGAAATCCATAGTTTGGGGCCTAATGAATTTATTTCAATTGACTGATTTCCTTTATATGAACTGTAACTCAGCAAAATCTTTGAAATTAATTGTTGCATGTTACATGTATATTTTAGTTCTGTGTGTGTGTGTGTGTGTGTGTGTATTTGTATATAGCCACGTACTAGTCAAAAGTTTGGACGCCTAGTCATTCCAGGGTTTTTCTTTATTTGTACTATTTTCTACATTGTAGAATAATAGTGAAGACATTAAAACTATGAAATAACACATGGAATCATGTAGTAACCAAAAAAGTGTTAAACAAATCAAAATATATTTGAGATTCTTCAATTAGCCACCCTTTGCCTTGATGACAGCTTTGCACACTCTTGGCATTCTCTCAACCAGCTTAATGAGGTAGTCACCTGGAATGCATTTCAATTAACAGGTGTGCCTGGTTAAAAGTTAATTTGTGGAATTTAATGCGTTTTAGCCAATCAGTTGTGTTGTGACAAGGTAGGGGTGGTATACAGAAGATAGCCATATTTGGTAAAAGACCAAGTCCATAGTATGGCAAGAACAGCTCAAATAAGCAAAGAGAAACAACAGTCCATCATTACGTTAAGACATGAAGGTCAGTCAATCTGGAAAATGTCAAGAACTTTCAACGTTTCTTCAAGTGCAATCGCAAAAACCATCAAGCGCTAGGATGAAACTGGGTCTCATGAGGACTGCCACAGGAATGGAAGACCCAGAGTTACCTTTGCTGCAGAGGATAAGTTCATTCGAGTTACCAGCCTCAGAAATTGCAGCCCAAATAAATGCTTCACAGAGTTCAAGTCACAGACACATCTCAACATCAACTGTTCAGAGGGGACTGTGTGAATCAGGCCTTCATGGTCGAATTGCTGCAAAGAAACCACTACTAAAGGACACCAATAAGAAGAAGAGACCTGCTTGGCCAAGAAACATGAGTAATGGACATTAGACCAGTGGAAATTTGTCCTTTGGTCTGGAGTCCAAATTGGAGATTTTTGGTTCCAACCGCCCTGTCTTTGTGAGACGCGGTGTGGGTGAACGGATGATCAGTATGAAAATGTATGCACTCACTAACTGTAAGTCGCTCTGGATAAGAGCATCTGCTAAATGACTAAAATGTAAATGTGTATTTCCCACCTTAAAGCATGGAGAAGGAGGTGTTATGGTGTGGGGGTGCTTTGCTGGTGACACTGTCTGTGATTTATTTAGAATTCAAGGCACACTTAACCAGCATGTCTACCACAGCATTCTGCAGCGATACACCATCCCATCTGGTTTGGGTTTAGTGGGACTATCATTTGTTTTTCAACCGGACAATGACCCAACACACCTCCAGGCTGTGTAAGGGCTATTTTACCAAGAAGGAGAGTGATGGAGTGCTGCATCAGATGACCTGGCCTCCACAATCCCCCGACCTCCAACCAATTGATATGGTTTGGGATGAGTCGGACCGCAGAGTGAAGGAAAAGCAGCCAACAAGTGCTCAGCATATGTGGGAACTCCTTCTAGACTGTTGGAAAAGCATTCCAGGTAGATGTAGAAAATAGTAAAAATAAAGAAAAACCTTGAATGAGTAGGTGTGTCCAAACTTTTGACTGGTTCTAAAATATATATATATATATGAGAACCTATGGATGCATGCAGGGCAGCAGACTGTACATTAGGCTATATAAAGGGAGGGGGGTCATATGTACAATGTGTATGTAAGGTAAGATGTCATATTAGTTAAATTATTGTTGAAAAGATTGTGCAGCATTTCTAAGAACCAGCTGAAGCTTTGAGGTCCATGTTGAAGGTCCTGAGCGGAACATAAATGAAGGCTCTTCTACCGTGTATTCTCAGTTGTACACTGATTACTGTGGTTTCATGATGTTGTGCTTGAATGACATGCCCTCGCTCTTTTGAAAGCAGTCAGTGCCTCGTGTGGGTTAACAAAGCTGGTGAAAAAAACAGTGTAAAGGCCACCTGTATAAGATGGCTCACAAAGCATTGGAGAGGTTACATAAAGAGATAAAAATACTCTGCAAAATTCCTTGTCTAAGGAATTGGACACTGAATCCTTGTAAATAACAGTCCACCATGAGCTGGCAGCAGGACAAGTCATTCATAATAACCCTTTTAGTTATATTTAGAGTGATCGCCTATTTTATTGATTGTTCATAGACATTTCAGTTATTCACATACGTTGTATGCTATGTAAAGTGTATACTGCCATAACAAAATCAATGCCCTTATTGTGTGTCTACTCTGGAAGAAGTATTAAGAGCCACATTACCTCATCACACTCACTGCGATGGGTAAGGTCAAGAACCCAAAGTCACCCGGGATACTTTGTCTTAATCCACCTCAGTATGTCAGTGTTTTAGCAGGAAACCCAAAGTGACGCTGTGTCTGTTTGTTGTAACCCCTCTCAGCAGGCCAGTGTAGTTGATAATGGTCAGGGTTATGTTTCTAATACAGGGAAGGGAGGGAACCCAAAGTGACGATGTGTCTGTTTTTGTCATAACCCCCCCCCCCAAGCATGCCAGTGTGGTGGATGCAGATGGCGAGAAGTTGATGACCCCGGGGGACTTTGTGCAGAAGTACCTGGGCCTGCACACACAGATCCACCACAACCCCAAAACTGTCCAGCTCATCGCTGGTGTAGCCGATACAACCAAGGACGGGTGAAGAGCTGCCTACCTTCACCCTCTCTCTGTCATCCCTCTTGTTTCTCTATCTTTCTCTCTCCCTTATCCTGACTCCACCAAG
This sequence comes from Coregonus lavaretus, assembly GCF_964263955.1. Lineage (NCBI taxonomy): Eukaryota > Metazoa > Chordata > Actinopteri > Salmoniformes > Salmonidae > Coregonus > Coregonus lavaretus. The sequence continues at coordinate 12,326,905 of NC_140006.1, read as the reverse complement.
TACATGGTTAACAGTTGAACATGCTTAGCCTTCTGTCTCCCTCCCATTCTAGTTCTGTCTCCTGTCTTGCACCCTCACCACATCAACCATGGGAGATTGTTTTCATTGAGCAGAAGGCTCCTGCAGCAGAGAATGATAAAGAGAGATCTCAGACACACATAGATAATGGTGATGCTTAGATCAGTTAATTAGGATGTTATTTGGTCTAAGAACAGAAGTTGACTTAATGGGTGCTCATAAATAATTATACAAACACACACTGCACAAGCCATTTCAATGCCCTTAATCCAATTAGTGAAGTTTCACTAATTGTTTAGCTACAATGGTCAACTAGTTGTAACGTCAGTCAGTCATGTAATGGATTAAAGAATCATTAAAGGTGTGTGTGTGTGGTTGCCTTGCAGGGGGATGAAGCACATGTCTGTCATTCAGAGCTGTTTAAAAGTAATGACCTACAAGCAGCGAATCCCCAATGAGCCTTTTACTTTTCACTCAGTCTAGAGAAATTACCTGAAAATCCATTACAATTGGTTTACAGTATTTGAAATGCATGGGGTAATTTTAAGAAATAGTGCATGGCCTAATCTCTCCCTACATCATTGCTGACATTTTTATGATGTTTCAGTGAAAGCTGATCCTTTCTCCCTCTGATTGGATCTTGTGTATCTGAAGCTTTGTCCTTCATGGCATCGTGTGTATTGTTTTAATGTTGTCTCGCTCTCTCTCTCGCGCTCTCTCAAAAAAACACACACAGGCTGATCTCATTCCAGGAGTTCTTGGCTTTTGAGTCGGTGCTGTGTGTTCTGGACGCTCTCTTTATCGTAGCCTTCCAGCTGTTTGACAAGACCGGCACTGGAGACATCTCCTTTGGTACGTACATGAGTGTGTGTGTGTTAGTGCTTGAGAGGGTGGGTGGGTGTGTGTGTGTGTGTGTGTGTGTGTGCGCGCATGGCATGGCTAATTAAAGGGAACCAATTATGGTTCATTAGTACAGTCACTCCGCTTAAAGGACACTGTTTAATCTGAATATGAATATAGGTTAATGCTGGTCTGTCATAGAATTAGAATGAGTAGAACCGATATTGTCCCTGTGTTCACAGATGCACAGAAAGAAATGTAATTCTGAGCGACGATGTGAAGACATTTAAAATGGTACACCCAATATGGCCGCCGTTCCTCCCATCACAAAACATTGCATTGAATGGGAATGTCCATTCTGCTCATTCTAATTCAATGGTTCTCTCGATCTGTCCATCCCTTGAACAGAGAATGTGCGGGACATCTTCAGCCAGACGACTGTGCACCACCACATCCCCTTTAACTGGGACTGTGATTTCATCCACCTGCACTTTGGACACGACCGCAAAAAACTCCTCAGCTACCTTGAGTTTACCCAGTTCTTACAGGTATATACTCACACACTCAGTCACGCTCGGTGACATATGCGCTCGTTGACATATGCGTGCGCGCTCGGTGAGATATATATGCGTGCGCGCGCTCGTTGACATATATTAGTGCGCTCGGTGACGTATATATGCGTGCGCACGCTCGGTGACATATGCGCACGCTCGGTGACGTGTGAGCGCGCTCATTGACATACACTACCGGTCAAAAGTTTTAGAACACCTACTGATTCAGGGTTTTTTCTTTATTTTTACTATTTTGTACATTGTAGAATAATAGTGAAGACATCAAAACTATGAAATAACACATATGTAATCATGTAGTAACCAAAAAAGTGTTAAACAAATCTAAATATATTTTCTATTTGAGTTTCTTCAATGTAGCAACCCGTTGCCTTGTTGACAGCTTTGCACACTCTTGGCATTCTCTCAACCAGCTTCACCTGGAATGCTTTTCCAACAGTCTTGAAGGAGTTCCCAAATATGCTGAGCACTTGTTGGCTGCTTTTCCTTCACTCTGCGGTCCGACTCATCCCAAACATCTCAATTTGGTTGAGGTCGGGGGATTGTGGAGGCCAGGTCATCTGATGCAGCACTCCATCACTCTCCTTCTTGGTAAAATAGCACTTACACAGCCTGGAGGTGTGTTGGGTCATTGTCCTGTTGAAAAACAAATCCCACTAAGTCCAAACCAGATGGGATGGCGTATTGCTGCAGAATGCTTTGGTAGCCATGCTGGTTAAGTGTGCCTTGAATTCTAAATAAATCACAGACCGTGTCACCAGCAAAGCACACCCAGACCATAACACCTCCTCCTCCATGCTTTACGGTGGAAAATACACATGCGGAGATCATCCGTTCACCAACACCGCGTCTCACAAAGACAGGGCGGTTGGAATCAAAAAAACTCCAGACCAAAGGACACATTTCCACTGGTCTAATGTCCATTGCTCGTGTTTCTTGGCCCAAGCAGGTCTCTTCTTCTTGTTGGTGTCCTTTAGTAGTGGTTTCTTTACAACAATTCGACCATGAAGGCCTGATTCACACAGTCCCCTCTGAACAGTTGATGTTGAGATGTCTGTGACTTGAACTCTGTGAAGCATTTATTTGGGCTGCAATTTCTGAGGCTGGTAACTCTAATGAATTTATCCTCTGCAGGAAAGGTAACTCTGGGTCTTCCTTTCCTGTGGCGGTCCTCATGAGAGCCAGTTTCATCATTGCGCTTGATGGTTTTTGCGACTGCACTTGAAGAAACTTTCAAAGTTCTTGAAATATTGAATGACCTTCATGTCTTTAAGTAATGAAGGCTGTCGTTTCGCTTTGCTTATTTGAGCTGTTCTTGCCATAATATGGACTTGGTATTTTACCAAATAGGGCTATCTTCTGTATACCCCCCCTACTTTGTCACAACACAACTGATTGGTTCAAACGCATTAAGAAGGAAAGAAATTCCACAAATTAACTTTTAAGATGGCACACCTGTTAATTGAAATGCATTCCAGGTGGCTACATCGTGAAGCTGGTTGAGAGAATGCCAAGAGTGTGCAAAGCTGTCAAGGCAAAGGGTGGCTATTTGAAGAATCTCAAATATAAAATATATTTTAATTTGTTTAACACTTTTTTTGCATGATTCCATATGTGTTATTTCATAGTTTTGATGTCTTCACTATTATTCTACAATGTAAAAATAAAGAAAAACCTTTTGAATGAGTACGTGTTCTAAAACTTTTGACCGGTAGTGTATATGCATGCGTGTGTGTGCGCTGGAGGTACATTTTTACATTTACATTTTTGTCATTTAGCAGACGCTCTTATCCAGAGCGACTTACAGTTAGCGCATACATTATTTTATCGAACCCACAACCCTGGCGTTGCAAACACCATGCTCTACCAACTGAGCTACATCCCCTGCTGGCCATTCCCTCCCCTACCCTGGACGACGCTGGGCCAATTGTGCGCCGCCCCATGGGTCTCCCGGTCGCGGTCGGCTACGACAGAGGTAAGGGACTGGGGTTGTGAGGTAAGGGACTGGGTGGTGTGAGCGTGCATGGTCCTCTGTAGCTCAATTGGTAGAGCATGGCGCTTGTAACGCCAGGGTAGTGGGTTCGATCCCCGGGACCACCCATACGTAAAAATGTATGCGCACATGACTGTAAGTCGCTTTGGATAAAAGCGTCTGCTAAATGGAATATTATTATATGCGCTCGGCGACATTCGAGTTTGTCACTCAGATAGCATAACACGGTATAAATGTTGTTCTCTGCGCCCCATGACAAATGTGTAGGAAATGTAGCTTTAAAACAGCCAAAAACAATCTCTCTGGCCAAGAGGCAGGCATCTAAAGAATGCCATTGGCTTCGCCCACTACCACGCACCCCATGCTAACTTTGCCAGCACTGTTGAAAAATATCCTAGGGGGAAGCACTGCACACACTCTTCTCTACCTACAGGAGTTGCAGTTGGAGCATGCACGCCAGGCCTTTGCCCAGAAGGACAAGAACAGGAGCGGCACCATCTCTGCCATGGACTTCAGTGACATCATGGCCACAATCCGACACCACATGCTTACAACGTTTGTGGAGGAAAACCTGGTTTCGGTAAGAGAGAGGAAGTGTGTACTGCGTATATGATCGTGTGTGGGATAAGAGTGAGTCAGTGTGTAACCCCTTCCTCTGTGTGATTGTCCTCCCAGGCTGCGGGGGGCAGCACCTCTCACATGGTCAGCTTCTCCTACTTCAACGCCTTCAACTGTCTGCTCAACAACATGGAGCTGATCCGCAAGATCTACAGCACACTGGCCGGGACTCGCAAGGACACACAGGTCACTAAAGGTAACACACATGCGCACCTTGCCGATACAGGCACTAATGTATACCCACGCACAAATTCCCATCGTATACCCTTCCACACACACATTCACTGTACTGACACACGCACACTGGTCAGAAGTGCTCCAGACATGTGAGAGGAGTAGTGTGATCACACTTGCCAGTCGTCTATTAGCTGCCAGCAGGAGAACTGTCATGTTGAAGAGAGAATTGACAAGATCTCGCAATCTCTCTGTAGGATGTGTGGATGCACAGCATGTGTGTTATGCAGACTATTAACCCATCTTTCTCTCACTCTCGCACCCTCACTCTGCCTCTATCGCCATCTCTCTAGAGGAGTTTGTCCATGCTGCTAACAAGTTTGGCCAGATCTCTCCCATGGAGATCGACATCCTGTACCAGCTATCAGGCCTACACTCCCACTCTGGGTAAAAACACACACAAACCGCTTAAGCCTTGTACTGTATGCATGCATACCTGTTCAGAGTGTTGTGGCAAACCAGAATGTTGTGGTAATGATGCGGTGTTGTGTCTCAGGCGTCTGAACTTTGCTGACATTGAGAGGATAGCCCCACTGGAGGAGGGAGCGCTACCCTACCACCTGGCTGAGATACAGAAACAGGTAAGAGACGTGCATTTGTGTGTGACTGCGCGTGAGTGAGTGAGTGAGTGAGTGAGTGAGTGAGTGAGTGAGTGAGTGAGTGAGTGAGTGAGCGAGCGTGCATGTCAAACACTTTCTCTCTCCCTCCCTGTCCCTCTGTAGCAGAGCCATGGTGATGGTTCCAGGTCCGTGCTGCTGCAGGCTGCAGAGTCGGCCTACCGGTTCAGCTTGGGCTCCATCGCTGGAGGTAAGGGACTGGGGCTGTGAGGTAAGGGACTGGGTGGTGTGTGGTAAGGTATGGCGGTTATTGCTAGTACTTTTGAATACTTTCATGGAATATATCCACCCCCCCCTCCCAAAAAAAGTTACTTGGTTAAAAAAGGTTTTGCCTAGTTTCAATAGTACAGTTAGGTGTGTGTGTGTGTAGCTACGGGAGCCACGGCGGTGTATCCTATAGACCTGGTGAAGACCAGGATGCAGAACCAGAGGAGTACAGGCTCGTTCGTAGGAGAGCTTATGTACAAGAACAGCTTTGACTGTGCCAAGAAGGTGCTGCGCTACGAAGGCTTCTTCGGCTTCTATAGAGGTACGGACGGACACTGTGTGTGTGTGTGTTCTTGGCTGCTCTCCTTTCTTCCCCTCTTGGCTGCTGTTTTCCTCCCCATCCTTCTCTTCTGCTCTTTCTCTCTTTCCTTCCCTCTTTTCTCCTGGTCCTCGTCTTTTTTTTTATTGCCTGCTCTCTTTTCCCTTTCTGCACTGCACTTCCCTTTCTGCACTGCACTTCCCTTTCTGCACTGCACTTCTCTCTCCTTCTCTGCTGTCTCTTCTGTTGATGGAAAAAGGACTGCATCATTGTTGGCTCACCCACACTGCATCACTAAACCTGCCTCCGGCCATTCAGTTCTTCCTTTGTTCTTTCATTCTCACCTTTCCTTCATCCTCATCCTCACACTCTTTTCTCCTCCCTTCTGCCCTAAGAAACTGTTGTCATAATGAGACGTGGTTCATGTCATATGTGGACTCAATCTCCCATGCTGCCCTGCAGGTCTTCTTCCCCAGCTCATAGGCGTGGCTCCAGAGAAGGCAATCAAACTTACGGTGAGTCAAACTCCTCCCCCTCCACTCAGCCAATCACTATGGACATGCACCTTAAGATAACACTTATTCTGTCAAAACATTCCTGACTATTCTCTCTGTAGTATTTATTTGCTGATTTTTCTCTCTCTCCCTCTCTCTCTGTTCCCCCTCTCTCCCTGTAGATTAATGACTTTGTGAGAGATAAGTTCACTGGTAAAGACGACACCATTCCCTTCGCTGCTGAGGTGTTGGCCGGAGCCTGTGTGAGTATGACAGATGACCAAACCTGTTCCTGTCAAACTTCCCAACTCTAAACGCATCCCATTCTATTCCACCCAGTCCTACCTAAATAGGAGGCTGGGGTAGCCTCCCTCCCTCATTCCATCTCTTTCTCACTCATTTCACCTTATGTCTCCCTCTCTGCAGGCAGGGGGTTCCCAGGTGATCTTTACTAACCCACTGGAGATAGTCAAGATCAGACTGCAGGTGGCAGGAGAGATCATAACAGGACCCAGAATTAGCGCCCTCGGTGTCATCCGAGACCTTGGCTTGTTCGGCCTCTACAAGGTAGGTGTGTGTGTGGCCATTACGTCTGGTGGCGTTGTTCTTGTATTTTGGTAAACAAAGGCCTTTTGATTGAAAGTAATGTCTTTCATTTACTCCTCGTGTGTGTAGGGTGCTAAAGCATGTTTATTGAGAGACATCCCGTTCTCAGCCATCTTCTTCCCAGTGTACGCCCACACCAAGGCTCAGTTTGCTGACGAGCAGGGTAGACTAGGCCCGTTACAGCTGCTAGCTTCTGGAGCCATCGGAGGTACACACACTTCACAGACCTACTCAGAGTTTCTATTAAATTCCATTTCATTTGATTTGATTGTCAAAAACAGTCACTCAGGTCACACCCTTTCTGACTCCATTTCCCAGGTATCCCTGCTGCCTCCCTGGTGACACCTGCTGATGTCATCAAGACGCGCCTGCAGGTAGCAGCGAGGGCGGGACATACCACCTACACTGGAGTCATGGACTGTTTCAGGAAAATCATGCAGGAGGAGGGATTCAGAGCACTGTGGAAGGGAGCTGGAGGTGTGTGTGTGTGTGTGTCAAAGTGACTACACAAGTGGGAATTCACTTACGCTCTCTCTCTCTCCCCAGCTCGTATGTGTCGATCCTCTCCTCAGTTTGGGGTGACTCTGGTGACCTACGAGCTTCTACAGAGGTGGTTATATGTGGACTTCGGAGGACAGTGAGTACACACACACACTCCCCACTGTTATAACTCAAGTTACCATTGTTAGTTAAGCTGCAATGTCTCATATTTCCCTGCATCTTTCTCCAGTCGTCCGGCAGGGTCTGAGCCCACTCCTAAATCTCGTATCTCTGAGCTTCCTCCGGTCAGTGCTGACCACGTGGGAGGCTACCGTCTGGCCGCAGCCACCTTCGCTGGCGTGGAGAACAAGTTTGGCCTCCACCTGCCCAAGTTCAAGTCCTCTGGAGTGGTCTCCATACATCCTGACCCCTCTTCTGCCCCCCCTCAAGAGGAGGCTGCCGCCCCCTGAAGACTGGCCCTCTAACTACGACTAAGGGCTATGCACTTAGACACACGCAACAGAAATACATACTGATAAACACACTCATTTTGAGGGGCCATGTACACCGAAATACACGCACACTCCTAGGGGCCATGTACACAGACGTACACCCAAACACCCCAGGGTCTACTCTAGTGGTCTAACCCTGGTCCTGGAGAGCTGACTGTAGGTCCATTGTCAAAGCAGTCAGTAAACCTGAACACTGTACTGTTGTATCTCCAGTGGCTACATGCTCCTCTCCTTTTCCATTCCACTTTTCACATGAAAACAGTGGTTTGAAGGGAGTCTTATCTCTCTCTTTCTCCCTCTATTCCTTTGCTTTCTCGCTCCCATTCCTCTCCATCTCTCTGGTGGCTCCTCTCTTCTCATGAATAACTGATTATCATTTTTTGGGGCTACTAGGATTGGACAGTGTGTAGGGGATATTTGATTGGACAGCATCTGTAAGGCTTTACTCTGAGTGGGCATTGCACAGGAAGTTACTGTAGATCTGCTGTACAGAGACGCGACACAGCTGGAAAGGAACATTATTACTGTGATGTTAGAGAGCAATATTAATGTAACATTGGAGAACAATGTTATGGTAATGTTAGAGCAACACCATGACAATGATAGATACGTTTTTTAATGTAATGTTAAGCAACGTGACAGTAATGTTGGAGTTAATGTTACGTTAGAATGACGTTGGGCCTTCGTCTCTTGAGAATCACTTACTGATGTACAGACCTTTTCAACAGTGTTTACTGAGGAGAATCATGGGCAAAGGATTAGATAACTTAAATGCATTTAGTGTATTTTATTGAAATAAATCAATCATATGGTTTAATTTTACACACCTGACAGTATTTTATTTCAAGGAGAATGAACAGCAAAAATGGCCAACCAAAACCTAACCAATAGTTTTGTGGAAAACTAGACATGGTCACTTCATGTCATACAGATAAAATGTTATCAATATTTCGAACAAAGTAAATTGGATACAGACCATATCAATACAGAGTTTGGCAAACTCCAACAGAGAATTTGTAATGGACAATGTTCTGACAAAAGTCTAGTTGGAATGCTAATTAGAATGTGGTGCCAACATGGAGGATAGTTTGCCAAATTCTGCATGTATCTATGGCTCTGCTTAGGTCCACATCTTCATATGAGGAAAGACTTCTTTACTCATCCTTTCAGGAAGGAGAAATTAACTGTTTTTCTATTGAGACCTACTGGTACAGTACATTTTAAAAGAAAAATCTATAACTTTGGTTCATGATAACTAAAATATTCAGTCAGCGTCATAACTTCAAGTAAAGTTCATTTAAAAAGCACCTTTTTTGTTGTGTAGTGTTAATGTTAAGGGATATATTAGTAACGCTAGCTGCAGAAAAATGTAATGTTTAAAATACAGTGCATTTGGAAAGAATCCAGACCCCTTCCCTTTTTCCACATTTTGTTACATTAGCCTTATTTTTAAATAGGTTAAATAAAATAATTATCAATCTACACACAAAACCCCATAATGACAAAGGGAAAACAAGTTTTTATAAATGTTTGCAAATGTATACTTTATTTATTTACATAAGTATTCAGACCCTTTGCTATGAGACTCGAAATTGAGCTCAGGTGCATCCTGTTTCCATTGATCATCCTTGATGTTTCTACAACTTGATCGGAGTCCACCTGTGGTAAATTCAATTTATTGGACATGATTTGGAAAGAAACACACCTGTCTATATAAGGTCCCACAGTTGACAGTGCATGTCAGAGCAAAAACCAAGCCATGAGGTCAAAGGAATTGTCCGTAGAGCTCCGAGACAGGATTGTGTCGAGGCACAGATCTGGGGAAGTTTAGCAAAACATGTCTGCAGCATTGAAGGTCCCCAAGAACACAGTGACCTCCATCATTCTTAAATGGTAGAAGTTTGGAACCACCAAGACTCTTCCTAGAGCTGGCTGCCCGGCCCAACTGAGCTATCGGGGGAGAAGGGCCTTGGTCGGGGAGGTGACAAGGAACCCGATGGTCACTTTGACGGAGCTCTACAATTCCTTTGTGGAGATGGGAGAACCTTTCAGAAGGACAACCATCTCTGCAGCACTCCACCAATCAGGCCTTTATGGTAGTGGCCAGATGGAAGCCAGTCCTCAGTAAAAGGCACATGACAGCCCGCTTGGTGTTAGCCAAAATTCTCTGGTCTGATGAAACCAAGATTGAACTCTTTAGCCTGAATGCCAAGTGTCACGTTTGGAGGAAACCTGGCACCATCCCTACGGTGAAGCATGGTGGTGGCAGCATCATGCTGTGGGGATGTTTTTCAGCAGCAGGGACTGGGAGACTAGTCAGGGTCGAGGGAAAGATGAACAGCGCAAAGTACAGTGAGATCCTTGATGAAAACCTGCTCAGGACCTCAGACTGGGGCAAAGGTTCACCTTCCAACAGGACAACGACCCTAAGCACACAGCCAAGACAACGCAGGAGTGGCTTCGGGACAAGTCTCTGAATGTCCTGGCCCAGCCAGAGCCCGGACTTGAACCCGATCGAACATCACTGGAGAGACCTGAGAAAAGCTGTGCAGCGACGCTCCCCATCCAACCTGAGCTCAGTTGGTAGAGCATGGCGCTTGCAACGCCAGGGTTGTGGGTTCGTTTCCCACAGGGGGGCCAGTATGAAAATGTATGCACTCACTAACTGTAAGTCGCTCTGGATAAGAGCGTCTGCTAAATGACTACAATGTAAAAATGTAAAGAATGGGAGAAACTCCCCAAATACAGGTGTGCCAAGCTTGTAGCGTCATACCCAAGAAGACTCAAGGCTGTAATCGCTGCCAAAGGTGCTTCCAACAAAGTACTGAGTTAAGGGTCTGAATACTTATGTTAATGTATTTTTTGTATTTTTTTGCACAAATATCTAAAAACCTGTTTTTGCTTTGGGTATTGTGTGTAGATTGAGGGAGGGGGGGGGACAATTTAGTCCATTTTAGAAAAAGGCTGTAGCGTAACAGGTTAGGGGGTCTGAATACTTTCGGAATGCACTGTATGTGCAACCGAATGTGATATAAAAGCATAGATAAATAAAATTTTAGCTAAAATCTGAGGACATGGCTGTCCTTGTCTATGAAGGTTGGAATGGGCATAGCATGGGTCATATTTTTCTGTTCTTCACCATCAGTTTAACACACAGTCAGCCCATAGGCAATATACACACATCTGGAAAATGAATAAATACAAGCTACAAAGTAGTAAAACGGTATAACGTTTTGCATATTTAGAAAAAGACTTGAGTTGGAAGAGCTGTGGACGGAACACTGTCGACGTTCTAGAACCCTGAGGGATAAACATCACACCTGCTCCAACTGAAGGGAGGGACGATTTGGAAGCAAGAGAGGAGTGGTCCCCAAAGTTACCCTGTTACCATGGTGATCAGGCGACTAGGCGCTGCGCGGCGAGCTCATCTCCTTCGTCTCGGTTCTCGTTGATCTCCACGAGCGTGTGCATGAAACGGGTCCACTCATCTGCCTTGGGCACAAAGATCTGCTGTGGAAACGAGAGAATATACACACAGGTATGACATGTACAGTATATCAAGAGCTTCAATATAAGGGATGAATCTCTCACCTCTCCTACGTCGTAGACCAGCACCTGCCCGTCTGAGTCTCCTGTAGCGATCTCTCTCCCTGAGTGAGACCACCGCACACGGTTCAGAGCAGGACACCCATCCACAACCACACTGGCACTGGGCACCTAAGACACACACACAATGTTTGTTGCATTGTTCATATGCATATCTGTTGTTTTATAACGTGTGTATAAATGTGTGTGTACCTCTGTGTCGTCGTTGAGGTTCCACAGGTCCAGCCGTCCTGATCCGTCCACACAGGCGAAGAGGGCAGGGTGAGTGGGAGACCACATGACATCATACACATAGTCACAGCTGTCCTCAAACGAATACAGAGGACGGGTACTCTACAGAGAGACGGGGAGAAAGGGTAAGTGTGTGTCGCCACAACGCACAGTAACCGGTGCCAGTAACAACAAGCCCTGGCCACAGGATGAACCATTCCTGCCCCCACTGCCACAAGATCTGCAGGTCATGGATCGACCTGTTTAGCCACCTCCTGACCCATGGCCAGCCAGACCCACACAACAACCCGGACTCGTGACACCTGGAGGGAGATCCCAGAAGAGAAGTGTGTGTGTTACCTTGGTGGTCCAGAGCTTAACGGTCCAGTCGAAGGAGGCAGAGATGAAGAGATGGGAGAAATCCACAGGACCCCCGGCACTGTGACAGCTCAGCCCAGTGACTGGACCATGGTGCCCCTCAAACACCTCACTGATGCCTGCCTTACTGTAACACACACATACACAATGTTATAACACACACACATTGGTGTTGGCCACAAAGCAAAGTTATTAACACACACACACACACACACATACCTCCCGTGGCGGCAGGCGGTGTAGACTGATCCATCTTCACTCCCGACTACGAAGTTATTGACGTCACCCAGAGGAAACGCCATTGAGGTCACTGCTACTGCCTTAGACTGCTTAAACACCAGCTCCAGACTGTCCTGTAACACACACACACACAGCGTTAAGACTGCCAAAACACTAGCTTCGCAATGTCCTAGAACACACACACACACACACACACACACACACAGCGTTAAGACTGCCAAAACACTAGCTTCGCAATGTCCTAGAACACACACACACACAGCGTTAAGACTGCCAAAACACTAGCTTCGCAATGTCCTAGAACACACACACACACACACACACACACACACACACACACACACAGCGTTAAGACTGTCAAAACACTAGCTTCGCAATGTCCTAGAACACACACACACACACAGCGTTAAGACTGCCAAAACACTAGCTTCGCAATGTCCTAGAACACACACACACACAGCGTTAAGACTGCCAAAACACTAGCTTCGCAATGTCCTAGAACACACACACACACAGCGTTAAGACTGCCAAAACACTAGCTTCGCAATGTCCTAGAACACACACACACAGCGTTAAGACTGTCAAAACACTAGCTTCGCAATGTCCTAGAACACACACACACACAGCGTTAAGACTGCCAAAACACTAGCTTCGCAATGTCCTAGAACACACACACACACAGCGTTAAGACTGCCAAAACACTAGCTTCGCAATGTCCTAGAACACACACACACACAGCGTTAAGACTGCCAAAACACTAGCTTCGCAATGTCCTAGAACACACACACACACAGCGTTAAGACTGCCAAAACACTAGCTTCGCAATGTCCTAGAACACACACACACACAGCGTTAAGACTGCCAAAACACTAGCTTCGCAATGTCCTAGAACACACACACACACAGCGTTAAGACTGCCAAAACACTAGCTTCGCAATGTCCTAGAACACACACACACACAGCGTTAAGACTGCCAAAACACTAGCTTCGCAATGTCCTAGAACACACACACACACACTGCAGTAGTAGTACCTGTGGTTGAGACAGCATGTCTAGGCTCCAAGAACACATCTTTCCGTCAGTAGAAATGCTGATGAGGTTGTGAGCGTTTTGGGTCCCGACCATGTTCACACAGTTCACCGGGTGCTGAATATCACAGGACACGTTAGAAATGGGTGATGTTTCGATTTAGCTAACATGACACAGTTCAGTCTATATTTAGCTAATAGTAGCTTGCACCTGTAAGATAATATGTAAACAATTTCACATTTTGAAAGCTATTGAGCACTCAATGTAGAAAAAGTATGTGGACACCTGCTTGTCGAACATCTCATTCCAAAATCATGGGCATTAATATGGAGTTGGTCCCCCCTTTGCTGCTAGAACAGCCTCCATGCTTCTGGGAAGGCTTTCCACTAGTTGTTGGAACATTGCTGCGGGGACTTGCTTCCATTCAGCCACGAGCAATAGTGAGGTCGGGCACTGATGTTGGGCGATTAGGCTCGCAGTCGGCATTCCAATTCATCCCAAAGGTGTTTGATGGGGTTGAGGTCAGGGCTCTGTGCAGGCCAGTCAAGTTCTTCCACACCAATCTCGACAAACCACTTCTGCATTGTGATGCTGAAACAGGAAAGGGCCTTCCCCAAACTGTTGCCACAAAGTTGGAAGCACAGAATCATCTAGAATGTTATTGTATGCTGTAGCGTTAAGATTTACCTTCACTGGAACTAAGGTGCCTAGCCCAAATCATGAAAAACAGCCCCAGACCATTATTCCTCATCCATCAAACTTTACAGTTGGCACTTTGCATTGGGGCAGGTAGCGTTCTCCTGGCATCTGCCACACCCAGTTTCGTCCGTCGGATTGCCAGATGGTGAAGCGTGATTCATCACTCTAGAGAACGAGTTTCCAATTGCGGCGAGCTTTACACCACTCCAGCCGACACTTGGCATTGCGCATGGTGATCTTAGGCTTGTGTGCGGCTGCTTGGCCATGGAAACCTATTTCATGAAGCTCCCGACGAACAGTTCTTGTGCTGACGTTGCTTCCAGGCGTAGTTTGGAACTCGGTAGTGAGTGTTGCAACCAAGGACAGATGATTTTTACGTGCTTCAGAATTTGCCGGTCCCGTTCTGTGAGCTTGTGTGGCCTACTACGCAGCTGAACCGTTGTTGCTCCTAGACGTTTCCACTTCACAGTAACAGCACTTACAGTTGACCGGGGAAGCTCTAGCAGGGCAGAAATTTGACGAACTGACTTGTTGGAAAGGTGGCATCCTATGACGGTGCCACATTGAAAGTCACTGAGCTCTTCAGTACGGGCCATTCTACTGCCTATGGTGTGTCTATGGAGATTGCATGGCTGTGTGCTCCATTTTATACACTTGTCAGCAACGGGTGTGGCTGAAATAGCCGAATCCACTAATTTGAAGGGGTGTCCACATACTTTTGTAGTGTATATGAGTTACCGTGTGAGCGGATGCAGACAGGGGAGTTCTCTGTACAGATGTTCTTTTGTTGCTCCTGTTGTCCCATAGGACGATCTGGCCTGAGTAAGTCCCACCCACAATCAGGTTAGGATGGAACCTGGCGAACGCCGCTGACATCACCGCAGACTGGGGAAGAGACACAGAGAAGGGAATTATATCCACAGAGTGGTGTGTGTTTGTGTGTGTACCTGGCAGTGGAAGGTGTTTGTGTGTACCTGGCAGTGGAAGGTGTTTGTGTGTACCTGGCAGTGGAAGGTGTTTGTGTGTACCTGGCAGTGGAAGGTGTTTGTGTGTACCTGGCAGTGGAAGGTGTTTGTGTATACCTGGCAGTGGAAGGTGTTTGTGTGTACCTGGCAGTGGAAGGTGTTTGTGTGTCCCTGGCAGTGGAAGGTGTTTGTGTGTACCTGGCAGTGGAAGGTGTTTGTGTGTACCTGGCAGTGGAAGGTGTTTGTGTGTACCTGGCAGTGGAAGGTGTTTGTGTGTACCTGGCAGTGGAAGGTGTATTCGGGTGTGGTATTCTTATACTTCATATTCCAGACCAGAGCCACTCCGTCCGGCTCATGAGGAGCATCTTCATTGTTGTTGTAGGAGGCCACCAGCAGCTCAGGGTACTGAATCAAACAGCAGTCAGACAGCAGTCAAACAGAAGCTTATCAGGAGTCAAAGACACAGATTTTCATGACTCTAACAGAGAAACACAAGAGATTATATAACTCTTTAATCCAAATCATCACACACACTCTCCTACCTGAGGAGACCAGTCCAGACAGGTGACCACTCTGTTCTTGGACCAGCGCTCGTCAGAGAACACCCTACTGAGAGACATCTTAGCGCCCGCCTGCATCTCACTAAAAAGAAAGAAGACACGGAGAAATAAGAACGTACACTCTATAGTTGTGTGTTCTGGTTTGTGTGTGTCTCACCGCTCCTTGTCCTCCAGGTCTCGGCCACTGTAGTCGAAGCAGACGTCCACTCGTTCAGAGAGAGCCCGCTCTACAATCCTGCTCCCTCGATCGAAGAACGTCATGAACTCCTCAGAGTGGAGCAGGTGCATCTTCTCCTCTTCAGTCAGCTCCTTGGGAGGGGCTACACGCACACACATGGATATCAGATGTGGTTTAGGCCAGGGCTGGTCAACTTACAGAGGTAGAAGGGTAAAGTCAATCTCACCTTCTTCCTGCTTCTCCTCCTGATCAGCTTCCTCCTCCTGGGTGTCCTCTGCTGGCTTGGGATCGACCATCTCTTCCTCGTCTTCCTCTTCTGCTACACACACACGCACACACGTACAACATAATGCTCATAACAACACAACATACATGAAAACATTAAAAGTCTGTAGAATTGCCGATAACCCATAAAACACAACGTTGACCTGGTTTAGCCTGGGTGTGTGTTGGTGTATCAGCGGGGGTCTGTGTCTCCTTGGAGTAGGACACCATCTCTTTTGGAGGGAAATCCACCTGGGTCACCTTTGCCATGCCAAGCCTCAAACCTCGCCTGGACATGAGACACCCACATAGTCAGAGAGACACATACCAACTTAAAAACACAGCCACACCATTATAGACTCTCTCTCACTCCACATCCAAACAAACCATTACAAAGACAAACACTCTACCGGTGCTAGCAGACAGCAATGTGTATGATGCAAACAGGGGCCATTCAGGCCCAACAAAGAAATGAACAAGAGGAACAGAAGAGAGGAGCAAAACCACAGCCCAAGTAGGGGAATGTGTCTTATAGAGTAAGAAAGGGGTGAACAGTACCCCAGTAGTTCAAAGTCAGAGTGCAGCTGCAGAGTAGAGGGGTCAGGATCCCAGTGTAATGTCCTGATTCAGCCACAACACACCACCAGGGGGCAGCAGTTAGTCACACAGAGAGAGAGAGGGGAGAGAGGAAGCGAGAGAGATGGAGAGAGAGAAACAAAAAGAGAAAAGAACAGGGAGTGAGAGAGGAGAGAGCGGGAAGAGCGAGTGTTAGTAACACAGAGAAAGAGAGAAAGCAGGCAGGTCAGAATTTACACACAAGTAAATTGGGCATGCAAGTACTTATTCACAAATACACAAACACACACACGTACCTGGTGTTTCCATCTCCGGAGTCCTGGCTTCTAGACTCGCTGCCCACTGACTTGGCTGAGGGAGACATAGGGGTAGGGACTAGATAGTGAAACAGACACGTATCCTCTGTTATTATCCTCAGAGGCTGGGCTGTGTGAGGGTGTGTGTGTGGGGGGAGTCAAAGAATGAGGGAGTGAATGAGTGAGTGAGTCAGTTGGTAGTAAATGAAGGGAGAGAAGAAGAGAGAAGAAAAAGTAGGGGACTGTCACGAACGTTGAGAGACGGGTCAGACCAAGGTGCAGCGTGAAAAGCGTACATGTTTATTTAACTTAATAAACAAAAACAAGAAACAACGTAACGTGAAGTCCTCAGGCTATACACATACAAGCCTAAACACGGAACTGAACCTAAACCCCCCCCCCCCCAAAGGTGCGTACTCTGGCCGCACCAACCTGACTCATTAGGGTAGGGTCCGGATCCGGCTCCGGGCGTGACAACCTCTCCCTCTCTGCCTCCCCGTTGCGCCCCTGGTCTAGTCTAGACCTCTGCGTGATGCTTCCCCTCTCCTTCCTCCCCCGATGCACCAAGCCCTGTCTGGACCCTGGTGTGGGAGGCCCCGACCCTGGAGAGGGGCTGACTTCCGGGTCTGGAGTGGAGCCGCTGACCGGAGCTGAACTGGACCCCGGTGGAGCGGACTGCTCTGGCTCCGGAGTGGAACCGCTGACCGGAGCTGGACTTGGCACCGGTGGAGCGGACTGCTCTGACCCCGGAGTGGAACCACTGACTGGAGCTGGACTGGACACCGGTGGAGCAGACTGCTCTGACTCCGGAGTGGAGCAGCTGAACGGTGCTGGACCAGGCACCGGTGGAACGGGCCGGGCCGGACTGGGAACACGCACCACTGGTCTGGTGCGAGGAGCAGGAACGGGCCGGGCCGGACTGGAGACACGCACCACAGGTCTGGTGCGAGGAGCAGGAACGGGCCGGGCCGTACTGGGGACACGCACCATTGGTCTGGTGCGAGGAGCAGGCACGGGCCGGGCCGGACTGGGGACACGCACCACTTGTCTGGTGCGAGGAGCAGGAATGGGCCGGACTGGGGACACGCACCACTGGTTTGGTGCGAGGAGCAGGGACGGGCCGTACTGGACTGGATACACACACCACTGGTTTGGTGCGGGGAGCAGGTACGGGGCGTACCGGGCTGGCGACACGCACCACTGGTTTGGTGCGAGGAGCTGGCACGGGCCGTACCGGACTGGATACACGCACCACTGGTTTGGTGCGGGGAGCAGGTACAGGGCTTACCGGGCTGGTGAGGCGCACTGATGATACAGTGCGTAGAACCGGAGCAGGATATACTGGACCGTGGAGGCGTACTGGAGGTCTGGAGTGTACAGCTGGCACAACCCGTCCTGGCTGGATGCCCACTTTCGCACGACACGTGCGGGGCGCTGGCACAGGACGCACTGGGCTGTGAACGCGCACTGGCGACACAGTGCGTATCTCCGCATACCTAGGTTCCTCTATGAACCCACGCTCCTTCTGTTGCCTGACCAGCTCCTCTCTCCTTGCCTCCACTACTTCCTTCTCCCTTTGAGCATCCTGTAGCGCCTCCCTCTGAACGGATAACTCTTGCTCCCTCTGAGTTAACAGCTCCCGTAACGTGGTGGCCTCCTCTCTGACTCTCGATCCGCAGGTCTTGGAGGACCTCTAGAATAGTGGCCTCCTCCTCTCTAGTCAGCCCTTTCCCGGCCTCCTGCTCTCTCGTCGTCCACCCCGTGAGCCCCCCCAAAAAAATGTTTTGGGGCTGCTACTCGGGCTTCCTCTTCGGCCGGCAACGTTGATGTCGCCGTTGATCCTCTCCTGCCTGGGCTTCCTCCTTCGCCCAGGGTCCTTTACCTGCCAATATCTCCTCCCAAGTCCAAAATGACTTCCCCTCCTGTGTCCGGTGTGTCTGCTGCTCCTGGGCACGCTGCTTGGTCCGTTTTTGGTGGGATCTTCTGTCACGAACATTGAGAGACGGGTCGGACCAAGTTGCAGCGTGAAACGCGTACATGTTTATTAACTCAAATAAACACAACAAAACCAGAAAACAACGTAACGTGAAGTCCAAAGGGCTATACACATACCAGCCTAACAGGAACAAGATCCCACAATACAGTATGATCCCCAATCAGAGACAACGAGCAACAGCTGCCTCTGATTGGGAATCACACCCGGCCAAACATAGAAATAGAACAACTAGAACTTAAACATAGAAAATACAACAGATTTTCACACCCTGACTCGACAAACAAGAGTTCCATACGTCAGGGCGTGACAGGGACAAGTGGCATGCTGAGGCTTCATGCAAAAAGGCTTGTTAAAAAACAGAAGAGTGTGTGTCTGTGTGTGCGTGTGTGTCCTTACCGTTGGGTATATCAGAGGTGATCCCCATGCTCTCCAGCAGAGCCTCAGCCTCTCTCCTCTTCTTCTCCAGGTCAGAAGAGTCATCTGGTGCACCAACTCCACCCCCCTCCCCTCCCCACTTAGAGTCAGACCCCTACAGGGGGAGAGAGTGGAAGGGGGGAGAGAGAGAATGGGTAGAAAAGGAGAGGTAGCGTGAGAGGGATCCGTTGAATTGGAGAGACAGGGAGACAGATAATGTAATAAATACAATATAACCATGTATAAATACTGCATAGGCTATTACATGACACTGTAATAATAATAATATACTAATATTTATTTTACTTGTATTTATTCAAGGGAGCCCAATTGAGACCAGGGTCTCATTCTCAATGGTGCCCTGAGAACAAACAAATCAACATGATAATTCAATAAAACCGCAAAAGAAAAATAACCACAAGATACAGAAGATGCACTACATTTAAACAACACAAATTAATATATTACAATCAACCAAAAAACTCGCAAACTTCAGTGAATTCATTCCTCATCAGCGTTCTAAACTGCCCTATTGTCACCAGGGATTCAAGATGTAATGAGGATTGTAAATTATTACAAACATAGGTGATGTTAAAACTAAAGGCTGATTTACCTAGGTTGGTAGAGACACAAGGGACTTCAAGTGTTTTTTTGTTTTTTTTAGGGGGTAGATCAGCTTTAATATTGCAGATAGATTGTAACGTCCATCAATGTAATTGTCTGCATCACTTCCAATCTCCCATATGTTGTTTTTTTTCCTCGCAAATATATATATGCATATATATACACTGCTCAAAAAAATAAAGGGAACACTTAAACAACACAATGTAACTCCAAGTCAATCACATTTCTGTGAAATCAAACTGTCCACGTAGGAAGCAACACTGATTGACAATAAATGTCACATGCTGTTGTGCAAATGGAATAGACAACAGGTGGAAATTATAGGCAATTAGCAAGACACCCCAATAAAGAAGTGGTTCTGCAGGTGGTGACCACAGACCACTTCTCAGTTCCTATGCTTCCTGGCTGATGTTTTGGTCACTTTTGAATGCTGGCGGTGCTTTCACTCTAGTGGTAGCATGAGACGGAGTCTACAACCCACACAAGTGGCTCAGGTAGTGCAGCTCATCCAGGATGGCACATCAATGTGAACTGTGGCAAGAAGGTTTGCTGTGTCTGTCAGCGTAGTGTCCAGAGCATGGAGGCGCTACCAGGAGACAGGCCAGTATAATCAGGAGACGTGGAGGAGGCCGTAGGAGGGCAACAACCCAGCAGCAGGACCGCTACCTCCGCCTTTGTGCAAGGAGGAGCAGGAGGAGCACTGCCAGAGCCCTGCAAAATGACCTCCAGCAGGCCACAAATGTGCATGTGTCTGCTCAAACGGTCAGAAACAGACTCCATGAGGGTGGTATGAGGGCCCGACGTCCACAGGTGGGGATTGTGCTTACAGCCCAACACCGTGCAGGACGTTTGGCATTTGCCAGAGAACACCAAGATTGGCAAATTCGCCACTGGCGCCCTGTGCTCTTCACAGATGAAAGCAGGTTCACACTGAGCACATGTGACAGACGTGACAGAGTCTGGAGACGCCGTGGAGAACGTTCTGCTGCCTGCAACATCCTCCAGCATGACCGGTTTGGCGGTGGGTCAGTCATGGTGTGGGGTGGCATTTCTTTTGGGGGTCGCACAGTCCTCCATGTGCTCGCCAGAGGTAGCCTGACTGCCATTAGGTACCGAGATGAGATCCTCAGACCCCTTGTGAGACCATATGCTGGTGCGGTTGGCCCTGGGTTCCTCCTAATGCAAGACAATGCTAGACCTCATGTGGTTGGAGTGTGTCAGCAGTTCCTGCAAGAGGAAGGCATTGATGCTATGGACTGGCCCGCCCGTTCCCCAGACCTGAATCCAATTGAGCACATCTGGGACATCATGTCTCGCTCCATCCACCAACGCCATGTTGCACCACAGACTGTCCAGGAGTTGGCGGATGCTTTAGTCCAGGTCTGGGAAGAGATCCCTCAGGAGACCATCTGCCACCTCATCAGGAGCATGCCCAGGCGTTGTAGGGAGGTCATACAGGCACGTGGAGGCCACACACACTACTGAGCCTAATTTTGACTTGTTTTAAGGACATTACATCAAAGTTGGATCAGCCTGTAGTGTGGTTTTCCACTTTAATTTTGAGGGTGACTCCAAATCCAGACCTCCATGGGTTGATACATTTGATTTCCATTGATAATTTTTGTGTGATTTTGTTGTCAGCACATTCAACTATGTAAAGAAAAAAGTATTGAATAAGATTATTTCATTCATTCAGATCTAGGATGTGTTGTTTAAGTGTTCCCTTTATTTTTTTGAGCAGTGTATGTGTGTGTATATATATATATATATACACACACACATACATATACATACACATACATACATACATACATACATACATACACATACATACATACATACATACATACACATCCTTTAAAAAATATATATTTCCCTTTATTACTTTCCAACCCCACCACCCCTTCCCTAATTGGAGTAAACTAGTGAACAACAACGCTTAGGCCTCTACTTCCAGCTTATACATACTATATACATTTTATGGACACAGTCAATTTTACAATAATTCTATTTTGTTTGTTTTTACTCCTGAACTTCCTCTACCCTCAACCTCTCCGATCATTTTCATGATGTCCATCCGGTTTGCTTCTCAAATCAAATCAAATCAAATTTGATTGGCCACATGCACCGAATACAACAGGTGCAGACATTACAGTGAAATGCTTAATTACAGCCCTTAACCAACAGTGCATTTAATTTTAACAAAAAAATAAAACAACAACAAAAAAAGAGCAGAAGTAAAATAAAATAACAGTAGGGAGGCTATATATACAGGGGGGTACCGGTGCAGAGTCAATGTGCGGGGGCACCGGCTAGTTGAGGTAGTTGAAGTAATATGTACATGTGGGTAGAGTTAAAGTGACTATGCATAAATAATTAACAGAGTAGCAGCAGTGTAAAAGGATGGGGTGGGGGGGCAGTGCAAATAGTCTGGGTAGCCATGATTAGCTGTTCAGGAGTCTTATGGCTTGGGGATAGAAGCTGTTGAGAAGTCTTTTGGACCTAGACTTGGCACTCCGGTACCGCTTGCCGTGCGGTAGCAGAGAGAACAGTCTATGACTAGGGTGGCTGGAGTCTTTGACAATTTTGAGGGCCTTCCTCTGACACCGCCTGGTATAGAGGTCCTGGATGGCAGGAAGCTGGGCACGTTGAGGGAGAGGTTGTTATCCTGGCACCACACGGCCAGGTCTCTGACCTCCTCCCTGTAGGCTGTCTTCTATATGCCATACCATATCTTTCTAACTGTGCTCTTTCACAAAAGCTCTCAACCTATAACCTATATACTTATTATGCTTATTATGGACACAGTATGCTTACATTATTAGTTATCTTGTTGTTATTGGTTGTTGTTAGTTGTTATTAGTCCCATCCTTCAACTCCATTCAACACCACCCATCTATCTCTTAACACCATCCATATTGGATTTCTATTTACCATATATTTTTCAACTGTATTGTGATGTTTTACAAAAGTTCTGAACCTTTCTATTCTCATTGTTTCTACAGATTGTAAATTGAAAATAAACATTTTTGCTAAAAGTATTATTATATTATTGATCGATTGACTATGACTTTTCAGATCACCCAGTAATGCTATCTGCAGGGTTAGCTCCAGGTAAATATTGCAATCCTTTAGCCATTCCTGGACCTGTGTCCAAAAACAAGCTACAAATGGACAGTACCAAAACAAATGATCTAATGATTCTGTCTCTTCGCAGCAAGATCTGCAGAGCTGGGAAGATTGTATCCCCAATATAAATAACATTCTATTGGTTGCAAGAATTTTATATAATAATTTAAATTAAAAAATTCTAAGTTTTAAATCCGGCGTCGTTTTGCGTATCAGTTCATAAACACTACGCCATGGAATTGGTACGTCAAAAATCTCTTCCCAACTATTTTGCAATCTATACAGTGAGGGAAAAAAGTATTTGATCCCCTGCTAATTTTGTTTGCCCACTGACAAAGACATGATCAGGCTATAATTTTAATTGTAGATTTATTTGAACAGTGAGAGACAGAATAACAACAACAAAATCCAGAAAAACGCATGTCAAAAATGTTATCAATTGATTTGCATTTTAATGAGGGAAATAAGTATTTGACCCCTCTGCAAAACATGACTTAGTACTTGGTGGCAAAACCCTTGTTGGCAATCACAGAGGTCAGACTTTTCTTGTAGTTGGCCACCAGGTTTGCACACATCTTAGGAGGGATTTTGTTCCACTCCTCTTTGCAGATCTTCTCCAAGTCATGAAGGTTTCGAGGCTGACATTTGGCAACTCAAACCTTCAGCTCCCTACACAGATTTTCTATGGGATTAAGGTCTGGAGACTGGCTAGGCCACTCCAGGGCCTTAATGTGCTTCTTCTTGAGTCACTCCTTTGTTGCCTTGGCCGTGTGTTTTGGGTCATTGTCATGCTGGAATACCCATCCACGACCCATTTTCAATGCCTTGGCTGAGGGAAGGAGGTTCTCACCCAATATTTGACGGTACATGGCCCTGTCCATCGTCTCTTTGATGCGGTGAAGTTGTCCTGTCCCCTTAGCAGAAAAACACCCCCAAAGAATAATGTTTCCACCTCCATGTTTGACGGTGGGGATGGTGTTCTTGGGGTCATAGGCAGCATTCCTCCTCCTCCAAACACAGCGAGTTGAGTTGATGCCAAAGAGCTCGATTTTGGTCTCATCTGACCACAACACTTTCACCCAGTTCTCCTCTGAATCATTCAGATGTTCATTGGCAAACTTCAGACGGCCCTGTATATGTGCTTTCTTGAGCAGGGGGACCTTGCGGGCGCTGCAGGATTTCAGTCCTTCACGGCGTAGTGTGTTACCAATTGTTTTCTTGGTGACTATGGTCCCAGCTGCCTTGAGATCATTGACAAGATCCTCCCGTGTAGTTCTGGGCTGATTCCTCAGCGTTCTCATGATCATTGCAACTCCACGAGGTGAGATCTTGCATGGAGCCCCAGGCCGAGGGAGATTGACAGTTATTTTGTGTTTCTTCCATTTGCGAATAATCGCAACAACTGTTGTCACCTTCTCACTAAGATGCTTGGCGATGGTCTTGTAGCCCATTCCAGCCTTGTGTAGGTCTACAATCTTGTCCCTGACATCCTTGGAGAGCTCTTTGGTCTTGGCCATGGTGGAGAGTTTGGAATCTGATTGATTGATTGCTTCTGTGGACAGGTGTCTTTTATATAGGTAACAAACTGAGATTAGGAGCACTCCCTTTAAGAGTGTGCTCCTAATCTCAGCTCGTTACCTGTATAAAAAGACACCTGGGAGCCAGAAATCTTTCTGATTGAGAGGGGGTCAAATACTTATTTCCCTCATTAAAATGCAAATCAATTTATAACATTTTTGACATGCGTTTTTCTGGATTTTGTTGTTGTTATTCTGTCTCTCACTGTTCAAATAAACCTACCATTAAAATTATAGACGGGTCATTTCTTTGTCAGTGGGCAAACTTACAAAATCAGCAGGGGATCAAATACTTTTTCCCCTCACTGTATGGGACGGCTGTCATTCTTAAATGAAACTGGTATACTTTTTTATTTATCACAGTTTTCTTTAACCAATTATGTTCTTTAATGCAAGGCCGACAGACAAGTTCCTTACTTTTTCCCCCTTCCACTTTCCTCTTCCATTTTTGCGGTAATGCTGCAATTCTTTGGTTGTAATTTTGGGTAGAGCAGACATTTCCATATGTTTCTGTTAGCTGCATGTGCAACATGACTCCACCAGTCCTACCGATGAGATCATTTACGAAGATTATACCTTTTTTAAACATTTTGTCAAAAAAAAAAGTTTTTTTTATCAATTAGTATATTTGAGTTTAACCACAATATTTGTTGCATTATTTGTTCTGTTGTTTCTGGAGGATTAAATTGAAATTGCAACCAACTTTCTATGGCTTGTTTTAGAAATAGTGATATTTGGGAGATGATTTCCCTTTTCAAATAACTGAAAGTGAGAGGTTGTAATCTGAATAAAGGGAAAAAGGCCATTCTTGAACATTGGGTGATACGATCTTACTAATTTGCTAGAGAACCAGTTCGGATTTAAGTAGAACTTTTGTATGACTGAAGCTTTTAGTGATAGGTCTAATGTTTTAATATTTAATCATTTCTGTCCTCCGAATTCATATTCATTATATAGATTAGCCCGTTTAATTTTGTCTGGCATGCCGTTCCAAATAAATTTGACCATTTTTTTTTTCTCATATAATTTAAAAAAGTGTTCACTAGGCGTAGGCAAGACCATAAGCAAATAGGTAAACTGGGATAATACTAAAGAGTTAATCAGGGTGATTTTCCCACAAATAGACATGTATTTACCTGGTAGCAAGATCTTATCTATTTTTGCTAACTTTCTATTAGAATTTATTGGAGTGAGATCATTTATTTCATTTGGGATATGTATTCCGAGTATATCCATATCACCATCAGACCATTTTATTGGTAAACTACATGGTAATGTACATTTTTTATTTTTTAGTGATCCAATACGTAATATAGTACATTTATCATAATTTGGTTGTAATCCAGAGGTTAGAAAATGTATCTAGATCTTCTATGAGGCTGTGGAGGGATTCAAGTTGTGGATTTAAAAGAAAACATGAATCATCAGCTTACAATGACACCTTTGTTTTTAAGCCCTGGATTTCTAATCCCTTTTATTATTGTTGGATCTGATTTTAATAGCTAACATCTCGATGGCCATAATAAATAGATATGCCGATAGTGGACAACTATCGGCATATCTATTTTCCACTTGTATCCTGTTTCAGTAATAATGAAATCAGACCTTCTTCTTGAGTGTCTGATAATCTACCGTTTACACTCGCAAACTTCAGTGAATTGATTCCTCATCAGCGTTCTAAACTGCCCTATTGTCACCAGGGATTCAAGATGTAATGAGGATTGTAAATTATTCCAACCATAGGTGATGTTAAAACTAAAGGCTGATTTACCTAGGTTAGTAGAGACACAAGGGACTTCAAGAGTTAACTAACCCTGTAAGTGGGTTTGGTGCCTCTTCTTTTTATACATTAACAGAGAAATGAGATATGTTGGAAGCTTGTCCAGCAGAGTTTTGTAAACAAAAGGGAAAAATGAAGTGATCTACAGGAATTTAGAGAGGTCCAGCCGACCTTCTGATAAAGGATGCTGCGATGAGTATTAAACCTGTCTCCTGTGGTAAAGCGAAGTGCGTTATAGTACACTGCATCCAAGGGTTTTAGAGTAGCGGCTGCTGCATTCTGATAAATGGTGTCACCATAATTAAGAGCTGGCAGGAAGGTTGCCTGCAGGTAAACCTGCTGTTTAGGGAGAGGCATGATCGATTTCTAGAAAAGAACGCATAAATGTGTAAACCATCTGAAATATTTCTATGAGAATTAGAAAACAACATACGTTTAGTTTTTCCAGCAATAACTAACCATTTCAAATCAACAAGGGCTTTCTGCAAGGCAACTAAATCAGATTGAAGCTCTAACATAGCCTGGTCAGCAGTAGAGGCGATAGCATACATAACAGTTTCATCTACATACAGATGAATGTTGCAGGGATGTGAGCCCCCACAACTCCTCTGCATCAAGCCAGCCATTAGCATGTTCTACTTCTCTTCTTTCTACTTACATCCTTCTTCTTGTTATTCTCTTCCTCCTTTCTCTTCTTTTCCTCTCTGATCTGGGCCAGGCGCTGTTTCTTCCTCTCCAGCTCTGCTTTCAGCTCACTCTTATCCTGCTTATCCGCCATGCTGCAACAGAGAGGGAGAGAGAGGGAACAAGAGAAGTCAATATGAGTTTGAAGATCTAACTGCTTGTGTGTGTGTGTGTGTGTGTGTGTGTGTGTGTGTGTGTGTGTCCATGTGATGGTAGCTGCTGGTGGTATCACACTGTAACCATGTGAACACAAGGGGATAACTGTTCATGACAATGTGTCCTTTATCTGTGTGTGACATGGAAAATAAGAAACAAAGTATGATCTATGCCACGCCTATGTTTAGCTGGGTTGTTATATGTTGAACAACCGAATTCGGTCAGATCTTATCATGGGCAGAGCCGGGATAGAAATAACCCATACATTTCATATTGATTCATTTAGTCCTACTTTTTGTCCATTGATTCATGCAGCAGATAGAATCATGAGATTACAACATGAATCAAAGGTTTGTTATTAACAGTTCAGTGAACACCAAATTAATTAGGTGGTTTATTGGAAACGGGTTGAGCGGCACATTGAATGAATTGGTCACATCACATCTCAGTATGATCATCTGATTCTGCGAGAGCAGGAGCTTGCTCGCTGGCAAACAGTCATCATCTGAGTCATGCTCGATGCCAAACTAGCCAGCGACGGAGCACACTGACCGCATTAAAAGACGCAACCCTTCATTTGAACGCTGCTTCATTGTACAATAGTAATCTATTTATCCACAAGGCAATAATCTCCTTGCCATTCTTGCAAGGCAAGGGCGTTAGCTAAATAGCTAACGTTACAGCTAACCGGCGATAAACCTGAAAGTGACACTGACAGCTAACGTTAGCTAGCTAGCAAGCTAGCTAAATGCCACCAAACAGTCAGTATGTTTCACGGTGACCATCAGACATGATCAACTCGCGTATCACGTTTTTAAACTACTAAAACATGAAAGTAGCTAGTATTGCACTTACTTTATATAAACAATGCTTTAAATTAACTTAAATTCGCGTGGAGTTACAGTAGATAGCTAGCTAACAGTACAGTACTGGGTAAGGTGATGGAACTGACAGCTCCCCAGGCCCAAACAATGATGATGTCAATCATAGGAAGTAAGGAATACCTTCCCCCCAGAATCTAATCTAAGGTCAGTTTTGTGTTTATCCCATCCTGGTTAAATCTGGAATTCGGGGTGGATAATCTGATTCTAGATCTGTGAACACCCGCAACTTCGACACAGATTAGTGCTATCTGGAATCCTTGGGACGTCCATAATCAACATCGCCTTAACCCTAACCGTATTTAACCATTTATAAGGAACGTCCCAAAGATTCCAGATAGCAAAGACCTTTTAGCTACATGGATGGAAACTGAGGCAGGACAAAATACATTTGAATAGCCTCATGTACCGCTAGATGGCGCCAATGGTTAATCTAAGATAGCAGATTGACCCTGGCTTGCTCTCATCAAGGAGTTATAGAATAATTCCCTGTAAACCCTGGCTCTCATCAACATTAAAAGCCTGGGGTCAACATGATATTCCAAGGTTGATCAGGTTTCAGACATCTATACTTTGGGGTCATCATGCTCTCTTTCTGATGTTACACGTCTTTGAGTTTGTATACATGTGTTATAACACGTGATTGATATGTGAAATAAGGAATTAGTGGATTCACATAGGACCAACTGTTGTTCAGTTAATTGCTTTGTACTTCTGCTAGAATGGATAAACTGTTATATCAACATAACTGTTGAGCAAGTATATGAACTATTTGTTTAGAGTTAAGGGTAGTGGGTTGGGGTAAGAGTTAAAGGTTGAAATTATGTTGGTTTGAAAGCGTTGTACTTTGATCTTCTGCTCAAGCATGGCCAGATACTGATGACCCCACGTTCCATTTCCACTTGCTCACTGCAGCTGCTTTTCAAAATGGCTGCCACCTCTCTCTATGCCTTTCTTATAGCCCAGCGGACATTTGATGCTCTTGGAATGCCCTGGCTCTGATCACATGGCAGCAAGCAGTAGTCTATGATCTCTTGCTCTCACTCTCGCACTACATTAATGAACTCAATTTCTATAGGGAATGACTGTCATGTTTATACAGCATAAACTGTAATGTTATTTCGGGCTCTTTGTGTGTGGATGGGAAGAGAAAGAGTGTGTGCGCTTCTGTTCAATCTACTGTACTTATTCAATATTCCTCTGTAACAATGACTGTACAGGGCTATCGTTATGTTACCATGGAAACACATCAGGTTACCATGACTGAGCAGGTGCATATCGGTTGTGTGTCTGTGCCTCACTCGCTTTCTCCACCAAATAGAACCCGTTTCATATCCCCCCCCCCCAACACACACACTCTTTCTCCCCCCAAACTAAAAAACAAGCGCTCATTCTGAGAAAAAACATGAAATATTCACACGTTTCATTCAAGCCTGCAGATATGTATTCATAGATGGAAAACAGTGAGTTTAGTGATTGTGAATCTTATGCTTATCCTCTACTCCCAGAACTACTGTAGGCTCTCACACACTAACACATCACCACAAGAGTGAGTCTTTACTAAGTCGGGTGTGTGTGTGTGTGTGACAATCATCTTACCCCTACTCTATGATAACTTTGTACTGTCAGAATCAGAAAGGGTCTGTCTGTTGTTGTTACAAAGACAGAGCTCGGCAGCAGAACCCACTGTGAGTTTATTATTGTTCAGTCAGTGCCATTGACCTGCCTTCACCTGGTCGGCTCCATTGGGGTGTAAAGGGTTAAGTCATTCACCCAATGAACACAAACAAGTCCAAAGATAATGTGTGTGTGCATGTGTCCCTGTGTGCGTGAATTCCACAGTGATGTCACGAAAGCTTCACCACAACATAACATAGAGGCCTAGCTGCAGGCTGATGCATTGCACCAGATTTGGAACAAAGCATTTTCTCCATCTAGATCATATCACTGTCTTCCTGTTCCATGCATGTTCACCTCTTTCATTTTATAGGATGCCTTTTTAACATGTTCCAATACAACAAAACTCATGTTTTCAACTCACCGTGTGTAGTAGCAGAATTCAAGCATGCACACACACGCACACACAGCGAGTGAATATTTATAAATTGTGTAATACACATGGTAAGAATCATGTAAGAAACAATACGTTTCTAGCTATTCATTAAATATTGCTTTATCTCTGACACAGCCTGTGTAGCTAAACAAATCCTAACATCTGAAAATGCATGTATGCCTTTTAGGCTACTTAATGTGTGGCCTATACCTAAAGGCATTCATCTATCTCTATGTATTAAATAATAAGGAACACCTATTGTAGTCATATTGAATTTTGTTTTTAGCCTCTACTATTTAATTATATATTTTGTATGTGAGAGGAGGAGAGATGAACTTGTGTCTTTCGGCCATTTTTGGGGTGTCGCTTCATTGTTTCGCGTCATCTCATCCACAGCACGAGCTAGGTGTGCGCAAATAATAGATATATGTTCAGTAGAACTTTTGTCCCAAACATTTTTGGGTGGTACACTTTTGGTAGCTGATCATCTCAGATCTGTATATTTAGGTACATCATCTAATATGATCAATTGAAACTGTCATTTAAATGCACATAATTCAACATATGGCACAGAATTTTAAGATAATGGCTATACATACATTCTTCGAACGTTCTAACTGTAATTCTATATTCCACCATGGAGCGAGCATATCGGTTCTATTTATTGTAATTCCATGGCGCTAACCTCGCGATAGCCGCTTCAAGGATTGGAGCATTACCGTTCTCCTAGCAGCAGGATATTATGCTGGCAGCACGAGCACAGATTCTTTTGTTTTCAAAATAAGAGTCCCCCTGCAAAGACATGCTAAACTCTGGGAATATCGATTTTTTTTAAGCACTAGTGCAGTACAACTAGTTTTCAAAGCATTGCAACCACCTTTAAACAAATTATTTTATTTCATTTTTAATATTGTATTATTTATACCAGCATTTATTTTGAACGTTTACACAAATACTGATATGTTGAAAGCTACGGTGTAGGCTATATTTAAAATACACTTTTAATAAAATACAAATATGTTATTGTAATTATTCAATAGTCTGCTAAACTTAAATGGTTCTCTCGTGCTGGGCAACGGGTTTAATACAGAGCAACGATGACTCCTTACTCCACCCAATACTTTCACTGCAATGCAATACACAGTATATGGGATACGTATTGACTTGTAGAGAGAACTGTTCTACTGGTCTCAGCTAAATTGAGGTGGGAAATACTCAGTAGGGTCTATACTAACCAAATGTGTCGTTTCGGAGGGGGACTGTGTCGTACATACCCAGCAGCACTTCGTTCTCCACCCCCTCCATTGCCCCCAATGCAATACACTGTAATAGACTGTACATGGGATACATATTAGCTTGTAGAGAGAACTTTTCTACCCGTCAGCTAAAGTAGGGTGGGAAATAGGAATTCATATTTTCCCGAAAATCAACCAAGTTTCAATACCAGGAATAATTAATATATCTATCCAGAGAGTCCCAGGAAATACCGCAAACATCGGAAGTGCCCATTTAAAGAGTTTAAAACAAAAGATATGGTCACTATTCCAGGGTTCTCCCAAAATAAGATTATCGCTGCGCCACATTGCTGGTTTGGCTGCGCCACTATGTAAAGATTTCACAGCAAGTGAAACTGACATTTAGTAATGATCGAACAACTTTGATCGCCAATGACAATGTTGTGAATTGCGAAACAGGCCGTTCATAAATTCCGGGCGTTATCATGTTCCTCAATTCATTTAGTGCATTTCAGCAGTATGCCTGGGCTAATCTCTCGTGGACAGGTTCACGTGTAAATGTCGAGAATCTGTCAAAAGTGTCAAGTAAAATTATGTGATTACGCGCAGCAGTAGTTCCTGGTTTTGGGTTTTCTTCATTGATTATTTGGACGGATCAGGATTAGGCGAAGGTGGTGCTGTAGTTATTCTAACCCCTGGGAAACACTAAAGACGGACCATTCGTTCTACATTAATATTTTCATTAAATTCCATGTTTCACATTAGCACCCGCCAAACAATTGTCTAGTGCATATAATGTATATATCAATATGATATAGCACATCGTTATTTTATTCAACATAGGAAATGTGAGATAAAATAGATGCTGCTGTGCTGGTGAACAGCTTTGGAACACTGAGCCATTAACTGCACCAGGTGGCTGTGTAACGAGTGGGTTGCTTTTTGACAATAAGGCACTGGTATGTCTACAGCCATAACGTTTTGAACCTAGAAGATGACCGAGAGACAAGAAGGAGTCGACCGGGATTGGCAAGAGGACTGTCAGTTTTACATGTAGCTAGCTAGATAATGAACTGAATTGCAATTA
The DNA here is from genome assembly GCF_964263955.1 of Coregonus lavaretus. Lineage (NCBI taxonomy): Eukaryota > Metazoa > Chordata > Actinopteri > Salmoniformes > Salmonidae > Coregonus > Coregonus lavaretus. The sequence goes on along the minus strand of NC_140006.1, from coordinate 12,294,781 downwards.
TCATAAACTACCTAAGGTAACTATATCTGTCAGATGGCGTAGCAGTGCGGTCGTGTTCTTTGTTGTGTGTCCATGTAAATAGCCAGTTTTTTGTATATATATTTTTTCATCCTTCTACAAAATATACTTTCCTGCAACCCGCCTCACTCAATGTGGAACGGAGTCTATTATTGACTTACCTTTTTATCTAGAATCTCCAGTTGAAACTAGCTAGCCAGCTAACTAGCTACTTGCTATTAGCCACCGTTAGCGGTTTTCACCCAGAACATCAGATTTTCTGCCGGAATAACTGAATCACTGGACATTAACACCGGATTGCAACTATCTAGCCGCAACCGAATGGATGTTGCTGTTGGCTAATCACCACTGCACCGAAGCAAGCACCAGTTAGCCTTGAGCTAGCCTCGAGCCAGGCCCATATCCTGGCTATCTACTTCTCTGTCTACCGGACGGGAGTAGCCAGCTAACTAGCTACTTGCTATTAGCCACCGTTAGCGGTTTTTCACCATTGTCTGTGGCCTGCACTACCTACCAGCCAGCTCTAGCCTGGACTATTATCGGCCAGTCTGCACAGCGCGTTATCGACCCAGAACATATCGGTTTTTCTGCCGGAATCACTGAATCACTGGACCTTTAACACCGGATCATCGCAACTAGCTAGCTGCAACCAAATGGATGTTGTTGTTGGCTAATCAGGCTTGAGCTAGCCTCGAGCCAGGCCCATCTCCCGGCTATCTACCTCTCTGTCAACCGGACGGGACCTACTAGTGTTGACACGGAGCCCCGCCGATCCAAAACGACTTGTCTGCCGACGAAATCGTCTGATGTGGTTTCAACAGGCTTCCCGTTACAACGTCGACCACGAAGATCCATCTGCTAGCCCCGGCCCGCTAGCACATGCAAGCCATTGCCTCTTGCTCGCCAGTGCTGTGGCAGCCCCCAAACTACCTCCAAACTCTCCTATTGCTGTTCACCGGACCTTATGATAACTTAGCTATACAGCTGATGCCTGCTGGAATGTTCCTTTATACGGTACCGCATCCTGTTTATGTTTAGCCTTAGCCCAAACTTTGTCGCCATTACCAGCTGTTGTCTTAGCTCTCTCGACTAACACCTGTGATTGCTTTATGCCTCTCTCCCATGTCAATATGCCTTGCTTAATGCTGTTTCGGTTATTTCTTATTGTACTATTTCACTGTAGATCCCCTAGCCCAGCTCAACCTGCCTTAGAAAGCTCCTTTGTCCCACCCCCCATACACGCAGAGACCGACTCAATCGGTGCCTCCAGTGATGCTATCTCTTTCATTGTTACCCAACGCTTAGGTTTACCTCCACTGTACTCATATCCTTCCATATCCTTGTCTGTACATAATGCCCTGAATCTATTCTACAACGCCCAGAAATCTGCCCCTTTTTTTCTCTGTACCCAACGCACTAGAAGACCAGTACTTAAAGCCTTTAGACGTATCCTTATTCTACTCCTCCTCTGTTCCTCTGGTGACGTAAAGGTTAACCCAGGCTCTGTAGCCCCCAGTATCACTCCTACTCCCCAGGCGTTATCATTTGTTGACTTCTGTAACCGCAAAAGCCTTGGTTTCTTGCACATTAACATCCGAAGCCTCCTTCCTAAGTTTGAGTTATTCACTGCGTTAGCACACTCCGCCAACCCTGATGTTCTAGCAGTGTCTGAATCCTGGCTTAGGAAGGCCACCAAAAATTCAGAAATGTCCATCCCCAACTACAACATTTTCCGTCTCGATAGAACTGCCAAAGGGGGTGAGGTTGCAATCTACTGTAGAGAGAGCCTGCAGAGCTCTATCGTACTATCCAGGTCTGTGCCCAAACAGTTTGAGCTTCTACTTCTAAAAATCCACCTTTCCAGAAATAAGTCTCTCACTGTTGCCGCTTGCTACAGACCCCCATCAGCCCCGACCTGTGCCCTGGACACCATATGTGAACTGATTGCCCCCCATCTATCCTCAGAGTTCGTACTGCTTGGTGACCTAAACTGGGATATGCTTAACACCCCGGCCAACCTACAATCTAAACTAGATGCCCTCAATCTCACACAAAATTATAAACGAACCTACCAGGTACAACCCTAAATCTGTAAACATGGGCACCCTCATAGATATCATCCTGACAAAATTACCCTCTAAATACACCTCCGCTGTCTTCAACCAGGATCTCCATGATCACTGCCTTATTGCCTGTGTCTGTAACGGGTCCGCGGTCAAACGACCACCCCTCATCACTGTCAAACGCTCCTAAAACACTTTAGCGAGCAGGCCTTTCTAATTGACATGGCCTGGGTATCCTGGATGGATATTGACCTCATTCCGTCAGTAGAGGCTGCCTGGTTGTTCTTCAAAAGTGCTTTCCTCTCAATCTTAAATGAGCATGCCCCATTCAAAAAAGTCAGAACTAAGAACAGATATAGCCCCTGGTTCACCCCAGACTTGAATGCCCTTGACCAGCACAAAAACATCCTGTGGCGTACTGCATTAGCATCGAACAGCCCCCGCGATATGCAACTTTTCAGGAAGTCAGGATCCAATATACACAATCAGTTAGGAAAGCAAAGGCTAACTTTTTCAAACAGAAATGTGCATCCTGTAGCACTAACTCCAAAAAGTTTTGGGATACTGTAAAGTCCATGGAAAATAAGAGCACCTCCCATCTGCCCACTGCACTGAGGCTAGGAAACAATATCGCCACCGATTTAAATCTACAATAATCGAGAATTTCAACAAGCATTTTGCTATGGCTGGCTATGCTTTCCATCTGGCTACCACTACCCCGGCCACCAGCTCTGTACCCTCCGCTGCAACTTGCCCATGCCCCACCCGCTTCTCCTTCACACAAATTCAGACAGCTGATGTTCTGAAAGAGCTGAAAAATCTGGACCCCTACAAATCAGCTGGCCTAGACAATCTGGACCCTTTCTTTCTAAAAATTAGCCGCCGAAATTGTCGCAACCCCTATTACTAGCCTGTTCAACCTCTCTTTCGTAACGTCTGAGATCCCCAGAGATTGGAAAGCTGCCGCGGTCATCCCCCTCTTCAAAGGGGGTGACACTCTATATCCAAACTGTTACAGACCTATATCCATCCTGCCCTGCCTTTCGAAAGTATTTGAAAGCCAAGTTAACCATTTCAAATCCCACCGTACCTTCTCCGCCATGCAATCCGGTTTCAGAGCTGGTCATGGGTGCACCTCAGCCACGCAGAAGGTCCTAAACGATATTATAACCACGATCGATAAAATATAGTACTGCGCAGCCGTCTTCATCGAACTGGCCAAGGCTTTCGACTCTGTCAACCACCGCATTCTTATTGGCAGACTAAATAGCCTTGGTTTCTCTAATGACTGCCTCGCCTGGTTCACCAACAACTTCTCAGATAGAGTTCAATGTGTCAAATCGGAGGGCCTGTTGTCTGGACCTCTGGCCGTCTCTATGGGGGTGCCACAGGGTTCAATTCTCGGGCCGACTCTATTCTCTGTGTATATCAATGATGTCGCTCTTGCTGCTGGTGACGCTCGGATCCACCTCTATGCGGACGACACCATTTTGTATACATCTGGCCCTTCATTGGACAATGTGTTAACAAACCTCCAAACGAGCTTCAACGCCATACAACACTCCTTCCGTAGCCTCCAACTGCTCTTAGACACTAGTAAAACTAAATGCATGCTCTTCAACCGAACGCTGCCTGCACCCGCCCACCCGACTAGAATCACTCCTCTCGGCGGGTCTGACCTAGAGTATGTGGACAACTACAAATACCTAGGTGTCTGGTTAGACTGTAAACTCTCCTTCCAGACTCACATTAAGCATCTCCAATCAAAAGTTAGATCTAGAATCGGCCTCCTATTTCGCAACAAAGCCTCCTTCACTCATGCTGCCAAACATGCCCTCGTAAAACTGACTATCCTACCGATCCTTGACTTCGGCAATGTCATTTACAAAATAGCCTCCAACACTCTACTCAGCAAATTGGATGTAGTCTATCACAGTGCCATCCGTTTTGTCACCAAAGCCCCATATACTACCCACCATTGTTACCTGTACGCTCTTGTTGGCTGGCCCTCACTATATATTCGTCGCCAAACCCACTGGCTCCAGGTCATCTATAAATCACTGCTAGACAAATCCCTGCCTTATCTTAGCTCATTGGTCACCATAGCAACACCCACCCGTAGTCTGCGCTCCAGCAGGTATATCTCACTGGTCATCCCCAAAACCAACACTTCCTTTGGCCGCCATTCCTTCCAGTTCTCTGCTGCCAATGACAGGAACGAACTGCAAAAATCTTTTAAGCTGGAGACACTTATCTCCCTCACTAACTTTAAGCATCAGTTGTCAGAGCAGCTTACCGATCACTGCACCTGTACACAGCCATTCTGCAATTAGCCCACCCAACTACCTCATCCCCATATTGTTATTTATTTTGCTAATTTGCACCCCAGTATCTCTATTTGCACATCTATCATTCCAGTATTAATACGAAATTGTAACTATTTTTGCACTATGGCCTATTTATTGCCTTACCTCCATAACTTACTACATTCGCACACACTGTATATATATTTTCTGTTGTATTTTTGACTGTATGTTTTGTTTACCCCATATGTAATCTGTGTTGTTTTTATCACACTGCTTTGCTTTATCTTGGCCAGAACGCAGTTGTAAATGAGAACTTGTTCTCAACTGGCTTACCTGCTTAAATAAAGGTGAAATATTTTTTATTTTTTTAAGCAATGCATGTTGACAAGCTACCTCACGTTAGCTAGATCCCATTAGCTATAGCCTACAATTGTAACTCGCAGGTGTAGCCTACTTAAGCAATAGAGTCGATACTTAAAGAATTTAGAGGGTTATCACTTAGCTAGCTAGCTACCTAGGCAAAAAAATTTGACATTACCATCTTTGAGGGCAGTTTGACTGCAAAATTAGGTCTCAACAATTACATGCATCCAAGTTAACTAGCTAACCACAGTAAAATAAGGAGGAGAATGATGGAATAAGTTGAGGTAACAATTGTTAGTGAGATGAGACAGGGTGCCATAATATAATACAATTGGTTGGCATTTCATATTTTTTTAAATCAGCTCTATTGTCATTTACAGACATCAGTCATGAAATAGTCAACTGATACATGAATCCTAAAGTAATATTTTATTTTGTTAATCTCTGCAGGTTTGTCCTTTGTCCTCTGGTGGAGATGGATGTCACCATAGAGCCCCACAGTGGATAACCGTGTAATTCTCTCTCGGACAAGGTGAGTTTTATCAATATATTAGCCTCAATTTACTCTCAAATTCAAAACTAGCAACAGAGAAGACCTCAGCAAGACTACAAATTCCTGCAGGAAGCTCTAGCCGACACCGTCAGCTACCGTTCACCAGCGCGATCAGAGACCTGTGCTGTATTGAAAATGAATAGAATAAAGTGTTGAACTTCTTCCGTCCTTTTTGTCTTAACTAGCCACTGACTACACTTCAGCTAGCTAGCAGAGCAGTAGATCAAAAAATAATGGTTTGTACAGTATGTCGACTTTGGTGTCTATTTCAGGCCTTATGGCATTTTTCAAGGATGAGCATAAGAGTATTAAAAGGGGAGAAGACCACTATAAGTCTGGCCATGTGGAGAAGTGCACCTATAGTGAGGGGTAACTTACCGGTTTGGTCAGGGCCAGCATGAGAGAAACAGTTTATCCTGTGTCGGTGAGTGTAGCTATTAAGTTACGTTTGAGCGTCTTAGCAATATAATGTGTTCTATACAGCTGTCAATGTCAGTTTAGTGTGAACCCCTTTTTACTCCATCCAACACAGGATCAATGTTCTCCAGTGTAACCAACTTCATATAGCCACCCAGAAGAAAGGCACACGGACACCCACACTTCAGGTTGACTTGGTTTTTATCTGCAGTAAAAGTTATCAAACAGTGATGACAGGCATTGACAGGACGGTCACTGGTTAGGTAGGACACGAGATATCTTTTAGATAGGAGAAACAGTAATGATACATGCCCTCAATGTGAAGTGTCATCAATCCATAAATACAGAGCACAACCCTTTTTATATAAACCTTAAGGTAGAAATAAAATAACTAACTTAATCTTTCATTAAAGAAGTCTTGAATTACCAATAAATCACCTGTTAGCAAAAGCTAGCGTGACATTACAGTGCTAATAAGCTCATCATTAACATGGCTAGCTAACCCAGCAAACACTTGGTTAACTTGCTGAAATAGGCTTTAAATCAATTAATGGCAACATAAATATATATACACAGTCACATTCGCTATTGACTTATATGAACCAGTTTTCAAAAGACACTTGTGTTACAGTTAACAGTTATGTACAGAGGAAGGAAACACAAACCTGCTCTCAGAATAGCTCTGGCTGAAGAGCAGGCAGACCAACTTTCCAAATAGGGGAGAAGCACTCAAAACCCACTAGTTGTTCTTTCAAATAAAATAATACAAAAAGGTAAGTCTGAAGACCTCTTGTATTGCCAACCTTTACAACAATGGCAGTAAATATTTTTAAGAATTCGACAACACATAATGAAAAGGAAACTTTATTCATATCACACCTTTTTTTTGAAGTGAATGGTTTCACCCACTACACTGCCCGGGAACGGCGGTGTTCTTTTGAAATTTACATTGTGCGCAGCTTGAGCGAGGTTGATGGAAACTCTTCATTTTCACACCAGCACACAACCCCAACACAGAAAACCAGGACATGGAATTAGTATGCTCAAGGTAAGTTTTATTTTAAATCCATGGGTTAACATGGATCGGACACCGTTTCCCCACCTCCCACAGCAGACTGCACGATTTCCCGGACTGTGTCGACACAATACAACCTCCCCTCAGGTAGGTTACCCTCCCCCTGACTCCCTCAGGTAAATATTGGGCATGCAAAAGTGACACTAACACACTACATTATTCTGATATGGCACTACAACAAGATTAGTTATTCTAAGGGAAGGCAAGGCAAACAATATGGTGAAAAGCACTACAATCTCGCTCTGGTGCTGCACACAATATGGGACCCACCCTTGGCCCTGCTCTACTCTGCCAACCCCTCTAACGGACTCTAATGCTATGGGACAAAATAGGGAGGTGGAAAGACAGACAAGACTAAATATAGAAAGGGTGGGGATAGGTTCTCGATTTCTAGGGCCCGACAAGAACCAAAATAAGTCTCTGTATGGCGATATCCTGATCCGCACAGCTCCCCCTGCTGGAACGCGGCCGGTCTGAGACTCTGCTTGGCGACTTCGTCGATGGCCCCGCCTCCGGTGCTAAACAAGAGGAATACAGACGGCAGGGAACACTGCCAAAAAGTGGCTTTCGGTGGCGTAGCAAAACGGCCCAGAGAGAGAAAGAGTAATGAAAGGGAAACACAGGAAGAATCACAACCCTTACTTAGCAGAGCTAAAGCTCCTAGATGTGCGTTGTACCAATGCCTCTCTTGGTCCTCTGCTTTCAGATCACCACTCAACTCCACAGCCCCAGTTCCTTGTTAGCGCAGCCGCCCACTACCTCACTCAAATGCACCAGTAAGACTTCTGGTCCCGCAGACACTGGTCCAGTGTGATTACAGTAAACACCCAAGACATGGAAACTTGCATAGGGGACCAATCCCCACGGAGAGACATTCTCCCCTCAACTCCCAGGCCCGAACAGCATAAAACACCAGGCTTTTAAAGGAAATTACAGCCAATCCCCAGCTACCTGTCTGATTAGCAAACTCGCTGTAGGTGCGTCTGATCACACAAGCCCCGCCACCCACTTATCTACCAATCCATCTCGTGACATCAACATTCTACAAGGAAAGAGCATTAACCAGATTACCCCGGGTACCAGACTTAGATGAGTGATAACTCAGTTCTAGAATGTTGTCATTGATGAGAATGAATCTAAAAATCTATTGACATTTCAGAATTGACTTTTAGACATCCAGTCTGTATTGTAGTTGCATGACCAGAGACAAATCTTCAAAAGCACAGTATTTATTTATTCGGAGTGGTACATGCATTCACACAGTCTTGATTTATAGGATCCTTCCCACTATATGATTGATATGTCAATTGATAAAATCCCAAGTTATCTATTAGAAGTTTATGGAAAAACTGCACTTGTCCTCATGTGAAAATTACAGTTTATTAAATATTCTACAGCTATAATGTCATCAATCAAATCAAACTTCATTTATATAGCACATTTCTTACAACAAATGCATTTCAAGGTGTTCAAAGTCATACATTGAAAGGCATGTGGCACTTAACATCCTTCCTCTTGGCAGGTCTCTATAGTTGACCAGGGAATTCTCTCTACCACATGTGAATGCCTCCGTGGAGCTCATTACATTTACATTTTCGTCATTTAGCTGACGCTCTTATCCAGAGCGACTTACAAGTGTAGCCATGCAGACTATTTTGTAGTTTCACAATATCGGCCGTGCAGATAAAAGATCCAAGATGGCGTAGCAGTGCGGTCGTGGTTTTATTCTGTGTCCTAGTGTAAATATCCAGTTTCTTGTTTTTTTTGTGTCTATTTTGTATATATTTCTCAATTTTACTTTTCATTCTTTAACTAAATATACTTTCCTGCAACCCGCCTCACCCAACGTGGAAAGGATTCTATTATTTATTTATAACTTTCATCAAGAACCTTAAGCTGAAACTAGTCTAGCTGCAACTGAATGGCTACTTGCTATTAGTCACCGTTAGCGTCTTCACCATTGTCTGTGGCCTACACTATCCACCAGCCAGCTCTAGCTCTAGCCTGGACAATTCGTCGGCCAGTCTGCACAGCGTGCTATCGACCCAAAGCATATCAGACTTTCTGCCGGAATCACTGGACCCTAGCGCCGGATCATCGCAACCAGCTAGCTGCAACCTGTTGCTGGCTAATTACCATTGCCCCATAGCAAGCACCAGTTAGCCTTGAGCTAGCCTCAGGCCCATCTTCCGGCTATCTACCTCGCTGTCAACTGGACGGGAACCTCCTAGTGTTGACACTGAGCCCCGCCGATCCAACAGGACTGGTTTGCCGACGAAATCGTCTGATGTGGTTTCAACAGGCTTCCCGTTGCGACAACCACGAAGATCCAGCTGCTAGCCCCGGCCCGCTAGCACATGCAAACTACAACTGTGCTTCCTGCTAGCTGTGCTGAAGCACCAATTTGAACTGCTCTCGGACTCACATTGCTGTTCACTGGACCTTATGATCACACAGCTGCACAGCTGATGCCTGCTGGACTGTTCCTTTTACACGGTACCCTGTCCTGTTTATTCTGTTTAGCCTCAGCCCAAACTTTATCGCTATTACCAATTGTTGTCTTAGCTCTCTCTAATAACACCTGTGATTGCTTTATGCCCCTCTCCCATGTCAATATGCCTTGCCTATTGCTGTTTGGGTTAGTTCTTATTATACAATTTCACGGTAGAACCCCAAGTCCCTCTCAAACTGCCTCAAATAGTTCCTTTGTTCCACCCCCCATACACCCCCCATATAGTTCCTTTGTTCCACCCCCCGAGACCGGCTCAATCGGTGCCTCCAGTGATGCTATCTCTTTCATTGTTACCCAACGCTTAGGTTTACCTCCACTGTACTCATATCCTTCCATATCCTTTTCTGTACATAATGCCCTGAATCTTTTCTACAACGCCCGGAAATCTGCCCCCTTTATTCTATGTACCCAACGCACTAGAAGACCAGTACTTAAAGCCTTTAGTCGTATCCTTATTCTAGTCCTCCTCTGTTCCTCTGGTGATGTAGAGGCTAACCCAGGCCCTGCAGCCCCCAGTATCACTCCTACTCCCCAGGAGCTATCATTTGTTGACTTCTGTAACCGCAAAAGCCTTGGCTTTCTGCACGTAAATATCAGAAGCCTCCTTCCTAAGTTTGAGTTATTCACTGCGTTAGCACACTCCGCCAACCCTGATGTTCTAGCAGTGTCTGAATCCTGGCTTAGGAAGGCCACCAAAAATTCTGAAATTTCCATCCCCAACTATAACATTTTCCGTCTAGATAGAACTGCCAAAGGGGGTGGAGTTGCAATCTACTGTAGAGATAACCTGCAGAGCTCTATCATACTATCCAGGTCTGTGCCCAAACAGTTTGAGCTTCTACTTCTAAAAAACCACCTTTCCAGAAATAAATCTCTCACTGTTGCCGCTTGCTACAGACCCCCCTCAGCCCCCAGCTGTGCCCTGGACACCATATGTGAATTGATTGCCCCCCATCTATCCTCAGAGTTCGTACTTCTTGGTGACCTAAATTGGGATATGCTTAACACCCCGGCCATCCTACAATCTAAACTACACTGCTCAAAAAAATAAAGGGAACACTTAAACAACACATCCTAGATCTGAATGAATGAAATAATCTTATTAAATACTTTTTTCTTTACATAGTTGAATGTGCTGACAACACAATCACACACAAATTATCAATGGAAATCAAATGTATCAACCTTGGGAGGTCTGGATTTGGAGTCACCCTCAAAATTAAAGTGGAAAACCACACTACAGGCTGATCCAAATTTGATGTAATGTCCTTAAAACAAGTCAAAATGATGCTCAGTAGTGTGTGTGGCCTCCACGTGCCTGTATGACCTCCCTACAACGCCTGGGCATGCTCCTGATGAGGTGGCGGATGGTCTCCTTAGGGATCTCCTCCCAGACCTGGACTAAAGCATCCGCCAACTCCTGGACAGTCTGTGGTGCAACGTGGCGTTGGTGGATGGAGCGAGACATGATGTCCCAGATGTGCTCAATTGGATTCAGGTCTGGGGAATGGGCGAGCCAGTCCATAGCATCAATGCCTTCCTCTTGCAGGAACTGCTGACACACTCCAGCCACATGAGGTCTAGAATTCTCTTGCATTAGGAGGAACCCAGGGCCAACCGCACCAGCATATGGTCTCACAAGGGGTCTAAGGATCTCATCTCGGTACCTAATGGCAGTCAGGCTACCTCTGGCGAGCACATGGAGGGCTGTGCGGCCCCCCAAAGAAATGCCACCCCACACCATGACTGACCCATCGCCAAACCGGTCATGCTGGAGGATTTTGCTGGCAGCAGAACGTTCTCCACGGCGTCTCCAGACTCTGTCACGTCTGTCACGTGCTCAGTGTGAACCTGCTTTCATCTGTGAAAAGCACAGGGCGCCAGTGGCGAATTTGCCAATCTTGGTGTTCTCTGGCAAATGCCAAACGTCCTGCACGGTGTTGGGCTGTAAGCACAACCCCCACCTGTGGACGTCGGGCCCTCATACCACCCTCATGGAGTCTGTTTCTGACCGTTTGAGCAGACACATGCACATTTGTGGCCTGCTGGAGGTCATTTTGCAGGGCTCTGGCAGTGCTCCTCCTGCTCCTCCTTGCACATCCTCCTTGCACAAAGGCGGAGGTAGCGGTCCTGCTGCTGGGTTGTTGCCCTCCTACGGCCTCCTCCACGTCTCCTGATGTACTGGCCTGTCTCCTGGTAGCGCCTCCATGCTCTGGACACTATGCTGACAGACACAGCATACCTTCTTGCCACAGCTCGCATTGATGTGCCATCCTGGATGAGCTGCACTACCTGAGCCACTTGTGTAGGTTGTAGACTCCGTCTCATGCTACCACTAGAGTGAATGCACCGCCAGCATTCAAAAGTGACCAAAACATCAACCAGGAAGCATAGGAACTGAGAAGTGGTCTGTGGTCACCACCTGAAGAACCACTTCTTTATTGGGGGTGTCTTGCTAATTGCCTATCATTTCCACCTGTTGTCTATTCCATTTGCACAACAGCATGTGACATTTATTGTCAATCAGTGTTGCTTCCTAAGTGAACAGTTTGATTTCACAGAAGTGTGATTGACTTGGAGTTACATTGTGTTGTTTAAGTGTTCCCTTTATTTTTTTGAGCAGTGTAGATGCCCTCAATCTCACACAAATTATCAACGAACCTACCAGGTACAACCCTAAATCCGTAAACATGGGTACCCTCAGATATCATCCTGACTAACTTACCCTCTAAATACACCTCCGCTGTCTTCAACCAGGATCTCAGCGATCACTGCCTTATTGCCTGCGTCCGTAACGGGTCCGCGGTCAAACGACCACCCCTCATCACTGTCAAACGCTCCCTAAAACACTTCAGCGAGCAGGCCTTCCTAATTGACCTGGCCCAGGTATCCTGGATGGATATAGATCTCATTCCGTCAGTAGAGGATGCCTGGTTGTTCTTTAAAAGTAATTTCCTCTCAATCTTAAATAAACATGCCCCATTCAAAAAATACAGAACTAAGAACAGATATAGCCCCTGGTTCTCCTCAGACTTGACTGCCCTTGACCAGCACAAAAACATCCTATGGCGTACTGCATTAGCATCAAATAGCCCCCGCGATATGCAACTTTTCAGGGAAGTTAGGAACCAATATACACAAGCAGTTAGGAAAGCAAAGGCTAACTTTTTCAAACAGAAATTTGCATCCTGTAGCACTAACTCCAAAAAGTTTTGGGACACTGTAAAGTCCATGGAGAATAAGAGCACTTCCTCCCAGCTGCCCACTGCACTGAGGCTAGGAAATACTATCACCACCGATAAATCTACAATGTTCGAGAATTTCAACAAGCATTTTGCTACGGCTGGCCATGCTTTCCACCTGGCTACCACTACCCCGGCCACCAGCTCTGCACCCTCCGCTGCAAGTTGCCCATGCCCCCCCCGCTTCTCCTTCACACAAATCCAGACAGCTGATGTTCTGAAAGAGCTGCAAAATCTGGACCCCTACAAATCATCTGGGCTAGACAATCTGGACCCTTTCTTTCTAAAACTAGCCGCCGAAATTGTCGCAACCCCTATTACTAGCCTGTTCAACCTCTCTTTCGTAACGTCTGAGATCCCCAGAGATTGGAAAGCTGCCGCGGTCATCCCCCTCTTCAAAGGGGGTGACACTCTAGATCCAAACTGTTACAGACCCATATCCATCCTGCCCTGCCTTTCGAAAGTTTTTGAAAGCCAAGTTAACAAACAGATCACCGACCATTTCGAATCCCACCGTACCTTCTCCGCTATGCAATCCGGTTTCCGAGCTGGTCATGGGTGCACTTCAGCCACGCTCAAGGTCCTAAACGATATTATAACCGCGATCGATTAATAGACAGTACTGTGCAGCCGTCTTCATCGACCTGGCCAAGGCTTTCGACTCTGTCAACCACCGCATTCTTATTGGCAGACTAAATAGCCTTGGTTTCTCAAATGACTGCCTCGCTTGGTTCACCAACTACTTCTCAGATAGAGTTCAATGTGTCAAATCGGAGGGCCTGTTGTCTGGACCTATGGCAGTCTCTATGGGGGTGCCACAGGGTTCAATTCTTGGGCCGACTCTTTTCTCCGTGTATATCAATGATGTCGCTCTTGCTGCTGGTGACTCTCAGATCCACCTCTACGCAGACGACACCATTTTGTATACATCTGGCCCTTCATTGGACACTGTGTTAACAAACCTCCAAACGAGCTTCAATGCCATACAACACTCCTTCAGTAGCCTCCAACTGCTCTTAAACACTAGTAAAACTAAATGCATGCTCTTCAACCGAACGCTGCTTGCACCCGCCCACCCGACTAGAATCACTACTCTCGACGGGTCTGACCTAGAGTATGTGGACAACTACAAATACCTAGGTGTCTGGTTAGACTGTAAACTCTCCTTCCAGACTCACATTAAGAATCTCTAATCCAAAGTTAAATCTAGAATCGGTTTCCTATTTCGCAACAAAGCCTCCTTCACTCATGCTGCCAAACATGCCCTCGTAAAACTGACTATCCTACCGATCCTTGACTTCGGCGATGTCATTTACAAAATAGCCTCCAACACTCTACTCAGCAAATTGGATGTAGTCTATCACAGTGCCATCCATTTTGTCTCCAAAGCCCCATATCCTACCCACCACTGTGACCTGTACGCTCTTGTTGGCTGGTCCTCACTACATATTCGTCGCCAAACCCACTGGCTCCAGGCCATCTATAAATCACTGCTAGGCAAATCCCCGCCTTATCTTAGCTCATTGGTCACCATAGCAACACCCACCCGTAGTATGCGCTCCAGCAGGTATATCTCACTGGTCATCCCCAAAGCCAACACCTCCTTTGGCCGCCATTCCTTCCAGTTCTCTGCTGCCAATGACTGGAACAAATTGCAAAAATCTCTGAAGCTGGAGACACTTATCTCCCTCACTAACTTTAAGCATCAGTTGTCAGAGCACCTTACCGATCACAGCCCATCTGAAATTAGCCCACCCAACTACCTCATCCCCATATTGTTATTTATTTTACTCATTTGAACCCCAGTATCTCTATTTGCACATCATCTCTTGCACATCTATCATTCCAGTGTTAATACTAATTGTAATTATTTTGCACTATAGCCTATTTATTGCCTTACCTCCATAACTTGCTACATTTGCACACACTGTATATATTTTTTCTGTTGTATTTTTGACTTTATGTTTTGTTTTACCCCATATGTAACTCTGTGTTGTTTTTATCGCACTGCTTTGCTTTATCTTGGCCAGGTCGCAGTTGTAAATGAGAACTTGTTCTCAACTGGCTTACCTGGTTAAATAAAGGTTAAATAAAAGATGTGAAATGCGAGTGGAGGAAGCCAGCCGTGCCCAACCAAGCGTAGTCAGTGGAGGACCTGTACCCGGCCGAAGACTACAACCCTCTCTCCCGAGAGCCCACAGAGGAGGATCTTCAGTGGCTAAGGAACTTTAGTGGTTTAGTGGAATGGCATGTCTCCTTGAACCAGAACAACTGCTACCCTACCTGTCATCCCTGTCTGTACCGGAAATTGTAAAAATAAATAAAAATAAAGGGTACCTGGGGCATGCAGGCATCCTGGCTGGCGTTTTGCTGTCGGTGGAGCAGCAGGAGGCTATACGTCAGGCAACAGTTGGACATCGCACCAACCCCAACGGGCACACCATGAGGAGAGGGAGGTTGTCGGCCAAATGCGTTACTCCGTCGCTGCTAAAAAGGGTCCTCAGATCAGTCATTGGATGGGGTGTTGTCTGTAAAATGGAGCACCTAACTAAAGTAATGTAGTTAACGTAAGTTCAATCACAAAGGCTGGTCTGAGTGAATCTCCTCACAGTTTCATTCAGTAGTACAACACAATTCACATAGCATTTTATCATGGGCACAGTGGGAATGTATATCTGTGCTGTTTAAATTGTCTTACTCCCAGAGTGTGAGAGAGAGTACATCACTTCCAGCAGATGTCCTTGCTGAGGGTGGCGTTGGTCATGCACTGCTTCTCGTTGGGTGAGCCTGATGTTCCGCATGTCACGCCTCATGTCTAAAACATGGGGGAAAGGGGACAAAGTCAAAATTTCGATGCATCTACAAATTCAATGTTTTACACTATTGTATCATATTTTATGAGTTACTGACTTGTTCGTCCACAGGCTCGATGTGCTGTAGTCTCCACAACTGGACACTCTCGCTCGGATCACACTGGCACAGGATGTCCATGTACCGGATGGTCTGAGGGATGCACTCCTGTTGGACTGGAAAACAAAGAGACAGTCAGTGGTGGGTCTTTTCAATGCTGTATCAACATCTTTATC
The DNA here is from genome assembly GCF_964263955.1 of Coregonus lavaretus. NCBI lineage: Eukaryota > Metazoa > Chordata > Actinopteri > Salmoniformes > Salmonidae > Coregonus > Coregonus lavaretus. The sequence goes on along the minus strand of NC_140006.1, from coordinate 12,279,146 downwards.
TGGACAGAAAATTGCTTATCATAACACAAAACCACCTTGTGACAAGTAATAATAATAATAATAATATGCCATTTAGCAGACGCTTTTATCCAAAGCGACTTAGTCATGCGTGCATACATTTTTTATTTTTTTTGTGTATGGGTGGTCCCGGGGATCGAACCCACTACCTTGGCGTTACAAGCGCCGTGCTCTACCAGCTGAGCTACAGAGGACCACAAGTGGTCCCTCAACACCCAATCCTCATGTCTCATTGTTTGTTCTGGTTTCCCAATCAACAATCTGGATCTTCCTCTTCTGCCATGGTGGATGAGCTACCTTTTCTGGTAAATACAGGGACATTTCTCTTTCCCAACAGAAAATGGCAGCTGCAGACCCGAGTGTTGTCACTGGTTTTCCAGTCTGTCCATCTGAAAGACAAAAAGAAAAATTCAAAAAATAAGTTACTTTTACTAACTATCCAAGTTGATTACAAAAATTGTAACATCTATATTAAAATACCATAACCCACAGACTTGACTATAGTAATGGTAAAATAGACTGGGCTTTGGTCTATTTGCACATCTAAAATCCTACTATGTGGATGGGACATTTTTGCTAGGATGAAGAAATTATCTGAAATGCTCGACTAGATGATCAGGACAATCTAGGGTACTATTTGCATGAAGAGGTGAAGTATTGCGATGAGTTATATGACTGTACTTCTGATTCTAATTCTCTAGAGGAAAGTTAAAACCCTCAGCCGTGAGGTCACTGAGAATGACCAACAGTGATAGGGGGATCATCTGAAAGGGACTGACATGCAGGGATGGAACATAAGGATTTTGGCCGCTGGCCAGCAGACCACGATTTCTACTAACCCGGGTAACATTCAGGTCCTAAATCTGTGGCGTGCGATGTTTGTAAAGGCAAAATTTCACTGCTGTGTCAGGCTAGTTTGGCACATTTTCTACTAGCCATTTCACTGCTGTCAGGCTAGTTTGGCACATTGTCTGCTAGCCCAGTCTGCAAAGTACTAGCCTCGGGTTAGCTTAATTTTCATCCCTGCTCACATGTATAACTGACTTCACAGGTCATTTGATTAGTCATGTACAAGAGATGCACTCGTAGAACTAAACCATTTGTGTTTTGTATGGGAAAACATTGAGCCCACAAGTCCTTTATGAGTTAGCTAGTCAGCTAGTTAACATTAGCACACAGTACGTGTAGTCAAACCTTTCCATGTGGTGATATGTTAGTCCACCAGGGCAGGGATATTTAGCTAACGTTTAGCTAGCTAGTTATGTTAGCTCATTGTTTGTGTAGTCAGACTTTTCCCCAGACCCCACTGTTGGTGACATGCTAACTAGTCCACCAGGGCAAGGTTATTTACCGTTAGCTAGTTAGCGCTAATCACTAACGTTAGGCACATTCACTAGCATGTCACCTCCTGTCGGGAAAGTCCGACTACACCATGGTGAGATACCGTGCAATGTTAGCTAGCTAACGTTAGCTAAAGTAGCCAACTAGCCAATCAAGGTGCCTAACTAGCTAGCTAGATATTTAGCTAGCTATATCCCTGCCCTGGTGGGCTAACGTTAGCTAGCATGTCACCACATGAAAAAGTATGACCACATAAACCATGAGCTAACGTTAACTAGCTGGCTAGCTCACAAAGGACTTGTCAATAATAAAAGGTCACAACAGTCATTATGCTAGCCTATGCTGGTTTTCGTTTTACTTGTAAGGAAGTTAACGTGCGTTGCACACATAACTACAGTTGTCTAGCTAATTTTCATAAGCATCTAGCTAACCACAGATCTTTGACCTAACCAAAATAGCTTGTTAGCATCTAGCAAACAGGTTTACCATATCACACAGCTCCAGCAATGCCTCTCGCTTACAGAGGTTGGAAAAGCATACAATTCATGTGTGCTTATCGGAGTAGTGGTTACAATCAGGTACATAGAACAGAACCCTCCTTGCTTCTGATCGACGGAGAGACCTCCGGTTAGCTAGTTAGCTACAAAGGCCAGGGCCACCCCCAGGTGGTAAGGGTAGGTAAAAACACGTCTGCCACGCAGATCATCAACACGGGGGCCCCTCGGGTGCGTGCTTAGTCCCCTCCTGTACTCCCTGTTCACCCATGACTGCATGGCCAGGCACGACTCCAACACCATCATTAAGTTTGCCGACGACACAACAGTGGTAGGCCTGATCACCGACAACGATGAGACAGCCTATAGGGAGGAGGTCTTAGACCTGGCCATGTGGTGCCAGGATTTAAACCTCTCCCTCAACGTGATCAAGACAAAGGAGATGATTGTGGACTACAGGGAAAAAAGAGGACTGAGCACGCCCCCATTCTCATCGACGGGCTGTAGTGGAACAGGTTGAGAGCTTCAAATTCCTTGGTGTCCACATCACCAACGAACTATCATGGTCCAAACACACCAAGACAGTTGTGAAGAGGGCACGACAAAACCTATTCCACCTCAGGAGACTGAAAAGATTTGGCATGGGTCCTCAGATCCTCAAAGTTTTACAGCTGCACCATCGAGAGCATCCTGACTGGTTTCATCACCGCCTGGTATGGCAACTGCTCGGCCTCCGACCGCAAGGCACTACAGAGGGTAGTGCGTATGGCCCAGTACATCACTGGGGTCAAGCTTCCTGCCATCCAGGACCTCTATACCAGGCGGTGTCAGAGGAAGGCCCTAAAAATTGTCAAAGACTCCAGCCACCCTAGTCATAGACTGTTCTCTCTGCTACTGCACGGCAAGCGGTACCGGAGCGCCAAGTCTAGGTCCAAAAGGCTTCTCAACAGCTTCTACCCCCAAGCCATAAGACTCCTGAACAGCTAATCATGGCTACCCAGCCTATTTGCATTGCCCACCCCACCCTCTTTTACGCTGCTGCTACTCTGTTTACTATTTATGCATAGTCACTAACTATACCCACATGTACATATGACCTCAATTACCTCGACTAGCCGGTGCCCCCGCACATTGACTCTGTACCGGTACCCCCCTGTATATAGCCTCCCTAATGCTATTTGCTTTTATTTTTCATTTTTCTTAATTAACACTTTTCTTTTACATTTTTCTTTTAAAAACTGCATTGTTGGTTAAGGGCTTGTATGTAAGCATTTCACTAATGTCTACACCTGTTGTATTCGGCGCAATAAAATTTGATTTTAATAAAAACATTTTAGTAATAAAAAAATGCTAAGGTAGCTAGCTAGGTAATTAGAAAAATGCTAAAACAAGAATACACATGAGAAATACACAATCAATTTATACGAGAAACTAAAAAGGCTATAATATCTATTTGCTAGGTTGCTTGCTACTTGTCGATGAAAGTTTGCATGGAGAAATGTGGAGGTTTTTCCCACCCTGCGCCTTGAGTGATACATCAAAGCTTGTGACAAGATGTGTAGTTTTGTATGATAGCCACATTAGCGGCTAATTAGCATTTCATTTTGGGGGGTAATTACAGGTGAATATATTGTTAAAGTTACCTTGTCAGAGAGATTTGTGCGGTTATCAAAGATTCACGCCAGGGTAAGCCTACACGGAACACTGATCTTATATGAAGTAGTTCTAAAATCCCCTATGGAAAAATGTATGGTGGAAAAAAAAATTGCAACCATTTCCGAGTTTTACCACTAGATTTAATGGGTATTATGACTCATACTGTGGTACTCAATTCTACAAGGCAGGATATTTATCTACATCCAGGTTGAGGCTTGCTACAGGCGCACTCAGTGTCAGTAAGTCATGATATTATTGTTTTCCTTTACATTGAATGATACTATTACAAGAGTATCAAGAGTACTAACACTCCACTCATATGAGTGGAGAAGCCCTATACACCATACATTTGTATAATCCTGAAGTAACGTCCCGTCAGAGACTGTGATTAGAGGGTTAGGCAGGAGGCCCTGGGCCAGTGGGAGGTCAGGGGTGAGGGCTCTATTTCAAGCACACTCACTAACGCTATTTGTCTCTCTCCAGATGCTACAGAGACAGAATGGTCCAAGGACCTCCAGAGCCTTCTGACCAACTACCTGCGATCTCTCCAGAGCACAGAAAAGTACTGTAAACTCCACTCATAATAGTACAGTGCATTTGGAAAGTATTCAGACCCCTTGACTTTTTCCACACTTTATGTTACAGCCTTATTCAAAAAAATTATAAAAAATGTCACCCCCCTCATCAATCTACATACCAATGACAAAGCGAAAACAGGTTATTCATTTTTGCTAATTTATAAAATAAAAAGCCCTGAAATAAGTATCCAGACCCTTTACGCAGTACTTTGTTGAAGCACCTTAGGCAGCGATTACAGACTCAAGTCTTCTTGGGTATGACGCTACAAGCTTGACACACCTGGTTTTGGGGAGTTTATTGCATTCTTCTCTGCAGACCCTCTCAAGCTCTGTCAGATTGGATGGCTGTCTGCTGTTTTCAGGTCTCTCCAGAGATGTTCGATCGGGTTCAAGTCCGGGTTCTGGCTGGGCCACTCAATGACATTCAGAGACTTGTCCCGAAGCCACTCCTGCGTTGTCTTGGCTGTGTGCTTAGGGTCGTTGTCCTGTTGAAAGGTGAACCTTCGCCCCAGTCTGAGGTCCTGAGTGCTCTGGAGCAGGTTTTCATCAAGGATCTCTCTGTACTTTGCTCCGTTAATCTTTCCCTCAACCCTGACTAGTCTCTCAGGCCCTGCCGCTGAAAAACATCCATACAGCGCGATGCTGCCACCACTATGCTTCACCGTAGGGATGGTGCCAGATTTCCTCCAGATGTGACGCTTGGCATTCAGGCCAAAGAGTTCAATCTTGGTTTCATCAGACCGGAGAATCTTGTTTCTCATGGTCTGAGAGTCTTTAGGTGCCTTTTGGCAAACTCCAAGCGGGCTGTCATGTGCCTTTTACTGAGGAGTGGCTTCCGTCTGGCCACTTTATCATAAAGGCCTGATTGGTGGTGCTGCAGAGATGGTTGTCCTTCTGGGACAGGGGTGTCAAACTCATTCCATGGAGGGCCTAGTGTCTGCAGGTTTTTGGTTTTTCCTTTCAATTAAGCCCTAGACAACCAGGTGTGGGGAGTTCCTTACTAATTAGTGACCTTAATTCACCAATCAAGGACAAGGGAGGAGTGAAAACCCGCAGCCACTAGGCCCTCCGTGGAATGAGTTTGACACATGTGTTCTGGGAGATTCTCCCATCTCCACAGAGGAACTCTGGAGCTCTGTCAGAGTGACCATCGGGTTCTTGGTCACCTCCCTGACCAAGGCCCTTCTCCCCCGATTGCTCAGTTTGGCCGGGTGGCCAGCTCTAGGAAGAGTCTTCTTGATTCCAAACTTCTTCCATTTAAGAATGATTGAGGCCACTGTGTTCTTGGGGACCTTCAATGCTGCAGACATGTTTTGGTACCCTTCCCCAGATCTGTGCCTCGACACAATCCTGTCTCTGAGCTCTACGGACAATTCCTTTGACCTCATGGCTTGGTTTTAGCTCTGACATGCACTGTCAAGTGTGGGACCTTATATAGGCAGGTGTGTGCCTTTCCAAAGCATGTCCAATCAATTGAATTTACCACAGGTGGACTCCAATCAAGTTGTAGAAACATCTCAAGGATGATCATTGGAAACAGGATGCACCTGAGCTCAATTTCGAGTCTCATAGCAAAAGGTCTGACTACTTATGTCAATTAGGTATCTGTTTTTATTTTTAATAGATTTGCACAACAACAAAAAAGTACTGTTTTAACTTTGTCATTATGGGGTATTGTGTGTAGATTGATGAGGACAGTTTTTATTTAATCAATTTTAGAATAAACCTGTAACATAACAAAATGTGGAAAAGAGGAAGGGGTCTGAATTCTTTCCGAATGCACTGTATACTTGATGCGCTCTGTAAATCTCCTTCACTATCGCAGTGTGCCTGTGTGATCGCATAGCATATTATCCAGGGCCACTGGTTGGATTGGATTTAATGTACTCACTCAAACTCATGCCCTCTCTTCCCTGTAGAACTCTCCCAGACTTGTATAAAAACCCCAGGTGAGTTTTCTGGGTTATGGAACTCCAGAGAGGCGCATCAAAAAACCTGCCAGCCTGTTGTCAGCTTTCGGCAGACGCTTCCCTGAGGAAGGATGCAACGAACTAACCTTATCAATGGCCACATTTTGGGGATGACCAAATGTAATAAAGATACAGCCATGCATGAACTCAGCTACTTCCTGTTCTCTTCTTTTCAATTAACTCACATTCCAACAAATCACAAAACAGCTAGGTAAATATTCAATAACTATTACCATTCCAAACAACTGATTCCACACTCTTTTTAACTATCCAACAGTTAGTTCCCCCTCCCTCTAGAGAAACTTCCCCGTTTCTACACTAAAAGAGAGAGGAATAAAAAGTATACTGCTGGGGGTCCGAAGGGCTGTAGTCATCTCACTTCAGTACATAGTCTTCCCTGTCACTTCAAAGACTAACATGGCGGTGACCTGGGCAGTCTGAGGAACTTGGCTCCAGTACTGCTGGTTGGGGTGCAGACGCCTGGTCTACTGAGGGGTCAGGTGGGTCAATGTCCAACGGCCTGGGCCAGGCAGAGGGGGATCCAGGGGGGGCTCAGGTAAGTAGCATTCCCATGTCTCACAGGGCCTTGATGGCTTGAAGGGTAAGGCACCTCATAAGGCCATCAGGGTTGGAGGTCGAGGAGGTGCAGCTTAGTGTTCCACAGGCTCATTCCTTGCACATTGGTGCACAGGTGAGGTGTACGGCTTTAGGCGGTTGTAGTGGATCACTTGAGTCTTGGTAGACTGGTCCAGCAGGTACCAGATCCTGCAGGTTACACCAGGGTCCTCTTCTGTAGATCCAAGGCACTCCATTATCTCAAAGGGACCCTTCCAGTGTGGTGAAAGCTTGTGATGTGCTGTCATGGGGTTGTTAAGCCACACAAGGTCTCCTGGTTTGTAGGGGATGTGCCTAACATTTTTGTCATACTTCTGCTTATGTTGTAAGTGAGCATGTTCTCTCTTCTGTGCAGCAGATCTAAGGGCAGACTGGAGCTTGTAGGTAAATTGAGCTGCATAATCTGCTAGCGATTCAGGTGTGGAGGCAGACTGCTGCGGTCTAGAGGGGATCAACAGGTTGGCTGGCATCCTCACTTCTCGACCATGTGTCGGAAAAAAGCGGCTGAAACCAGGTTGAGGCACTTGTCACACTCACCAGGCTGCTGGGGCCAGCTGATTGGCCAGCTGATTGGCCAGCTGATTGATGAGTGTCCTATTAAATCGTTACATCATCCCATCACATTGTGGATGATAGGGTCCTGGTCTTTTTAACTCCCAGCAACTGGCAAAGATCTTAGACGATGTAGACCTTGAACTGACATCCTTGGTCAGTGTGCAAGGTCTCTGGTATGCCATGTTCCTTGACAAAGTTATCGAAGAGACACTTGGCCACAGTTGTAGAGCGCTGGTCTTTCATGGCATATAGGTTGACATACTTAGAAAAGTAGTCCTGCACCACAAGCACATATCTGTTGCTTCAGCTGGTGATTGGCAGTTACAGAATGTCAGCCGCCACTTTCTGAAATGGCTTGGTTGCTACCACCGTCTTCATAGGTGCTTTCAGGTGTGATGTAGGAGCCCTCCTGGCGTCACATGGGATGCACTGCTTACATCATTCCTGTATGTCATGCGACATGAAAAGCCAGTAGCAGAGTTGGTGAGCATGTTGCAAGACCTTGACAGCTGACAGATGGCCTGCCAAAGGGTTACCGTGAAGGAGTTGGAGTACATTATCCAGCAAGGACTGAGGCACAATGACCTGATAGATGACGGACTTTGAGGCAGGGTGGTAGATCTGTCGGTAGAGTAGACCATTGTTGAATGTCAGTCGAATTCGTGCCAGAGTGCTCTGCTGGCCTGCAATGTTTCATCTGCCAATGAGGCAGTTTCTGCCCTTTTGTTCACCAACTGATAACTTGGTGGACAAAGGTAGAGGACATTTCAGGCTGAGGTGTGTCACTTGTAGCTGGCTGAGGGGTTTATGGCTGAGGTGAAGTTCTGGAAGTCTACTGAAGGTCAGTGGTACACCCGTAACTGTAGTAGTGTGGTTGACTGGTGAGGCTGACTTTAGCAACCACTGGAGAGCTTGACTTGTCAACAGGGGAACCAGTTGATTTGAATGCTGCTGGTGTGGCTACCTCTGGGCGACATGACAAAGCATCTGCATTCTGATGTCTGTGTCCTTCTGTGAATGACAGTCAACTCAAAAGGATCATGCTCAAGAGCCCAACGTGGGTGTCAACCAGTCCTGTCACCATCAATGGGGATCCTTCTAAAGCTCAAGAGGGGTTTGTGGTCTGTGTTATGAAAATAATTTAACAAACTATTTCAGTGTCTCTGTGCGTCTCCCAAAATCAAGAAACGGACAGAGCCCCGGTCTGCATAGTCAGATATTTATTCATTGAGAACTCTGCCATCACAATTTCAGAGTCCATCTTTTATACTCACATGTCATACAAAAATCCCTCCTCTCTGTAGGCGGGCTGTAGTTTTCTACTTTAAAACTGCTCTCCTGACCATCAGTACACACCCACACACACACACATGCACATACACACACACACACACACACACACACACACACACACACACACACACACACACACACACACACACACACGCACTCTTCCAAGCCTAACAGTTTCTCTCCTCCCTAAATTCCTCAGTTATCTTGGTTTCTCTGTTGCCTGTAGACAGTTCTCCTTGTCCTTTGTTGTCTGGTCTCTCTTACTCACATTGCTAAATAGTAGCTCAATGTCATGGTCTTTACTGGTCCTACACTCACACATTCTAACACATTTCACACAGTTTCAGGGTGTAATAATTAGTCATTAATAATTATTCTATCAGTCTGTGACAATGACAAATGGCTGTTTGTAGAGGTAGTGGCAGAAATGCCTAACAGACCAAACGATTGCCCAGAGTTCTCTGTCATAGGTTGACCATTTTGCTCTGCTTTGGTGAGGACATGCCTTTCCTGTTTCTGGGCAAGCACAGCATTCTGATGTCTGTGTCCTTCTCTGTGAATGACAGTCAACTCAAAAGGATCATGCTCAAGAGCCCAACGTGGGTGTCAACCAGAGCAGGAGGCGTCTGTGTAGAAGTAGAACGGCTGCATGAAGTCCGGGAAGGCAACTATAGGAGGGGCTCTGACAAGGCATGTTTCAGGTAGGAGAATGTGTCTTGGCATGCCAAGGTCTACTGGATTGGAACATTCTTTTCAGTCAGCATATGTAGCGGTACAGCATTGTGCGCAAAGCTCTGGATGAACTTCCGGTAATATCCACAGAGTCCCAGGAAGGCTCTCACTTCTGTGTGTGTGTGTGTGTGTGTGTGTGTGTGTGTGTGGAGTAGACCAGTTCTTCACACATTATGTGGGTCTGGCTGAATTCCATTTTTGGACACGATACGCCCTAGGAACAGTAGCTGGTCTTGGGTGAGACAACACTTGGCAGGGTTCAGCTCCAGGCCACTGGCTTGGAATCTGGAGAGGATTTCTTTCAGGCGCTGCAGGTGTTCCTCGAAGGTGCGGCTGTAGAGGAGGACATCATTCAAGTACACCATGCAGGTTTTCCATGGGAGGCCTTGTAGTACCATCTCCATTTAGTCTCTGCATTCAGTCCCCTCCTGTTCTCTCTGTTCACCCATGACTGCGTGGCCACGCATGCCTCCAACTCAATCATCAAGTTTGCAGACAACACAACAGTAGTAGGCCTGATTACCAACAATGACGAGACAGCCTACAGGGAGGAGGTGAGGGCCCTGGCGGAGTGGTGCCAGGAAAATAACCTCTCCCTCAACGTCAACAAAACAAAGGAGCTGATCGTGGACTTCAGGAGACAGAGAGAGCACACCCTTATTCACATCGACGGGACCGCATTGGAGGAGGTGACTCGGTGTACACATCATTGACAATCTGAAATGGTCCACCCACACAGACAGTGTGGTGAAGAAGACGCAATAGCGCCTCTTCAACCTCAGGAGGCTGAAGAAATTTGGCTTGGCCCCTAAGACCCTCACAAACTTTTACAGATGTACAATTGAGAGCATCCTCTCAGGCTGTATCACCGCCTGGTACAGCAACTGCACCGCTCGCAACCGCAGGGCTCTCCAGAGGGTGGTGCGGTCTGCCCAACGCATCAACAGGGGCACACTCCCTGCCCTCCAGGACATCTACAGCACCCGATGTCACAGGAAGGCCAAAAAGATCATCAAGGACATCAACCACCTGAGCCACAGCCTGTTGAACCCGCTATCATTCAGAAGGCGAGGTCAGTACAGGTGCATCAAAGCTGGGACCGAGAGACTGAAAGACAGATTCTATCTCAAGGCCTTCAGACTGTTAAATAGCCATCACTAGCCGGCTACCACCCGGTTACTCAACCCTGCACCTTAGAGGCTGCTGCCCTATGTACATAGACATGGAACACTAGTCACTTTAATGCTTACATACAGTTTTACTCATTTCATATATATATATATACTGTACTCTACTGTATTTTTGTCAATGCCACTCAGGCATTGCTCGTCCTAATATTTATATTTCTTATTTCCATTATTTTTCTTTTAGATGTGTGTATTGTTAGATACTACTGCACTTTTGGAGCTAGGAACACAAGCATTTCGCTACACCCGACATCTGCTACATTTGTGTATGTGACCAATAACATTTGATTTGGATTTGATATGTCGCAGAACATTGGTGACTCTCGTTGGCTTCACTTTGAAGTGATACAGCTTCCTGTTGTGAATGCTGTTTTCTCACAATCTTGCTACTCCAGCTCCACTTGCCAGTAACCAAACTAAAAGGTCCATTGTTGAGAACCAGGCAAAACCAGACAGCGCATCCAAGGCATCATCGACTCTCGGCAGGGGGTGAGAGTCTTTGATAGTCACAGCATTTAGCTTTCTGTAATCCAAACAGAAACGGTAGGATCCGTCCTTCTTACAGACCAGAACTACTGGCGCAGCCCAAGGACTGAAACGTTCAATGAAATCTCCCTTCAGGAGTTAGTCAACTTGGTTTTGTATTTCCTGCCTTTGGTCTGGTGTCATACGGTAGGCTGTTTGATGGGTGTTGCATCGCCTGTGCGGATACGATGTTTGATTATACCTGTTCGACCTTGGTCTTCTGAACTCTTGCCGAAGACATCTGTGCACTTCTTGAGAAGCGATTTCAGTGTCTGCACTTGAGCGGATGACAAGTTAGTCTCATCTATCTTCACAGGAGGTGCAGCGACATCCAAGGAAGGTGATGTGGCACAGCATGTCTTCCACAACTGAGGTTTCAAGAGATGAGGTGGCATTAAAATCACCCATGTGTTGGCCAGGATGTAGCTCAATGTCATCCTTCGTTGAATTCAGCACCCGCACCACCATCATGCCATTTTGAACGTCGCTGAGTGTGCACGCTAAGGTGACATCACTAGTTGTGTTGGGCATGAGGACACCAACATAGTCCGTTGGCACAGGAGATGCAGGCATAGCTCCTGCCATACAAGCAGTGATGGTCTCAGTCCTAGCAGGAATCCGTATTGAGGTCAGCACTGAGACATTGCAGCAACTTCACATCCTTTCGGGAGTAGAGGGAGCTCCAGGTTCCACAAGGACAGCCGTCCATTGCTCATATCCAGTAGGACAGTGGTCACCAACCTTTTCAAGATCACTTTGAGTCAAAATGCAAGCCGAGATCTTTATTTTATTTTTATTATCATTTTAAAAAATGTAAGCTTATGCAGCATTAACCTATTAAAAACAGTACTATAGCAATGAGGTTTGTGCAGTAGGATGTAGGCCCAATAGATTATTGGCTTGAATTAAATTGCCCTGCCAATGCATTGTTGTTCGGGCAATTAAAAAATATATTTCAAAAATTTGAGGTAGGCTATATGATCACACCAGTAATAGGTCAGTTGTTGTATTACTTGTGAGGCACAGCTGAGTGAGCATACATTTGAATAACTTGCTTTTTATTTTACTGGGCTGATAGTGCCTGGATCTGATGGTCAGTTTCAGCGGAGGGAGAGCGCAGCAGACTGAGGGTCCACCTCTCGACGTCCCTCCTCTCTCCCTTTCCTCTGCTGACACTGACCAAAAAGGTACACCGTTTTCCAGCTGATGGCAAAACTCGAGTCGCACCGCATTATTTCTGCCTCAGGCACAAATTCATGCGGTTACTCCTACGAACAGAGAAAGTGAAATTCCAGGATATAAAAAAAAATACCCAAGCCGCTAATATTAACAATGTAAGTCTATTGATACACTTTCCTACTCAGTCATTACAGCTGCAGTGCTGATTGTAGCGCAAGTGGAAGAAGGAAGAACCCACATTTTATGGCTTATAAATGTGTTGAATAAAAAGTGTTGACAGTGCTGAGTAAGAACTTAAACATGAACTCACTCATAACAGAAGCTCTTTGCTGTATTTGTCTCTAGTCATGGTTTTAAATGTTTTGAAATGTCACATTATCAACTTTGCTGTATATATATAGATTCTTTTTTTGCCTGCTAAATTACTGCAGATGTGGTAATCTGAGCCACCCGATTGGCCAGCGGTAGGCCTATAAAGCACTTGAAATGCTCTCCGGGCCTGCCGGGAAGGCAGAGATTGTACCTTCAAATGGTGAAATGGTTCAAAATGGGAACACTTCGCCTACCCGGCGGGCAGGGCAGCTGAATCGGGTGCACCTACCGCTAACTGCGCGAGAAATATAAATAATAAAAGGAACGCAAGGCTTTATCGTTGGGTTTTTTACAGATATTTTTGGCAATCGACTAGGAATGCCTTGGAGATCGACCAGTCGATCGCGATCGACCGGTTGGTGACCACTCCAGTAGGACGGTGCTGCTGCAGGAAATCCCAGCCCAATATCACTGGATGGTGGGCCCCTCTGATAACTTCAAACTCGTGCTGGAGTAGTTCTTTCCCTAAGGGAATGCCTACTGACAAAGTGCCAAGATTGTCCAAACATTGTCCAATGACAGAACGAGCAAGCACAAAGGATGTCTTCATCGGGTGCTTTTGCAGAGCTGGATGGGAAATTCTGAAATGCTCACTGATGATGGAAATGGTCGATCCTGTGTCAAGAAGAGCAGACACTTAAATTCCCTCAAAGATGGCAAGAATGCTAGCCATCTTGTCACTTTTGATTTTGAATTGAGGGGTGTCAACAGGGAGCTCTGGTGGACTAGCTAATGTTTGCTCCCCAACAATAGATAGTGATTGTTTCCCTGCTGTGTGGAACCAGACACGCTTGACTGCCCAGATCTGTCAGGGGACTGGAACCGTACACTGTGCCTGGCATGAGGGCTTACCTCTCTATCTCTCCTTGGAGGTGAACTCGGGCTGCTGTATCGTCTGTCCCTTGCATCGGACTGGTGCCTGTAGTCTGGGTAGTGAGCTCTTGGTGGGTAGTCTGGAGAGTAGTAGTGACTGCGTTCACCATCAGTCCCAATCAATTTGGCCTTGGCGGTACTCTGGAGAGGCAGGACGGTACTGGCGGTGAGGCTCTGGACCAAGGCCATGTCGCTCAGGTGAGTAGTAGGCTCGTGATGGATGTTGAGCTTGACGGTCTGGTGAGAAGCCACATGCTCCTCTTGCAGCATCATTGGATGGGGTGGAGGTCCTGTCGGCCCAGAAGCCCAAACCCTGTGCGAGGTTCTGGTTTTTCTCCTGTAGCTGGCGTATCTCACTCTTCAGGCCGTTCACAGTGAGCGTCAGCTGTTCCACAGCATGAAGGAGCTTCTCATCTGTGTAATTAGAATGAACCATAGCAACCTGGTCTGGGGTCTGTGCCACTGGCAGGTACGCAGCATGTAGTTGGAGAACTGCACATGCCCTTTCACAGCGACATCCATTTCCATGAATCTTTGTCGGCAAGGCATCGGCCAATCCAGCCGCAAAGCGGCGAAACTTCTCACCTTCCTGTGCTTTGTGGTCCTAGTCTGGGAAGGCCTTCAGAACCAGACGAGTGATGTCAGCACTGTACACATCCAAGCTCTCATCAGGCTTCCAAGGGCGAGCATTCACGTGTCTGAAAGAATGGAAGAGTGCCTGGGGCCAAAGACTTCCTTCAGTTTGGTCTTGACAACGGAGTAGGTCTTCTGAACAATTGGCAAAAGGCTGTCCCAGTAGAGGAATGCTGCATCAGCTAAGCGTGTGGGTAATACTGATGCTAGCAAAGGGTCCAACTCCACATCTGGCAGATTGTACATAGCCACTGTACACAGCCACTTCAAGGCAACGAGACCAGCTAGCAAAAGACTCCGTGCCATCTCCCTGAAAAGCTGGTGGTAGATCAATTTTCAGGTGCCCTGAGAAGTGTTGTGGAGCTACAGAGTCATTAGCATTGGCCCTGAGATTCAGGGTCATTGTTAGCATTGTTCAAAAATTCAGATTTGAGAATCAGACATGTTGTTCCAAGAAAGCAAAAAGCTGCAAAAAGGCTTTATACATTTGGCAAAAGTGACACTCTCAGAGAAAGAAAGTAGCTAGCCCTTACCAGCTGTTCAGATGAGTCCTTTATCTTTGTACTAGCTGGTGAAGCTATCACAATGTACATGGAAAGATAACCAGCAAAAACACAAAGGAAATAGCACTACCGCTGTCACCAATATAGTTTGAGGGTTCTTTCAATGGTAGATGGATGACTCTCTACGTGAACATAAACTGGATAGAGACTGATTACTATTTTGTAGATTGAATCATCAACTGCACACAGATACAGCCATGCATGAACTCAGCTACTTCCTGTTCTCTCCTTTTCAATTAACTCACATTCCACAAATCACAAAACAGCAAGGTGGTTGCTAGGTAAATACTCAACTATTACCATTCCAAACAATTTATTGGACACTCTCTTTTTAACTAACCAACAGTGAAACAGAAAAGATCAACTCTCATAATCCTACAACTCAAACGGTTTCAAATCAGTGCAAGTCTCATTTCCAGGGTTAATACATTTGCATTCATCTAGATCAGACACATCACACAGGTGTGAACTAAAATATATATATCCCAGTCAACATTGAAGAATGGGTCAAATAGACAAAGTGAATATAAGTCTGTGCTTTCGCACGTAGTACTTCTTATATGAATTTGAGACGTTACATACAATATATGTTGGTTGGCTGGTTGTGTGTGTGTTGCTGTGTTCCCAGGTAAGGCCCTTGCTTACAGTAGCACTGAAGGCTCCAGTATTCAGTCAGGCAGCTTGAAGATGTGTCACCATCCAGGCCCATGTCACAGCATTGGGTGTCTTGATAAGGAGATGTCAAATGCATTATGTACCTTTCATCACCAAAGCCTTGTTAGCATTTACTGCGCATATTGCTGAACAATTCAACCTATTTCTTAGTGTCATTGATATATGGAAATGTACTTATATTCAGTTCATAAGCATTGAATGTAATACCTCTAGGATCCTGTGGTGAAACGACTGATGTGCAAGGTATTGGGCAACAGCTTTATTCCAGGGCCCGTATTCACAAAGCGTCTTCAGAGTAGGAATAGTGATCTAGGACCAGCTCCCCCTAGTCAATGTAATCAAATTCATTGTGATCTAAAAGGCAAAACTGATCCTAAATCAGTACTGCTAATCTGAGATGCTTTGTGAATACGGGACTTGGTCTGTCAGCAGCATGTTTCTTTCTGTGATCCAACTCCCTATCCACCTGAAATGCAACAATAACATGAATAAAAATGTATCTAGTTAGTCAGTAATTTAGCTAACGAATGAAACACTCAGGTAAATGTGCACAAGCCTAATCAGTCAAATTATATCAAAACAGCTTTAGCCTATTTGCAGTAAAATCAGGAGGGGCACTTAGCTATATTGTCAACTTGTTCAGTCTCCAATGCATCCATAAACAGGCAGGGGAACAAAGTAGTTTGACAAAGTGTTCAATAGTCAGTAACTAGTCTTTAAAATATAGATAGCAATTACACTGCTCAAAAAAATAAAGGGAACACTAAAATAACACATCCTATATCTGAATGAATGAAATAATCTTATTAAATACTTTTGTCTTTACATAGTTGAATGTGCTGACAACAAAATCACACAAAAATTATCAATGGAAATCAAATGTATCAACCCATGGAGGTCTGGATTTAGAGTCACCCTCAAAATTAAAGTGGAAAACCACACTACAGGCTGATCCAACTTTGATGTAATCAAAATGAGGCTCAGTAGTGTGTGTGGCCTCCACGTGCCTGTATGACCTCCCTACAACGCCTGGGCATGCTCCTGATGAGGTGGCGGATGGTCTCCTGAGGGATCTCCTCCCAGACCTGGACTAAAGCATCCGCCAACTCCTGGACAGTCTGTGGTGCAACGTGGCGTTGGTGGATGGAGCGAGACATGATGTCCCAGATGTGCTCAATTGGATTCAGGTCTGGGGAACGGGCGGGCCAGTCCATAGCATCAATGCCTTCCTCTTGCAGGAACTGCTGACACACTCCAGCAACATGAGGTCTAGCATTGTCTTGCATTAGGAGGAACCCAGGGCCAACCGCACCAGCATATGGTCTCACAAGGGGTCTGAGGATCTCATCTCGGTACCTAATGGCAGTCAGGCTACCTCTGGCGAGCACATGGAGGGCTGTGAAATGCCACCCCACACCATGACTGACCCACCGCCAAACCGGTCATGCTGGAGGATGTTGCAGGCAGCAGAACGTACTCCACGGCGTCTCCAGACTCTGTCACGTCTGTCACATGTGCTCAGTGTGAACCTGCTTTCATCTGTGAAGAGCACAGGTCGCCAGTGGCGAATTTGCCAATCTTGGTGTTCTCTGGCAAATGCCAAACGTCCTGCACGGTGTTGGGCTGTACGCACAACCCCCACCTGTGGACGTCGGGCCCTCATACCACCCTCATGGAGTCTGTTTCTGACCGTTTGAGCAGACACATGCACATTTGTAGCCTGCTGGAGGTCATTTTGCAGGGCTCTGCAGTGCTCCTCCTGCTCCTCCTTGCACAAAGGCGGAGGTAGCAGTCCTGCTGCTGGGTTGTTGCCCTCCTACGGCCTCCTCCATGTCTCCTGATGTACTGGCCTGTCTCCTGGTAGCGCCTCCATGCTCTGGACACTACGCTGACAGACACAGCAAACCTCTTGCCACAGTTCGCATTGATGTGCCATCCCGGATGAGCTGCACTACCTGAGCCACTTGTGTGGGTTGTAGACTCCGTCTCATGCTACCACTAGAGTGAAAGCACCGCCAGCATTCAAAAGTGACCAAAACATCAGCCAGGAAGCATAGGAACTGAGAAGTGGTCTGTGGACAGTGGCGGTTTTACACGGAGGCCGGGGGAGGCCCGTGCCTCCCTGGAAATGTCCCTGGCCACCCCTGTGGCCCCCCCGTGCTGACCAAATAAAAAATTATGAATTTATAACTATTTTACACGCGAGCGCCAAAAGCGGAACTAATGCAACGCTCTACACGGCAACGTTCTACACGGGTAAATTAGAGTGGCGCACCCAAAAACTGTATCCTGCCATCTGCCTGCCTGCCACGTGTGGTGCTGCTTCGGTGAATGAGAGCTCAGCAACTACTATTTGCGAGAGGAGCTACGATTTGCAGGAGTCGAAGGTAAGCAAAACGATTTAATATCATAAGTGACTTGTTGTTCTTGCACATAGCCTACATGTTCCTTTTGTTCCTCACACATAAATCAAATCAAGTTTTTAAATGTCTGGTCTCGATTTGTTTAGAAATGTAATCATATCTAAGCAAACTCATCGAAGCAGAAGCAAATATCCAAATGTTAGTAGGCTATCCTTGCTAGGTCTACACAATGTTGTGATGTTAACCACGTAACTTCATCCGTCTTGGCTGTTGCATCGCGATAACAAATACATTTTTAGTAAAGTAATCAACAGGTTATCTGCCAGTGTTAAGTAGGGAGGGATGGTTAGGTAACAAAATGTAATGCATGCCCCTACGTTTTTTCTTCTTCTAATAGTTATCATGAAACGAGGAAGGGACATAAAGTCATTTTTTGCCCCAGCAAACAAAAAAGTGAGAGAAACAAATCGAGGTTTTGAGAAAGTTGAGGAAGAGGGAGAGCCAGCATGTGATGAAAGTGAGGGGTCTGACAAAGAGAGGGAAATTCCAGAGGGTGAGGAGGATGAAGAAGAGGGTGAGGAGGATGAAGAAGAGGGTGAGGAGGATGAAGAAGAGGGTGAGGAGAATGAAGAAGAGGGCGAGGAGAATGAAGAAGAGGGTGAGAAGCATGAAGAAGAAAGCATACAGGGACAGAGAGATGAACAGCCAGAGGGACAGCAAGTGGATCCATGTGGATCAAGTACTGCACCATCAGGTTTGTGATGAGGAAGGTTCTTACTATTTGCAAAGCAATGCAATTACAATGTAATGGTAGGCCTGCTGGGTGTCCTTAAAATGCTGCTTTCTGCTGTTAATTCTTTTTTGTGTCAATATGGCTCTGTTTTTTTTTTTTAAGTAAATACTTTGCCTACATTTTGAAATACATGCAGATATACAGTAAATAAATGTTGTAGTTGTGCCCTATGTTTACTGTCCATCTTCTTCAGATATCAGCAAGTCTAAGTATGACGTACCAGTACAGCCGAACTTGAAGATATTCCCAACCACACTGATGGGGGACAGAAGACGAAGCTTCAGACCAAACTGGTACACTACTCATCCATGGCTTGAGTATTCTGTAATGACGGACTCTACATGTTGCTATGCATGTAGACATTTTAGCACACCAAATGCCCCAGACACCGTTTTTGTTTCAACACCTGGTTTTACAAACTGGAAAAAGGCAACTAAAATGCAGGGTTTTCACTACATGCAAAGTCTGAACGACACAAGTGTGCAATGATCGCATGGAGGGATTATCAAAGAGCTGTTAAAACTGACGCAACACTAACAGATCTCCTTGACAAAGAACACACTAAACAAGTACAAGAAAATCAGGCAATCAGGGGCTTCCATAAATAGGAAATGGCACATTGTTGTACCCTTTGTTGTATCCTGGAGTTTTGTTCACATTGAATATGAACCCTGTATTTGTACCCTGTACTTTTTAATTTTTATTTATTTATTTATTTTTTCATTTTTATGGCACTATCTCTCTTGCATCTGCACTCTTGTACAAAATACGTGTTATAATAAATGTCATATGATTTTAAAGTAAAATAAAGTTTATAATCTTTGAATATCATGTGTTGCCAGTTTTTTTATGTGTGCCCCCCTGATTAAACACTGGCCCCTCCTTGGCCCCCCTAGTAAAATGTGTCTAGAACCGCCACTGTCTGTGGACACCACCTGCAAAACCAGTCCTTTATTGGGGGTGTCTTGCTAATTGCCTATAATTTCCACCTGTTGTCTATTCCATTTGCACAACAGCATGTGAAATGTATTGTCAATCAGTGTTGCTTCCTAAGTGGACAGTTTGATTTCACAGAAGTGTGATTGACTTGGAGTTACATTGTGTTGTTTAAGTGTTCCCTTTATTTTTTTGAGCAGTGTATATACAGTGTCCTCCGTAATTATTGGGAGAGTGAATAATGTTTTCGTCTTTTGGCTCTGTACTCCATTGTTTGTTGAAATCAAACAATGACTATGATGTTAAAGTGCAGACTGTCAGCTTGCATTTGAGGGTATTTTCATCCATATCAGGTGAACCGTTTTAGAAATTACAGTACTTTTTGTATTTAGTCCCCCCATTTTTAGGGGACCCAAAGTATTGGGACAAATTCACTTTATATGTGTATTAAAATAGTGAAAAGTTAAATATTTGGTCTGATATTCATAGCACGCAATGACTACATCAAGCTCGTGACTCTACACATTTGTTGGATGCATTTGCTGTTTGTTTTGGTTGTGTTTCAGATTATTTTGTGCCAAATAGATATGAATGGTAAATAATGTATTGTGTCATTTTGGAGTCACTTTTATTGTAAATAAAAATAGAATATGTTTCTAAACACTCCTACAATAATGTGGATACTACCATGATTAGGGATAATCCTGAATTAATCGTGAATAATGAGTAAGAAAGTTACAGATGCACAAATATCATACCCCCAAGACATGCTAACCTCCTGCCATTACAATACCCGGGGAGGTTAGCAGTGGAGGCTGCTGAATGGAGGACGGTACAGCAGCGTCCGGTAAGATCCGTGGGGGTGGGGTGTGTATCTTTGTCAACAAAGACTGGTGCGCAATCTGTAATATTAAGGAAGTCTCAAGGTTCTGCTCACCTGAGTTAGAATACCTCATGATAAGCTGTAGAACGTACTATTTACCAAGAGAGTTTATCTATATTTTTCGTAGCTGTCTATTTACCACCACAAACCGGGTGGTACTAAGACCGCACTCAACAAGCTGTATAGGGCCTTGACCACATCAGTCACCGGCTTCATTAATAAGTGCCTTGACGATGTCATCCCCACAGTGACAGTACGTACATATCCCAACCAGAATCCATGGATTACAGGCAACATCCGCACTGAGCTAAGGGCTAGAGCTGCTGCTTTCAAGGAGTGGGACACTAATCCGGACGCTTATAAGAAATCCCGCTACGCCCTCCAACAAACCATCAAACAGGCAAAGCGTCAATACAGGACTAAAATCGAATCCTAACTACACTGGCTCTGACGTTCGTCGGATGTGGCAGGGCTTGATACTATCACGGATTACAATGGGAAACCCAGCCGAGAGCTTTCCAGTGAAGAGAGCCTACCAGACGAGCTAAATGCCTTCTATACTAGCTTTGAGGCAAGCAACACTGAATTGTGCGTGAGAGCACCAGCTGTTCCGGACGACTGTGTGAACATGCACTCCGTAGCCGATGTGGGTAAGACCTTTAAACAGGTTAACATATACAAGGCCGAAGGGCCAGATGGATTACCGCTGACCAGCTGGCAAGTGTCTTCACTGACATTTTCAACCTCTCCCTGACCCAGTCTGTTATACCTACATGTTTCAAGCAGACCACTGTTGTCCCTGTGCCCAAGAACGCCAAGGTAACCTATATAAATGACTACCGCCCTGTAGCACTCACATTTGTAGCCATGAAATGCTTTGAAAGGCTGGTCATGGCTTGCATCAACACCATCATCCCAGAAACCCTGGACCCACTCCAATTCGCATACCTCCCAAACAGATCCACAGATGATGCAATCTCTATTGCACTCCACACTGCCCTTTCCCACCTGGACAAAAGGAACACCTACGTGAGAATGCTGTTCATAGTCTACAGCTCAGCGTTCAACACCATATTGCCCTCCAAGCTCATCACCAAGCTAAGGTCCCTGTGACTGAACACCTCTCTCTGCAACTGGACCCTGGACTTCGTGATGGGCTGCCCCCAGGTGGTGAGGGTAGGCAACAACACATCTGCACGCTGACCCTCAACACAGGGGCCCCTCAGGGGTCTGTGCTTAGTCCCCTCATGTACTCCCTGTTCACCCATGACTGTGTGGCCGCGCCCGACCCCAACACCATCATCAAGTTTGCCCATGACACGACAGTGGTGGGACTGATCACCGACGACGATGAGACAGCCTATAGAGAGGAGGTCAGAGACCTGGCAGTGTGGTGCCAGGACAACAACCTCTTTCTCAACGTGGGGCAAGACAAGGGAGCTTATCGTGGACTACAGGAAATGGAGGGCAAAACACGTCCCCATTCACATCGACAGGGCTGTAGTGGGGCGGGTCTAGAGCTTCCACATCAATAAGGACCTATCATGGTCCAAACACACCAACACAGTCGTGAAGAGGGCACAACGCCTCTTCCCCATTGAGAGCATATTGACTGGCTGCATCACTGCTTGGTATGGCAACTGCTCGGCATCCAGTACATCACTGGGGCCAAGCTCCCTACCATCAAGGACCTCTATACCAGGCGGTGTCAGAGGCCTTAAAAATGGTCAAGGGCTCAAGCCACCCAAGTCATAGACTTTTCTCTCTGCTACCGCATGGCAAGCGGTACCGGAGCGCTAAGTCTGGGACCAAAAGGCTCCTGAACAGCTTCAACCCCAAGCCATAAGACTTCTAAATAGTTAACCAAATAGTTACCCGGACTATATGCATTGACCCTTTTTGCACCAACTGCTTTTGACTCTATGCACACACACTGGACTCTACCCACTTACTTACACATATTTACACTGACACTGACACTCCAACTCATACACATAACACATACACACTTAGACACTTTCACACTCATCACATACACTGCTGCTACTGTCTATTATCTATCCTGTTTCCTAGTCACTTTTTTATGTACATACAGAGTCTACCTCAATTTTCTCGTACCCCTGCACATCAACTCGGTACTGGTACCCCATGTATATAACTAAGCTATCATTGTTCATTGTGTATTCATTCCTCGTGTTACAATTTTTTAAATATTATTATTTGTGATTTTTTTATTGTATTCTGCATTGTTGGGAAGGGCCCGTAAGAAGGAGTTTCACTGTTAGTCTACACCTGTTGTTTACGAAGAATGTGACAATTAAAATTTGATTTGATTACAGAAAAAAGTTTGGAATTTTGGCTCAGGATTTTGGGTTTCAGTGGAATTGGGACGATAAGAAAATAGCCTAGGCTCTATATAAGGCTAATACGTGAGTCAATAGATAAATAATAGGCCTACACTTGATTTAGGATACATTATTGCATGCTAAATGTTTCTGATCAGTGATAGATGGGTCAACTAATAAATGAGCTACCACTTCCACTTGTCCAGCCAGAGATCAATTAACCAAATATACAGACAGAGATTCAGTGAAACAAAATCACATTGATTGATTATCAGACAAGTCACAGGCTTTTGGTCGGGAGAAGGACAGGCTACTATGCGAGTGAAGAGCAAAATCAACTTGTATAACATGCTAGGAAAATGTTCTGAACAGCTAATATATGAGCAAACTAGAATAAAGATGATCATTAGCACTCACTTAACTTAGCTAACATTTCCCCAGCCTAATTTTTAACAAATATCCAAATGGAGATTCAGTGAAAAAAAATCTGACAGAGATTGATTTATCAAGAAGAGTCCTACACGCAGTGCGATGGCGCTGTACCAATCAAAACTGAAATGATATAATCTAGGTGACCACACAAGACTATTGCTTTAAATTAGTATAACGGTTAGATATGACTTTGGGAGTTTCAATATAAGCAAGAATTTGATACATTCCTTCTATTGCATTTGCGTACTTTGTTCAAATATTTTCTTCATTCAGTCGATCATCATTCCTCATCTCCTCACTCCGCTGCCGCCTGCCTCCACTGCATTGTTCTCAACACCAGTTGAAATCAATTTAGCCTACTGTTTTCTAGAAATCTGGCTTTTTGGGGGGTTCAGGCTCATTTCTGTGATGTCGGACCAGGCCTGGGCTTCAGCTCACCGGGCTTGGGTTGGACCGGGATCGAATTCTAGTTCTGATGAGAACTTTAAACTGCATTCGGGTCTCGTGTGCAGTCCGGCGTATGCTTTGAATTCATGGCGACTTTGTGTGATGTAAATACACTAGGCTAAAGGTGAAGAGTGTCCCGGGATCCCGATTAAGGGTGTTAATCCGGAGTGGGAATTACTCAGTAGGGTCTCTACTAACCAAATATGGTAGTTTTGGAGGGGGACTGTGTCCTACATAACCAGCAGTACTTCATTCTCCTCCCCCTCCATAGCCCGCAATGCAATACACTGTAGCATCCTCCGAGTGGCGCAGTGGTCTAAGGCACTGCATCGCAGTGCTAGCTGTGCCACTAGAGAGCCTGGTTCGAATCCAGGCTCTGTCGTAGCCGGCCGCGACTGGGAGACCCATGGGGCGGCGCGCAATTGGCCCAGGGTAGGGGAGGGAATGGCCGGCAGGGATGTAGCTCAGTTGATAGAGCGTGGCGTTTGCAACGCCAGGGTTGTGGGTTTGATTCCCACAGGGGTATGAAAAGAAATTATGTATGCACTAACTGTAAGTTGCTCTGGATAAGAGCGTCTGCTAAATGACTAAAATGTAAATGTAGACTGTACATGGGTTATTTACACTGAGTGTAAAAAAAACAGTAAGAACACCTTCATAATATTGAGTTGCACCCCCTTTTGCCCTCAGAACAGCCTAAATTCGCCGGTGCATGGACTCTACAAGGTGTCGAAAGCGTTCCACAGGGATGCTGGCCAATGTTGACTCCAATGCTTTCCACAGTTGTCTCAAGTTGGCTGGTAGGGGATCTCTACTCTGAATAGCTAGTTCCAGCTCACGCCACAGATGCTCAATTGGATTGAGATCTGGTGACTGGGCAGGCCACTGCAGTAAACTGAATTCACTGTCATGTTCGAGGAACCATTCCTGGACAATCCTAGCCCTGTGGCATGGGGCATTTCCTGCTGAAAAAATACATTCACAGATGGATACACTGCTGCCATAAAGGGATGCACCTGATTGGCAATGATGTTCAAATATACTGTGTCATTCAAACGTTGCTCCACTTTTATCAAGGGGCCCGACGTGTGCCATGAAAACACACCCCACACCATCTTACCACCACCACCACCAGCCTGCAATGTTGATGGATGCATGTCCTCAGTGTAAAACAGCAGGAACCGGGATTCATCAGACCAGGCAATGTTTTTCCAATTCAAAGCAGATGTTTTCTTCAGAAATGTCAAAACAGGAAAAGGCTTTACCCTCCAGATGATAGGGGAAATTGTTAGATGTTGGAATAACATCAATATCTACATCTGACTCCCAGGACTGTACTTGCTCACTGATATCAGAGATTCTGTGAAGGGCCTCTACATTATTCATAAAAATATATAACTCCTGCTATGTCCTCAATGTTTTTAGATTCTATAGAGATCTCTATAGAGATTATCTTAATCTTAAGAGAGTCAAATATAAACTGTGCCCAGTATCGTCCTTTTTTGGCATTTATCCCAGAATGGCAGATTACTGAACTCAATCTGTAGGTCAACCTCTCATTGCCAACTGCTGGAAGATCAATAAAGCTAGATGGGGATACAGGGTTTCGCATTACAGTGGTGACTTTTGACCTTACACAAGAAACATAAAGTACAAGGATGGAGTGCTGGTCCAAATCTTTTGTCTACTGGGTCCTACTGCACATTTACTGCATGTGCGTGGTGCTTCTCCCTTTGTAATAATTTTCTTGAAAATAATGTCAAGCGTGCCTTTTATGTTTGGAAGTAGAATGCTAAACATTGAAGCTTCTAATAAGGCAAAGGAATAATCGCTTGTATTTTCTCACAAATTACAATTTGGAGAGATGGGCTATGATCCATTAATCAGTCCAAAACCCAAGTCCAAGAGGTGAAACTTTGGATTGATTGTGACCAAGGTAGGTTTAAGAAAACCGTTGGAAGGCTATGCATTGTTGAGGTGATATAAAAATAAAATAAAATTGTATTTGTCACATACACTTGTTTAGCAGATGTTATTGCGGGTGTAGCGAAATGCTTGTGCTTCTAGCTCCGACAGTGCAGTAATATCTAACAAGTAATATCTAACAATTTCACAACATATACCCAATACACACAAATCTAAGTAAGGAATGGAATTAAGAATATATACATATATGCACAAGCAATGACAGAGCGACATGGACTAAGATACAGTAGAATATTATAGAATACAGGGCGGGTAGTTTGCCCCCGGTAATGTGTTGGGCAGTCCGCACCACCCTCTGGAGAGCCCTGCGGTTGCGGGAGGTGCAGTTGCCGTACCAGGCGGTGATACAGCCCGACAGGACGCTCTCAATTGTGAATCTGTAAAAGTTTGTTAGGGTTTTAGGTGCCAAGCCAAATTTCTTCAGCCTCGTGAGGTTGAAGAGGCTCTGTTGTGCCTTCTTCAACACACTGTCTGTGTGGGTGGACCATTTCAGTTTACATTTTAGTCATTTAGCAGACGCTCTTATCCATACATTTTCATACTGGCCCCCCGTGGGAAACGAACCCACAACCCTGCCGTTGCAAGCGCCATGCTCTACCAACTGAGCTACAGGGGACTAGTTTGTCAGTGATGTGTACGCCAAGGAACTTGAAGCTTTTCATCTTCTCCACTGTGGTCCCGTCGATGTGGATAGGGGGGTGCACCCTCTGCTGTTTCCTGAAGTCCATGATCATCCTCTTTGTTTTGTTGATGTTGAGTGAGAGGTTATTTTCCTGGCACCACACTCCAAGAGCCCTCCCCTCCTCTCTGTAGGCTGTCTCGTCATTGCTGGTAATCAAGCCTACTACTGTTGTGTCGTCTGCAAACTTGATGATTGAGTTGGAGGCGTGCTTGGCCACGCAGTCATGGGTGAACAGGGAGTACAGGAGTGGGCCCAGCATGCACCCTTGTGGGCCCCAGTGTTGAGGATCAGCGAATTGGAGGTGTTGTTTCCTACCTTCACCACCTAGGGGCGGCCCGTCAGGAAGTCCAGGACCCAGTTGCACAGGGCGGGGTTCAGACCCAGGGCCTCGAGCTTAATGATGAGCTTGGAGGGTACTATGGTGTTGAATGCTGAGCTATAGTCAATGAACAGCATTCGTACATAGGTATTCCTCTTGTCCAGATAGGATAGGGCAGTGTGATGGCGATTGCATCGTCTGTGGATCTATTGGGGCGGTAAGCAAATTGAAGTGGGTCTAGGGTGACAGGTAAGGTAGAGGTGATATGATCCTTGACTAGTCTCTCAAAGCACTTCATGATGACAGAGGTGAGTGCTACGGGGCAATAGTCATTTAGTTCAGTTACCTTTGCTTTCTTGGGTACAGGAACAATGGTGGCCATCTTGAAGCATGTGGGGACAGCAGACTGGGATTGGGAGAGATTGAATCTATCTGTAAAAACACCAGCCAGCAGGTTTGCGCATGCTCTGAGGACGCGGCTAGGGATTCCGTCTGTGCCGGCAGCCTTGCGAGGGTTAACTTGCCTAAACTTCTTACTCACGTCGGCCACGGAGAAGGAGAGTCCACAGTCCTTGGCAGTAGGCCGAGTCGGTGGCACTGTGTTATCCTCCAAGTGGGCGAAGAAGGTGTTTAGCTTGTCCAGAAGCAAGGCGTCGGTCTCGGTGACGTGGCTGGTTTTCATTTTGTAGGTCGTGATTGTCTGTAGACCCTGCCACATACATCTCGTGTCTGGGCCGTTGAATTGCGACTCAACATTGTCTCTGTACCAGGTGGAAAAGTTATCTCTACAGCACAAAATTCTCAACATACCAGTGTCAACATTGTATCTTTTCATTATTGGTATAAACACATTTTTAAACCATATTTTTTATTTTGTTGATGTCACAATAGAAATGGACATTGATTAAAATTATATCTATTTTGAATGAGTTATCCACATTACAATGTTGTGAAATGCGGGCTTTTATTTTGAAGGTTTCAGCATTACCATGCGAACGTGACGTCATCGTTTGTGCCGCTGGCAGAATATTAGTGGGCACTAGTGACTGTGAAGCCCTGTTCGCGAACTGATGCTGTCAGCCGCGCGATCGATGCAAAGGTTACATTTTATCCTAGCATGTTACTTCAAGACGAAGACGCACTGCAGAGTTAGCTTGCTGAAAAATATCTGTTTACAAAATGTGCAAAATTAGATTGACTGCCGTGGCTGTGTAGCAGGTGGCTGTTGGTGGATGCAAGTTTGGGTTTTTGGATTTGCACGGATGCCCGTGTGTCTGTTTGCGCTCTCGCTAGTAAAGTGGCTTCATGAGTGTCCAAAGTAACAGTGGAAGTGGTGGTGGAAGTTTGGAGGCGACGCCATCTTGGTCGCAGCTATCCTCGTCCCCAACGATTAATCAACAGCACATAACGGCGAACGCCAAGACCAAGGAAGGTAATTCAGCAACAATGGCATGCGTCGAAGTCAGTTCGATGGGAAATGCGGACTGTGTCCAGTTATATAGCCCCAATTCGACGGATTTATGGATGTCAATGGATGCTGCGAATTGATGGCTGAACCTTGCCAGCTACAGTCAGTACAGTAGCAAGCCAGCGTTAGCTACTAGCTAGCTTCGATAGGTGTCAGCATTCAACTACAGTAGAGCAATGGAGAGCATTAGCAATGGAATATTCAGACAGGAGCAGACAGGTTGAGTGGAAAACAAGTAGAAACAGGCTAGACCACTAGACCGACAGACACAGATGACCAAGGCGTTGTCATTGTTTATGTAACTACCTAGCTAGGTTAGCTGTGTTGCAGAGACTAGCCATCACTAAACAGCTGTGGGTGGTTGAATGCCTTTCTTTGGCCTTATGTCAAACAGCAGGGCTACTGCAAGTCAATGCGAATCCATTGAGTTATGATGCATTCAAATGACTAATAATCAACAAGGAACAACACTTTCCTTTGTCAAAGTTTATATTCTGATCACTTCAACATCTGAACAATGTGGTATTGCTGTGGACATATTTACAGTGTTTGTCAGTGTTGTATTACTTCCGTCTGGTTTCTCTTTACTTGAACCTCATAAGGCTGGGGTTGTGTGTCAGACATTTCATGTTTTGTTGATTGATGGGGACAAAGTTCACACTGGGCTGAACTTCACAGCTCAGCTGTAGAGACAGAGGCTCTGCTTGTCCAGTAGTGGTCTTACAGTCTAACATACCGTTTTGACACCTGATACATAAATGCAATAGCTTGGCGCTGTCCAGAAGGTGTTCACTAAATACATATTATACAGCACGTATATAGATACCAGATAGACACAGACTAAATAACTGAGTTGATGTTGTGGGAGTGGTGAAATGCACTGCACTCAAACAGTATGCACTTATCCAATGTGCACTTATCAGAAGTGGGCAGTAGTGTGATATAGTCTGATGCAGTTTGCTGTATCCTTACATAGCCATATATAGCTTCATCTTATGTTGTTGTGTAGGCCCCATGGAGGAGCTGCACAGCCTGGACCCTCGCAGGCAGGAGCTTCTGGAGGCCAGGTTCATGGGCGCGGTCAGCGGCAATACCGTAGGAAGCACCGGCAGCGCCAGTGGGGGGGCCAAGGTGAGACGCGTTATAATGCAATACTATCTCAATCATAAATACTATAATACACACATGCATGGTTTTACTCACACCGGACACACCCAAAAACTTTTTGAAAGGCGCACACATAAAACACTGTAACAACTGTGCCTGATTTCTCTGTATATCCAGGGTCTGGCCAACGAGTGCTCCAACAACAGCTATGGCAGTTTGGGCTCCTCCAGTGACAAGGAGTCAGAGGTGAGACGCACTGCAGAGGCGCTGTCAGTGAGGGAGGCCGCTGTCCTCGTTTCAGTGATTAGATATCACAGACACATAGGTGGCTAACTCTCTGGTTTAAGAAAATACACCATTTTGTTTGTGTGGAGACAAACAGGGCAGGCATTTTATCTATGTATCCATTTTAATTTCTGGAACAATGGACCGTTAATAAGGACAATTATATCTTATTTTGTACTTGCATGACCCACCTCAATCTTTTCTTTCCTCCCTTTCTCACTCCCTCCTCGCTCTCGTTCCTCCCTCGCTCACCCTCTCCTGACTCTCTTTCTATGGTATCTTTCTCTCCCTAGAACTCCGATATGAAGAGAGGGAGTTCTCCTGCATACTCTGTACGTACTCTTCCTTCCTACTGTTCTGTCCCTCCCCCCTCACACACCCACATAAACACACTCTCATCCTAAGTGGACATGCAAGTGTCAGAAAAGTGATTTAGTATTTGTTTATTCTCAGACCCCTGAGAAGAAGCACTCTGAATTGTCCAGAGGAAGGAAGAGGAAAGCTGACACCCAATCTGAGAGCAGCCAAGGTATGATGCATACCCAACACAACACTCATGAACAGGAGTTGTTTTTCTGCTAAGGGGACAGGACAACTTCACCGCATCAAAGGGACGATGGACGGGGCCATGTACCGTCAAATCTTGGGCATTGGGCATTGAAAATGGGTCGTGGATGGGTATTCCAGCATGACAATGACCCAAAACACACGGCCAAGGCAACAAAGGAGTGGCTCAAGAAGAAGCACATTAAGGTCCTGGAGTGGCCTAGCCAGTCTCCAGACCTTAATCCCATAGAAAATCTGTGGAGGGAGCTGAAGGTTCGAGTTGCCAAACGTCAGCCTCGAAACCTTAATGACTTGGAGAAGATCTGCAAAGAGGAGTGGGACAAAATCCCTCCTGAGATGTGTGCAAACCTGGTGGCCAACTACAAGAAACGTCTGACCTCTGTGATTGCCAACAAGGGTTTTGCCACCAAGTACTAAGTCATGTTTTGCAGAGGGGTCAAATACTTATTTCCCTAATTTAAAATGCAAATCAATTTATAACATTTTTTACATGCATTTTTCTGGATTTTTTTTGTTGTTATTCTGTCTCTCACTGTTCAAATAAACCTACCATTTAAAATTATAGACTGATCATGTCTTTGTCAGTGGGCAAACGTACAAAATCAACAGGGGATGAAATACTTTTTTCCCTCAATGTATCTCGCAATTTTTTCGCCTTGCAATGTCGCGCAACTTCAGTAAAGCAGGGCCTATCATCAATGAATAGGCTAGGATATTGAGTGAGATGCAACACTTCGCTCTCAAACAGTCACACACAGTATCTGCGCATGTGCACGGGTTCGCTTCACACTTCACAGCGTGGTAGCCAGGGCACCAAACAAAACAGCGGAGAAGTTGAGCCTCGCGCTTCTACGCTCTTAGTTGTGGAAATTGACCCTCTATGTTGTTTACTTTCTGCATCTACTTCATATCGCTGAATGAGTCTACCTTTAAATCACACAACTTTCTCCAGGCTTTTATAGCCTATAGTCTAGTTTTAAAAAAATAACATGTTGTGATAACTGCACTGTGATGTTAATTTTGTGGCGGGGAAAAACATGGTTTTCGGTTAAATATATTTTTTGAAACGTTAAGGATCCCAACTTCGTTTAAATGTTCACATCCCTAGTCCCTGAGTTGTGCTATGCTGTGTATGTTATACTGTGTTATGCATTGCTAACCCACGGTATCGGCTCTCCTCTCCTACAGGGAAGAATTCCATAAGGGGGCCCAAGATCAGTGACTACTTTGATGTGAGTGTTGTATTATGTAGTTGTTTCAGCCTCCTTGTTTATATGTACCTCTTTTGAGTTCTCCATGGTGACGATAATCTGATTGGGTCGGGGTTTAATGATTGATTAAGCAGATTGTGATTGACTGACAGTCTGAATTTCCCATCTTGAGTCACTCTGCTATTGCTGGGCTATATGTATATGATGTCACTTCCTGTTCCTCACCCTGCTGTTTCCTGTGTGTAGTTCCACGGGGGGAATGGCTCCAGTCCAGTGAGGGCTCTACCACAGGTCCTCCGCTCACCGCAGAACTCACACCACGGAGCTCACTCTGCACCAGGCTCCATCGTACGTATACACACAAGCAGTAGGAGATTTTTAGGTTTTGGTGTTTTATCACATTGTTTATTACAATGTTGTATGTGTGTGTTGTCTCTATAGATCCGACAGAACAGTTCCTCTCCCACCAGTCTGTGTTTCAGCGATCACCTGATGAACTACAAAGCCTCCGCCAGCAAGTGTGTGCAGGTAAGACTCGCACGCTCTTTCTTTCCTCATACTCTTCTCACATCTACTTCTCTCTCGCTCCTCACATGTCAAACACCTTCCCCTTTCTTTCTCTCCCCAGACAGAGTTGACAGGTCTGAAGCTTGCTGCTCTGGAGAGCAACAAGAGTCTGGACCTGGAGAAGAAAGAGGGACGCATTGATGACCTGCTCAGGGTGAGTTTACGTGCTAGTTACGGTGCTACAGGTGATACTTATAGGTTGTGTATTGATTGTATTGATTAGCTATTGATATTTACTGGTTTTCTTGTAGGCTAACTGTGACCTGAGGCGCCAGGTAGATGAACAGCAGAAACTACTGGAGAAATACAAGGAGAGACTGAACAAATGCATCACCATGAGCAAGAAACTACTCATTGAGAAGGTACCAAGTTAGTTTGTGTTTGCGCGTGTTACTGACGTGTCCGTATGAACTTGCATGTGTAACCCGTGTGTGTATGTTTTTGTAGAGCACCCAGGAGAAACAGTCGTGCAGAGAGAAGAGCATGCAGGACCGTCTGAGACTGGGTCACTTCACCACCGTAAGACATGGAGCCTCCTACACTGAACAGTGGACCGACGGATACGCGTTTCAGAACCTTGTCAAGTGAGAACACACACACTGCACCAAACAACATATATTTACATTAGGGACGCAACTTTAGGTCAATTTTGCTGCTGTCTAACCAACCCTCATTAACCGGTTAACAAACGGTTAAATTTGTTCCAAATAGTATAATGAGGTGACCAACAGAAAATCCTTTCCATACGGAATGGAAAATGTTCATTAAAAGCTTAATTGAAACGTGCAACAGTAGCAAGCCAATCCTCTCACATTCAAATGGCTGTGTTATTGAACATACAACTACTGAAATGAAGCAGCCAATGTAAAACATCATTTCAGACATTTGCCAAAATGCAATTCACGGGAAAACACTGTTTTAAATAGCGTACCTTATGCGAGCGGTTCCATATGACAGAGATAAAAATCAATTATTGGTTCGATACTGTGACCAAAACAATCGCATTTGAGACCGTTTGACTTGGCAGTGCGACACAAACGTTTTATTGGTCGTAAGGGTGCCAGTGATATAATTTTTTACCTGGTCACATTACTTTTTGGTTTTGTGTAAATGTTCTCTCCGCCAATAAGAGGGGTGTGAACAGTTTGGGGTCGCATGTGTTGCGAGGTGGGGGTTTGTTACTACGCCGATAAAAGACTATATCCATCCGGACCTTTGCCACCTAAGAAATGTGTGACTGGACCTTGACAAATAGTACTTGAGTACCTCTGGTGTAGTAGAATTGTATGAAATGTGTTTATAAAAGGCCAAGAAACGTATCTGATATAGCCTAGGCTTATTCTACACCACGCACGCTCAGCCATGCATTGAACGGTATTTTTTGCTAACAGTCATTGAGTTATATTATTTGCCTAAATTATGACTATCCAATCTACTCATCACATTAGGAATAGAATAGTAGGCTATCTTACATAAGTCTACAAATGCGATGATGCATGGAATGCTTAAAAATATATGTACAGTACCAGTCAAAAGTTTGGACACCTACTCATTCCAGGGTTTTTCTTTATTTTTACTATTTTCTACATTGTAGAATAATAGTGAAGACATCAAAACTATGAAATAACACATATGGAATCATGTAGTGACCAAAAATGTGATAAACCAATCAAAATATATTTTATATTTGAGATTCTTCAAATAGCCACCCTTTGCCTTGACGACAGCTTTGCACACTCTTGGCATTCTCTCAACCAGCTTCACCTGGAATGCTTTTTCAACAGTCTTGAAGGAGTTCCCACATATGCTGAGCACTTGTTGGCTGCTTTTCCTTCACTCTGCCGTCCGACTCATCCCAAACCATCTCAAATGGGTTGAGGTCGGGGGATTGTGGAGGCCAGGTCATCTGATGCAGCTCTCCAGCACTCTCCTTCTTGGTAAAATAGCCCTTACACAGCCTGGAGTTGTGTTGGGTCATTGTCCTGTTGAAAAACAAATGAGATTCCCACTAAGCCCAAACCAGATGGGATGGCATATCGCTGCAGAATGCTGTGGTAGCCATGCTGGTTAAGTGTGCCTTGAATTCTAAATAAATCACAGACAGTGTCACCAGCAAAGCACCCCCACACCATCACACCTCCTCCATGCTTTACAGTGGGAAATACACATGTGGAGATCATCCGTTCACCCACACCGCGTCTCACAAAGCCACGGCGGTTGGAACCAAAAATCTAAAATTTGGACCAAAAGACACATTTCCACCGGTTTAATGTCCATTGCTCGTGTTTCTTGGCCCATGCAGGTCTCTTCTTATTGGTGTCCTTTAGTAGTGGTTTCTTTGCAGCAATTTGACCATGAAGGCCTGATTCACACAGTCCCCTCTGAACAGTTGATGTTGAGATGTGTCTGTTACTTGAGCTCTGTGAAGCATGTATTTGGGCTGCAATCTGAGGTGCAGTTAACTCTAATGAACTTATCCTCTGCAGCAGAGGTAACTCTGGGTCTTCCATTCCTGTGGCAGTCCTCATGAGAGCCAGTTTCATCATAGCGCTTGATGGTTTTTGCGACTGCACTTGAAGAAACTTTCAAAGTTCTTGAAATGTTCCGTATTGACTGACCTTCATGTCTTAAAGTAATGATGGACTGTCGTTTCTCTTTGCTTATTTGAGCTGTTCTTGCCATAATATGGACTTTGTCTTTTACCAAATAGGGCTATCTTCTGTATACCCCCCCTACCTTGTCACAACACAACTGACTGGCTCAAACGCATTAAGAAGGAAAGAAATTCCACAAATTAACTTTTAAGAAGGCACACCTGTTAATTGAAATGCATTCCAGGTGACCTCATGAAGCTGGTTGAGAGAATGCCAAGAGTGTGCAAAGCTGTCATCAAGGCAAAGGGTGGCTATTTGAAAAATCTCAAATATATTTAACACTTTTTTTTGGGGTTACTACATGATTCCAGAGCATAATGAAACTAACACTTTTATACGTGCTATGACCTTATTACCTGCTAAAATACTTAATGACCCTCTTCTCTGTGTAGGCAGCAGGAGGGTATCAACCAGCAGAGAGAGGAGATAGAGCGTCAGAGGAAGCTGCTGGCCAAGAGGAAGCCCCCCAACCCCTCCTCCCCCTCCCTCTCCCTAGCAACCACCTCTGAACCCAAACAACGCAAGACCAAGGTCGTCAACGGCAACGACCCCGACCCGTTCCTCAAACCCTCCCTGCCCCAGATGTGAGTGTACACACACACACAGGCATGCAAGTGTATGGACAGATGCATACACACTCACACTGTTGCGATGTTGGTGCAGTGACATTAAATCAACCATTTGTTAGGTTGACTCTGGCTGAGTATCACGAGCAGGAGGAGATCTTCAAGCTTCGCCTGGGACACCTGAAGAAGGTCAGAGTCAATATGAACACAAACACGTTTGTAAAAAAACACTATAGTCCGAATCCCAAAATGAATACGATTGACTGAGTGACTGTCTCTCAGGAGGAGGCAGAGATCCAGGCAGAGCTGGAGCGGTTAGAGAGGGTGAGGAACCTCCACATCAGAGAGCTGAAGAGGATCAACAACGAGGACAGCTCATCGTAAGTACAGGACAGGAAGACGCAATCATATAGGAACTCCTAACACCTCCATTGTGCCCCGGTGCAAAACCCATCCCTGGGACCTACCTACCCGTAGGCCAGTAGCTATAGTGTCGCTGACTGGCCAGTTCATAGTCTACTTTCTAGGTATTTGTAAGAGAAAGTTCTTGTAGATGTAATTTGGTAAATAAACCCTATATGTTGTATGAAGAAAATTGTTCAGCTTGTGCTGTATGTCTGTCAGGTTTAAAGACCACCCAACTCTGAACGAGAGGTACCTGCTACTGCATCTGCTGGGCAGAGGAGGCTTCAGTGAGGTCTATAAGGTACGGATTGACTACTAGTATGTGCTTGTGAATGATTATTAATAGATTCTAGATCCATACTGTACTTGTGTTTTCTGATGTGTGTGTTCTGTGTCTTCAGGCCTTTGACCTGTTTGAGCAGCGCTATGCAGCTGTTAAAATCCACCAGCTCAACAAGAACTGGAGAGAGGAGAAGAAGGAGAACTATCACAAGTATGTCCCGTCTGCTCTGACCAGGCAATGTTATTAGACGCAGAATTTACAACTCACATTATACCATTCGTAAACATTCTTTGACCAGACTTACATACATACACACAATATTGTTTCCTGTCCCAGACATGCCTGTAGAGAGTATCGGATACACAAACAGCTGGACCATCCCAGAATAGTCAAACTGTACGACTACTTCTCCCTGGATACAGACACGTAAGTGACTTTTTACCCCAAACCTAAATGAGTTCAGGTCTTTCACATCAGTGCAGATAAAGGAGAGGAGACGTGGAGAGGAAGGAATTGTAGACCGTTGAGATGCCTTTTAGTTTATAGTTAATGGAGTCCATTGTCATCTCTCTGTCCCACTCTAGGTTCTGTACGGTTCTAGAGTTCTGTGAGGGGAACGACTTGGACTTCTATCTGAAACAGAACAAGCTGATGTCCGAGAAGGAGGCGCGGTCTATCGTCATGCAGATAGTCAACGCCCTGCGATACCTCAACGAGATCAAACCCCCCATCATACACTATGACCTCAAACCAGGTACACACACACACTCGTTCACACACTCACTCATGTTTGTATAGGAAACATAGACATACACACACACACTCAACTTACACACTGCCGTTTGTGTAGGTAACATCTTGCTGGTGGATGGGACTGCGTGTGGCGAGATAAAGATCACAGACTTTGGGCTGTCTAAGATCATGGACGATGACAACTATGGAGTGGACGGCATGGACCTTACCTCACAGGGAGCTGGCACATACTGGTGACAAACACACATCACACACAAACAGTTATATTAGGTGTTTTCTTGGGTATATTGCCTTCATGTTATTCCAATCCTCTTGTCTAGGTACCTTCCCCCAGAGTGTTTTGTGGTGGGCAAGGAGCCTCCTAAGATCTCTAACAAGGTGGACGTCTGGTCGGTAGGGGTAATCTTCTTCCAGTGCCTCTATGGACGGAAGGTAAGCCCACTTATTATGGCCCCTTTTGAAGTAGCACTCTTCTGAAGGTGCAAACACCTGACCCTATTAGACTATGTTATGCTTTTTTGTCTAACATTGATTTGTGTGTGTGTGTGTGTTCCTGCAGCCGTTTGGCCACAACCAGTCTCAGCAGGACATTCTTCAGGAGAACACCATCCTCAAAGCCACTGAGGTTCAGTTCCCTGCCAAGCCCCAGGCCAGCACAGAGGCTAAGGTGAGACGCACACACATACACACACACACACACAGGCTAGCAAGCCAAGGTGAATAATACTCACTAGTGTTCCTCTGAATTGTACACGCATCAGTTGACTTTGAAATGTACATTTGTCAGGACATGTCTGAATGTGACTAGTACAGACAAACAGACAAAGCTTGATAAGCTGATCCTTATTCCATATATAAACTAACATCCCTCTCTGTGTATCAGGCATTTATCCGGCGCTGTCTGGCCTACCGTAAGGAGGATCGATTCGACGTTCACCAGCTGGGCACTGACACGTACCTTCTCCCTCACATGAGACGCTCCAACTCCTCTGGCTCTCTTCAGCCCGCCTCCTCCTCAATCTCCTCCTACTGACGGGCTGATGAACATGACTGACAGGCCCACTGGCCAATCCTGGAGCAGAATTGATCCTAATATGGGAAATGGCATGGCGTTGGGTTTTCAAAATCCCCCGGACGCTGTGAAAGGATCAGGAATGTGAATTTGTTTGGCTGAATAGAATGAAATGGATGACAGGTTGTGAGACGGGGAAAGATGGAAAGAGAGAGGGGGAGGGGAGGGGGGGCAGAAGTGGAGACACTTTCAATGTTGCCAAGAAGCTTTGCAGAAACGTTACACTGTTGTGATCTTGAACGTGAACCTGGTTTTGAGAGAGAGAGAGATGGGGAGAGAGATGAGGAAGAGGAAGCTCTACCCATTTTGTATGCCATTGGACAGGCTGTGCCTGTTGCCATGAGGACTTAATAGTGGGGCTAGGCCACACCCCTTGCTTGTGCTGGACTGGGCTCTTATTGGTGGAGAGGGAAACAAAACAAAAACAAAAAAGCAACAGATGTTGTTTAGTTGCTGTTAATTGGAATCCCCTCGAGCAACATTTAAACAGCCTCTCTACAAGGGACAGAATCCCATTCCCAAATAGACCCCTAGCCTCTACTATAGAAGGTACTTCATGTACTTCATGTATCTAAAGGGATTAGATAGGTATTACCAACTATCTCCACCTTGCCCTCTGATAGGCTAGGTGGAATGTTCTCTGTATTGCTTACACCTCTGCAGTCCATTCAGAATTACACAAGTGCGTTTGTGCTAGAGGTCAATTTGGGATGGGGCTTGAGTCTACAAAGCAGAGCAGTAGATCAGCTGGTTTCACTGACCCACATTAAACCTACTATTGGACTAAATTGCACTCAAGATGATTTGGTTTCATGGACATAGCTTCTTGAAATAGTCCTGGACTAACTAAGCTTCAGTCTCAGACTGTTGGCCAGAAGTATGACATCTATGTTCATGAAGTCACATTTTTAGATCTTGTATCAATAATGAAACCTACTCCTGGATGAATATAATCTGGCTGTGTGAAAGAGGTTGGTTTTGGCCTGTTCCGATCCATCCCTCAACAAGGTGCTGAGTGCCAGACTTGTTCAGGCTTTGAAGTCATGTTTGTCCGAACACAATGTACCCATATGAGGATCAACTGTATCGTAAAGATTAAGGTTTCCATACAGGAATCCATCTGAGGAAATTAAATGTACATTTAATGTGTATATGTGACATATCTGCAATCTGTCTGTACAGAGGGTCAACACACTCAGGATTTACTGAACACTCACCAGTGCCCGTTTGCACCTGTTTTCTCAAAGAAATAAAAGACAGAAAATGCCTAGAAACATGAAATTATCTTACCACGTTGCTTTGTAATTTTATCGTTCTCTTATTCTTTGTTTTACCTTCTGTTCACCCTTAATGTTTTCTATTATCTGTGGGAAATAACAGGTGCAAACTTTGAGCACATGCAATGGTCTAGTAAGTCCGACCCTTGGTTTCTCATGTCTCCTTGTTTATTTGTGCTCTGAAAGGTATTTTTTGCTGCTATATAGATGTCGCTTGTAGTTAGTTTAAAATCTGTATGATCTGCCTCAGGTACAGATAGTGCAGACCTGTGCGAAGCGGAACACTCTAGGGTCCAGAAGTGTATAGCCTACTCTTCAGGGGCCCTATGAAGTGTTTCTGTGTGCCAGGAGAACCAATAACTTTGAACTGTTTTACGACCGCAATGTTTATAGTCTGGAAACCATGTGTCATATATAAAGTTGTATAAAACGGTTCAAATGTGAAGGAAAAGCCCAGGTTGATCAGGCTCTGTTCTGTTAAGTAACACTTTGCTTGAACCTCAGTCATAAGGCCTGCATGACACTGTCATAACACTGACATACGAGGTGTCATAATGAGTTATTACAGCTGGTTTTAGTCTATGGTCTGGCACAGTCATATTGGTTGTGTACCGAATGTAAAGTGCTTTAAGTATAGTGTTACCCAGTATTCTTTATATTGGACGACTGTGAGGAGCTTTGAACAGACAACACTTATGTTACAAAATGGGCTTATAATGAACATCATGGCAGATAGGCAGACTGTAACAGAGGCGCCACAGCAGATCTCAACACCATGTAAACTGGTTTTATCACTGTCTTATACACACAGCACAGATACATGTCAGATCAGAGAAATGAAGGGAGGCAATGTCAGGTCATGTCATTCATATGCAATAAAGATAGCCTTACAAGTCCTACCAAGGCCACCTTCTTTGGTTTGTGCGCATAATATCTCTCACTCAACACACACGTTTATGTATAACTAGGACCAGGAGTTTTCCTGACCCAAGGTCAGATAGTTGTCAGTTATACCCGAGGAGAGAATGGCAGACAGGCCATTTGTCAAAAAGCTGAGTTGTCAGTTACAACAAAATGCTGGAAGTCTGAAAAGGGCTTCACCATGTTGCCTAATGAGTATACACTCGTCAAATCTAAATCAAAGTTTGTCACATGCGCCGAATACGACAGGTGTAGACTTATTTATTTTACCAGGGAAGATATTGAAATCTAGCTCTCTTTTTCAACTGTACCCTGCAAAATACAACACAAACATACACATTATACATATGTATATACAGTGCATTCGGAAAGTATTCAGACCCCTTGACTTTTTCCACATTTGATGTTACAGCCTTATTCTAATTTTTATTTATTTTATTCCTGTTATCAATCTACACACAATACCCCCCATAATGACAATGCGAAAACAGGTTAAAAAACGGAAATACCTAATTTACATAAGTATTCAGACCCTTTGCTATGAGACTCGAAATTGAGCTCAGGTGCATCCTGTTTCCATTGATCATCCTTGAGATGTCTCTACAACTTGATTAGAGTCCACCTGTGGTAAATTCAATTGATTGGACATGCTTTGGAAAGGCACACACCTGTCTATATAAGGTCCCACACTTGACAGTGCATATCAGAGCTAAAACCAAGCCATTATGTCAAAGGAATTGTCTGTAGAGCTCAGAGACAGGATTGTGTCGAGGCACAGATCTGGGGAGGGGTACCAAAAAATGTCTGCAGCATTGAAGGTCCCCAAGAACACAGTGGCCTCCATCATTCTTAAATGGAAGAAGTTTGGAACCAACAAGACTCTTCCTAGAGCTGACATAAGTAGTCAGACCCTTTGCTATGAGACTCAAAATTGAGCTTAGGTGCATCCTGTTTCCATTGATCATCCTTGAGATGTTTCTACAACTTGATTGGAGTCCACCTGTGGTAAATGCAATTGATTGGACATGATTTGGAAAGGCACACACCTGTCTATATAAGGTCCCACACTTGACAGTGCATGTCAGAGCTAAAACCAAGCCATGAGGTCAAATGAATTGTCTGTAGAGCTCAGAGACAGGATTGTGTCGAGGGACAGATCTGGGGAGGGGTACCAAAAAATGTCTGCAGCATTGAAGGTCCCCAAGAACACAGTGGCCTCCATCATTCTTAAATGGAAGAAGTTTGGAACCAACAAGACTCTTCCTAGAGCTGGCACCCGGCCAAACCCGGCAATCGGGTGAGAAGGGCCTTGCTCTGACAGAGCTCCAGAGTTCCTCTGTGGAGATGGGAGAATCTTCCAGAAGGACAACCATCTCTGCAGCACTCCACCAATCAGGCCTTTATGGTAGAGTGGCCAGACGGAAGTCACTCCTCAGTAAAAGGCACATGGCAGCCTGCTTGGAGTTTGCCAAAAGCCACCTAAAGGACTCTGACCATGAGAAACAAGATTCTCTGGTCTGATGAAACCAAGATTGAACTCTTTGGCCTGAATGCCAAGCGTCACGTCTGGAGGAAACCTGGCACCATCCCTATGGTGAAGCATGGTGGTGGCAGCATCATGCTGTGGGGATGTTTTTCAGTGGCAGGGACTGGGACACTAGTCTGGATCGAGGGAAAGCTGAACGTAGCAAAGTACAGAGAGATCCTTGATGAAAACCTGCTCCAGAGCAATCAGGACCTCAGACTGGGGCGAAGGTTCACCTTCCAATAGGACAACGACCCTAAGCACACAGCCAAGACAACGCAGGAGTGGCTTCGGGACAAGTCTCTGAATGTCATTGAGTGGCCCAGCCAGAACCGGTGCTTCAACAAAGTAAAGGGTCTGAATACTTATGTGAATGTGATATATAGTACCAGTCAAAAGTTTGGACACACCTACTCATTCAAGGGTTTTTCTTTATTTTTACTATTTTCTACATTGTAGAATAATAGTGAAGACATCACAACTATGAAATAACACATATGGCATGATGTAGTAACCAAAAAAGTGTTAAACAAATGAAAATATATTTGAGATTTTTCAAATAGCCAGCCTTTGCCTTGATGACAGCTTTGCACACTCTTGACATTCTCTGAACCAGCTTCACCTGGAATGCTATTCTAACAGTCTTGAAGGAGTTCCCACATATGCTGAGCACTTGTTGGCTGCTTTTCCTTCACTCTGCCGTCCGACTCATCCCAAACCATCTCAATTGGGTTGAGGTCGGGGGATTGTGGAGGCCAGGTAATCTGATGCAGCACTCCATCACTCTCCTTCTTGGTAAAATAGCCCTTACACAGCCTGGAGGTTTGTTGGGTCATTGTCCTGTTGAAAAACAAATGATAGTCCCACTAAGCCCAAACCAGATGGGATGGCGTATCGCTGCAGAATGCTGTGGTAGCCATGCTGGTTAAGTGTGCCTTGAATTCTAAATAAATCACAGACAGTGTCACCAGCAAAACACCCCCACACCATCACACCTCCTCCTCCATGCTTTATGGTGGGAAATACAAATGCGGAGATCGCATCTCACAAAGACACGCCGGTTGTAACCCAAAATCTCAAATTTGGACTCCAGACCAAAGGATAATGTCCATTGCTTGTGTTTCTTGGCCCAAGCAGGTCTCTACTTATTATTGGTGTCCTTTAGTAGTGGTTTCTTTGCAGCAATTCGACCATTGATTCACACAGTCCCCTCTGAACAGTTGATGTTGAGATGTGTCTGTGACTTGAGCTCTGTGAAGCATGTATTTGGGCTGCAATCTGAGGTGCAGTTAACTCTAATGAACTTATCCTCTGCAGCAGACAGATCATTGTGTTATATCTGTATGTTTATATACAGTGGGGAAAAAAAGTATTTAGTCAGCCACCAATTGTGCAAGTTCTCCCACTTAAAAAGATGAGAGAGGCCTGTAATTTTCATCATAGGTACACGTCAACTATGACAGACAAATTTAGAAAAAAAAATCCAGAAAACCACATTGTACGATTTTTAATGAATTTATTTGCAAATTATGGTGGAAAATAAGTATTTGGTCACCTACAAACAAGCAAGATTTCTGGCTCTCACAGACCTGTAACTTCTTCTTTAAGAGGCTCCTCTGTCCTCCACTCGTTACCTGTATTAATGGCACCTGTTTGAACTTGTTATCAGTATAAAAGACACCTGTCCACAACCTCAAACAGTCACACTCCAAACTCCACTATGGCCAAGACCAAAGAGCTGTCAAAGGACACCAGAAACAGAATTGTAGACCTGCACCAGGCTGGGAAGACTGAATCTGCAATAGGTAAGCAGCTTGGTTTGAAGAAATCTACTGTGGGAGCAATTATTAGGAAATGGAAGACATACAAGACCACTGATAATCTCCCTCGATCTGGGGCTCCACGCAAGATCTCACCCCGTGGGGTCAAAATGATCACAAGAACGGTGAGCAAAAATCCCAGAAACACACGGGGGGACCTAGTGAATGACCTGCAGAGAGCTGGGACCAAAGTAACAAAGCCTACCATCAGTAACACACTACGCCACCAGGGACTCAAATCCTGCAGTGCCAGACGTGTCCCCCTGCTTAAGCCAGTACATGTCCAGGCCCGTCTGAAGTTTGCTAGTGTGCATTTGGATGATCCAGAAGAGGATTGGGAGAATGTCATATGGTCAGATGAAACCAAAATAGAACTTTTTGGTAAAAACTCAACTCGTCGTGTTTGGAGGACAAAGAATGCTGAGTTGCATCCAAAGAACACCATACCTACTGTGAAGCATGGGGGTGGAAACATCATGCTTTGGGGCTGTTTTTCTGCAAAGGGACCAGGACGACTGATCCGTGTAAAGGAAAGAATGAATGGGGCCATGTATCGTGAGATTTTGAGTGAAAACGTCCTTCCATCAGCAAGGGCATTGAAGATGAAACGTGGCTGGGTCTTTCAGCATGACAATGATCCCAAACACACCACTCGGGCAACGAAGGAGTGGCTTCGTAAGAAGCATTTCAAGGTCCTGGAGTGGCCTCGCCAGTCTCCAGATCTCAACCCCATAGAAAATCTTTGGAGGGAGTTGAAAGTCTGTGTTGCCCAGCGACAGCCCCAAAACATCACTGCTCTAGAGGAGTTCTGCATGGAGGAATGGGCCAAAATACCAGCAACAGTGTGTGAAAACCTTGTGAAGACTTACAGAAAACGTTTGACCCGTGTCATTGCCAACAAAGGGTATATAACAAAATATTGAGAAACTTTTGTTATTGACCAAATACTTATTTTCCACCATAATTTGCAAATAAATTCATAAAAAATCCTACAATGTGATTTTCTGGATTTTCTTTTCTCATTTTGTCTGTCATAGTTGACGTGTACCTATGATGAAAATTACAGGCCTCTCTCATCTTTTTAAGTGGGAGAACTTGCACAATTGGTGGCTGCCTAAATACTTTTTTCCCCCACTGTATATATATTATATTAACACTAACCTATACACCTCTCCTCTACCTCCAGACCATGCCAGACAGACAGATCATTGTGTTATATATGTATGTTTATATATATATATATAATATTAACACTATAACACACTGTGTCTTCCATTCCTGTGGCGGTCCTCATGAGAGCCAGTTTCGTCATAGCGCTTGATCGTTTTTGCGACTGCACTTGAAGAAATTTTAAAAGTTCTTGAAATGTTCCGCATTGACTGACCTTCATGTCTTAAAGTAATGATGGACTGTCGTTTCTCTTTGCTTATTTGAGCTGTTCTTGCCATAATATGGACTTGGTATTTTACCAGATA
This sequence comes from Coregonus lavaretus, assembly GCF_964263955.1. Classification (NCBI taxonomy): domain Eukaryota; kingdom Metazoa; phylum Chordata; class Actinopteri; order Salmoniformes; family Salmonidae; genus Coregonus; species Coregonus lavaretus. The sequence goes on along the minus strand of NC_140006.1, from coordinate 12,234,745 downwards.
GGACTATCTTCTGTATACCCCCCTACCTTGTCACAACACAACTGATTTGCTCAAATGCATTAAGAAGGAAAGAAATTCCACAAATTAACTTTTTATTGAAATGCATTCCAGGTGACTACCTCATGAAGCTGGTTGAGAGAATGCCAAGAGTGTGCAAAGCTGTCATCAAGGCAAAGGGTGGCTATTTGAAGAAACTCAAATATAAAATGTGTAATTGATTACTACATGATTCCATGTGTTATTTCATAGTTTTGATGTCTTCACTATTATTCCACAATGTAGAAAATAGTAAAAATAAAGAAAAACCCTTGAATGAGTAGGTGTGTCCAAACTTTTGACTGGTACTGTATATATTTTTATATATAAATTAGCAAACATTTCTAAAAACCTGTTTTTACTTTGTCACTATGGGGTATTGTATGTAGATTTTAGAATAAGGCTGTAACGTAACAAAATGTGGAAAAAGTCAAGGGGTCTGAATACTTTCCGAATGCACTGTATGTGTGTGTGTGTGTATATATATATATATATACATACATTAAAATACAAAACACAGTCATGGGAAGCACAAGTAAAACATCACAAATCACCCAGAAAAACAGTTACATTCCTCCATAAATAAGTCCCCAATCAATACTTTACCATGAAATGCTCACTTAAGAGCCCTTCTCAATGATGCAGAGTTAAAAGGATAGTTCACCCAAATTACAAAATGACACATTGGTTTACTTACCCTGTAAGCAGTCTATGTCCAAGGTACCTTCAGGCTCTGATCAGACCCTACACCCAAACGAGGGCACTACGTTCATCCACCTCTGGCCTGCTAGCTCCCCTACCTCTACGGAAGCACAGTTCCCGCTCAGCCCAGTCAAAGCTATTCGCTGCTCTGGCACCCTAATGGTGGAATAAGCTCCCCCACGACGCCAGGACAGCGGAGTCACTGACCACCTTCCGGAGACACTTGAAACCCTACCTCTTTAAGGAATACCTGGAATAGTATAAAGTAATCCTTCTATTGATGGGAACTGTAACACACTGTCATACACGTCATTCCAGAGCATCCCAAACATGCTCAATGGGTGACATGTCTGGTGAGTATGCAGGCCATGGAAGAACTGGGACATTTTCAGCTTCCAGGAATTGTGTACAGATCTTTGCGACATTGGGCTGCGCATTATCATGCTGAAACATGAGGTGATGGCGGCGGATGAATGGCACAATGGGCCTCAGGATCTCGTCACGGTATCTCTGTGCATTCAAATTGCAATTGATAAAATGTAATTGTGTTCGTTGTCAGTTTCATCAGCTGTCTGGGTGGCTGGTCTCAAACGATCCCGCAGGATAAAAAGACGGATGTGGAGGCCCTGGGCTAGTGTGGTTACACATGGTCTGTGGTTGTGAGGCCATTAGGACGTAGTGCCAAATTCTCTAAAACGATGTTAGAGGTGGCTTATGGTAGAGAAATTAACATTACATTCTCGGGCAACAGCTCTGGTGGACATTCCTGCAGTTAGCATGCCAATTGCATGCTCCCACAAAACTTAAGACATCTAAGGCATTGTGTTGTGTGACAAAACTGCACATTTTAGTGGCCTTTTATTGTCCCCAGCACAAGGTGCACCTGTGTAGAGATCATGCTGTTTAATCAGCTTCTTGATATGTGACACCTGTCAGGTGGATGGATTATCTTGGCAAAAGAGAAATGCTCACTAACAGGGATGTAAATAATTTTGTGCACAACATTTTAGAGAAATAAGCTTTTTGTGTGTATGGAACATTTCTGGGTTATTTTACTTCAGCTCATGAACCAACACTTTACATGTTGCGTTTATATTTTTGTTCAGGGTACATTTTAGGCAGACAATGGAACATGCAAGGCAAAAACGTAAAAAGTAGGCTATTCTATAAAATGTTTTTTTTTTACAAAAAATATAAAAACACACACAAATAAAAAGTACTGTAAAATTTCATTGGCTTTATTGCTCGAGTATGTATATACAGGATGTTAACATAAAGTTGGTACACAGCGCCCTTATATGGTTGAACAGTCCCACTGCGCCTTCCATTTCCCACCATCTGGTCATGCCAGAGATGTTTATAACCCAAGATAGACCACAGCCTGTCGTTTCCAACGGGAGCAAATCAATCAGTGGGCCGAACAAGAAAGGAGGTGGGAAGAGCCAAGCACGAGCTATCGAGATCCTATTGGCCTGTTCTAGCATGTGTTTGCATATTACCATTAGGGAACGTCTACTCTGAACTGCGTGTGTGCAATAACTCAATTCTTCCTTGCACTCCTAAAGAACTCCCATTTTTGGAAACTTTGGCAAAGGGTAAAGTTAGTCCACTCTGTTCGTAACATATTCGAGTTTTGGGAACAGAAAACTGTATTGAGATCAAACGTTTAATCGCTGACAAAATTAGCATAATCTCAGCCAAAATCCATATTGTCCCATCTTCTCCCAATGCTGGCCACTGGGCTTCCTCTCATCACCATATTTGGAGGTGAGAGGAAACACCAACTGGATGCTTCAGATTTATACATCCGGTGAAACATCTGGCTCATTGTTCTTTCTGCGATTGTACTACAGCGCATAACATACGATTTTAACCACATACCCTACCCCAGCCACAAATAGTTAATGTTCATAGTTCTGACTATATCTCCATTTTGGTCACCTCTGGCATAGCCATCTAGTGATTACCACCCTCACATAGCGTTGAAGGGTTTAGAGTTCTGTTTAAACTAACGGTGCATAGAAACAAACATGCATGCCTAATGATTTCAGAACACAAATGTGGCATAAAATAATGCAGATTTCATTATTTAAAGCAGCAATCAACAGTCGAAACAAACCGTACTCCCTGCCCCGGTTTCGGTAAAAAGCTTAGGGATGGGACTGGAGAAATGCAAGGACTGACCATCCATGATATCAAAATTATAGTTCGTTTTAAGCAGGTTGAGGCTTTATAGTGTTTGTTTATATCTACTTTGTTTACAAACATTGGCATAAAACAAGCTTATATATTGGGTTAGAATGGGGTTCAAGAATCAATGGGTACATATAATTAATTTATAAGTCGAAAAATTGATGTAATAACTGCAGATTTCCCCTTTAACAGAAACAAATAAATTTAACAAAAATGAATATATGAAGGAATATCTAACTAAGAGATTTCTGGGTTTACTAAAGGGTTGGGAGGTTATAAAAATGCTGATGTACAGAAGATAATTTGAATTTTGTATGAAACTGAGGCCGTGTGGGACAGACAGGCTTGTAGGGCTACCTTGCTTCTAGCCACTCCTTCATCCCATCTATCCATCATTCATTCCTCTGCTCCACATTTCCAACTGACTGCCTTCTGAGTGCGCCAGCCTCACTGCTACAAACATGCTTCTGTCCCTCCTGGCTAAATAAATATGAGAGGGAGAAAGAGAGAGAATGAGACAGAGAGAGAAACTGGTAGGTTTGGTTCTGGGTCTGAGACTCTTCCTGTGTTACGACGACGTCGTCGTCATCTCCGTGGAAGGCTGTAATTCCGTGGGGGCGGTTTCCGCCCGTGGGGGCAGTTCTGTGGCGGTGATATTGTTGCTGCCCTTGGCAGTAGAGGGAACTGTGGTAGTAGATGTGGCATCAGGGAGGGTCTGCTTCTCTGGAGCTGGGGCGACTGTTGGAAGGGTGAGGGAGGAGAGGTCGACCGGGGGAAAAGATGTTACCCCTGGGGGCAGGAGGGGTAGCTGGGGCAGCATGGCGGGCATGGGGAGGAGGGGGGCGAGACCGGGCAGGTTCAGAGGAGGGAGGGGGGCGAGTGGAGGGAAACCTGCAATGGAAGGGGGAGAAGAAGAGAGAGATCTGTAAATGAACACAGGAATATGTACACTAATACATAATGTTAACCCCTGGGGGCGGTAACCCACTTAACAATAGCTGCTAACATTAGCTGCTGGTAGTATAAACCTGCTGTTCCAGGTGGCGGTAGCCCACTAATACCTGCTAACGACACAGCGCTGAGGCCTGGTAGTGCGCCGAGGTTGAGGTTGGTGAGGTTTGGAAGTGTGGAGAGGCTGCCCGGGAGAGGCATCAGACCTACAATAGCACACAAATAAACATATATTTTGTCAGTGTAGAAAAGTGTATGATTTGATAGTTTCAATTTGATCATAAAACAACATTCTGAAGAGAAACGTGTGCTGACCTGGTAGCGTGGTGGCGGGGTTGAAGGTCGTGGTGGCAGGGTTTAGGGGGCTCAGGGAGGCGCTGATGGAGGTGGGCAGCAGGGGAACGGTGGGGAGACCTGGGAAAGAGAGGGAGAGAAAGAGAGCGAGAGGAGCCGTCAGCAGGGTTGGGGTCAATTCCATTTAAATTCCAGTGAATTCCGAACACTGAAACTCCAATTCTCTTCAATGCTTTTCAATGAGGAAAATTGGGGATTAGAATTGGGTTTACTTTCTGAATTGAAATGGAATTGACCTCAACCCTGGCTGTCAGCACAAAAATGCATAGGGAGAGAGGATATTTTTGACCATCCGTAGCATTGACTGAGATCATTAATTTCCAATGGGAGTTTGATAGGAGCAGGGAGGCCATCTGGAGCAATGTGAAAAATGATTAGTTTAACCCTGGTGCCACATTCCATTTCATAACACTTTGATACCATATTATGTTGTGAGAGAGCAAAAGATTCAGAGAGATGAGGTACCTGTCCGAAACTCGCTGGGGATAGTGGGCGGGGCTGAGCTGATTGACAGGCCGGACAGTGAATCCTCGAGCCCCGTGGGGACAGAAGGCACGGCAGGCGGTGGGGTTACAGCTGACAGCTGAACCTGAGCAGGGGAAAGAAATAAGACAGACAGAAAAAAAAGAGAGATGAGAATGAGGGCGGAATAGAGAAATATGAGAGAGGGGCAGTTGATGAACAGGTAAGGTCAAGTGCATTTAAACAAGTAATTATTAATTCTAATAAACACCTTTCCTCTCTGACATGCCTGTCGGCACTGGGAGGGACAGTCATCTTACATAATGAGCCTCTCATAGCTCATAACCTTCCCTGATGAGGGGGTGGAGGGGAAGCATTGAACCAAGAGTGGGGAAAACATGCAAATAAGTAGAGGATACTTCAAATCGATGGAATAGTATTATGAGGCTGAGACTAAAGCTACAGTGGTCTGGTCATTTCAGCCCTCTAGGTCCAATATATGATGTTATTGCAAAAGGATTGCAAAAAAAAATAAAGTGACTGATTGTCCAGGCAGTTCTAGTTGTTCTGATTCTGGGGTCTGTTTTGGTCGAGTTCTGGGTTGATACTAACCTGAGTGAATCCGTCCTTGAGCGGCCTGATGGGCTCACCACTGGGAATATGATCTGGAAAACTGATCTTCTTCCCCTCTTCAAATGGTCGGGTGGGAATTCTGTGCAGGTATCCGTATCCTATCCCACATCCCAGACTGGAACAGGGGAACAGGAGATTATGTCACTATTCAGACTGAGATGTGTGTGTGTGCTGTGTATTGTACGTTGGTTACCTGCCCTCCCCTCCCCAGGCGCTGTTGGGGGTGATGACCACCTCTCTGCAGTTGTCTGTGTCTGTGTTATAGACATACAGCTTCAGCCCCTTCCCCTCATGGGTCTCTATCAGAGAAAACAGGTCCTCCGACTGAGAGGTGGAAGGGAGGAAGAGATAGCGATCACCTTCAATGACTTATATCCAAATGCTTATTGGCTAGTTTGTGACGCTCGCCGTCTTTACTCCTAGAGTAGAATGCGTGGTGTAGTTTTGTCACTATACGCACCTCGTTCATAACGGTGTCGGCTCCTATGATGTAATCAGTGTGAGGCCGCAAGCCAGCCAGGGCTGCCGGAGAGTTCGGCTCCACCTCCTGAGAAAGAGAGAGAACCTTGGATAATCACCTGATACCAAGAGTTACACCTGCCTGGTACACAGGGGTGAGCTAAATTGGGCAAACCTTTCGGCTACTGGCTACTCACCAGCACGTGCCAGATGTTCTCATTGGCTCCCTCGAAGCTGCAGAAGCGTATGGAGACTCCCAGTAGGCCCTGGCCGCCCCAGAGGTTGCTAGGGGTGACGGTGGACTCCCTGAGCTCCAGGGTCTTAGAGGAGTAGACCAGCATCCTGACCGGCTTCTCCACACTGGCCTTCAGTAGGTCCTTCAGGGTGTCATTGTCCTTGTTCTGAAACAGAGATAGAATAAATTATAGAATTAGAATGAGTAGCACGGACATCCATTAGAGCAGGGATGAGCAACTGGCGGCCCCTTCCCTTTTATAGGCCCGCGGGGGGACGGGGGACTCAGTCAGGGTCTCAACTTACTGTTGAGAGTTAGAATAATACAATACACAAGGTGCAATTTAGAAATTTGGTTGTGCATCAGCAGTCCATGTCAAAAAAAATTTTTGGGGGGGGATTGGTAAATTAGTCTAGCGGCCAGCTATCTAAACTTGTAGTAAGCATGGTCGAATTACCGACCGGGGTGGGGCCAATTGATCATCAGTTATCATATTAAAAACTGCTGACATTTGCCTCCAACCTATGGCAAAATATGTAGAATTGCAGGAAATAAGTTATGAAATTTCAAAATCTTCTCTCCGCCCCTTGACAAAATGTGTAGAATTGCAGGAAATGAACTTTAAAATGTACTTTTTTTCTCTTTGCTGTCACAAGGGGGCCGCTAAAATGTGTTGCTCGCAAGGTGGGGGGGGTATGGATGAGGGTACACAGACACACGAGCCACTGCGGCACCTCATGATGAGTTCCGTTTTTTTTTTTTTGTGGCCCCCACCCCCATCAAAGTTTCCCATCCCTGCATTTCAGCTATATACTTTACACCAGCATCCTCACCGTCAGTGGGGGTTTGTGTATGTGCCTATAGTCAGTGTGTGTTGAACATGTTTATTCAACAGCATGTATATGCTTACCAGTCTTTCATTGTTGATGGAGACGATGAAGTCAAAGAAAGGCTCCAGTCCTGCCCGGTGTCCTGGAGAGTTCTCCTGAACCTTGGGAGAAGAGAGAGACATCATGCCTTGTAACAACTGTATTTTGAGATTGAAAGGGAGCAGCTGGAGCAAGGCTTGAACAAGGAAGGAGCAGTTGCAGGGTATTCACACTACTGCCTGTGCCATGAGGTCCAGCCGAGGTAAAGTCTTCTTGGCAGAGGTTAGGTAGCGTCACATCATCTTCGAACTTTTAGCAGTAGCCTTAGCATGAAACAGGTATTTATTACAAGCTACACCTGTAATACCCGAAGGTTGTCTACTTGTCTGTCTATCTCAAGTTCAAATAGATGCTTGTCACGTCGACATATTGATGTGAAGGTTTGAACATGGAGGTCTATACATTTAGGGCGCAATGTGACATTCAGGTGGTCAGACAAATGTGTAGAAAGAAACATGATAATGTGATGCGGAGGATTCTGTCAGCAACGCGGCTGCACCTACAAAAGTTATTGTTTTGACAGCTAGATAGCGTTGAGCTGGCTAGCTTATTCAAACCCCATTCATGTTAGCAAGTAAGCTGCCTGATTGTTTTGAGAGCTAACCTTGATTGCTAAACAATACATGCAACCAATAAAACACATACCTTTCAAACGTTTAACTTGCACAATTCCAAAATGCCACTGTAGCAAATGCTGGGGGAAATAGCGTTAACACTGCTTCTTACTATTAGCTACATGTAGGCCAGAATGTGATCCCCGGCCTCTATCTGACGGTGAGACCACAATTAGGTCCTGCTGAGGGACCATTCCTGCGGATGCTTGCTAGCTAACATTCATTGCGGACATGAAAAAGAAAACCAAACACATAGCTACCCGAAGAACATGGTAGCCTTCGGATCCTCCTCCCGGTATCTCGACACTCTGCAATCCCCCCATGACACCCCTAGTTTATATCGTATTTAGGATTTATTGTGAGATATTTTCCTGCTCCGGTAATATTGCTACCTGCCGGGTACACGTCGCCCACTCTGCCAGCTGAGCGCTTGTGCTGTTACGTGGCAGTCCACCAGGAAACAGGGCTGATGGGCGTTTTCCCTAGCCGCAGATCTGGAATCAGTTTATCCACCCAAAATTATTTAAAATTCACTAGTGGGGGAAAAATGCTAAACTGACATAAGATCAGTGTGTAGGCTTGTGTAGTACGCAGGTGTAAGGCTTCAGGTGCTGCTTTTTAATTGTGAAATATGATATTGGTATAAATATACTGATATTATTATATTGATATATTACATTATATTGATATAAATCATAAAAAATAACAAGTATGAAAAATGTATGCACTCACTAACTGTAAGTCGCTCTGGATAAAAGGGTCTGCTAAATGACTAAAATGTAAAATGTAAGTATATATGCTGTGAAATGTTCACCATTTTTAAGGAGTAACAGATTGATAGTGAATCTAAGCTGTCACTGATAAAATACACTACAACAGTGTCATATTATAAACCTTTTAATCATAAAACAAAGCTATTTTATATGTTTTCATGGTTCTACAACTACACTATCCTACCAGTGTAATATTTCAATTAGCTGCCTTCTGGTGTGTTAACATGTAATTGTTGGAAAGACTCTCAGGGTCGTTCCACCTTAAAAAGCACAAGAAAGAGGATTTCAACACCCACCATCTTAGATTGTTCTGAAATCTATTATGTAGTTAGCAACAGATACGATTAGCATTCCTAAAAATTATTTTGTTGAAATCTAATGTTATATCTGAAAAATTAAGCGAATTAATTGCACCCAAATCGGCCGTTTTAATTTATAGGAATCAGATAATATTCAATAAATATAGAACCCAACATCCGATTTGGACCACACGTCCTCCTACCAATGTGTAAGAAATGAGGAATCCCAAAAAATTATCAAAAGCCACCAATGGACCTCCCACACCCCACGCCAATCCCACCCCAACAATCAGTATACCATATCAGTTTTCTATGTCTGACAATAAGTATTAAGCTGCAGTTTGGTGTATTGCTTCTTCATACTATGTAATGTATTCCCTGTGAATTGAAGTCGCTTGCATTATTTACCATAAATTGGTGTGCAAGATGCCGCTGTTCATGCTATAGTGTCACACTCTTTTATCCATTTTGCTGGTCTCTTGTGTTTATTAAATAGATCACAACATTTCCTTTGCAACTTTGGGTAGAAAACGAATAGCTTTTGCACATGATGAAAATAACTTGTGTGGTCGTCCTCACAATTCAAGCCAGTAAATTCACAAACACACACTGTATAGTCTTTTACAATGTTAATGGTATTGGGTTAGGTTGGGTTTAATGGTAAATGTCAGTAATCACACTATATATAGAGCTGTTTTCTAAAAATATTGTTGAAAAACATAAGACTACCATGCAATGATTTATAATTGTATTATTTTATCAGGGTTGCCACAACATGTTAATCCCTAGCCCATTTCTCCATCAAAGTTTTGGGCTTGTAGGAAATCTTCATATGAGAATTGCACCATAGGGATAGTCCTCTCAGAGAGCTCACACTTGTTGGACTATTCAAGGAGAGTTGGGTTGAAGTGTTGGTTGCTAAGAGAAGTACTAACTACATGTCTTTTAAATGGAGGACTGGCTTGAATTGTGAGGATCTATTGGTTTTCTACACAAAGTTGCAAAGGAAGTGTTGTGATCTACACTTAACAAAAATATAAATGGAACATGTAAAGTGTTGGTCCCATGTTTCATGAGCTGAAGTAAAATATCCCAAACATTTTCATATGCACAAAAAGCTTATTTCTCTCAGATTTAGTGCACAAATTTGTTAACATCCCTGTTAGTGGGGATGTCTCCTTTGCCAACATAATCTATCCACCTGACAGGTGTGGCATATCAAGAAGCTGATTAAAGAGCATGATCATTACACAGGTGCACCTTGTGCTGGGGACAATAAAAGACCACTCTAAAATGTGCAGTTTTGTCACACAACACAATGCCACAGATGTCTCAAGAGGGAGCTTGCAATTGGCATGCTGACTGCAGGAATGTCTACAAGAGCTGTTCCCAGAGAATTTAATGTTAATTTCTCTACTATAAGCCACCTCCAATGTCGTTTGAGAGAATTTGGCAGTACATCCAACCCACAGGAGGTTGGTGGCACGTTAATTGGGGAGGACGGGCTTGTGGTAATGGCTGGAGCGGAATAGGTGGAATGGTATGAAATACATCAAACACATGGTTTCCATGTGTTTGATGCCATTCCATTAACTCCATTCCAGCCATTATTATGACCAGCCACCACTGGTCCAACCGGCCTCCACGTGTTGGCAATACGTCCAACCACAGACCACGTGTATGGTGTCGTGTGGGTGAGCAGTTTGCTGATGTCAACGTTGTGAACAGAGTGCCCCATGGTGATGGTGGGGTTATGGTATGGGCAGGCATAAGCTAAGGACAACAAACACAATTGCATTTTATCGATGGAAATTTGAATGCACAGAGATACCGTGGCGAGATCCTGAGGTCCATTGTCGTGCCATTCATCTGCAGCCATCACCTCATGTTTCAGCATGATAATGCGTGGCCACATGTCGCAAGGATCTGTACACAATTCCTGGAAACTGAAATGCCTGCATACTCACCAGACATGTCACCCATTGAGCATGTTTGAGATGTTCTGGATCGACGTGTACGACAGTGTATTCCAGTTCCTGCCAATATCCAACAACTTCGCACAGCCATTGAAGAGGAGCGGGACAACATTCCACAGGCCACAATAAACAGCCTGAGCAACTCTATGCGAAGGAGATGTGTCCCGCTGAATGAGGCAAATGGTGGTCACACCAGATACTGACCTACCTTTTTTAAAGGTATCTGTGACCAACAGATGTATATCTGTATTCTCAGTCATGTGAAATCCATAGATTAGGGCCTAATTAATTTATTTCAATTGACCGTTTTCCTTATATGAACTTTAAATCTTTGAAATTGTTGCATGTTGCATTTATATTTTTGTTCAGTATATCTAACAAACACAAGAGACCAGCAAAATGGATAAAGGAGTGTGACAGTATAGCAGGAAGAGTGGCATCTAGTGGTAAAAACCAGGTACTTTCACACTAATTTATGGGAAGTAATGCAAGCAACTTCAATGATTTCTCTGAAGTATGAAGAAGCAATACTCCAAACAAACTGCATATTCATACTACTTGTCAAACATAGAGAACTGATATTGTATACTAGTTGTTGGGGTGGGATTGGTGTGGTGTGCATCGGTTGACAATTTATTTTGGATTCCTCATGTCTCTGTAGGAAGAAGTTTAATCCAAATCGGATGTTGGGTACTATAGTTATTTAATATTATCTGAATCCTATAAATTAAAATGGCCAATTTGGGTGCAATCAATTAGTTACATTTCTCCAAGATCAAATTATATTTCAACAAAATAATGTTTCAGGAATGTCAATCTTACCTGTTTCTAACTACAGAAACGATTTCAGAACAATCTGAGATAGTGGGTGTCATGGCTTGGTTTCCATGTGTTTGATGCCATTCCTTTCGCTCTGTTCCGGCCATTATTATGAGCCGTTTTCCCCTCAGCAGCCTTCTGTGCAGCTTACGTACCCATTTCAGACAGAAGATGTGGTATATTACCTCTAAAGAAATGTAACCCCTTTCAAACAGCCTATTATTTACTACTTTCTTGCATATTTACTACTTTTATACATATCAGTGGGTAACTGGCAAATTGGGAAGGGTGGGGGTGTTGTTAAACCATGGGGGCTGTTTACGTTTCAAATTAGGGAGGTGTTAGACAATGGAATTGTTAATGAATTTACCTGCAAAAAATAACAGAGAACCATTCACACAGACCCAATACAAGTGTTTTGGTTGCAGGGTCTGAAAATGTAGGCTCATTGACTAGGTCTTTAGGTGTCTTTTATTTTTCCATGTTTTTTACCCCCTACCCCTTTCAGATATACAAAAAAAGCTGGTATAAAAATGCAGGCAAAATCCCACTAATTTACCATGCCTGTTATTTTATACCAGCTTACAAATTACAAAGGGAAACCCAGCCCCGAGCTGCCCAGTGACGCGAGCCTACCATACAAGCAAAATGCATTCTATGCATCTCAATCCACCGCATCTGCCGATATCTTCCTTCCTCATCTGCGGTGAAAGGTGGCAGAGCTAGAGCGGTGTTTATCAGACCATGAGACATCCCGAAAATCATTATTTTCACAAAAACGTCTGTAGGGTCTGAACGGTTTGGCCTACACACTATTAAGCCTCACAAGACTCGTCTGAAGTCGGTACAGCCTCTTCTGCCAACTTCTATCTGTAGCGTTCAAACGGTTTAGGCTACACACTAATATAGCTTAAGACCCTGGGACAGGAATGCCTCCCTCCGCAACTGGATCCTGGACTTCCTGACGGGCTGACCCCAGGTGGTGAGGGTAGGCAACATCACCTCCGCCACGTTGACCCTCAACACGGGGGCCCCACAGGGGTGTGTCCTTAGTCCCCTCCTGTACTCCCTGTTCACCTATGACTGCGTGGCTGCGCACGACTCCAACATCATCATTAAGTTTGCTGATGACACGATGGTGGTAGGCCTGATCACCAACGAAGATGAGACAGCCTATAGGGAGGAGGTTAGAGACTTGGCAGTGTGGTTCCAGGACAACAACCTCTCCCTCACCATGAGCAAGACAAAGGAGCTGATCATGGATTACAGGAAACGGAGGGCCGAGCACGCCCCCATTCACATCGACGGGGCTGTAGTGGGACAGGTCGAGAGCAAGTTCCTCGGTGTCCACATCACTAAGGATCTATCATGGTCCATATACACCAACACAGTCGTGAAGAGGTCACAACAACACCTCTTCCCCCTCAGGAGGCTGAAAAGATTTGGTATGGGCCCTCAGAAAAAGTTTTACATCTGCACCATTGAAAGCATCTTGACTGGCTGCATCACTGCTTGATATGGCAACGGCTTGGCATCCGACCGCAAGGCGCTACAGAGGGCAGTGTGTACAGCCCAGTACATCACTGGGTCCGAGCAGCCTGCCATCCAGGACCTCTATACCAGGTGGTGTCAGAGGAAGGCCCTAAAACAAATGTAAGACTCCAACCACCCAAGTCATAGACTGTTCTCTCTTCTACTGCATGGCAAGCGGTACCGATGCACCAAGTCTGGAACCAACCGGATCCTGAACAGCTTCTACCCCTAATCCATAATACTGCTAAATAGTTAGTTAAATAGTTAACCAAATAGCTACCCGGACTACCTGCATTGACCCATTTTGCATTAACCTTTTTGACTCATCACATACGCTGCTGCTACTGTCTATTATCGATCCTGTTGGCTAGTCACTTTATTCCTACTTATACAGTGGGGGAAAAACGTATTTAGTCAGCCACCAATTGTGCAAGTTCTCCCACTTAAAAAGATGAGAGAGGCCTGTAATTTTCATCATAGGTACACGTCAACTATGACAGACAAAATGTGGAAAAAAAATCCAGAAAATCACATTGTAGGATTTTTAATGAATTTATTTGCAAATGATGGTGGAAAATAAGTATTTGGTCAATAACAAACGTTTCTCAATACTTTGTTATATACCCTTTGTTGGCAATGACACAGGTCAAACGTTTTCTGTAAGTCTTCACAAGGTTTTCACACACTGTTGCTGGTATTTTGGCCCATTCCTCCATGCAGATCTCCTCTAGTGTCACGATCGTTATAAGATGCGGACCAAGGCGCAGCGTGGTAAGCGTAAATTCTTTATTCGCAGTACACAACACGAACCAAAACAACAAAACAAACGATACGTGAAGTCCTAGGTTAACACCAAAACAAACCATACGGAACAAGATCCCACAAATAACTAGTGCCAACAGGCTGCCTAAGTATGGTTCCCAATCAGAGACAACGAGAATCAGCTGCCTCTGATTGGGAACCACCCTGGCCAACATATAAAACACGAACTAGAACACAACATAGAAAATCACACATAGAAAATCCACACCCTGGCTCAACATATAAGAGTCCCCAGAGCCAGGGCGTGACAGTACCCCCCCCCAAAGGCGCGGACTGCGACCGCGCCAACCAAACCCAACAGGGGAGGGGCCGGGTGGGCATTCCGCCTTGGAGGCGGATCTGGCTCCGGGCGTGACCACCACTCTCTCGCTACCCCCCCCCCCCGTAGCGCCCCTGGTCTGGTCCCGCTGGCCGGAGCTGGACTGGACACCGGTGGAGCGGATTGCTCAGGCTCCGGTGTGGAGCAGCTGACCGGTGCCTGACCAGGCACCGGTGGAACAGGCACGGGCTGTGCCGGACTGACGACGCGCACCACTGGCTTGGTGCGGGGAGCAGGAACAGGCCGGACCGGGCTGGCGACGCGCACCACTGGCTTGGTGCGGGGAGCAGGAACGGGCCGGACCGGGCTGACGACGCGCACCACTGGCTTGGTGCGGGGAGCAGGCACGGGCCGGACCGGGCTGACGACACGCACCACTGGCTTGGTGCGGGGAGCAGGAACGGGCCGGACCGGGCTGGCGACGCGCACCACTGGCTTGGTGCGGGGAGCAATAACGGGCCGGACCGGGCTGATGACGCGCACCACAGGCTTGGTGCGGGGAGCAGGAACGAGCCGGACCGGGCTGACGACGCGCACCACTGGCTTGGTGCGGGGAGCAGGAACGGGCCGGACCGGGCTGGCGACGCGCACCACTGGCTTGGTGCGGGGAGCAATAACGGGCCGGACCGGGCTGACGACGCGCACCACTGGCTTGGTGCGGGGAGCAGGAACGGGCCGGACCGGGCTGACGACGCGCACCACTGGCTTGGTGCGGGGAGCAGGAACGGGCCGGACCGGGCTGACGACGCGCACCACTGGCTTGGTGCGGGGAGCATGAACGGGCCGGACCGGGCTGGCGACACGCACCACTGGCTTGGTGCGGGGAGCAGGAACGGGCCGGACCGGGCTGACGACGCGCACCACTGGCTTGGTGCGAGGAGCAGGAACAGGCCGGACCGGGCTGTGGAGACGGACTGGAGGTCTGGAGCGAAGAGCTGACACAACCCGTCCTGGCTGAATGCCTATTTCTACACACTCTGTGTGAGGCATCAGCACAGGACGTACAGGGCTGTGCACTTATACTGGCACTACAGCACGTGGCACTGGCACGTGGCATTGGTGGCACGTGGCATTGCCTCTCGCCTGTCCGACGACGGCCCGGTTGGCGCCGCTTCTCCTCTCCTGCCTGGGCATCCTCCCTCATCGCCCTCCGGTAGTGGACGGCCTCCTCCTCTGTGATTCTCCCCCAACCGAGGAGGACATCTACCAGAGTAACCTCCTGTTCCATACCCGGTGTTTGCTCCTGCACACGCTGCTTGGTCCTATTAAGGTGGGATCTTCTGTCACGATCGTTATAAGATGCGGACCAAGGCGCAGCGTGGTAAGCGTACATTCTTTATTCGCAGTACACAACACGAACCAAAACAACAAAACAAACGATACGTGAAGTCCTAGGTTAACACCAAACAAACCATACGGAACAAGATCCCACAAATAACTAGTGCCAACAGGCTGCCTAAGTATGGTTCCCAATCTGAGACAACGAGAATCAGCTGCCTCTGATTGGGAACCACCCTGGCCAACATAGAAAACACGAACTAGAACACAACATAGAAAATCACACATAGAAAATCCACACCCTGGCTCAACATATAAGAGTCCCCAGAGCCAGGGCGTGACATCTAGAGCAGTGATGTTTTGGGGCTGTCGCTGGGCAACACGGACTTTCAACTCCCTCCAAAGATTTTCTATGGGGTTGAGATCTGGAGACTGGCTAGGCCACTCCAGGACCTTGAAATGCTTCTTCCTTTGTTGCCCGGGCGGTGTGTTTGGGATCATTGTCATGCTGAAAGACCCAGCCACATTTCATCTTCAATACCCTTGCTGATGGAAGGAGGTTTTTACTCAAAATCTCACGATACATGGCCCCATTCATTCTTTCCTTTACACGGATCTGTCGTCCTGGTCCCTTTGCAGAAAAACAGCCCCAAAGCATGATGTTTCCACCCCCATGCTTCACAGTAGGTATGGTGTTCTTTGGATGCAACTCAGCATTCTTTGTCCTCCAAACACGACGAGTTGAGTTTTTACCAAAAAGTTATATTTTGGTTTCATCTGACCATATGACATTCTCCCAATCCTCTTCTGGATCATCCAAATGCACTCTAGCAAACTTCAGACGGGCCTTGACATGTACTGGCTTAAGCAGGGGGACACGTCTGGCACTGCAGGATTTGAGTCCCTGGCGGCGTAGTGTGTTACTGATGGTAGGTTTTGTTACTTTGGTCCCAGCTCTCTGCAGGTCATTCACTAGGTCCCCCCGTGTGGTTCTGGGATTTTTGCTCACCGTTCTTGTGATCATTTTGACCCCACGGGGTGAGATCTTGCGTGGAGCCCCAGATCGAGGGAGATTATCAGTGGTCTTGTATGTCTTCCATTTCCTAATAATTGCTCCCACAGTTGATTTCTTCAAACCAAGCTGCTTACCTATTGCAGATTCAGTCTTCCCAGCCTGGTGCAGGTCTACAATTTTGTTTCTGGTGTCCTTTGACAGCTCTTTGGTCTTGGCCATAGTGGAGTTTGGAGTGTGACTGTTTGAGGTTGTGGACAGGTGTCTTTTATACTGATAACAAGTTCAAACAGGTGCCATTAATACAGGTAACGAGTGGAGGACAGAGGAGCCTCTTAAAGAAGAAGTTACAGGTCTGTGAGAGCCAGAAATCTTGCTTGTTTGTAGGTGACCAAATACTTATTTTCCACCATAATTTGCAAATAAATTCATTAAAAATCCTACAATGTGATTTTCTGGAAAGAAAATTCTCAATTTGTCTGTCATAGTTGACGTGTACCTATGATGAAAATTACAGGCCTCTCTCATCTTTTTAAGTGGGAGAACTTGCACAATTGGTGGCTGACTAAATACTTTTTTCCCCCACTGTAAGTAGTGTACATATCTACTTCATTTACCTTGTACTCATGCACATCGGCTCAGTACTGGTACACTGTGTATAGCCAATTTGTCATTACTCATTGTGTATTTATTATTACTTGTATTATTACGTGTTATTACTTTTCTATTATTTCTCTATTTTCTCTCTCTATGCCCTTTTGGGAAGGGCCGTAAGTAAGTATTTCACTGTTAGTCTACACCTTTTGTTTACGAAGCATGTGACGAATACAATTTGATTTGATTTTTCAGGTAAATTTACACTTCTATTGTTTAACACCTCCTTAATTTGAATTGCATACAGCCCCCATGGTGCAAATAAGGGGCTGTTTGAAAGGGGGTCATATAAACATTGCCTTATATTTTTTACAGGTAACATACCACATTTTCTGTCTGAAATGGGTATCTGTCTGCTCTCTCTCTCTGTATCTCTGGGTCTCTCTCTCTCTCTCTCTCTCTCTCTCTCTCTCTCTCTCTCTCTCTCTCTCTCTCTCTCTCTCTCTCTCTCTCTCCCTCTCTCTCTCTCTCTCTCTCGCTCTATGGCTGCCTCCTCCATATTCATTAGTTATTATTATTATCCCAGGCTTGGAACACCTGCTTCCAAATTACTGCTGTAATGACCAATTACATGCCAGACTATATTATCACCTTCTACTGTGTGGGAGCTGCTGGTAGGCTTTTTGGTAACTGTCAATTTAGAACATTCTTTGAATTTCCAAATCAAGAATTAAAAGGTGGAATTCATTGTCAATGACAATGTTTCCGTTCTTGAATTGGAATCTCAATTCACTAGACATCTATATCTTCATTACTCGGAGGTAGAAATTTCGAAGAGCTTCACGGGGTTCCTTATTCGGCAATCCACTTGCGTACCTCTGATTGACACATGGTCTAGAGCCACCACCAGGTGGAGTCATGCCACATCACTCCACTCAGATGGGTGACTGACAGCCAGATGGGGGCTGACAGCCATAGGGAGTCGAGAGGAATAAAGGTGAGGAGAGTGGGCTGATTAAAAGGAGAGGAGAGGAAGAGAGGTGAGGAGGCTGAGAGAAGATGGGGATCTGTCAACAGCTCATCAGGCAGCGGTAGGCAGCTGGGGCCAACCAAATAATTTCCCTGGGTGATTAGGTGTGTGTGATAGCATAAGTGCAATTGGGGTGATTACCACTGAGATTTTGGAGCTGGAGAGGACACTGTGGGTAAGACACTGAGGAGTACAGTTTCCTTCAGAGGTACAGAGAGAAAGAGAGAAAGAGAGAAGTGAAAACGATAAGAGGAGAGAACTGGCTTCTGACTGTAAAGGAGGAAAATGGTGTTGTCTTTCTTCTAGATGAAGTTAATTTTGCAGTGTGCTGTCATGTGTCACTCTGGAATGAGGTGTGAGTCTATTTAGTGTGTGTATGTGTGTTTTCTGTACATTTATCAACATGTACAGCAGGGGTTTCAAACTCATTCCATGGAGGGCCTAGAATCTGCTGTTTTTTGTTTCCCCCTTTCAATTAAGACCCAGACAACCAGGTGAGGGGAGTTCCTTACTAATCAGTGACCTTAATTCATCAATCAGGTCCAAGGGAGGAGCGAAAACCTGTGGAATGAGTTTGACACGGATGCAAATGTCTACACACTCCTATCCTACAAAAACAGTTGAAACAATAAGACACACTGTTTCTTTAATATACTTTATTGGAGCTGCACATTGCATGATTGTGAGTTAAAGTGCCTACTGTAGCTTCCTAAGGACAATTCTCCCAATACGCCTTCATACAAAGAAGATTGGTCACATGGTTTAGGTCATTGTGCAGTTTACTTAGCTGGTCCCTACATACCATCCTTATAATCTTATAATAATTAAGTATCATACAGTAAATCTGATCACTGCAAAACATTCAGTCAGAGAGACACAATCACAGATACACACTATACAGATTGCACTGAGGATTAGGGTAATTAAGCAATATCTTTAGAATATTTTACATGTGATTTAGTGTATTTCTGCTATCTCAAGGGCTGTGGATTGCTTTACGTTCCCGATTCACTTTCTTTGGCTCACATATTCACAATAATATGTTAATATATAATTTACTAATAACATTATTAATCAAAACATACAGATTACATAGAGGCTATAGAATATAAATAAAATATACATTTACAAATGGAAGAAAATACTTGACTTTTAAAACACTGGTAATGTCATAAATTAATCATATTTTTCTTTATATATATTTATCTATATATCATTATCATATTAGTATTTAAACATCTTCAAAAATGACATACTGTAGGCTTGTTCCACACAGGCAAGGAGCCAGTGTTTTACACGCTGCAAGTAGAATTTGCCTTTAGACACAGATCTAGGATCAGCTTACCCTCTCCAATACCTAAAATGTATCATTTTAACCATTAGGGAGAAACACATAATACTGACCCTTGATCAGTATCTAGGGGCATTTTCAAGGTCATAGTTCAAAGGTCAATACAGCATTAGGTTACAGCACGGGGTACATACACTGTTAAACACACACAGCTTCTCCACGAAACACACACTGGAGGTCAAGGTTTAACGCTAGGAGAAAGAGTTGGTGCGTCTGTGTCTAGAATTATATATATGCTGAGAGCAAGTGATGCATCGTGTATATCATAATATTCATAAATCATAATATATTGTATACTATATGTGCTCTCAGGCATTCCTTGTATTCACACACACACACTGACACGTGCATACACACACTCACACGCGCATACACACACTCACACCGATGTAGAGGGTTTCCCTGTGTTACCGTACCATAATTGCTCTTATGAATCTACTGTACAACACAGACAAATTACTGCTAAACGGACTTGAACACACACACAACACAGGTCTCTACTGCACACAGATACACACATTAGTCAAACTTTAGTGGCTGTGGTTTACACATCCTACCTACAGAGAGAATTGTTTAGGACAAGAACAGCTCCAAAATTATCTGAGCTGATTAGTGTGGTCACATGGTCACAGGTAAAACATTGAAAACTGCAGTTCCGGCCTCCGGCTATTGTGGTGGCGCTATCTACAGGTCATGCCCCAGCCTCTCGATCTCGTCAATCAGGAAGTCGATGTCTGACTGGAGGGCTGCAGGGTTGGAGATGACCATGCGGAAGAAGTTGACCTTCTGGCCCTGAGGCTGGTAGCCCACCATGGTCGTACCAGACTCCATCATCATTGCTTTGATATTGGGTGCCACCTGGAGGATGGGAGGGGAATAGAACATATTTAGAATTCTGGAATAAAGTTTCTAGAACATTTGAAAAGTTAGAAGATGGTATAACACTTACCTTGTGAAGTTTCTCTCGATACTCCTCGCTGTTGTGTTCCATGCCTCTCAGGCTGGGTGGAATGTACCAGAAACACACATTGGTGTGCTGGGGCTATGTAGAGAAGACACACATTTAGAATATGTGGACCTTAATTAAGATGTTTTTTTTTATTATGATTTTTCAGCACCCTTACTATGGAAGGGAGGGATGACTGAGGGAGGAAAGGAAAAAGTAGAAGGACAGTTGCTTACCACTCCCTCGAACACCATCTCGTATCCCTCTCGGTTTCTGATCTTGTCGTAGAGGTACTGAGACAGGTCCAGACACTTGTCAATGTGCTGCTCAAATCCTATGGTGCCCTGCGGAAAAAATATAATATTACAATGATTAATAAGGGCTGAAAATACAGAGGTGCTGGCTGGGGACGGCAGGGCATTCCTATAAGTGTCGAAACTCCATTAGGGTCTATATGTAATTAGAAGCCTGGATATGACCAAATACAAGATTCATGTAACATTAGCTCACCTTGGCCTTCCACATGAGCCAGAACTTAAAGATGTCAACGTGGCGCCCACACTGGATGGCTTTGTCACCCGTGTCATAGCTGACATCATACTGTTTATCAGGCTGGAACAGGTACCCTGCACACATCGAGTTACAGCCAGCCAGAATACCCTACAGAGAGAACGAACAGGGTTATATATAGAGAGAGTGTGTATGTGTGTACGTGTGTATGCGTGTGTGTGTTTGTCCTCACCTTCTCTCTGACCAGGATGGCGGAGCACTGTAGAGGCACTCCCATCATCTTGTGAGGGTTCCACGTGACAGAGTTAGCCCTAAAAGAGGAACAGCAGCCGTTAGTGTGTGTTTGTTGTGTGAATTAAGGAGTGTGTGTGTGTGTGTGTGTGTTTGTGTGTCAGTACCTCTCAACCCCGCTGAACTTATGGCGATGCTTCCTGGACATCAGGAGACCACCTCCCCATGCACCCTGGAGAAAGAACACACGCACCATTAGAACAATAGGAAAAAACAATATTGTCCCCAAACACACACTCACACACACTGTACTCACGTCTACGTGCAACCACATGTTGTATTTCTCGCAGATGTCAGCGATCTCGTTGATGGGGTCAAATGCTCCGTAAACAGTGGAACCAGCTGTAGCGTTCACAAACAGTGGATGATAACCCTGGAGGAACACAATATCACAGGAGTCACAAAGTGACAAAATCCTTTATGTAAGAAACGTAGAGACAGAGAGAGAGAGAGCGAGAGAGACAGAGAGACAAAAAGTGATAGAAAAAGAGAGACAGAGGAAACGACAGAGGGAGAGACAGAGAGGGAGAAAGAGAGAGAGAGAGAGAGAGAGAGAGAGAGAGAGAGAGAGAGAGGGAAGGAGAGCGAGAGAATCACCTTCTGCTTGACATTGAGGATCTTAGCTTCTAGATCAGCAGGAATAACTCTCCCCCTGAGAAAGAACAGGAACAGAGAATCAGCTGATCTATCTTAATGAATATCTACAGTGGGTCAGGTGCGTCCTGATGTACTCCATGGGGGTAAATCTAAAGTATGTGGGACGTGTGTGTTTGTGAGTAGCTGTAGTGTACCTCTCATCTGTGCTCAGCAGGACCACGTTCTCTGAGCCAAAGCCCAGAGCTGCCCCTGCCTTCTTGATAGAGTAGTGGCTCTGTGGGATCACAGGAAAATACAGGAACATAAACAATTTAAAACCGACATTATTGAGGATTTCTTCAGAGTGTGTTTTTGCGTGTGAGTGTGCGTGTGCGTGTGTGAGTGCGTGTGCGTGTGACGTACATGTTCTGATGTGAAGAGCACCAGGCGGGGAGCGGCAGACATGCCCTTGGTCTTGACCTCGGGGAAGTACTTGTAGCGAGCGATCATCACACTGTACATGTTAGAGATGGCGCCCCCTGTGGACAGAGAGAGAATGACTGGTCAGTACAGGACCCTGGACAGCAGCTAGTCCAATACAGACAGATATGACCACCTCATTTTTGCACTATACAATGATACATTTCCACATGAGAGGACAATAAAATGTATTCAGTCATGTTGTACGTTATCACTTGTATATTGTAAAGGTATCAAACAGTAGTAACATATAACATACTCACATAGGCCTGCACACACACACACACACACACACACACTATCTTCTACAAACAGTACCTGGTGAGAATATGCCGTCCCCCTCTCCTGAGGGCCAGCCAATCATCTCTCTCATCTTCTTCAGCGTCAGCTGCTCCATCAGGACAAACACTGGAGCGATCTCATAGGTGAACCTGCCGATCAATATATGAATATATAAATCAATCAATTCATACATCAGTTCACTCAAAACAACATTTATTGACTATTGCAACATTTCGCTTAAAATATTTAGGTCACATAGACCTTTGACCCTTTTCCTACGTACCAGCTAAGACTTTACTTCAGGTGAACAAAAGTTAAACATATTCAAGGATGTTATTTTTGCATGGCTAAACGGAGCTGAGAACTCAGAGCTACTGCTTGAACTGCAAGACAACCCTATGGACTCAACGTTCCATTAAATTAGCCTCACACCCACACACACACACATATGTGCACACAAGCAAATTTTGCTGACAGAGTTGAACTAATTAAAATCCGCCTGATATGAGACAGAGAGCAGACATTCATATTCAAATCCCTTTAAAGTATCAGTCAGCGTTTAATTAAAGCACACAAAGCTCTGATGGTTATCTGTCAATTCTGTCAATCTCAACGGGGGGGATGGGGAGGGGGGGGGGGGACTTGTGTTGGGGAGCGATAAGAAGGCTTTAGCCCCAAATCTATTTCCTGCTTCAGAGTGGAGAGAGAGAAAGAGAGAATGAAGGAGAGAGTGAAGGAGAGAGAGAGGGAGCACAGATGCGGAACCAAAGACATAGAGACAGAGGGAGAGAGGAGACGGAGATGACAACAGAGAGGCTTTTGTTTCGATCTCTATTGAATGTTGAGATCAGGGTTTGGCTCAGAATTGAATTGAGAATGCCTCATAAATTCCAATTCAATTCTTGAATTTGAATTACATTTGAATTGAAGTAGTAAACAGGATACAGAATCACAAATTTGAATTTGAATTAATTGAAATAGAATTGAATTCAGTGAAACTCAATGAAATTCAAATGCCTCTTCTATATTAGCTGTAGTCTATACAAATATACAGTACCAGTCAAGAGTTTGGACACACCTACTCATTCAAGGGTTTTTCTTTATTTTGACTATTTTCTACATTGTAGAATAATAGTGAAGACATCAAAACTATGAAATAACACATATGGAATCATGTAGTAACCAAAAAAGTGTTAAACAAATCAAAATATATTTAACATTTGAGATTCTTCAACTAGCCACCCTTTGCCTCGATGACAGCTTTGCACACTCTTTTGACTGGTAGTGTACATCTTGTACATAAAACATCAAACATGATGTTATATACAAGCATATAAAATATTGTTGAAACAATTGAAATTAATCTTTAAATTAATGATCAAGGAAAACAAAACCTGTATGCGAATCAGTGGAGGCTGCTGAGGGGAGGATGGCTCATAATAACGGCTGGAACGGAGCTAATGGAATGGCATCAAACACATGGAAACCATGTATTTGATACCATTCCACCAATTCCACTCCAGCCATAACCATGAGTCCGTCCTCCCCAATTAAGGTGCCACCAACCTCATGTGATGCGAATATTCTAAGTTATTACATTTCATTAATCACTTACATTTTTTTCAATATGGGGAAAAATACTTAATTTCCCAGAATGCATTAGTTTATCCCTCAAGTTGACCCCGAGGCCTTCAAAAAGAAGCCAAACAAATGAAATGGTTGGTGGAAATATAATTGGCTATTCTATGCACCAAGGTTTAAAGGTATATGAACACTGTTTCCAGAGGAAAGTGATATATTCTTTGGTATCTGGAAGTGTAACCTTTCAGATTCAATGAAACTCTCATGTTCTATGACTGCGTGGAATTTATTTGAAATGCACTGAATTAAATTCTACTTTAAAGGGATTTGAAAGAGAGGGAAAGATCTCTGGTAGACTGAAATGATCTATGACATTTGTAAGCAACTCTGGGTTAGGTTGTGTATTTGGGTGTGGGTTGTGTGAATTTTGTGGCCCTAAGGCTATGTCCCACTGATGCCTGACCTCCCCACATCCTTCCCCTTCCTTCCCTCGCCTCTCTCACCCCTCCCCCTCCACCTATGGCGCATTTCCAATGATGATTTACCCCAGTGTTTTACCCAAAAGGCTCCAACTTTTCTGTTTCCACTTACGCGGGCCGGCACCCGTGTCTCACTCTGCCATGGCTCCGGCGGACTAACTTGGAGCCAAGGCAAGGCCCTGGGTACTCTTCAGCTTGCATTTACATAACAATGACTAACTGTGAACTTTAACACCTTCTCACAAAATCAAAAGTCTTGAATGATGCAGAGGCTGTTGATTCTGCTTGCTTGTTTTTAGTGTCACACTCCTGATTGAAACACAATAACATTAGCAGCCCACTGGTTTTGGGGGTAAATCTCATTGGAAAAGCAGCACTACTGTCTAACAAGGCCAGTTACACAACACACACACAACCCCCCTTCTACCCTTCACAGCCCTCCCCTCCTCTCAACTGGGGACAGGGGAGCAGCACTGACAGACACACATAGGAGGGGAGGAAGGGGAATAAGACATGACCGAGAGAGGAGTGGAAGACATTTGTGGCAAAGAGGATAGTAGGGGGAAGAGAGGAAGAAGGAGGAAGGAGGGAGAGAAAAGGAAAGGAAAGGGAGAGGAAATGAGAACGAGAGAGAGAGAATAGAGCGGGAGAGAAAGAGAATGAGAGAGATAATCCTCGGCAGCAGCACTATAATTCATGTGCATTTATTCGGGCTGTAGCAGCCATCCTGGGGAGAGTTTGATTAGAACATTAGGTGCCAGTCAATACGCCAGCACAGATTATGACTGATGGGCCCTAATTACACGCCAGACAGACAGACACACACACACACACACACACACATAAGGCCGGATTAAGAAATCATAGGCCCCGGTGCTTTGTTTTTAAAAAATGATTGGCAACTCTGACTGACTAACTGAGATCAATCTGGTCTTCAATTCAAACAAAGAATAGCCCAGGCCAATGAAGCGACACACAGATTGTACAATATTATACAGTACCAGTCAAAAGTTTGGACACACCTACTCATTCAAGGGTGAGTGTTGCAACCAAGGACAGATGATTTTTACGCGCTTCAGCACTCGACGTTCCCGTTCTGTGAGCTTGTGTGGCTTACCACTTCGGGCTGAGCCGTTGTTGCTCCTAGACGTTTCCACTTCACAATAACAGCACTTGACTGGGGCAGCTCTAGCAGGGCAGACATTTTACACACTGACTTGTTGGAAAGGTGGCATCCTATGACGGTGCCACGTTGAAAGTCACTGATGTCTTCAGTAAGGCCATTCTACTGCCAATATTTGTCTATTGAGATTGCATGGCTGTGTGCTCGATTTTATACACATGTCAGCAACGGGTGTGGCTGAAATAGCCGAATCCACTAATTTGAAGGGGTGTCCACATACTTTTGTATATATAGTGTATGTCTATGGCCACAATGCAACAAACTGCAGTCTTCTCGACTGTAGGCATACCTGTAACTGCCAAAATAAAGTAAACACTTGAGTAAACGAGGGATACAAAGTATACGTGATGGTGTGGGGTGCCTTTTCCTGGCATGGCTTAGGCCCACTTGTAGAATCTATGCCAAGGCGCATTGAAGCTGTTCTGGCAGCTGGTGGTGGCGCAGCACCCTTTTAAGACACTTTATGTTGGTGTTTCCTTTATTTTGGCAGATACCTGTATGTGCTTGTGATAAAAATTAACCCACAGTTCTTTTTTATAAACTATTGATACTCTGTGGTTAAATTATTGTCGCGCCCTGACGTATGGAACTCTTGTATGTTGAGTCAGGGTGTGGAAATCTATGTGATACAGCTGTCGCTCGTTGTCTCTGATTGGGGATCATACTTAGGTAGCCCAGTTGCCTACTATAGTTGTGGGATCTTGTTCCTGTGTTTGGCTTGTATTGTGTATAGCCTTGGACTTCACGTTACGTTGGTTTGTTGTTGTTGTTGTTGTTGTTGTTGTTGTTGTGTTTATTATTTAATAAACATGATCACATCGCACGCTGCACCTTGGTCTGACCTGTCTCTCAACGATCGTGACAATTATGCACTCTTGTGTATTTTGTACATTGAGAGCGGGCTCCAGTGGTTGGATAAAAAATTATAACGTTAAAAATAACATTATTTATTATTTAAATGTTTTGGACCTTTAGGGCCCCCTACGGGCCCAGCCGCTGACTCACACAATTGACCAGTCACATTTATCTATTATGCAGTTTATTTAAAATGTTTTATTAATCAGTTACCCAATCAAGGCAGGGCCACCCAGTTACCCACGTGGGCCCCCTACCTCCTTTCCTCCACCCATCTGATGTTTAGCAGAGCGGCAGCAGCAGGCTGTCTACACTCAATGAGAGCGGGCTCCTGAGTCCTCCTATGGTTGGTGGTTACAGTCTAATTTTTTAAAATATATACTACATATATAATATACAGTGCATTCGGAAAGTATTCAGCCCCCTTGACTTTTTCCACATTTGATTACGTTACAGCCTTACTCTAAAATTTATAAAATTGTTTTTTTCCCTTTCACACAATAACCCATAATGACAAAGCAATGATGCTGCCACCACCATGCTTCACCGTAGGGATGGTGCCAGGTTTCCTCCAGATGTGACGCTTGGCATTCAGGCCAAAGAGTTCAATCTTGGTTTCATCAGACCAGAGAATCTTGTTTTTCATGGTGTGAGAGTCCTTTAGGTGCCTTTGGCAAACTCCAAGCGGGCTGTCATGTGCCTTTTACTGAGGAGTGGCTTCCGTCTGGCCACTCTACCATAAAGGCCTTATTTTCAATCATGGTGCCGGAGGGGATGACTGCTGTTTTACGGGCTCCAAACCAACTTATTTTGTACATAATGCTGCTGCTACCATCTCTTATGACTGAAAAGAGCTTCTGGATATCAGAACAGCGATTACTCACCTCGAACTGGACAAAGATTATTTTCCGTGCATCGGCAGGACAGAACAGCTACGTCCGGTAAGACGAGGGGTGGGGGTGTGAGGTAGAGTACCTCATGATGAGCTGTAGACCACACTATCTACCAAGATCTATATTTTTAGTAGCAATCTATTTACCACCACAAACTTATGATGGCACTAAGACCGCACTCAACGAGCTGTATAAGGCGATAAGCAAGAAAATGCTCATCCAGAAGAGGCGCTCCTAGTGGCCGTGGACTTTGAATGCAGGCATTTCTACCAGCATGTCACATGTGCAACCAGAGGGGAAAAAAACTCTAGACCACCTTTACTCCACACACAGAGACGCATACAAAGCTCTCCCTCGCCCTCCATTTGGCAAATCTGACCATAATTCTATCCTCCTGATTCCTGCTTACAAGCAAAAACTGAAGTAGGAAGTACCAGTGACTCTCTCAATACGGAAGTGGTCAGATGACGCGGATGCTACGCTACAGGACTGTTTTGTTTAGCACAGACTGGAATATGTGCCGGGATTCATCCAATGGCATTGAGGAGTATACCACCTCAGTCACCGGCTTCATTAATAAGTGCATCGACGACGTCGTCCCCACAGTGACCGTACATACATATCCCAACCAGAAGCCATGGATTACAGGCAACATCCGCACCGAGCTAAAGGCTAGAGCTGCCGCTTTCAAGGAGTGGGACACAATTCCGGACGCTTATAAGAAATCCCGCTATGCACTCAGACGAACCATCAAACATGCAAAGCGTCAATACAGGACGAAGATTGAATCCTACTACACCGGCTCTGATGCTTGTCGGATGTGGCAGGGCTTGCAAACTATTACGGACTACAAAGGGAAACCGCGAGCTGCCCAGTGACACAATCCTACCAGACAGGCTAAATGCGTTTTATGCTTGCTTCGAGGCAAGCAACACTGAAGCATGCATGAGAGCACCAGCTGTTCCGGACGACTGTATGATCACGCTCTCCGTAGCCGATGTGAGCAAGACCTTTAAACAGGTCAACATTCACAAGGCCGCGGTGCCAGACGGATTACCAGGACTATTTATTTTAGGACTAGTACTCAGAGCATGCGCGGACCTACTGGCAAGTGTCTTCACTGACATTTTGAACCTCTCCCTGACCGAGTCTGTAATACCTACATGTTTCAAGCAGACCACCATAGTCCCTGCGCCCAAGAAAGTGAAGGTAACCTGCCTAGATGACTACCGCCCCGTAGCACTCATGTCGGTAGCCATTAAGTGCTTTGAAAGGCTGGTCATGGCTCACATCAACACCATCATCCCGGAAACCCTAGACCCACTCCAATTTGCATTCTGTCTCAACATATCCACAGATGATGCAATCTCAATCGCACTCCACATTGCCCTTTCCCACCTGGACAAAAGGAAGACCTATGTGAGAATGCTAGTGCCCACAAAGCTCATCACCAAGCTAAGGACCCTGGGACTAAACACCTCTCTCTGCAACTGGATCCTGGACTTCCTGATGGGCCGCCCCCATGTGGTAAGGGTAGGCAACAACACATCTGCCACGCTGATCCTCAACACGGGGGCCCCTCAGGGCTGCGTGCTTAGTCCCCTCCTGTACTCCCTGTTCACCCACGACTGCGTGGACAAGCACGACTCCAACATCATCATTAAGTTTGCTGACGACACAACAGTGGTAGGCCTGATCACCGACAACGATGAGACAGCCTATAGGGAGGAGGTTAGAGACCTGGCAGTGTGGTGCCAGGACAACAACCTCTCCCTCAACATGAGCAAGACAAAGGAGCTGATCGTGGACTACAGGAAAAGGAGGGCCGAACATGCCCCCATTCACATTAAAGGGGCTGTAGTGGAGCGGGTCGAGAGTTTCAAGTTCCTTGGTGTCCACATCACCAACAAACTATCATGGTCCAAACACACCAAGACAGTTGTGAAGAGGGCACGACAACGCCTTTTCCCCCTCAGGAGACTGAAAAGATTTGGCATGGGTCCCCAGATCCTCAAAAAGTTATACAATTGCACTATCGAGAGCATCCTGACCGGTTGCATCCCCGCCTGGTATGGCAACTGCTCGGCATTCGACCGTAAGGCACTACAGAGGGTAATGCGTACATCACTCGGGCCAAGCTTCCTGCCATCTAGGACCTAGGCGGTGTCAGACGAAAGCCCAAAGAATTGTAAAAGACTCCAGTCACCCAAGTCATAGACTGTTCTCTCTGCTACCGTAAGATAAGCGGAACCGGAGCGCCAAGTCTAGGTCCAAAAGGCTCCTTAACAGCTTCTACCCCCAAGTCATAAGACTGCTGAACAATCCCGGACTATTTACATTGACAACAACCCCCCCCCCCCGTCCCCCGTCCCCCCGCTGCTTATTATCTATGCATGTACAAATTAACTAGACTAACCTGTACCCCCGCACATTGACTCTGTACCGGTACCCCCTGTATATAGCCTCGTTATTGTTATTTTATTGTGTTACTTATTTTTTACTTTAGTTTATTTAGTAAATATTTTCTTAACTCTATTTCTTGAACTGCATTGTTGGTTAAGGGCTTGTAAGTAAGCATTTCACGGTAAGGTCTACACCTGTTATATTCGGCGCATGTAACAAATAACATTTGATTTGATTTTGTGGAGTGCTGTAGAGATGGTTGTCCTTCTGGAAGGTTCTCCCATCGCCACAGAGGAACTCTGGAGCTCTGTCAGAGTGACCATCAGGTTCTTGGTCGCCTCCCTGTCCAAGGCCCTTCTCCCCCAATTGCTCAGTTTGGCTGGGTGGCCAGCTCTAGGAAGAGTCTTGGTGGTTCCAAACTTCTTCCATTTAAGAATGATGGAGGCCACTGTGTTCTTGGGGACCTTCAATGCTGCAGAAATTTTTTGGTACCTGTGCCTCAACACAATCCTGTCTCGGAGCTCTACGTACAATTCCTTCGACCTCATGGCTTGGTTTTTGCTTTGACATGCACTGTCAACTGTGGGACCTTATATAGACAGGTGTGTGGCTTTCATGTCCAATCAATTGAATCTACCATAGGTCTGAATACTTTCTGAATGCACTGTGTATATATATATATATATATATATATATATATATATATATATATATATATACACTAACGGGCTCAATGACCCAGAAAAGCACAGACTAAATGTTGTAACCATGTTACAAAATGTCACTGTTAAAACATCCTATTTGCCTTACGTACAAGCAGAGCATTATCTTATATAAGGAAGACAGATCTGCTGATTTCGGCTGAGAACAAAGGATTTTCATTTTTCCTTGTCTCTGGCAATAACATCTATAATGGCGATCATTATCACAATCACAGCCAATCATTGGTCTTTTCATGGTGAAAATTACCCTTCAGTCACCTGCCTGTCCCATGGGACAGCCCCTAAATGCCCTCATATTATCATTAAGGGCACTCTCCCCAACCCAGACCCCCTAAGTGACTCTGAGCACCATTGTGTCAGTCGTGTGCATGTGTGTGTGAGTGTGTGTGTGCGTGTGTTTGTGTGTGCAAGTGCAAGGGAAAAATCAGTCTTTATCTACAGGGACAATAGAGCCAGAATGAGTCCTCCACAGGGAGCCGGGGCAGTCAGTCGCTGAGTGTGACAGGGTTTTCAGTCCCCCGGGCGGCCATTGTGTGTGGGGCCCAGCTGGGCTATCTGCTAAGACCAGTTCACAATGAGCCTGCAGTCAATGGGGCATTAACACTATCTCCTGAATCTGGGCCAGGCTGAACTGGTGTGTGTATGTGTGGGTGTGTGTGTGTGCAGTGTGCATCACAATTTAGTGTCCCAGTTCTCTCTCTCTCTCTCTCTCTCTCGGCATGGTTCCAAGGTTCCAACCGGGAGATGAGATGGAGTTTTCCTAGCAGGGTGATTGCCTAAGCTAATGTTAAGAAAGAAGTGAAGCGTCTCTTCTTTTTAATCTTGTTCTGTTACTATCACTCTGATCTTGAATTCTTCTTCTTGTTTTATTACCATTAATGAACATGTCTGGTCTCTCAAAATCCTAATCTTGTATTGTCTGTGATCGCTCTTGCAGTCATGTATGTGTATGTCTCTCTTGCAGCTCTGGCATTGCCCTGCTTGCTCTCTCTTGTAATGTTGTAGTCATTTCTCGTTATTATTTATTTGGTCTTTCATGATCCTGCATTACTATTATATTATTAACTTGTTTCTCTTCTCTACATATGTGTTGTCGTTGCGTTCTCTCTTGTAGTCCAGTCCTGTATTGTGTGTCCTGTATCCTGTGTTGTTTAGCTCTGCAGGGCTTCATGCCCTCTATCAGAGTGGGCCACCATGTAGAACTGAGATCTGATCAATGTGCAATAACCAGCCCATGGGGCGTGTGTGTGTGTGTGTGTGTTATCTGAGATTTACAGTATTCAGGCCTACTGTTCGATACATGGTTGGTACAGTGCCAACAGCAGTCAGGTCAAAACCAAAATTGTATATAACGGTCCCATTTGAACGCCATTTTAAAGACCTCTGACCTAACCAATATATTTTTGCTACATGGCGGAAATCCTTTAAATGTCAATCACAACCCACTGGGGCTTTCCTGCAAACTATCATGCAAACGTCACATTCCCAGTTAAATTGCATCGCTGCACAAAACAACAATACTGAAAACGTTGGCTAGCCAGCACAGTGATGTCCACATCGCATGCACACACACACACACACACACACACACACACACACACACACACACACACACACACACACACCCGCACGCACACGCACACACGCACACACACACACACACACACACACACACACACACACACACACACACACACACACACACACACACACACACACACACACACACACACACACAAAAACAGCAGTGTATGTCTCACATGTTTGTGTTGGCTGTAGAGGTGAGCCACTCCCCAGCCAGCCCAATGATGTCCAGCCCAGTGGAGAGCTGGTTGAAGAACCGTGGATGACCTGGGACACAGAGAGTAACAGAGATAAGAGATTATATCTCAATGGGAATTCCTGAATTAAATAAAGGTTAATAAAGAAACAAAAGAACATAGTGGAATATTTGCCTGGAAGGTTTTTATAACCTTATAAAAGCACACAGTGTTTTCTTTACCCTGGGGGCTGAAACAGTGTGTGGTTCTTTCCTGCTATGAAAACAAACCACTAAGTTAAAACAAAACAAAAAACACATTCACTATTTTCTGTATTCCTATTGGGACCCGAGCCTTGGAGGTGCAGAGGAACTACATTGGTAACAAGGTTACATGACAACCACTTTGTCTGAGTTCACATAAAAAAGATGCTCATAAAGCTTGAATTTGATGTTTGAAAGAAATTCACCAACAACAATCATCTTCACTAAGCTACTACTGTTGTATTTATGTCATGTTGACCCCTAGACGGACGGACTGACTGACTGGCTGAAGAGCGTAATATCGGAGATATGAAAGGGCGAAGCAGATTTGCTCCCACTCTATTGGCATATTCCAGCACCGTGGAAAGAGTAAGTGGAATGAAGGCGTGAGAATCAACTGCGGTAGGCTAAATGACACAGGTTTTTTTTGTCTTAACTGTCGTCACTTTGTGTGTGTAAATGATCAATGAATTAAGCTAAAGGTCTTTAGGAAGGAAACCCAAGGGACACTTTGACTGTTGTCGTTCCTAACAGCTTGTACAAGCACACGCAGGCTTGCATCCCTGCGGGCGGTACTTGGTTTAATAAGATGAGAGAAGGAGAAGAGGTTGTCAACAGAATTACCAGGGGGATAATAACCCGTCATTGTGATTGGTTGTAGCCTATCGAGGGAACAGCTTATTAAATGGTTTTGTGTAGAATTCCATTTTGCTCATGTGGTGTGAACAAGAGCAGATGACTGTGACAAAGATAAAACATATTGTAGCCCAATGCATTAATTAATGTGAAAAACATGACATGCGATATGTTCATATTGAATAAATAAAATGGTGCATTAAACACTTCCAGATAGCCTAAACAATATGAAAATATTATAGGCTATAGTCCTACTATATAGGTTGGTTGAGTTTCATATAACCAAAACATTTTAGCCTATAGCAATCTTGGTTGTTTTGGATTGGAATGGAGCCTACAGAGCAGAATGAACCGTCTTTGTTTCTCATGTAATTTCCAATTAACGAAGGAGAGAAACAACAGCCTATCTTAATTAGCTTTATAGGCTAAGGGTTTTTCCAATGAAAAGCGTTTAGTCTGCCTGGCTTGGTGAGAGATAACTGCTTTTATAAGAAATACAAAGAATGGAAAAGTAATGCACACAAAAACTGCCCTAAAAGCATGAAAAGCAAAAATCTGGTCTAAAACTTGTAACATATTTCACGTAATTATGTTGTGGCCAGTTTAGTGGTCTATGTTGTATGTACCTGTTCGCACGCCGTACTTGAGCGTGTCTCTGCAGTCCACAAGGATCTGCTCAAGGGACTCTGGCTGGTCAGAGAGCTCGAGGTTGAAGCCCTCCATGCCTTCCAGCAGCTGGTGAGGGTGGTGGAAGTCCAGAACCTTGGTGGAACGGTCAAACGTCTTCCTGACGTAGTTGGTGAGGATGTCCACAAGTTCTAACAAGAACTGCATAGTCGCCTCTTCTCCATTTTTGGTGGGAAGTAAGTCTAGAAGAATTAGGGGAAAAGCATTTACAAAACGAAAATAAATGTATGTTGAGGCTGGATGCCCTTTCACAGAAGGGGGCCTGTAAAGGCTATAACAAAATAGCATTAAAAAATGAAAGATTAAAAAATGTAGGCCTATATTAAAAGTCTGGTAAGAATAAACTTGTTCTCTCACCTCTTGCGAACATGTTGGAGAAATCGGTCTCAGTGCGGCGGAAGCGCGCATCCCGGTCGCTGTTAACACAGGAGAAAAGGTTCTTCTGGCGTTCTGAAAGCGAGCCTGCGAGCCGGCCTTCCTCCCCTAGACTGTTATTCTTCTGCAGGAACCCTAGGGTGTTACATGGAGGGGCATGAGAGGGGGAACACGCTTGGTTACCACTGCTCAACATAGCTAGATAAATAACTTGATAATAACTTTTATTCAGAGACCGGAGTTTTATCTAGCCTTGTTATCAGTTACAAATGCAACACAGGTCTTTGTGGTGTCCTCTCCCAGACAGCGCTTATAAACCCAGGTGGTAATCCCCATATAGTGGGTGGGTTATGGATCAATTTATGAATGAGGGTGGCCTGTGTGTGTGTGCGTGTCTTTGTATGTGAGTGTGTGTTTGTGTGTGTGTGCTTGCATGGGTGCCCTGCCCTACCCTTCACAGTGACATCAACCCATAACGAAGCCATGCGGAGGGGGGGTAGGGGGGGGACCATATAGTTACACCTAATGGAAACAGGTTATTTTGGACAGTAGTTACACCTAATGGAAACACGTTATTTTGGACAGTAGTTACATCTAATGGAAACACGTTCTTTTGGACAGTAGTTACACCTAATGGAAACACGTTATTT
Source organism: Coregonus lavaretus (assembly GCF_964263955.1). Taxonomy (NCBI): domain Eukaryota; kingdom Metazoa; phylum Chordata; class Actinopteri; order Salmoniformes; family Salmonidae; genus Coregonus; species Coregonus lavaretus. Next base: position 12,199,799 of record NC_140006.1, on the reverse strand, counting down.
TGGACAGTAGTTACACCTAATGGAAACACGTTCTTTTGGACAGTATTTACACCTAATGGAAACAGGTTATTTTGGACAGTAGTCACACCTAATGGAAGCAGGTTGTTTTGGACAGTAGTTACACCTAATGGAAACAGGTTCTTTAGGACAGTAGTTACACCTAATGGAAACACGTTATTTTGGACAGTAGTTACACCTAATGGAAACACGTTCTTTTGACAGCAGTTACACCTAATGGAAACAGATTATTTTGGACGGTAGTTACACCTAATGGAAACAGATTATTTTGGACGGTAGTTACACCTCATGGAAACAGGTTATTTTGGACAGTAGTTACACCTAATGGAAACAGGTTATTTTGGACAGTAGATATACCTAAAGGAAACAGGTGCTTTTTAACAGTAGTTTCACCTAATGGAAACAGGTTATTTTGGACAGTAGTTACACCTAATGGAAACAGGTTGTTTTGGACAGTAGTTACACCTAATGGAAACAGGTTATTTTGGACAGTAGTTACACCTAATGGAAACAGGTTATTTTGGACAGTAGTTAAACCTAATGGAAACAGGTTATTTTGGACAGTAGTTACACCTAATGGAAACAGGTTATTTTGGACAGTAATTACACCTAATGGAAACAGGTTATTTTGGACAGTAGTTACACCTAATGGGAACATGTTATTTTGAACAGTAGTTACACCTAATGGAAGCAGGTTGTTTTGGACAGTAGTTACACCTAATGGAAACAGGTTATTTTGGACAGTAGATACACCTCATGGTACAGGTGCTTTTGAACAGTAGTTACAGATAATGGAAACAGGTTCTTTTGGACAGTAGTTACACCTAATGGTAACACGTTATTTTGGACAGTAGTTACACCTAATGGAAACACGTTCTTTTGGACGGTAGTTACACCTAATGGAAACACATTATTTTGGACGGTAGTTACACCTAATGGAAACAGGTTATTTAGGACAGTAGTTACACCTAGTGGAAACACGTTATTTTGGACAGTAGGTACACCATAATGGAAACAGGTTCTTATGGACAGTATTTACACCTAATGGAAACAGGTTATTTTGGACAGTAGTCACACCTAATGGAAGCAGGTTGTTTTGGACAGTAGTTACACCTAATGGAAACAGGTTCTTTAGGACAGTAGTTACACCTAATGGAAACAGGTTCCTTTGGACAGTAGTTACACCTAATGGAAACAGGTTATTTTGGACAGTAGATACACCTAATGGAAACAGGTGCTTTTGAACAGTAGTTACACCTAATGGAAACAGGTTATTTTGGACAGTAGATACACCTAATGGAAACAGGTTATTTTGGACAGTAGTTACACCTAATGGAAACAGGTTATTTTGGACAGTAGTTACACCTAATGGAAACAGGTTATTTTGAACAGTAGTTACACCTAATGGAAACATGTTCTTTTGAACAGTAGTTACACCTAATGGAAACAGGTTGTTTTGGACAGTAGTTACACCTAATGGAAACAGGTTATTTTGGACAGTAGATACACCTCATGGTACAGGTGCTTTTGAACAGTAGTTACATATAATGGAAACAGGTTATTTTGGACAGTAGTTACACCTAATGGAAACAGGTTATTTTGGACAGTAGTTACACCTAATGGAAACAGGTTATTTTGGACAGTAGATACACCTAATGGTACAGGTGCTTTTGAACAGTAGTTACATATAATGGAAACATGTTATTTTGGACAGTAGGTACACCATAATGGAAACAGGTTCTTATGGACAGTATTTACACCTAATGGAAACAGGTTATTTTGGACAGTAGTCACACCTAATGGAAGCAGGTTGTTTTGGACAGTAGTTACACCTAATGGAAACAGGTTATTTAGGACAGTAGTTACACCTAATGGAAACACGTTATTTTGGACAGTAGTTACACCTAATGGAAACACGTTATTTTGACAGTAGTTACACCTAATGGAAACAGATTATTTTGGACGGTAGTTACACCTAATGGAAACAGATTATTTTGGACGGTAGTTACACCTCATGGAAACAGGTTATTTTGGACAGTAGTTACACCTAATGGAAACAGGTTATTTTGGACAGTAGATATACCTAATGGAAACAGGTGCTTTTGAACAGTAGTTTCACCTAATGGAAACAGGTTATTTTGGACAATAGTTACACCTAATGGAAACAGGTTGTTTTGGACAGTAGTTACACCTAATGGAAACAGGTTATTTTGGACAGTAGTTACACCTAATGGAAACAGGTTATTTTGGACAGTAGTTACACCTAATGGAAACAGGTTATTTTGGACAGTAATTACACCTAATGGAAACAGGTTATTTTGGACAGTAGTTACACCTAATGGAAACAGGTTATTTTGGACAATTGTTACAACTACTGTAAACAGGTTATTTTGGACAATTGTTACAACTACTGTAAACAGGTTATTTTGGACAGTAATTACACCTACTGGAAACAGGTTATTTTGAACAGTAGTTACACCTAATGGAAACATGTTCTTTTGAACAGTAGTTACACCTAATGGAAACAGGTTATTTTGGACAGTAGTTACACCTAATGGAAACAGGTTATTTTGGACAGTAGATACACCTCATGGTACAGGTGCTTTTGAACAGTAGTTACATATAATGGAAACAGGTTATTTTGGACAGTAGTTACACCTAATGGAAACAGGTTATTTTGGACAGTAGTTACACCTAATGGAAACAGGTTATTTTGGACAGTAGATACACCTCATGGTACAGGTGCTTTTGAACAGTAGTTACAGATAATGGAAACAGGTTATTTTGGACAGTAGTTACACCTAATGGAAACATGTTCTTTTGGACGGTAGTTACACCTAATGGAAACAGGTGCTTTTGTGGTCCTCTGTAGCTCTGTAGCTCAATTGGTAGAGCATGGCGCTTGTAACGCCAGGGTAGTGGGTTCGATCCCTGGGACCACCCATACGTAAAAATGTATGCGCACATGACTGTAAGTCGCTTTGGATAAAAGCATCTGCTAAATGGCATATTATTATCATTATTATTATTATTTGAACAGTACTTACACCTAATGGAAACAGGTTATTTTGGACAGTAGCTACACCTAATGGAAACAGGTTATTTTGGACAGTAGTCACACCTAATGGAAGCAGGTTGTTTTGGACAGTAGTTACACCTAATGGAAACAGGTTATTTTGGACAGTAGTTACACCTAATGGAAACACGTTCTTTTGGACAGTAGTTACACCTAATGGAAACACATTATTTTGGACAGTAGTTACACCTAATGGAAACAGGTTCTTTAGGACAGTAGTTACACCTAATGGAAACATGTTCTTTTGGACAGTAGGTACACCATAATGAAAACAGGTTCTTATGGACAGTATTTACACCTAATGGAAACAGGTTGTTTTGGACAAGTGTTACACCTAATGGAAACAGGTTATTTTGGACAGTAGTCACACCTAATGGAAGCAGGTTGTTTTGGGCAGTAGTTACACCTAATGGAAACAGGTTATTTTGGACAGTAGATACACCTAATGGAAACAGGTGCTTTTGTGGTCCTCTGTAGCTCTGTAGCTCAATTGGTAGAGCATGGCGCTTGTAACGCCACGGTAGTGGGTTCGATCCCCGGGACCACCCATACGTAAAAATGTATGCGCACATGACTGTAAGTCGCTTTGGATAAAAGCATCTGCTAAATGGCATATTATTATTATTATTATTATTTGAACAGTACTTACACCTAATGGAAACAGGTTATTTTGGACAGTAGATACACCTAATGGAAACAGGTTATTTTGGACAGTAGTCACACCTAATGGAAGCAGGTTGTTTTGGACAGTAGTTACACCTAATGGAAACAGGTTATTTTGGACAGTAGTTACACCTAATGGAAACACGTTCTTTTGGACAGTAGTTACACCTAATGGAAACACATTATTTTGGATGGTAGTTAGACCTAATGGATCAGGTTCTTTAGGACAGTAGTTACACCTAATGGAAACATGTTCTTTTGGACAGTAGGTACACCATAATGGAAACAGGTTCTTATGGACAGTATTTACACCTAATGGAAACAGGTTGTTTTGGACAAGTGTTACACCTAATGGAAACAGGTTATTTTGGACAGTAGTCACACCTAATGGAAGCAGGTTGTTTTGGGCAGTAGTTACACCTAATGGAAACAGGTTCTTTAGGACAGTAGTTACACCTAATGGAAACAGGTTCCTTTGGACAGTAGTTACATCTAATGGAAACAGGTTATTTTGGACAGTAGATACACCTAATGGAAACATGTTATTTTGAACAGTAGTTACACCTAATGGAAACAGGTTATTTTGGACAGTAGTTACACATAATGGAAACAGGTTATTTTGGACAATTGTTACATCTAATGTAAACAGATTATTTTGGACAGTAATTACACCTCATGGAAACAGGTTATTTAGGACAGTAGTTACACCTAATGGAAACAGGTTATTTTGGACAGTTGAAACAGGTTATTTTGGACAGTAGTTACAACTAATGGAAACACAACCTTTTGGAAAGTAGTTACATCTAATGGAAACATGTTATTTTGGACAGAAGTTACACTTAATGGAAACAGGTTATTTTGGACAGTAGTTACACCTAATGGAAACAGGTTATTTTTATACGAAATTATTAATACATATCTACTTAATTTAATTGTGTTATTGAAACACTATCGAATTGAGAAATTATCATTAGAAATTATTATGTCAGATTGAACAAGTACCTCCCAACTGAATCAATTGTGACAGTTCTAGGTCTTTGAGTTGCATTTGTCATAACTACTAAATGGAGAAAAAAAGACTCTACATTCTAAAGTTTAATTTCCAATTAACAATGGTACAGTGAAGAGTTCAGTAGGGAGCTTTGTGCTCCCATCTGCTTCTTACTCATCCATGAGGTTCTTTGCAAGTTCCTGAGCCTGCAGCCTGTAAATTGAATGAACCTACAGACCAGTTTAACTACAATGACATTCGCAGTTACTGTTACATAAACTTTTAACATGTGGCTTTAACATGTGGCTGTTTATTTACCTTAGTTGAATGCACTGACTGAAGTCGCTCTCGATAAAAGCGTTTGCTAAATTACCAAAACGTAAATGTACAAATGTAAAGTTGCAAAGCATGCTGAGGATTAATGTAATGAGCTCTGCCCCCTAAAAAGACAAACTCTTTGACCAAACAAAATTAATTTCTACATGAATGAATCTGGTGCACATAAAGTTCCACCGAGTAAAGTCAGTAAATTCTACAAGAGACAATTACATTCCGCCATAAAACATGAATTGATTGTGTAATGTTAATAAAATATGATAGAGCAAATCTTAAGGGCAGCCAAAATAATTGTTTTGTGTGTCGACGAGACATTATGGAAGGGAAAGGGAAGCGTAAGGGGATACCTAGTAAGTTGAACAACTGAATGGATTCAACCAAAATGTCTCTTCCGCATTTAACGCAACCCCTTTGAATCAGAGTGGGGTTAATGATGGATGGGAGTTATTTAACGGGCTCTGGATAGGCTAGTCTATTTTTTTTACTAAAGTCCGTGTATATTAATAGCCCATTGATCTTAGAGAAAAAACAAATACAGAAAAAACTATAGCAGACTGCCATCAGCAAAGGTCATTATGGAAGGATTTAAACATTTATTTTCACATCATACAGTTTTAAGTACATTCTTCTATCAAAATCGGATGTTAAAATGCAATATCGAATAAGACAGACAAGGCTCTCTCAAACGGAACCCTTTCTCTTCTTCAGAGCTTCAGAAATCCTTTCATTTAAATGTATTCCCCTAATCTCGGATGGCACATTGGCACACAGAGCAGTGGCCACGACAAACTGCTGGTTGGTTCTCGTTAATCTCCCCTCTCATCCACAGGACGCGTCTCTTTACTGAAAGGAGCTGATGACTATTATAGCCTGTAAATCCACACTGACATAGGCCAACATCTAACACTCAGCACAATTTTATGATGACTGTTGTCACAGAGTGATTCTTCCGTTTTCTCCTCCTCACAAAAAATGATTTTAACCCCGAGCACAAAGCGATTTATTATCAGCCCAAAGGGGATATTATAGAAACGATGGTAAAGTATTGGGCCTGGGGCATAATGAACAGAAATGTGAAAATTACTCTCACAGGGCCTAAGCAAATGTCCTCTATAAAATGAATCAGTCAGTTTATCGAATAAACATGTTTCCTCGTACATTGCGGAAAATTATTTCGTTATTAAGGTTATTTGCAGGGTTATGAGGAAGGTTAAATTGTGTTCATTTTCTCCGGCAGGGGGCGTCCTCATTACGGGGCAGGTTCCCTAATTATGTGGGCCCTCGGTAAGAATTATAGTACTGCATCGTAACTCTCGAGCTAAAACCCATTTTTCTTAGGCTAATTACATCCTCTTCTTTGTTTTTGGATTCAAGCCATGGTAGGACAATGCATCCTTTTGCAATTAAAAGTTAACTTGACATTATCAAAACCGTGCCACCAAAATATGTTGGACTGAAATCAATAAAGGTAGGAAGGATTTCTTAAAGCAAGGATATTTTTCTCAATATGTGATGACATCAAACCAATCCTCGATGTAATCGAAAAATGATTAAAAACAGGGCCCAGGAAAAAAAGGTCCTCTAAGAATCCTGTTGGAAAAATACTGGATTCAATCATTTCACCTCGGTTTAGCTGGATTAGATAACATAACAGAGGCTTTATGGAACCTCCCAGATTTACCAAACCCACGCCCTCCCACATCATCTCATCGACGTCATCACATCTAATTTTATAAGGTATATTTTTAAAAAACAGTTTTGCATGAAGGGACCCAAATCCACCCCACCTCCAAACCGGAAATGTGAGGAAATTAATGTTTTAAAAAAACGTTAAAAAAAAACTGTAATAAGGCCTTTATGATAAAATGAATTAAAACTGGCATTAGAACGTGCATATTATAGGCCTAGCTTATGCACAAACCATGTTAGCAGCTAATTCAGCATTAAAAACCTATTGGACAGCTCTATCTCGCCAAATACTCGATGTTTAGGCATTTTCTACATTTCTGAGGCAGATTGTTACTTGCTGTAGTGTAGGCCTGTATCCTATCCTTTGCCAACTGCAGAGATATGGATAGGAAGGAACATGGGGTGCCTCGCGGGGTCGGGGCGGGAACCCCGGCACGCCGTGCTTGGCCTAAAGCTAATTGCCAACTGACCTTCAGGAGATGAGAATGTGGAGTGACAATCCGCGACGGCCTTGCCCTAATATTAGCATATTATAGCATCCATTATGCTGGGTTGGAGATGGGCCTATGAGGCTTCATAGGCCTACAAAGTCAAATGACAACGTTTCTCGTAGGCTATTGCAGTGAATCGAAATTAAATTGTCGTTGTTGATGGTTCATGGGTCTAAAACTTACCACATATCTTCATCCCCAGTTTCCGCGTGCATCCTTGCATCCACGCGTCATAGTCTAAAACAGAATGTTTGGGGAGAACGTTTGAAAATCCGATTCTGGAATAATGAATAGTGTGATTTGGGTGACAGCGGATTCGTTTTTATAAAGCGTATGGTGGCAGTGCATGGCAGAACGGAGTGAAGAAGCATGAAGCAGACTCACATGCAGAAGAAGCAGCAGCCTATACAGCTCACGCCACCCCTTCCCAAACCCCATTGGGAGGAAACAAAGCAACGCTGACCTTAGATCAGTGTCTGGGTGCAACTTCACCCTATCTCGGGATTATTAGCCTATTCCTGAACATTCGAATTGTTCCGAATCCATACAGTCCAATCAAAATGGGCCATTAGAGCCCCAGACTGGCACGCACCCGGCAAAGGGGCGGTTTTAAATAAACACCCGTGAAATTAGCTTGCGAAGGAGTGCAGAAATTAATTGGGTGAAACACAGTAATTTGACTGGCGCGAGATGGTGATGTCTGGCTGGCCGTTTGGACACACACACACACACACACACACACACACACACACACACACACACACACACACACACACACACACACACACACACACACCAGGCAGTATAGGGAGAACTACTGCAGTATAGGGAAAACTACCTATAGTCTACCTTATTTTGGTATTGCATGAACATACAGATGGAGAATGGCATCATAGCCACACAAAAAAAACAAGCACACAGAGCCAAGCAATGGGACGGTAACATGGCACATCTATATGCATATGAGCTTTATGGTGGTGTTATTTGTCTAGGATTCAAGACCTCGATAGAACGTCTCGAGGTGTCACTCAGAGCGCAAGGCAAGCGCTGCCCAAGAAACACTCGCACACAGACACCACGAGCCGCCTCAGGTCAGTGTAAGCGAGACAGAGCGTGGCAGCAAGATAATGGCAACATCCAACAGTAGCAGCAGAGAAACAGGCAGAGTACAAACAACATCACAGGCTTTTTCAAATAGCCTATCAAATTAAATCAATTTTCCATATTAGGCCAATGGCTTTAATGACAGAAATTTTAGGCTGATTAATTAGGCCTAGGCTTACATTTTCCAAAATAAATATGACTAGGCCTAGGTCTACAAAGAAGAGAGTTTGGGACTTTTTCTTAACGAAAATATAACTGTCAGTTGGTAGACTAAAATGCTAATTTCAGTAATACCTACTAAATGCCCTCTTCTTTCAGTGTTCGATGGCAAAATTATCCAAGCAGGTCTCTAGTACATTGACATCCCTCCTCCGCATACACTTTGCCAATGTCATACAAAACGAATGCAAGCCATCACGAGGAACGGAGTGCCTGCAATTACCAGCCATTTCCCTGCTTAATTGCGCTGGTAACGGCTCTCTCATGCAGTGACGCAGGACCACACATTGGAAAGATTTTGGGGGTGATAAATGATTGAAATTATAAAAAATTTAATCACGAATTAAAATGCTAATATTCAGAATATATCCTTAGCCAATAAATAAAAGCATTGGCCTACATTTAGCGTTTAGGTTATTAGGCCTATTTTAAAATCTATAATATTTTAAACATTATTTCATAGGCCCAATAAAAAAAGGAATAACCTAAGGAAATTCGATAGGCTTATTCCAAATAATTGTGTTTTTTATTCCAAAAAGAATCCCTTCCGGATTCCCTGAGCTGAAGACATTATAATGACGCTCTATGAGGCGATTACAGGAGGTCCTTTTCTCAGTGCGCGCCGCTGATCCGTTAGACAGAGGCAGGCAGTTGTGATAGCTCTGTTTTTAACCGGAATGATTAACGACGGCGCCCACACGGTAAATAGCCAGAGTGAGACTCGTTTTTATCAGGCAAAGAGGGAGGAAGGTATGGAGAGGGATGAGAAGAAAGATAGACCTACTTGTGGATGAAGGTCGTAAATTGGCGGAGTTGGGGTCCTGGTCCCCGCCGGCGGCTGTCGGTTCAGACGTGGCCATCAGTCCTCTGTTATTCCCGTGCGCTCCGGGACTCTTATCAGATTCTCAACGGAAATAACCAACCGGTTGCTGAAAACAAACGGCCCAGTGTTAAGATTGATGGCTAATATTAAACAAATAAATAACCGCATTAATGTCCGAAAGCTAGTCTATTTACATAGCCTAAAATATTTTAGCTGAATTTGATCAATGAAATTGAGATTTAGTTAGCCGTGCAGTGACCATAAACGAAGAGGATGATACATAATTTGTTATTATCTGCCTCTATGATCGGAGTCATTTATACTCGAACGAGGCTCGCATTTGCCGATCGAAGGGAGATAAATCAGTGGTGATCGGTTTGAGAAGATTTGTCTCGCGCCACACACACAATAACCCGGGCGCGTGGGTCCCTGTGTCAAATGCAGAAATGCTTTCGGACGATAACATCACTTGCATTCAATACTGTACCCAAATAATGACAGCAAATCTGACAGAAATTTATAGCTACGATATTCTAACCTTAGCCTATATAAACGAACGAAAAAAAACTGTTTTGAGCAGTAAATTGGACATAAAGCCTAGTCCCCAGTGAAGTTTTTATGGGTCGTTAAAGCGAAATCATCCCCATCTCAGAGCCATCAGTCTTGGGCGCTCGAGCTAAGCGATGAGCACCAGACCGTTCAGTCTACTTAATTAGATCAAAGAGCACGAAAACAAAGGATTGTCGTGCCTTCAATATAAAGCAAATAAATAGGCCTAGGACTAATCCACAAACAAATCATCCTTATCAGACCTATTCATAATGAGGAATATGCTAAACGAAAAACCCTATCATAATGATGTACAATTTGATTATTTGACACATTTTGCCAAATAATTATTGGTTTCGTAAGAGAAAAATATAATTGATTGGACAGACACTTAACCTACTGAAATCCGTTGGATAATGGATTGACATTGCATATAGATTTTTGATTATGATGATCTTTGAATAACCACGGCGAAGCCAGCATCAGTCAATGTCATTGTTAATAAGGAATAGTTAGGCTAATGAATGAATCCTGCTACTCATATAGGCTATAAATAACAATAGCCTACTATTGCTAATAACATGTTAATTGTTTCTTAATAACAAACTTTGAACGAGAGAGATTAGGAAATCTGAACATTCAAGCGACAGGTCGTTTGCAAAAATATTTATGCTTTTCTAAACCAATCCCATCCTTTTTTCGACCCCAATAAGAATGAACATGGCAACAATATAGCAGTTGTTGGGCGCTGTGCAGCATTATCTTAAGGAAAACAAAAACTCACTGTTGTATTATGGAAAAATAAATCTATATTACAATATAGGCTGTTCGGAAACGTGAGAGCGCTCGCGCTAGGAGACTATAGGCTACCTTACCTTCTGCGGGTGCACAGGTTGTCGTGTCCAGAAACTATCACCAAACAACCGAATTACAGTTCTCTATCCACCCAACGTTCTGAGACGCAAGACAGTCCAAAGCCAACGACACCGGAATACCAATAGAGTACGAAAAATTCCATTCAGCAGCGTGCGAGTGACCTTTTTTCCCTCAAGAATGTTTAATTTTTTAATTATTTCTCAGCGCGTGAATCGCCTATTTATCCACTTTTACGCACGCACACGTGAGTCATAGCATTACCTCCCTCTGGCGCGAAATCAAGCTTCTTCACGACAACTGACGTGTCCCCTTTTTCTGTGAGAGGGATACTTTTTTTCAGCAGGTTTGACTGTCATGAGAAATGCATATCTCCATTACGATCCCCAATCACGAAGTGTCACTCTTAGGAAGTTTGATAACCATCAAGTCCTCAATAGCCTACTAACCTAGGTGATGTTCAACTAGACCAAAAACAACAGAGGAGGTTTTATTTGCGTCACTGGCACCTGTCAATCAAAGGAAAAATTTGACAAAATGTGTTGGCCAACACTAGTAGCCTACCAGATATGGACTTTGGATGGACTCCTTTTTGCTCAGAAGGCTAGGCATATCCCTGAAATGTTATCACCGATAAACGGACAAGTGGTTGCCTGTTCATTTTCTTCTGTGTTGTTGTCCAGATTTAGTTTTGTGGATTGCGACACTAGACTGATATGTTGACTCTAGACACGAGGGGGCGCATCCACTGCGTTCACAGATCTCTGTTGTCAGGCAGCATTGATGGAGTTTATTTCCAAAATGGTGAAAATCATGTCATCTCTTGCCTATGCTGTGCAGAAACCACATGTTGTTTGGAACATGTCCAAATACATATCCTATACCTCCTAGCCTATAGGCTGAATAGTAAAACAAAAAAAGAGTAGCCATGGTACACACACCTGAGGAAGTTTAGGGAATTCACCTATAAACTTCAAGGTCCCAAGCAGCAGGGCTCCAATGGGAAGTGTTCTCTCCATGGTCCACTCCACTGCCTAATGCCTCTGCTTTCACTCTCTCTTTCCTCTTTCACTCCTCCCCTTCTTTTCTGATCTTCTCTTCCTTTCCACTTGTTCTCTCTTCCCCATGTCAGGACAGGCCTTTATATACAGTGCATTCGGAAAGTATTGAGACCCCTTCCCTTTTTCCATATTTTGTTACATTACAGCCTTGTTCTAAAATTGATTAAATTATATGTTTTCCTCATCAATCCACACACACTACCCCATAATTACAAAGCGAATACAGGTTTTTAGACATTTTTGCAAATGTATTCAAATAAAAAACAGAAATACCTTATTTATGTAAGTATTAAGACCATTTGCTATGACACTTGAAATTGAGCTCAGGTGCATCGTGTTTCCATTGATCATCCTTGAGATGTTTCTACAACTTGATTGGAGTCCACCTGTGGTAAATTCAATTGATTGGACATGATTTGGAAAGGCACACACCTGTCTATATGCGGTCCCACAGTTGACAGTGCATGTCAGATCAAAAACCAAGTTATGAGGTCGAAGGAATTGTCCGTAGAGCTCCGAGACAGGATTGTGTTGACGCACAGATCTGGGGAAGAGTACCAAAAAATGTCTGCAGCATTGAAGGTCCCCAAGAACACAGTGGCCTCCATCATTCTTACATGGAAGAAGTTTGAAACCACCAAGACTCTTCCTAGAGCTGGCCGCCTGGCCAATCTGAGGAATCGGGGGAGAAGGGCCTTGCTCAGGGAGGTGACCAAGAACCCGATGGTCACTCTGACAGAGCTCTAGAGTTCCTCTGTGGAGATGGGAGAACCTTCCAGAAGGACAACCATCTCTGCAGCACTCCACCAATCAGGCCTTTATGGTAGAGTGGCCAGACGGAAGCCACTCCTCAGTAAAAGGCACATGACAGCCCGCTTGGAGTTTGCCAAAAGGAACCCAAAGGACTCTCAGACCATGAGAAACAAGATTCTCTGGTCTGATGAAACCAAGACTGAACTCTTTGGCCTCAATGCCAAGCGTCACATCTGGATGAAATCTGGCACCATCCCTACGGTGAAGCATGGTGGTGGCAGCATCACGCTGTAGGGATGTTTTTCAGCGGCAGGGACTGAGAGACTAGTCAGGGTTGAGGGAAAGATTAACGGAGCAAAGTACAGAGAGATCCTTGATGAAAACCTGCTCCATAGCACTCAGGACCTCAGACTGGGGCGAAGGTTCACCTTCCAACAGGACAACGACCCTAAGCACACAGCCAAGACAACGCAGGAGTGGCTTCGGGACAAGTCTCTGAATGTCATTGAGTGGCCCAGCCAGAACCCGGACTTGAACCCGATCGAACATCTCTGGAGAGACCTGAAAACAGCAGACAGCCATCCAATCTGACAGAGCTTGAGAGGATCTGCAGAGAAGAATGCAATAAACTCCCCAAAACCAGGTGTGTCAAGCTTGTAGCGTCATACCCAAGAAGACTTGAGTCTGTAATCGCTGCCTAAGGTGCTTCAACAAAGTACTGCGTAAAGGGTCTGGATACTTATTTCAGGGCTTTTTATTTTATAAATTAGCAAAAATGAATAACCTGTTTTCGCTTTGTCATTGGTATGTAGATTGATGAGGGGGGGGACATTTTTTATAATTTTTTTGAATAAGGCTGTAACATAAAGTGTGGAAAAAGTCAAGGGGTCTGAATACTTTCCAAATGCACTGTACTATTATGAGTGGAGTTTACAGTACTTTTCTGACCTACGGTGAAGCATGGTGGTGGCAGCATCATGCTGTTGGGATGTTTTTCAGCGGCAGGGACTGGGAGACTAGTCAGGATCGAGGGAAAGATGAACGGAGCAAAGTACAGAGAGATCCTTGATGAAAACCTGCTCCAGAGCGCTCAGATTGGGGCGAAGGTTCACCTTCCAACAGGACAACAACCCTAAGCACACAGCGAAGACAACGCAGGATTGGCTTCGGGACAAGTCTCTGAATATCCTTGAGTGGCACAGCAAGAGGCCGGACTTGAACCCGATCGAACATCTCTGGAGAGACCTGAAAATAGCTGTGCAGCGACGCTCCCCATCCAACTTGACACAGAGCTTGAGAGGATCTGCGGAGAAGAATGGGAGAAACTCCCCAAATACAGGTGTGCCAAGCTTGTAGCGTCATACCCAAGAAGACTTGAGGCTGTAATCGCTGCCAAAGGTGCTTCAACAAAGTACTGAGTAAAGGGTCTGAATACTTATGTAAATGTGATATTTCAGTTTTTAATTTTTTTATACATTTGCAAACATTTCTAAAAATCAGTTTTTACTTTCTCATTATGGTGTATTGTGTGTAGATTGATGAGGGAAAAAACAATTGTAATTCAGTTTAGAATAAGGCTGTAACGTAACAAAATATTTAAAAAGTCCAGGGGTCTGAATACTTTCCGAATGCACTGTAGATCTGATTGATCAACATAGCTGCACCTCCTCAGAAAAAAAGCAGAATTTTTTAAGAGGATGTGTGCGGGTGCATTTATTTTGGCATGTGGGTGTGTAGAAACTATAGATATGTCCCAGTAAGCAAAATTATATTGAAAATATGTCTAAAATACGTATTTTCCAGACTTTGAAGTTAGGTTCATTTTAGGTTCTGAATGAAAGGTGAAAAGAGGGCTTTTCCGTACATTTAAAATACGTATTTTCATTGAAAATATGTATATTCTGGACGTTGAAATGAGGTTCATTTTCGGTTCTGAGTGAAAGTTGAAAATACATAATTTACAGGCGTTGAAAATACGTATATTTTGCTAACTGATTCTATGGCCAAATTTCAACTGCACATACATCCTCAATTAAGTAAGCATTATATCGCAATAATACTTTTAAAATCCCTTTAATATGGGAAAGAGGAGCCAACTGAAGATTGCAACATATAATATCTCGTATTGCTGTCATATGTCACATGCACTTATGATAGATTTTTCCAAAGCTTTGAAACTGGCAACAATGATGTTCAAAGTAGTTCAACCTATAGAATAAACCAACAAACCACTTCAACTACAATAACATTCTCAGTAACGGTATAGAAATGTTTTTTGTTTTGTTCCTATGACTGTGATATGTTGTTGTTTATCTACCTTAGTTGAATGCACTGACTTTAAGTCACTATGGATAAGAGTGTCTGCTGAATGAAATGTAAATGTAAAAACAAACACTTGCAAAGCATCCTGGGTATTATTCTAATGAGCTCCGCCTCCAAACAAGTACACATTTGGTCAGTCCGGACCAGACCAAATCTGAACGAATCATAAACGTCTAGGCTATGTTTCACAAGTTTGAACAGCACAGTACAGTACTGCACAGTTCAGTACAGTAGAGCACAGTAGAGTACAGTAGAGTACAGTAGAGTTTAATTCAGTAGAGTAGAGGACAGTACAGTTTAGTTCAGTACAGTAGAGTATATTAGAGTAAAGGAGGGTACAATACAGTACATTATACTGTACTATACTCTACTGTGCTGTACTATATTTTTCTTAACTTTTCTTTACTGGACTCTGCTGTGCTCTACTGTACTGTGCTGTCCCACGAGGGGCCAGTAAAAATAAATAAATAATCATTAAAAAAAAAACATTATGCACTCACTAACTGTAAGTCGCTCTGGATAAGAGCGTCTGCTAAATGACTAAAATGTAAAATGTAAATGTCCAAACTTAGTCCAGTCTGGACTGGACCAATTCTGAACCAATCATCGATGTCTATGTTTGGGCCAAATCAAGGCCGGTCTGGACTGGACCAAATCTGAACTAATTCTAGACGTCTATGTTTGGGCTAAATATAGGCCGGTCCGGACCGGACGTCTGTGGATGTTGAAATCAAGGCCAATCTTGATGCACAATGTCTTGTAATGTTTATTTATGTTTGGACCCCAGGAAGCGTAGCTGCTGTCTTGGCAACAGCTAATGGGGATCCTAATAAAATACTAAATACTAAACCTGAACTAAACATAGACATCTATGTTTGGGCCAAATCAAGGCCGGTCCGGACCAAATCTGAACCAAACATAGATGTCTATGCTGGTCCGGACCGCACCAAAATCAAAAAGAAGCCGGTCCAGAAGACGTCAGTGCCGGTCCAAGCTTAGTGGGATGTGATTATTTTAATGATTCCAGTTCTACTTGCAGAAATCTAAATAGAAAGTTTTCCCTTAGTCCAGGAGTAGTTCATGCGAAACTAACCCTTTGTGTTGAAGAAGCCGCAAAGACACAGATATCAGGACAGTGAACTTTGTGTTATTTACAGTGCCTTCAGAAAGTAGTAATACCCCTTGACTTATTCCACATTTTGTTGTGTTACAGCCTGAATTCAAAATTGAATTAAATATATGTTTTTCTCACCCATCTACACACAATACCCCATAATGACAAAGTGAAAACATGTTTTTAGAAATTTTTGCAAATGTATTGAAAATGAAATACAGAAATATCTAATTTACATAAGTAATCACACCTCTGAGTCAATACATGTTAGAATCACCTTTGGCAGCGATTATAGCTGTGAGTCTTTCTGGGTAAGTCTCTAAGAGCTTTGCCAACCTGGATTGTACAATATTTGCACATTATTATTTTTTTAATTCTTCAAGCTCTGTCAAGGTGGTTGTTGATCTTTGCTAGACAGACATTTTCAAGTCTTGCCATAGATTTTCTTGCTGATTTAAGTCAAAACTGTAAGTAGGTCACTCAGGAACATTCAACGTTGTCTTGGTAAACAACTCCAATGTATCTTTGGCACTGCACATGAAGATTAAACAGGTACAAAACCGTGTGTGCTGTGACTGCCTCACCAAGACAATATAAGAATGTGAAATGCAAAACATGAACTACATTTATGTTTTGATATAATAATTTAAAAGAGAAAGAAACTAACTGGTGTTTTGACTGTCAGACTGGGCAGTGTGCTGGTGACAGCTATGGGGGAAGGTGAGAGGGTGGACATGGTTTGTGTCTCCCCAGCTTCTCTTCCTCTTCTTCATTTGATGATGATGAGGAGGAGGAAGAGGAGCTCTCTGAGCTCTGTGCAGAGTCTTCATCACTCCCAGAATCCTCTGTCATCTTGATCACTGGAGTCTGAACCATCATCATTACCACAATCAGCTTTCTCATCTTGGCTTTTCTCCTCTTGCTCTGATGAAACATTATATAGGAACAAATCAAAGTCAAGGGTATGTTTGAGAGTATCCACTACACACCTAATTTAACTAATCAATTACTCATAACCACTTTGATAAGCTATATCAGGTGTGTCAGTGAAGGGCTGGAACAAAAGCCTGCACACATTGTACCTCTTCAGAACCAGAGGTGTGACCACTTGAATCCAACTTCCAAACATTGTCACACAGCTAAGTCTTCTCCTGCAATAACCTTTGTGTGTGTGTGTGTGTGTGTGTGTTGGACTGAGCCACTCACCTCTCTGCAGGTTCTCCTGGATGAGAGGAATGAACTGTCTGGCCTCTTGATTCTCTGGTTCATAGATTAGAACTGAAAACACAAAGCACAGATACATTAATTGTCCACAGGTTGGCTAATTAATAAATTGATTGATTGATTGGTTGATTTACTTAATGAGAGAGACGTGAACAAAAGGCACGCATATAATCAAACAATGAATGACAGAACTTATTTGACAAACAGGCTTACTCATCTGACACAGTTTCTTTGCCAGCACAAAGTCTTTGTCCATCACAGACTTGAGGAACTGAAATCACAGACCCAGATGTAAGTCACAGTGCATCCAGGTAGACCCACCCACTCATTTTTAACCAGAAATCTGGATTCCTCGATTAATCAGGGAAAATGACATCTCTGGCTGATATGAATTTATTCATTTCCAATCAGTGTAATGTGGGACTTGGTCTGACCTGAACTGCAGAGGTAATTATTTTTTTTCAGCAGGCATGCAAAACATATTAAAAACATTGGTGGAAAATCAAATTGTTCAGATGTTCCAATCTACCAATCTATCTATAGCCAAGGCTAAGCTATACTACTCTTCCTGTTACAGCTGAAGCCGACTGTTGTGGTTTCTTATTGTCCTTCATCTTCTGATCATGGCTGAGGATCACAGGCGATCCAGCGAAATCAACACAAATGTTATTCTCACCGCCTGCACAGAGCACTTCCAATCTCACAGGTGGAGTGTCCTGAGTGAGAGAATAACACATCACATATGCAGTCTAATAAATGATTAATGCAATAATTTAGGATTTTTGTGTGCTTTCTTAGTGTCGATTACCCATTTTCACAGGATGTGATACTGCTTGTGTAGGAATTGTCCTTAAAAAAATAAAAACACAAAGCAAAAAACACATTTATGCATCACATAAACTTGTTTTTACTACCATGGGAACTCAACACCATGTCGGATGTTGAATGATGTAGTTAGAACTGGTCTTGCTGTGAATCCTTACCCGGGTGTGGCAATAATAAGCTTTGCTTCCACTGCTTCTAGAACAAAAAGGTACAAAACAAGTTCAGGGAGTCATCAGTCTGAAACCAACTCATAAATCCAGGTAGAATGGAAAGCACAGTAGTGGTTGTTTGTTTCACCCTGCACACCAGATCTTTACACATGGAGTAGGCTAAATACATACAGTACCTTTATGAGTGTGTGTCTCAAGAAGTACAGGGGCCACCTATACCATCAAATACAGGCAAAATATATACACTTAATATATCACAAATGCATGTTTAAAAAAAAAAATAGATGAATCTCTAGCTAGCTAGTTTTATTTCATTATTTGTTCACAGACACATTTATTTCTGAAATGAAATCATGTTCCCAACAAGTCTTGCTTCAACATGTCTTTGACAGAGCAAAATAGACAAGTTTTACCTGCTTCTGTGGAACCTTGGAGGACTTTCCATAACATTCTAGTCTGAAAACAACAACATCAGTTAGACTAACAGCTAGCAACACAAGCTAACAATCTCAACTATAACACTAGGCCTAGTTGATTCATCTTGGGGCTACAATGTCTCATTTGAAAACGTGCATGTCATTTCAGGGATACAATATTGCAAGCACTGTCTTTGACACATTGACACATCATCCTTGCAACTTTGTAACCACTAAAGTTAATGTTAGTTAGCTCACGTTAGGTAGCTAGCTAGCTAATGCTCACGGTAGCTGAATAGTTTGCTGGCTCACCGGCTCATGTAGCCAATTCTTGATGACTACCAACTCGAGCAGTCCGACAAGTTTTACAACTGAGAGGCTATTTCGATTTGAAACAATCTTTTGCGCTGATGGGTTTTTTGCAATATTAGCTAGCTCACTGTGTTGCTTTCAAGGAATTAGGAATTATAATACTATTAATTTAATAGGATCTCTATGCTTGGTGATATGCTACCAGAGTTGTTCTACAATGTTGGTGCTGCTATGTTTCTTGTCAACTTTGATGGTCTCTTCACCAAACCAAACAAAGCCTAGGATCAGAGGTGTAGGCAGAAATTGCTGTGTGGCTGGGCCTAAACCTCATAGCCTGTACCTAAAGCAATTTTATTTTTATTTTTTGAACCTTTATTTAACTAGGCAAGTCAGTTAAGAACAAATTCTTATTTACGATGACGGCCTACCCCGGCCAAACCCGGACGACGCTGGGCCAATTGTGCGCCGCCCTATGGGACTCCCAATCATGGCCGGATTGTGATACAGACTGGAATCAAACCAGGGTCCGTAGTGACGCCTCTAGCACTGAGATGCAGTGCCTTAGACCGCTGCGCCACGCAGGAGCCCGATAATAAAGAGGCTAAACTATAGAACTCATGAGACATGGGAATAAATGCACAATTCTCGTTGTGAATGTGACTATCAGGAGTCAGAGAACAGAGTCGAGTGCGGAGCTGTCCGGTGCTGAAATCTTTGATCTGACTTTTGCGGCACAGCCCGCGCTGACCAAGCCACATTACCTGCCTGTGATGCTGAATAATATAGGCCTATGCTACTGTTTCACACTCACACTTTTCAAACCCATATTGTCAAATATTTCACGTGATTTGTGTTTGTATAGGCTACTTTGTGAAATTGGTGAAATGAAATGAATAAAATAACTTGTTTCAAAAAATAAAATAAAAGAAATAACGGAAAAGTGGTGCGTGCATATGTATTCACCCCCTTTGCTATGAAGTCCCTAAATAAGACCCGGTGCAACCAATTACCTTCAGAAGTCACATAACTAGTTAAAGCAATCTAAGTGTCACATGATCTGTCACATGATCTCAGTATATATACACCTGTTCTGAAAGTCCCCAGAGACTGCAACACCACTAAGCAAGGGGCACCACCAAGCAAGCGTCACCATAAAGACCAAGGAGCTCTCCAACAAACCTGCCAAGAGAGGGCCGCCCACCAAAACTCATGGATCAGGCAAGGAGGGAATTAATCAGAGAGGCAACAAAGAGACCAAAGATAACCCTGAAGGAGCTGCAAAGCTCCACAGCGGAGATTGGAGTATCTGTCCATAGACCCACTTTAAGTTGTACACTCCACAGATCTTGGCTTTATGGAAGAGTGGCCAGAAAAAAGCCATTGCTTAAAGAAAAAAATAAGCAAACTCGTTTGGTGTTCGCCAAAAGCCATGTTGGAGACTCCCCAAACATATGGAAGAAGGTACACTGGTCAGATGAGACTAAAATTGAGCTTTTTGGCCATCAAGGAAAACGCTATGTCTGGCGCAAACCCAACACCTCTCATCACCCTGAGAACACCATCCCCACAGTGAAGCATGGTGGTGGCAGCATCATGTTGTGGGATGTTTTTCAATGGCAGGGACTGGGAAACAGGTCAGAATTGAAGCAATGATGGATGGCGCTAAATACAGGGAAATTCTTGAGGGAAACCTGTTTCATTCTTCCAGAGATTTGAGACTGGGACGGAGGTTCACCTTCCAGCAGGACAATGACCCTAAGCATTCTGCTAAAGCAACACTCTAGTGGTTTAAGGGGAAACATTTAAATGTCTTGGAATGGCCTAGTCAAAGCCCAGACCTCAATCCAATTGAGAATCTGTGGTAGGACTTAAAGATTGCTGTACACCAGCGGAACCCATCCAACTTGAAGGAGCTGGAGTAGTTTTGCCTTGAAGAATGGGCAAAAATCTCAGTGGCTAGATGTGCCAAGCTTATAGAGACATACCCCAAGAGACTTGCAGCTGTAATTGCTGCAAAAGGTGGCTCTACAAAGTATTGTTTTGCATCTTCAAAGTGGTAGGCATGTTGTGTAAATAAAATGAAACGAACCCCCCAAAAAACAATTTTAATTCCAGGTTGTAAGGCAACAAAATAGGAAAAATGCCAAGGGGGGTGAATACTTTCGCAAGCCACTGTAAGTGGCAGTCTTTCTCCAATTTCTGTACAATTGCATAAAGACTTTTGGTACATTAGGAGAGCAGTTGGAGCGTAAAAGCCCTAAAAAGGCACAGCGCCTCAAAGTACAAAGAATTACATTGCTTTATGTTTTTTTGTGTGTTCTCTGTTAACTGTCTGCTGAGACTACATGTTCACACATTCTATTATGTAATGTATACAATAACTATCTTTTCATACTATGACTCTTCCATTCCTTGGAATGTCCACCGCCCTCATATGACATGTCTGCTAAAAAATTGTATCTGGCTCTTCAATGATAGACGGAACAGACAAGGTTAACTTTGGAACATGGAATGTGCACAGGCTCCATGATTGCAAAAAAAAGCATAAGGTTCTTGAAAATTTAAAGAGATTGTCAGCAGATATGGTTTACCTGCAAGAGTTACATTTCAAAAAATGATAAATTGAATATTTAAAGAGGAGCTGGGTTGGAGAGGCCTATGCTGCCAGCTACTATATTAACAGCAGAGGTGTAGGTATTCTGATAAATAAGAATACACCCTTTTCCCTTATATCCCAGCACACGGACCAAGAAGGACGTTTTATAATGTTGAATTGTACCTTACATGGTGAGAAATACACATTGATTTCATTGTATATCCCCCCAGGGGCAAATCTGGTGTTCTTAGATAGTATTCAAGCTATATTAGATCAATCTATATTAGATCAAATCCAGATTATTTTAGCAGGCGACCTAAATCACACATTCAACAAGTTAGACAGACACAGCAATAAAAAATACAAATTCAAGGAGCCTCCAAAGAGGCTGAAAAATGTAATATCTACAAATAACTTACAGGACACCTGGAGATTACTATTCCCAACTACAAAAGACTACTCCTTTTTTTCTCAAAGTATGAAAAGCTATTAAAGAATTGACTACAATTTTTTTCTCAATAAATGCATAAAAAAATCTATGACATAGTGAGACGGATCATTCTGCTGTATCATGCTTAATTACACCAGCAGAAATTTATTTTAAAAAGTATACTCGGCAATAACAGACTTTATATGGGCAAATAAAACTCATAGAACAAAAATAAAGTTTTACATCTCCCTAAGTCTGAGGGTGGTTTTGACCTTCCAGACCTGGAATTGTATCAACACGCCACCGAAGGCTTTTACTTGAATCATATTGTTAAATGCACTAAAGAGGAACAATGTGTACATATTAAATACCTGCCTGCTCATCCCCAGAATATTTTCACATGTCTATTTTCAAAAGATAAATCTAAGAACATTAGCAACTTTTTAGTTAAGAACACTATAACAATATGGAAGAAAATTAAACGGATTCTACAAGAACCAATATCACTCCCTAAAAAGACAACCTTAGGGAACAATCCTTGGATAGCTTTTCAGAATTCACCGATAAATTGGTCCACATGGAAAACTAAAGGCATAGAAACCGTAAATGACTTGGTGATAGGAAATACAATTATTTCCATGACAGAATAAAAAAAGCAATTTTGGACTAATGAAATTTCAATTTGAAATATTTTGGACATCAGAGCAATGTTGAGGGAATCCTATTTGAGTCAGAAAGGGATACTAATGTGATAGGTAAGATATACAATTCCTTGCAGAGAGTCTATTCAACTGACACTCTTAGAAAGAAATATAAACTATTGGAACCAAGACTTAAAAATAACTGATATTGGCACAAGATGGAGGGAGTGTTGGAACATAATTAACGAAATTACAGTTAACGAAAATGTATGTTTAATCCAGTATAAACTAATGTATCGAATGTATTATACAAGAGAAAGAAATCACAAATTTTACAGCCCAACGGCAGAATCATGTATTAAGGGTAAAACTAACAATGACTCAATAATTCATGCCTTCTGGGAGTGCTATAAAGTCAAAAGGTTATGGGCGGAGTTAGAATGTTGGCTGTTGGACCTCCCGAGTGGGGCAGCGGTCTAAGGCACTGCATAGCAGTCCTAGAGGCATCAATACAGCCCTGGGTTCGATCCTGGGCTGTATCACAACTCGCCGTGATCAGGTGTCCAATAGGGCGGTGCACAACTGGCCCATTGTCATCCTGGTTAGGGGAAGGTTTGGCCGGGGGGGCTTTACTTGGCTCGTGGCGCTCTTGTGGCGGGCCGGGTGCCTGCAGGCTGACCTTGGTTTTCAGTTGAATAGTGTTTCCTCTGACACATTGGTGTGGCTGGTGGTTAGGTGTTAAGAAGCGCTGTTTGGCTGGTCGTGTTTCGGAGGACGCATGACTCGACCTTCGCCACCCATTGGGGAGTTGCAGCGACGAGACAAGATCGAAAAAGGGGGTAAAAATTTAAGAAAGTTGGCTGTCAGAAGTTTAACAATTTATATGATGACTTTTAATCTGTCTCTCTGCATATTTCATGGCATGAGGGTGAGGTGAGATATCCAATGGGTTGGACCATACTTTTCTCATCAAACATTTTGAAAAAAGGTTTACTTAAAAACTGGAAATCAAATTATCCTCCATCGTTAAGACAGTGGATGAATCAAATGCATTATTATTTAAATATTGGGAAAAAAGGTCTACAGAGAGAAATAGAATAGTGCAATTTGAGGCCATAAGCACTGTAAACTGCCAAGGTATGAAGAATGAGAGGGAATGTTGGAGTGAGACCAACGGAATGGGTATGGATGCTGTGGGAACGTGCGTTTGAACAGGTGTGATGTTGGAATTTGTGTGCGTCTGTCTAATATATTCAGTCTATGTATGTTTTCTGTTGTTTGAAATTGAATTGAACGTTCTGGTAATGGTGCAGGATAGTTGCTTGGCTATGGAACATTCTCAGCACATTTAAGGAACTTGACAAAATAACATTATTTGCTTGGTATTTCATTACTTTAATAGAATGTTTCCTAAAAGTTCAAACATGGTTATATTTAATCACATTTTAGTAATGTTCTAGGAACATTCTCCAACTGATTTGACATTGGGAATATTCTCAAATAGTTCACAGATCGTTAAAAAACAATGTTCTTCTGTGGGAATTTCAGTTCTTCAGCATAAAGCTTCCTACGGGTTTTCTCATGGTTCTATTTAAAGTCATGGTCTCAGAACGTTCAGAGAACGTTAAGAAACGTTCTTCAGTTGGATTTTCTGTACTTAAGCATAACGTTCACTACAGGTTTCCTCATGGTTCTATTTGAAGTCATGTTCTCAGAACATTGAGAACTTTTCATAAAAACCACAAGAAAACATTAGTAACGTTCAAAAAACTTTCTAAGAATGTTATTTAAAAACATATACATTCTGTTCTCAAAACTCTCTCTATCCTCTATCTTGTTAAGTGTGTTCAGGTGTGTTGGCCACATCCACTAATTGGCTACACCTGTTCTAAATGAGTGCTTGTTTCCTTTGAAATGGGGTCCGTTTGAATAGACTAAAATGAAGAGCTTTGTATGAGTAAAAATAACTTGGCATGCTAGCGTCATCCTGGCGGCACAGTGGACTAATTCCATGGTTAGAAAACAGAAGATCATAGGTTCAAACCTCAATGACGCCATGCCACAATAAAAAAGAACAGTGTTTGCATGATTAATGCCTAAGCAAATGTGTCCTATCTGTGCTTGGAGTTAAAACAGTTAACCCAAACTAAGATAGCAGTGTTATTGAAAGTTTTCAGGAAGTTATTCAAAAACCTC
The DNA here is from genome assembly GCF_964263955.1 of Coregonus lavaretus. Lineage (NCBI taxonomy): Eukaryota > Metazoa > Chordata > Actinopteri > Salmoniformes > Salmonidae > Coregonus > Coregonus lavaretus. The sequence continues at coordinate 12,174,907 of NC_140006.1, read as the reverse complement.
CAAATAACCCATAATTTCCATTCTTATAATGTTAATAATATCTCCTAGGAAACATTTCTGTGAACCATAGTTAAACGTTCTCAGAACCTTCCTGCAACCTAAACATTTTCACTTCCATTCTCAGAACATTTAAAACATTCAGTTTTACTGGTCAGGAAACTTATGGCTTTGTTCCCAGAACCACAGGAAACCAAAAACGTACACTGACTTGGCTTTAATTCCAGTTTGTCTACAAATTAATAATTGATATGTTGGATTCAAGTTAAAGAATAGGACTAAATTAAATCAAATCAAACTTTAAATGCACTTTAACCCTCCTGTTGTCCTGGGGTCATTCTGACCCCAAATTAAATTTTTTGCCGACAAAATATGTTTATTATTCATCAATTGGTCTGAAAATAACGGTAGTTGTTTAATACTATGCTCTTTATGATTCAAACAAATTTGAAGTAATTTGATTGAATTATGGGTGTTTTACTAAATGTAATAACTTCTGTTGTCCTCTGGGGTCAAAAAGACCCCGCAGCACAAAGTTTACATACTGCTTGGCAAAACATCTTTGATCATGTTTCTTTGATGTGTGGGGTCAAGCAATGGTTATGACAACAACAACAACAAAAAAAGTATTTTCTCACAGGTGTTTGGGCATTTCACATTTTAGTCTGAGAGAGACAGGCAGCACAATGAGGAGGCAGAAGTTTTATAATGCACAGGAGGCTTGCAAGATAATTTTTGAAATAAAAGAAAATAATGACCAGGAGGACAATGCTGCACATAATGAGGATGAATCAACTGATGAAGAGGGTTCAGGGTCAGAAGAGGAGGAACATAATGATGAGGTGATAGATCCAACATACAGACAGCATGCTACTTCTTCCTCCGAAGATTCCCCCACATCTCCTGCTGCAGAAATGGAAGATGATTATGAATATAAGGAAATGGATGAACGTGATGATGACGTAGAATCTGAAGCTGGTATGGAAGAAGTGTCAGAAGTGGAGCACTGCACCTATTATGATGAAGAATTATTATTTATTATTTAAGAATCAACAGATGAGGTAGAATCTGAAGTTGAAATGGAAGAAGTGTCAGAAGTGGAGGACATCATCTATTATGATGAAGACGAAGAATCAACAGATGAGGTAGAATCTGAGGAAGAGGACCCAGCTGAGATGGAAGAATATTTCCAGTCAAAGGATGAAACATTGATCTGGTCTTCCATCCCTCCCAGTGACCGACGACGCATGTTGACAGCAGAGAGAGATACAAGCCACCATGGTCCAACTGCATATGCAAGGTCTCGGATTGATGACATAAAGTCCACTTTTGACCTGTTTCTGCCAAAGCCTATTGAAGACGCAGTGCTGAGCATGACAAACAAGGAGGGGCAACGCGTTTATGGCAACAAGTGGAGAAAGATGGATCAAATGGATTTGCAGGCATATGTGGGTGTGTTGATTCTTGCTGGCGTGTACCGATCTAGTAAGGAAGCTACATCTAGTTTATGGCATGCCGAGTCTGGTAGGACAATTTTCCGTGCTACCATGACACTCAAGATGTTTCATAAAATCTCAAGAGTGATTAGATTTGATGATAAAGCCACAAGAGAAAATCGCCGTGCACGAGACAAACTTGCTCCCATTCGAGATGTATGGGACAAGTGGGTGTCTCTCCTGCCGTTGATGTACGATCCAGGTACTGATGTGACTGTGGATGAGCGCCTGGTCCCCTTCAGAGGTCGCTGTCCATTCAAACAGTACATCCCGAGTAAACCAGGGAAATATGGGATAAAAATATGGGTAGCATGCGATGCCAGGTCTAGCTATGCATGGAACATGCAGGTATACACTGGCAAACCGGCTGGTGCGCAGTCAGAAAAAAATCAGGGCATGAGAGTTGTCCTTGACATGACAGAAGGTCTCCGGGGGAAAACAATCACCTGTGACAACTTTTTTACTTCACATGCTCTTGGCTTGCAGCTGCTGAAAATAAAGCTGTACATGGTGGGAACAGTACGGAGGAATAAGCCTGAGCTTCCCCCTGCTCTGGTGTCAAAAAAGGACCGGGCACGGTTCTCATCGAAGTTTGCCTTCACCGAGACCCATGCTCTAGTGTCATATCACCCCAAAAAACAGAAAAATGTTCTTCTGATGAGCACTCTGCATCGGGATGCTGCTGTGAGCAACAGGGATGACAAAAGGCCCAAAATCATTGAAGATTACAATCACAACAAAGGTGGTGTTGATAACCTTGACAAAGTTACCAGTGTGTACACGTGCAAAAGAATGACAGCCCGTTGGCCACTCGTTGTCTTCTACAACATTCTCGACGTGTCTGCATACAACTCTTTTGTCCTATGGTCTGAAATCAAGACAGCCTGGAATCAGGGAAAGTACAACAAGAGAAGGCTCTTCATGGAGGAGCTTGGGCGACAACTGGTGATACCTCACATCAAGCGACGCAAGGTTATTCCCCGCACGTCAGCCACTGTCAAATTGGTTAAGGAGATCCAGCAGGTCTCCTCCAGCTCTACCTCTGCAGCAGCTCCCCCTCTCCCAGTTCCCTCATGCCGACCAGCCCTTCCTCGCCCATTACCCAAAAGGAGTAGGTGCAAATTCTGCCCTCGCCGAAGTGATTTCAAAACATCCAAAATGTGCCAAAAATGCAATGCATACATCTGCAAAGATCACGCCATTACTACCTGCCTCGCATGCAACTGAGGGCTCATTCAGACTAAAAAGTTAGGTTTTGAAGTTGAAAATGTTTTGGAAATGAATTATAACATGTGTTATATGTCAGGTAATAAGTTGGAATAAAGTTGACTGAAAAGTTGAAACAGAGAAGTGATTGTAAATGTATACTGTATGCTTTATAAACAGTCAAACCAGGCGGGGTCATTTTTGACCCCAGAGGACAAAAGGTGTGATTATGGGCTGTCATTAATAAAAATAAAATGATTCAAAAACAGCATCCTCACTAAACTTTTACAAATACCACTCAGTGATAAGTCAAATAGTCAAAATAATAATAGGTCAAAATAATTCATAGTTTCATTGTATTTTTACTTAAAAACAGGGTATACTTTTATGTAAACAAGGTCTATTGGCTCTAAATTCCAAAACAAATGAAAAAAATTATAGTAATGGGTTGAACAGAAGTAAGACTAAAGATGTAACACAGAATTGATTGAAAATGTATACTGTATGCTTTATAAACAGTCAAACCAGGCGGGGTCATTTTTGACCCCAGAGGACAAAAGGTGTGATTATGGGCTGTCATTAATAAAAATAAAATGATTCAAAAACAGCATCCTCACTAAACATTTACAAATACCACTCAGTGATAAGTCAAATAGTCAAAATAATAATAGGTCAAAATAATTCATAGTTTCATTGTATTTTTACTTAAAAACAGGGTATACTTTTATGTAAACAAGGTCTATTGGCTCTAAATTCCAAAACAAATGAAAAAAATTCTAGTAATGGGTTGAACAGAAGTAAGACTAAAGATGTAACACAGAATTGATTGAAAATGTATACTGTATGCTTTATAAACAGTCAAACCAGGCGGGGTCATTTTTGACCCCAGAGGACAAAAGGCGTAAGGCATTTGGGAGGACAACACGATAAACATTTGATTTGGTCCTATTCTTTAACTTAGATTTTTGGTTGAGATGGAGACATAAATCCAACATATAAATTATGAATTTGTAAACAACCTTGAATTAAAAACTTAGGCTGCAGGGATTGGGGTAGGGGAGAGAAAGAAACGTGGGATATTTATATATGGGCCCATTCTGGATGGAGAGCTCTCAGCTCTGTTTGGTAAGCTGTGCGCTCATGATATGCTCTTATCTATTCATTTGCAGGGGTTTGGAGTCGGTCACGCTCTGCTGTACAACAGACAGTTTAGTTTGAGTTGAGTCGGATCTCTATCTATCTATCTATCTATCTATCTATCTATCTATCTATCTATCTATCTATCTATCTATCTATCTATCTATCTATCTATCTATCTATCTATCTATCTATCTATCTATCATCTATCTATCTATCTATCTATCTATCTATCTATCTATCTATCTATCTATCTATCTATCTACCTCTCCTCTCCTCTCCTCTCCTCTCCTCTCCTCTCCTCTCCTCTCCTCTCCTCTCCTCTCCTCTCCTCTCCTCTCCTCTCCTCTCCTCTCCTCTCCTCTCCTCTCCTCTTATCTTATCTTCTCTTCCCCTTATGGTGGATATCAAGTGATCTGGAGCAGTGCTTGCAATAGCCTTACACTTCAATTTTCTATTAGTTTACAATTCTAAACTTGGCGAAAAGGGAATCGGAACAATATCAAATAAGGAACATCACATTCTCTCGCCCTCGGCTCGCAGGCCTGCTCCTGCCCATGTGAAATACATAGGCATACTAGACCACTAGTCTAGTCAGCGAGTGGTAACTTTCCACCCACCGGTGCTGGATCAAGGTGAGAGCGTTTCTCTGTGGTGGATCGCATAACTGTGCAGTTGTGCTCAGTTTTAGTAGGCCCAATCTTGTGTTTACTAATTTACTTACAACACCCCTCTCATTTTATCTCTCTCTCTCTCACACACACCTGTTGTAGGCTAATTATCCAGTACAAAGAAATGCACTCTGTTCACAAAGGTTACCGAATCTTGTCCGATGCTTAGGCAACTTATCACATAAGGAATTCATTTATTTTCTTAGCCTGCAAATGCTTTATTATAAAGGTGATTTTTATATTTTGCTGGCACAAAAAAGCAAAGTTTGGTAAAAATGAATTATGTGGATCATGTTTGATAAAAATGAATTATGTGGATCATGGTCATGCTTAAGCAAACAAACTATGAAAGTAAATAAGTGGCTACAATTTACACTTTTTTAGTTAATGAAATTGTTTTTAGAAAAGGGGTGTTTAAAGTCTAGGTATCTTATTTTAATTTAAAAAATAAAATATTGAAACAAAACGGCATTGCACATCTCACTATTAATATCCTCACTATGATGAGGTTTTTATGTAAGATCCCTCTTTTCATTGTCATGCCAAATCATGTCCAAATTACTGTGTAACTCAATGAAGATACACTACCGTTCAAAAGTTTGGGGTCACTTAGAAATGTCCTTGTTTTCGAAAGAAAAGCACTTTTTTTGTCCATTAAAAGAACATCATTGTCACGAACGTCAGGGAGAGACCAAGGCGCAGCGTTGAATGCGTACATATTTATTAATAGAATGATAACACGATCAAAACAACGGACGATAACGTGACGTCTACGGTTTAAACACAAACCAACACGAACAAGAAACCACAAACACAAAGTGAAAGACAGACAGTTAAATATGGCTCCCAATCAGAGACAACCAGCTGACACTCGTTGCCTCTGATTGGGAGTCACTCAGGCCAACATAGAAATACAAACATAGAATACACACCCTGGCTCAACATAACAGTGTCCCCAGAGCCAGGGCGTGACAGTACCCCCCCCTAAAGGCGCGGACTCCGACCGCGCCAACTAAATACCACAGGGGAGGGACCGGGTGGGCACTCCGCCTTGGCGGCGGATCCGGCTCCGGGCCTGATCCCCACTCCCTCTCCAACCCCCCAAAGTACCCCTGGTCCGGTCTGGCCCCGCTGGCCGGAGCTGGACTGCACACTGATGGAGCGGATTGCTCTAGCTCCGGCGTAACGCATCTGACCGGTGCCGGACCAGGCACCAGTGGAACAGGCACGGGCCGTGCCGGACCGACGACGCACACCACTGGCTTGGTGTGGGGAGCAGGAGCGGGCCGGACAGGGCTGACGAAACGCACCACAGACTTGGTGCGGGGAGCAGGAATGGGCCGGACTGGGCTGGCGACGCGCACCACAGACTTGGTGCGGAGAGCAGGAACGGGCCGGACAGGGCTGACGAAACGCACCACAGACTTGGTGCGGGGAGCAGGAATGGGCCGAGCCGGGCTGACGAAACGCACCACAGACTTGGTGCGGGGAGCAGGAATGGGCCGAGCCGGGCTGACGAAGCGCACCACTGACTTGGTTCGGGGAGCAGGAATGGGCCGAGCCGGGCTGACGAGACGCACCACAGACTTGGTGCGGGGAGCAGGAATGGGCCGGACTGGGCTGGCGACGCGCAGCACAGACTTGGTGCGGAGAGCAGGAACGGGCCGGACAGGGCTGACGAAACGCACCACAGACTTGGTGCGGGGAGCAGGAACAGACCGGACCGTACTGGGGACACACACCACTGGCCCTACACCGGGATCTGGAACGGGCCGGACCGGACTGGTAACACACCCCAGTACCTCTCGCTGTGCCTCTCCACCTTCCATCCCCTCTTCGACCAGTGGCCCCCGTAACCTGGCGGCCTCCTCTGCCAACCCGCTGGACCGCTCTATCGCGGCCTCCTGCTGCCCCGACGTCGTGAGCCCCCCCCTAAAAATTTTCTGGGGGTCTCTCCTCCCCGTGGGCCAGGCCTCTATCGTTTTCGCCCAACTCTCGCTCCTCTATCTCCAACTCCCGCTATTCAGCTCCTCAATGGGCTTGACCCAGTCGAAGCTCTTCCTCAACTGTTCCCAAGTCCACCCTCTCTGCTCCTCACTAGGCTTGACCCAGTCGAGGTTGCCACGGAGATCTGCTAGCGATGGCTCCTGGACACGCTGCTTGGTCCGGTTTTGGTGGTTTCTTCTGTCACGAACGTCAGGGAGAGACCAAGGCGCAGCGTTGAATGCGTACATATTTATTAATAGAATGATAACACGATCAAAACAACGGACGATAACGTGACGTCTACGGTTTAAACACAAACCAACACGAACAAGAAACCACAAACACAAAGTGAAAGACAGACAGTTAAATATGGCTCCCAATCAGAGACAACCAGCTGACACTCGTTGCCTCTGATTGGGAGTCACTCAGGCCAACATAGAAATACAAACATAGAATACACACCCTGGCTCAACATAACAGTGTCCCCAGAGCCAGGGCGTGACAGTACCCCCCACTAAAGGCGCGGACTCCGACCGCGCCAACTAAATACCACAGGGGAGGGACCGGGTGGGCACTCCGCCTTGGCAGCGGATCCGGCTCCGGGCCTGATCCCCACTCCCTCTCCAACCCCCCAAAGTACCCCTGGTCCGGTCTGGCCCCGCTGGCCGGAGCTGGACTGCACACTGATGGAGCGGATTGCTCTAGCTCCGGCGTAACGCATCTGACCGGTGCCGGACCAGGCACCAGTGGAACAGGCACGGGCCGTGCCGGACCGACGACGCACACCACTGGCTTGGTGTGGGGAGCAGGAGCGGGCCGGACAGGGCTGACGAAACGCACCACAGACTTGGTGCGGGGAGCAGGAATGGGCCGGACTGGGCTGGCGACGCGCACCACAGACTTGGTGCGGAGAGCAGGAACGGGCCGGACAGGGCTGACGAAACGCACCACAGACTTGGTGCGGGGAGCAGGAATGGGCCGAGCCGGGCTGACGAAACGCACCACAGACTTGGTGCGGGGAGCAGGAATGGGCCGAGCCGGGCTGACGAAACGCACCACAGACTTGGTGCGGGGAGCAGGAACGGGCCGAGCCGGGCTGACGAGACGCACCACAGACTTGGTGCGGGGAGCAGGAATGGGCCGGACTGGGCTGGCGACGCGCACCACAGACTTGGTGCGGAGAGCAGGAACGGGCCGGACAGGGCTGACGAAACGCACCACAGACTTGGTGCGGGGAGCAGGAACAGACCGGACCGTACTGGGGACACACACCACTGGCCCTACACCGGGATCTGGAACGGGCCGGACCGGACTGGTAACACACCCCAGTACCTCTCGCTGTGCCTCTCCACCTTCCATCCCCTCTTCGACCAGTGGCCCCCGTAACCTGGCGGCCTCCTCTGCCAACCCGCTGGACCGCTCTATCGCGGCCTCCTGCTGCCCCGACGTCGTGAGCCCCCCCCTAAAAATTTTCTGGGGGTCTCTCCTCCCCGTGGGCCAGGCCTCCATCGTTTTCGCCCAACTCTCGCTCCTCTGTCTCCAACTCCCGCTATTCAGCTCCTCAATGGGCTTGACCCAGTCGAAGCTCTTCCTCAACTGTTCCCAAGTCCACCCTCTCTGCTCCTCACTAGGCTTGACCCAGTCGAGGTTGCCACGGAGATCTGCTAGCGATGGCTCCTGGACACGCTGCTTGGTCCGGTTTTGGTGGTTTCTTCTGTCACGAACGTTAGGAGAGACCAAGGCGCAGCGTTGAATGCGTACATATTTATTAATAGAATGATAACACGATCAAAACAATGGACGATAACGTGACGTCTACGGTTTAAACACAAACCAACACGAACAAGAAACCACAAACACAAAGTGAAAGACAGACAGTTAAATATGGCTCCCAATCAGAGACAACCAGCTGACACTCGTTGCCTCTGATTGGGAGTCACTCAGGCCAACATAGAAATACAAACATAGAATACACACCCTGGCTCAACATAACAGTGTCCCCAGAGCCAGGGTGTGACAATCATATTTATCAGAAATACAGTGTAGACATTGTTAATGTTGTAAATGGCTATTGTAGCTGGAAACTGCTGATTTTTTAATGGAATATCTACATAGGCGTACAGAGGCCCATTATCAGCAACCATTAGTCCTGTGTTCCAATGGCATGTTGTATTTGCTAATCCAAGTTTATCATTTTAAAAGGCTAATTGATCATTAGAAAACCCTTTTGCAATTATGTTAGCACAGCTGATAACTGTTGTGCTGTTTAAAGAAGCAATAAAACTGGCCTTCTTGAGACTAATTGAGAATCTGGAGCATCAGCAATTGTGGGTTCGATTGCAGGCTCAAAATGGCCAGAAACAAATAACTTTCTTCTGAAACTCGTCAGTCTATTCTTGTTCTGAGAAATGAAGGCTATTCCATGAGTGAAATTGCCAAGAAACTGAAGATCTCGTACAACGCTGTGTACTACTCCCTTCACAGAACAGCGCAAACTGGCTCTAACCAGAATAGAAAGAGGAGTGGGAGGCCCCGGTGCACAACTGAGCAAGAGGACAAATACATTAGAGTGTCTAGTTTGAGAAACAGGTGCGTCACAGGTCCTCAACTGGCAGCTTCATTAAATAGTACCCGCAAAACACCAGTCTCAACGTCCACAGTGTAGAGGCGACTCCGGGATGCTGACCTTCTAGGCAGAGTTGCAAAGAAAAAGCCATATCTCAGACTACCCATCTTAATCTTTTATTTTTATTGGCCAGTCTGAGATATGGCTTTTTCTGAGGCTGGTAACTAATGAACTCATCCTCTGCAGCAGAGGTAACTCTGCGTCTTCCATTCCTGTGGCGGTCCTCATGAGAGCCAGTTTCATCATAGTGCTTGATGGTTTTTGCGACTGCATTTGAAGAAACTTTCAAGGTTCTTGACATTTTCCGTATGTCTTAAAGTAATGATGGACTGTCGTTTCTCTTTGCTTATTTGAGCTGTTCTTGCCATAATATGGACTTGGTATTTTACCAAATAGGGCTATCTTCTGTATACACCCCCTACCTTGTCACAACACAACTGATTGGCTCAAACACATTAAGAAGGAAATACATTCCACAAATTAACTTTTAAGAAGGCACACCTGTTAATTGAAATGCATTCCAGGTGACTACCTCATGAAGCTGGTTGAGAGAATGCCAAGAGTGTGCAAAGCTGTCATCAACACAAAGGGTGGCAATTTGAAGAATCTCAAATATAAAATATATTTTGATTTGTTTAACACTTTTTTGGTTACTACATGATTCCATATGTGTTATTTCATAGTTTTGATGTCTTCGCTGTTATTCTACAATGTAGAAAATAGTAAAATATAGAAAAACCCTTGAATGAGTAGGTGTTCTAAAACCTTTGATCGGTAGTGTATATACAGTGGGGGAAAAAAAGTATTTAGTCAGCCACCAATTGTGCAAGTTCTCCCACTTAAAAAGATGAGAGAGGCCTGTAATTTTCATCATAGGATTTTTAATGAATTTATTTGCACATTATGGTGGAAAATAAGTATTTGGTCAATAACAAAAGTTTCTCAATACTTTGTTATATACCCTTTGTTGGCAATGACACAGGTCAAACGTTTTCTGTAAGTCTTCACAAGGTTTTCACACACTGTTGCTGGTATTTTGGCCCATTCCTCCATGCAGATCTCCTCTAGAGCAGTGATGTTTTGGGGCTGTCGCTGGGCAACACGGACTTTCAACTCCCTTCAAAGATGTTCTATGGGGTTGAGATCTGGAGACTGGCGAGGCCACTCCAGGACCTTGAAATGCTTCTTACGAAGCCACTCCTTCGTTGCCCGGGCGGTGTGATTGGAATCATTGTCATGCTGAAAGACCCAGCCACGTTTCATCTTCAATGCCCTTGCTGATGGAAGGAGGTTTTCACTCAGAATCTCACGATACATGGCCCCATTCATTCTTTCCTTTACACGGATCAGTCGTCCTGGTCCCTTTGCAGAAAAACAGCCCCAAAGCATGATGTTTCCACCCCCATGCTTCACAGTAGGTATGGTGTTCTTTGGATGCAACTCAGCATTCTTTGTCCTCCAAACACGACGAGTTGAGTTTTTACCAAAAAGTTCTATTTTGGTTTCATCTGACCATATGACATTCTCCCAATCCTCTTCTGGATCATCCAAATGCACTCTAGCAAACTTCAGACGGGCCTGGACATGTACTGGCTTAAGCAGGGGGACACGTCTGGCACTACAGGATTTGAGTCCCTGGCGGCGTAGTGTGTTACTGATGGTAGGCTTTGTCACTTTGGTCCCAGCTCTCTGCAGGTCATTCACTAGGTCCCCCCGTGTGGTTCTGGGATTTTTGCTCACCGTTCTTGTGATCATTTTGACCCCACGGGGTGAGATCTTGCGTGGAGCCCCAGATCGAGGGAGATTATCAGTGGTCTTGTATGTCTTCCATTTCCTAATAATTGCTCCCACAGTTGATTTCGTCAAACCAAGCTGCTTACCTATTGCAGATTCAGTCTTCCCAGGCTGGTGCAGGTCTACAATTTTGTTTCTGGTGTCCTTTGACAGCTCTTTGGTCTTGGCCATAGTGGAGTTTGGAGTGTGACTGTTTGAGGTTGTGGACAGGTGTCTTTTATACTGATAACAAGTTCAAACAGGTGTCATTAATACAGGTAACGAGTGGAGGACAGAGGAGCCTCTTAAAGAAGAAGTTACAGGTCTGTGAGAGCCAGAAATCTTGCTTGTTTGTAGGTGACCAAATACTTATTTTCCACCATAATTTGCAAATAAATTCATGAAAAATCCTACAATGTGATTTCCTGGATTTTTTTTCCTCAATTTGTCTGTCATAGTTGACGTGTACCTATGATGAAAATTACAGACCTCTCTCATCTTTTTAAGTGGGAGAACTTGCACAATTGGTGGCTGACTAAATACTTTATTCCCCCACTGTAAAACGTTTGTAGATGTAACTTAATTAGATTATATATTACTTTTGATAAATGACTAAATATTAGATCAACTTACCTCAGAATCGTTTTGTTAGAGTGACTTAAAAAATTTAGATGAGACCAATACAATCTTTAGTTGAGCAAGAGTAGTGATATTTTTTGTAGCTTGGCCTGATATAACTTTGGTAGACTTTCAATACAATTGTTGGCTCTGCTCCAGTACTCCTTCAACACAGGGCTTTCAGGTGGTTGAATGATTTTTTTCCTCCATGTTTATAATGTGGATTGTCCATTTCATGTCCTGTTCAAAGGTAACCCCCAGGAATTTGGCTGTTTTCTCTGTTTAGAGATTTTGCCCATACAGTTTTACGGTGAGTGGTAACTTAGATTTTCAATTGTGTGTTTTGCATAAGAGGATACACTCTATTTTTGTTGGGTTGAGTTGGATTCGCCATGTGTTGGACCCTTTTTCAATTTTGTCTATGCATGTTTGGAGCTTCTTCGCTGCTTGTTGTGGGTGCATGGGTGATGTCCAATAGCAGAGGTCATTGACAAATTGGAACACATTCCCGACTGTAAGGGCAGGGGAAGAAATATCAGATATGTAAATTAAAAACAGGAGTGGACTCAGGACCGCACCTTGTGGGGCTTCGGCCTCGGGTGTGAAGGGAGTGGAGAATGATGGACCAACTTTAACTTTTATTATCTGGTGGGTGAGAAAGCTCTGGATGATCTTTATTGTTTGTGGGGGGAACTTGAGTTTGTTGTCCTGGAGCCGGTAGGTGTCAAAGGCCTTCTCGATGTCAAAAAACACGGCAAGTTTTTTGTTGTTGTTGTTAAAATTTCTTAAAACACCTTCTACAAATGTTGTCCATTGCGGATCTCCCTTTTCTATAACCGGCTTAATGAATGTCTAGAATCTCCGAGGCCTCTATGTGTTCACTCAGTCTCTTGTTAGAAATGCTTTCTAAAAAGTTTCACCAGGTTGCATAAAAGACTGCTGGGTCGATAGCTTGTGAGATTCTGTGGGTCTTTTCAGGTTGCTTGATCATTGTCAACAGTGCCGACATCCAGGGTGTGGGGAAGTGGCCGGTTAGGAGGCAGGCAGAGAAGAGCTGACCCAGCAGGTTCAGGTAATATTGTGGAGCTTCTTTGAGGAGCCTCTCATGGGGCTTTTACCTTTGTCACTTTTATATGGGTCTTGAGTTCTTCTGGTGTCACTGGTTCTGTAAGTGTCACATGATCTCAGTATATATACATCTGTTCTGAAAAGCCCCAGGGTCTGCAACACCATTAACCAAGGGGCACCACCAAGCAAGCGGCACCATGAAGACCAAGGAGCTCTCCAAACAGGTCAGGGACAAAGTTGTGGAGAAGTACAGGTCAGGGTTGGGTTATAAAAAAATATCAGAAACTTTGAACATCCCACGGAGCACCATTAAATCCATTAATAAAAAATGGAAAGAATATGGCACCACAACAAACCTGCCAAGAGAGGGCCAACCCCCAAAACTCACGGACCATGTAAGGAGGTCATTAATCAGAGAGGCAACAAAGAGACCAAAGATAACCCTGAAGGAGCTGCAAAGCTCCACAGCGGAGATTGGAGTATCTGTCCATAGACCCACTTTAAGCTGTACACTCCACAGAGCTGGGCTTAACGGAAGAGTGGCCAGAAAAAAGCCATTGCTTAAAGAAAAAAATAAGCAAACACGTTTGGTTTTCACCAAAAGGCATGTGGGAGACTTCTCAAACAAGAAGAAGGGACAGAAATTTAGCTTTTTGGCCATCAAGGAAAACGCTATATCTTGCGCAAACCCAACACCTCTCATCAACCCGAGAACACCATCCCCACAGTGAAGCATGTTGGTGGCAGCATCATGCTGTGGAGTTTTTCATCGGCAGGGACTAGGAAGCTGGTCAGAATTGAAGCAATGATGGATGGCGCTAAATACAGGGAAATTCTTGAGGGAAACCTGTTTCAGTCTTCCAGAGATTTGAGACTGGGACGGAGGTTCACCTTCCAGCAGGACTATGACCCTAAGCATACTACTAAAGCAACACTCAAGTGATTTAAGTGGAAACATTTAAATGTCTTGGAATGGCCTAGTCAAAGCCCAGACCTCAATCCAATTGAGAATATGTGGTATGACTTAAAGATTGCTGTACACCAGCAGAACCCATCCAACTTGAAGGAGCTGGAGCAGTTTTGCCTTGAAGAATGAGCAAAAATCCCGGTGGCTAGATGTGCCAAGCTTATAGAGACATACCCCAAGAGACTTGCAGCTGTAATTGCTGCAAAAGGTGGCTCTACAAAGTATTGACTTTGGGGGGGGGGGGGGGGTGAATAATAATGCACACTCAAGTTTACTGTTTTTTAGTCTTATTTCTTGATTGTTTAACAATAAAAAATATTTTGCATCTTCAAAGTGGTAGGCATGTTGTGTAAATCAAATGATACACAGCCCCAAAAAATCAATTTTAATTCCAGGTTGTAAGGCAACAAAATAGGAAAAATGCCAAGGGGGGTGAATACTTTCACCACTCTATGTGTTATATAAATGCCAATCTAATGACTTTTTAGGCTATTGCAAAATTAGTGCCTGTCATATGTGTTCCCCCGAATCCCCCCTACCCTAATTGAGTGTTAATTAGCCGACTATTTCATACGATATACAGCCAAAATATTAACTGGCAGCAGTAGGCTACATCTGTGTCAGTCAGGGGCGGTGTGTTCATTAGGGCGATATGGGCGACGCACTGCCAAACGGGAAAAGGAAGGGATTTTTTTTCTAATCAATTATATCACGGCAACAGTAGTTATCAGTGTTCTAATCTAGATGTCTGATCTGCCACTAAATGTCCAATCAGGCTAAAGTCGTGCTTCAAATGGCCCCGCCCGTTTTGGGGCGATTTCAGTCAGGTTGAAAATCGCCCCAGAAGTCTCTCATAGACTCTCATGTAAAATCTTTTTTTTTTCAAATATCAGAGCTTTTAATACAATCTCTATGGGTTCCGGGAGGGCTTGCACTTACGCGCTTTCGTCATACGTAACATAACCATGAACATAACTAAGAAAAGAGCGGGTAGCAGCGTCAATCAATTCACGTACTACTGTCAAGATGGCTAGCGTTCAGTGCAACTCGATTGTCTCTTTGAAAGAAGTTCATTTTTGTCGGCGAACAAATCAAGATAAATTGGCAACGAAACAATTAGGACCTCCCAGACAAAATTTTATAATTCAACAGGTTTCTACTAAAGGGGGAAAGTCCTACACCCGAGGATTTTCCAAAAATTGGTACGAACGAAAAACCTGGCTAGCAGGCTGCGATGTAGCTAATGCAGTCTTCTGCTACCCCTGCTTACTCTTTCACCCTGAAGGCGGGTTCATTGGGTTCATTTGACCAGCCCACCGTGAGAGAGGCATCTGGCTACGTGAGGATGCTACATGATGAAGATTTTATTTTTTTCCTGGGGCTTTTTCACAAAATCATGCCCCACGTCGACATTCTGTACCAGAAGCTACAGAAGAAGGACATCGATGCTGTCTTCATCAAACGTGCCCTCGACAGCTTCACAAGCAGTGTGCAGGCCATAAGGTAAGATTAAACAATATCATTCGATCTTTCTCAAAGCAGAGCTTTATTTGAAAATATATGCATGAAAGGAGACTGCATTTGTGTTTGAAATTACATTATTCTCATTATATATGGCCAGTGGTGTAATCTAGCTTATTTTATATACTATGTGTACTGTACAGTGGTGCTCATAAGTGTATGAACACATTCTAAAGTTGACTAAAAAGAGGAATAAAAAAATAAAAAAATCATCTTTTGGAAATTGATCTTAATGACTTAATTAAAAAAATTGGAAAATCCAACCTTTAAGGACACCAATTTTCTTTTCTTTTTTATTCCTCTTTTTAGTCAACTTTAGCATGGGCTCAGAAGCTTATGAGCACCACTGTATACTGTGCTGAACATCCAGGCTATGTGAGACACAAAGGCTAACTTAAACACTAAAGACTTTATGCATCCCTGCCCATTTTAAGTGGAACTGAAGTATTTGTACTATACATGGATACATTGCATATACCTGTGCATCACATAGACAACAATACTGTACAAAGCCAACAAACACATTGGTCTGTTTGCCTTCAGGGACTCCTCTCAACAGCAGCTGCAAGAAGCAACAGGAGCCAAAAGACCCAGAACAGGTTTGAGAGAAGAGGAGAAGCAGAGGCTGTCTGAAGAGGTCTGCAACACCATCCTGGATCACACCAAAGAAAGGTTCTCTTTCTCTGGCCACCTTGTGAGTGCTACCTTACTGCAAGCAGACATGTTTGAAAGGTACTGCCATTCATTTCCTGATGAGGCTCTGAATGCCACTGTGAATGCATACCCCATGCTGAGCAAGGCAAAGCTCAAGACAGAACTATCTCTGATCTATGATAATCCTGAATTCAAGGGCTGCTGTGGTGCACTGGCACTGTACCAGGTTCTCATGAGCTACAACCTCCAGGAGACGTTCTCTGAGACTGTGACTCTGTTGAACATCCTCATAACTACTCCCATGACAACAGCTGAAGCTGAGAGATGTTTCTCAACTTTGACACGAGTTAAGACATTCCTGCGAAATTCAATGGGCCAGGAACGTCTGAATGCACTGGCCATGCTTTCCATGGAGAGGGAACTAGTCCTCAGCATGCCTGATTTCAATGAGAAAGTCATTGACCGCTTTGCTTTATTGAAAGAGAGAAGAGAACAGTTTCAGTACAAGTAATGTAGCCTCTCTCTCTCTTTGTCCCTCCCTGTCTGTCTCTTTAACACACACACGCCCAAATCAGTTCACAGTTGATGTTGTTTAAAATAGTTATTTTTCATTTAAAAAAAAGTAAAAAAAAATAAAAAATCTGTTCATGTTCATTTTTACAAATCTATACAATTGACCAGAATATGGTTGTTCATATTTACAAATCTATACAATTGGCCAGAATATGGTTGTTCATTTTTACAAAGCCATACAGATAGCTGTGTTTACATTTTCTAGAAATTATTTTCAAATTCTGTTTTCAGGCAAAATGTCTATCACTGTTCATTTTCACAAATCTATACAAGAGGGCAGAATATGGAAGTCTATAAAAATTTCTTATTACCAATAACTTGCATCAATGTTTTCAGTAGCCTCTATCAAAAGCTCCTGCTTGCTTGTTGTGAATTATGCTCAGGTGCACATATTTCCAATTCAACCATGAGGCCTTTTTGAAGCAAGTAATGTGTATATCAGTATTGACTTATATGCTGCCCCTGTCTTCATGTTGTTGCTGGACATATCTTTTTTAAAATGTGTGTAGGTCACCTAAATCATCAGAAAAATTGCCCCCCCTGAGAATTTTTTCAGGAGCCGCCACTGGTGTCAGTGTGTGTCTTTTTCAGTTTTCTCACTACCTCGATTGCAACAGCAGCTGATCTGTCTGTGCTAAGCCTA
The DNA here is from genome assembly GCF_964263955.1 of Coregonus lavaretus. Classification (NCBI taxonomy): domain Eukaryota; kingdom Metazoa; phylum Chordata; class Actinopteri; order Salmoniformes; family Salmonidae; genus Coregonus; species Coregonus lavaretus. Next base: position 12,157,971 of record NC_140006.1, on the reverse strand, counting down.
GCATAATTTGTCACAATCACAGTCACAGCACTCGGACCAGCAGAACCAGCTGAACTTTGACAAAATAAGTTGGTTAATTTTACACATTTAGTAGCGTTGTGCGCAAGAGGCTTTTTTTTGGGGTCACTAACTTTTTCAGCACCACTTTTCAGTTTTATACGATCCATGATCTTGGCCAGTGCAGTCTCATCAGAGGACCATCCTCCTCTGTGAATTTCATAAAAATTAAAATAGTTATCCTTTTTAGATAAAACTATACTAAATACATTCACGTCAACAATTGATTAAAACCCACTGTTTTGTAATGAAGGTCACAGTAGCCTCAGCAGCACTCTGTAGGGTAGTACAATTGTGTAGCTGGAGGACAGCTAGCTTCGGTCGTCCTCTGGGTACATTGACTTCAATACAAAATCTAGGTGGCTAATGGTTCTCACCCCCTTCCATAGACTTACGCAGTAATTATGACAACTTCCGGAGGACTTCCTCCAACCTATCAGAGCTCTTGCAGCATGAACTGACATGTTGTGGACCCAATCAAATGATCAGAGAAAGAATCTAGTACTGAAAGCGTAAGCTACAGCTAGCTAGCACTGCAGTCCATACAATGTGGTGAGTAGTTGACTAAAAGACAAAAACAATAGTTGAACAGTTTTGAACAAATTATTTTTTTCTAAAATTAAGGAGAAGCAAGAGAGAGAGAGAAAGACAGAGAGAGAGAGAGCGAGAGAGAGAGCTATATTTGTATTGTATTCTTTTAGTTTAGCCTACTCAAACACCCCGCTCAAACAGAGAGGGATGCTATGTTAGCTAGCTGGGTATGGCTATCCAACACTGGAATTCTTCCAAGCCAAGGTAATCATCCTCCCTCATCTTAAACGGCACCGACCGCCACTTATCTTGGCTGACTGATGACAGAGTCAGAGTGGGTCTCTTTGCTTTGAATGTGACGTTGAATGCGAATTTGTGCAACCTTAGCTCAGCTAATCAGAAAACCCAGCCGGGGGCCGGCCATTGCCCACTGATCAGTCAAATGCTCATTATATATTATTATAGTAGGCATGTTGTGTAAATCAGAAGTTTGATTTTTTTCGTCAATTTCGACCAGCACACAAACTAAAATATTTTTCTTTGATGAGTTTATGGAGGTGGGGCGGAAGCTGTTGTGAAGGTGGCTTAGTGGTGGTGAGTGATATTGTATCATCTTGGGCCTTGATGAAGATCCTCCCCAACCCCTCTGTCAGCTGATCCTGGGGGTCCTTTGGGGCTTCTGTGATGTATTGTGTTTTTCTTCCCACTCATTCTCTGAATTCCTCCCAGTCAGCTTTTTTGTAGTTGTGTTTCTTTTCAAATCAAATCAAATCAAATTGTATTGGCCACATGTGCCGAATACAACAGGTGCAGACATTACAGTGAAATGCTTACTTACAGCCCTTAACCAACAGTGCATTTATTTTAAATAAAAAAGTAAAATAAAACAACAACAAAAAAGTGTTGAGAAAAAAAGAGCAGAAGTAAAATAAAATAACAGTAGGGAGGCTATATATACAGGGGGTGCAGAGTCAATGTGCGGGCAATCTTTTGGGGGGGAATCTGGTGGAGCTGAAGGGAGAAAGAATCGAGAATGGCGAGGTGGTCACTGCCTACATTGTGGCTGACAGAGAAGTTGAGGAGTTTTGAGGCCAAGTCAGGGGAACAGAGCATGAGGTCAAGGATGTCAGTGGAGGACTTATTGCTGTGGATGTAAAAAAGGAACAGAGTAGCAGCAGCGTATACTGTATGATGAGTGTGAAAATATGTGCACATGTGCGTCAGCATGCATGTATGTGTGTGTGTGTGTGTGTGTGGGTTTGTGTGAGAGTGTCGTGTGGATTTGTGTGAGTGTGTTGGTAAAGTATTGTGAGGATGCATAGGGTCAGTGCAAAATAGGGTCAATATAGATAGTCTGGGTAATCATTTGATGAACTATTAAGCAGTCTTGTGGCTTGGGGACAGAAGCTGTCTTGGAGCCTGTTGGTCCGAGACCCGATGCCGGACGGTAGCAGGGAGAACTTGCCGGATGGTAGCAAGAAGAACAGTCTATGGCTTGGATGGCTGAAGTCTTTGGCAATTTTTCAGGTCTTCCTCTGGCGCTTTGCGGTCAAGGGCGGTGCAGTTGCCTTACCAAGCGGTGATGCAGTCAGTCAAGATGCTCTCAAGAGTGCAGCTGTAGAACTTTTGTGAGGGCCCATGCCAAATCTTTTCAGCCTCCTGAGGGGGACGAGGCGCTGTTGTGCCCTCTTCATGACTGTGCAGGTGTGTGTAGACCATGGTAAATCTTAAGTGATGTGGATGGTGAGTGACGTGTTGTCAATGATGTCTCTAAGGAGTTTCGCGGAGTGGTTGGTGGTATTACAGTTAAAATCTGTGTGTTTTGCATTAAAGTCTACCATGATCAAGGTGGGGTTGCTTTTTTGGGTGAGGGTGTTTAAAAGTTTATCAGATGGGTATTTTCCAGGTGGGCAGTAGACTGATGCAACCACTAGTTTGGTGTGGTGGTTGATGTTGATTTTGGCTGTTACATACTCGTTGTTGTTGGTGTCAGCTTCTGTGAGGTTAAAAGGGATTTCATTGTATTCAATATTTTTTCTCACCAGGAGTGCCACGCCTCCTCGGTTGCCTAATGGCCGCTCCTTCCTAATCATATTAAAACCTGGCACCTGGAATGTAGTATTTATTGCCAAAAAACGTTTGGTTGATGGAAGCAATTGTCACACCCTTTTCCCTCATTAGCTTGCCTCTAATGCCTCTTATGTTGATATGTAAAAAGGGGTTTGGAAGGGGGTTATGACTAAAATGGAAGCTGGACGGGAGTTCAAAGGTTAAAAGGTGTTAAAAAAAGGCTGTTTTCCAACTTTTCTCTGACCATTATTTTTATCAATTTTTTTATGTACCTGCTGCTCACCTTCCCCCTCCCTTCACGTTTCTTACGTATCTTTTGCTCAACCTCCCCCTCTCTTCACGTTTCTTACGTATCTTTTGCTCAACCTCCCCCTCTCTTCACGTTTCTCTCTGTACTCACCCTCTTGCAAACCCTCAACCAATATGATTGCCATGATCAGGTAGCCTATGTCTCTGCCTCATATTTTCGAACAGCCAAAATAAAAATCCTGCGTCTATTTGAATGAAGAATAATAAATTGTTAATAAAATAAATCTATTTTGTAGGCTAGTTTAGGAGCTAGGCTACAACCTTCTGTCTGTTGTAACTAAGGATATTGCATTAGCAGAAGCAGGAAGCAGTCTACACATTGCATTGGGGCAAAACAATCTGCGTTTTAACCACACGTTTACATTTGTCATGATGTAATATTTATAATTATGCTGCCATATCGCAGCCTGAGGGGTTGAGTCCTCCACGATTTCATAGACAGTACATTGAAATTCGCTAGAGTAGCTGTTCCACCTCAGGGCAGCCTAAATGTGTAGCCGGTAACCAGAGTTTAACAGTGGGCGAGTTCGTTTTGGATGGCCCAGTGCCTAATGCTATTTGTCATATCGTAGCCTGAGTTGCTGAAAAAAGAACAGTACTACTTTGAACAGCCTGCCTCCTGCTTAGCCAATGTTTGAAAAAACATGGCGATGAAAATATTTAATATAAAAGGTCAGAGAAAAGTTGGATCCACAGCCAAAACACGGTAAGAGACTTGGGTTGGATTAAAGATAGATGGGAAAACTGGTATTAAAGGGTTTAAAAGTTGGTTTCTTCAAAGGCCCAGTGCAGTCAAAAATGAGATATTCCTGTGTGTTATATACACTCAGTGGCCAGTTTATGTAGTACAGGGTCAGACCTCCCTTTTCCTCCAGAACAGCCTGAATTCTTCGGGGCATGGAAACTTCGCTCAATTGGTATCAAGGGACCTAACATGTGCCAGGAAAACATTACCCACACCAGTACACCACCGCCACCAGCCTGTACCGTTGATACCAGGCAGGATGGGGCCATGGACTCATGTTGCTCACTGTAAGGGTTAGTGTGAGGTGTGACCCAGGTGCGGTGCAGGTTAGACAGTAGGCAGTAGGCAGAGATGGTAAAACAAGAAACTTTACTGATGGTCCCGAAGCCAGGATACAAAATAACGGACTTTACACGAAAAAGAAAGGTGGAGCAAATAAGACTTAAAAAACAGGCAGACAGTCAAAAATATTAAATACTAACTACGACTGAAATAATAAATAAACACAGTAAGTTACTTAATTGTTACCCAGAAATGATTTGATATTGAGATAAAAAAACTTCTGCATTGGACCTTTAAATATGCCTTCTCGCACTCTCCAGATAAAAAAAATTGATTTCCTCACGTGTGCAGATGTTTCAGCTCCTCCTGTAGGTGAGTGAGGTTGTTGGTTCCTCCGAGGGGCTGGGAGCTGGGAATGTTTGATGTTCTGGATAGGTGGTGGTGGTGAGGGCTATGTAGGTGGGGCAGCTCCTTGAGGCTGAGGAAGGCCCTCCTCCACAATTAGCACATTTGGTGTCTTTTTTTGTCTTTTGTGCACTCTTTATGGTGGTGGTTCTCCCCAAATCACAGACACCTCACCTGGTTTTTGCACTGGATGGAGATGTGGTTACATTTTTAAACATTGCTAGACTGCGGTGTGTGAGTTTGCCTTTTCCACTCTGTGGAATTCTTCTTGGAGGTGGATTCTTATGAACGTGGTGGGGAGTTGTGTTTGACTGCTATAATCCTGTTTTTAACGCTTTTATGTTTTCTTTCCCCAGCTCTGTGCTGATATACTAAACTGGGATTGAGGTATGGAGCACTTTGATGATGACTTGTTTTGTCAGTCTCTCCTGTGTGTATCCATCCCTCCTCTGCTGGGCTAGACTGCATGATATAACTGTGAACCAGCTAAGGCATCCTCAGGCCAGGGAGTGAGGTGCCTGCTCAGTGATGGGATAATCTCTTGTGTTATTTATCAATGATGACGGGTGTGATGGAGTGGAGGGATTGACCAGGGGTACCGTTTGGTGGGTGTGGACCAGAGTCGGGGTTGGGTTTAAATTCTCTGTATCTTCCTCGGTTACTGGTTACCACTTCTGCAAAGGTGATTTCTGGTCTGTGGCAAAGCCAAGTAGGCCTAGAAAAACCTTGAGCCACTACCTGGGCAAAACCATTGCCTCAACAAGCAGGGGTGCACATAAATCTGATTTATAAACTGAAGACTATAAAGTTGAACACATAATATTTACAGGACTTTCTCAATCAAATCGTTATACATTTTAAATGTGAGAAATCTCATTAAATAAAAGAGCTAGCAATAGCAAATGGGGAGGAGGACTTCATAGTTATAGTCTAGCCTACACATGTTTAACACCAGCGGTGTATTAATTAGTCGGATTCCATTGAAAAACGTTTTGTCTGTTGCAAAACGTTTTGCAACGGAAACCGTTTACTCCAAACCAAAAACGTTTTGCAATGAAAACAAGAGTTTATATTGGACAGCTTCAGGTAGGTCCCTCACCATTTGTGTTCCTTTTGCTTTGTTTGCTTCTATTTCGGTTCCTAGAGTAAACGGTAAGTGGTTTCTGTTGCAAATAACGTTTGGCAACAGATGAAATGTTTTGCAACGGAATCCGACTAATTGCTACACCCTAGTATAAATACAGTGGCATGTTTTAATGTCGGCTAGCCTGCAGCCTACCAGCGTTTTGATCAGTCAGTTTACTTTCCTGTGGACATTTTGTCTCAAATTTTCAATGGGATGAGGACCAACCAAGTGGACAACCGGCAGAGTACGTACAAATGACTATTTATTCAAAATTCTACAATACAAGGCACCTTAGCAGAAAATGCTAGCTTGCTATTAGGTCAGGAAGCATGCAATGTCTTCAAGAGGAGAGTGGGGCTCGTTCTTGGGAGCGAGTGTGACAGGCACGCCTGTCGCCATCATCACACCTCATGGGCAACTGAACTCAGCTCATACATTCAAATTAACTCAACTGACCCTTACCGGAAAATATGTGCACATGCACCAGCCCAGGGCAGTGGAGTTTATCTGTAGAGTAGCTTAATCTATGGCATAGAGTAGCGTACAGATAAATTCCACTTTCAATTTGGAGAAGGTAAACACATTTGAGTGACAGGTCAGTTAATTTACCAACCACAGACACAGAACTCAAATGAAATGGTGGAATTTCAATATTATGTGCCTTTAGATTTACATAAAAAGTCTTCTCTTCACTCTGTTTGACTGAGAGGTAAAGACCCATGTGTGCGAGAAGTCTTCTCTCATGTGAAGCGCTGTCAGTTTGCAGCAGGTTCAGCTCAAGACAGGGTAGAGGAGCTAGTCCGAGGCCCATTAGGTGATTTATGTGTGTGTGTCCACAGCCTTTCAAAGATCAGCTGCACACACACACACACACACACTTTGGTCCTTAATGAGGCAGCTGATACTAAATGCTCCCTTGGGGATACCACCACTTACTGCCATGCTCCTTAACCGTGAGCATGAGAGAGGCACGTCCACAGAAAGGGACGAGCCCCCAGCTTTTAGGATAATTTCACTTTCATATACTGGAGCCTGAAAGGCATGGTATAGGATCATCATCCCTATACCATGGGGGGGGGGGGGGGGCTTTCTAAATAATGCTAATTTAACCATTCTCCTATTTGTTTAAAATGCAATTTGTACTATTACAGTGGTAAATATGAAAATATAACCTTTTTCCAAATGAAACGAACACCCCCACATCTGTCTCATTGTTAAAACAATTTTTTCCCATGTGGCTGCACTTGTCATCGCGGGACAGTGCCGTATTTCAGCCCCTTTTCAGGTGCCCCGACTTATTTTTCTACTAAAAAGGTCCCTTTGTCAGCAAGATGCATCAATTCATTCAGGCTACAAGAGTGTAGACCTAATGACAATCGCTGAATGTCATTACACTTGTTGGTGTTTTGTAACAGATATCTCTTTCCATTCATCAAATGGCTGGGTACACAGTGCACTCTAGAGATGCTGTAATTATTTTGGAGTGCGCAGGTAGCCTACTTTTTGAAGTGATTTGTTTAACAATCAGATGAAAACATCATGACTGTTTATGTTCATGCCACAGTAGAAGGTAATAAAATGGTTTACCGTTAAATGACTTGTCTTTAATATTGCGCCCATAAAAACGTTTAATAGGGGGTCCTGTGAAAAAAAAGACCCCCCCCCGAATGTCACGGTATATTTTGCGCTCTGTCTAGAGGCCTAGTGTGAGAGACAGATGGACAGAGCGCACGTTTGAATGAACAAACAAATGTGTCACAGTGAGCACACACACACACACACCTGCTCCTGCAAGTTGAGGGGGAAATATATTTCAGACAGATGACATGATAACAGAATAATTTCATGCCTCAGTGATTTCCCCTGCAGCCTACTCGCAGGCAGTGTGGGTGTGTGTGTGTGCGTGTGTGTGTGTAGTCCTCTCACAAGATGTATATGCTAGGGGCCAGAATATTTTTCGATCTAGAAAGCAGATGCACCACAAACTGTTATGAGCAGGTATAAAATCTCAGTACCAACACTAGCTGTCAAAGCTGTTATTGTTATATCACAATGCTCAATAGTGATGTCACTCCCTATATGAAAACATGCTATAGAGTATACCACATGTGTCAAACACATTCCACGGAGGGCCGAGTGACTGTGGGTTTTCGCTCCTCCCTTGTACTTTATTGATGAAATAACACCACTAATTAGTAAGGAACTCCCCTCACCTGGTTGTCTATGTCTTAATTGAAAGGAAAAAACAAAAAACCTGCAGACACTAGGCCCTCCATGGAATGAGTTTGACACCCCTGGTGTATACTATGGTAGGAATACTATACTGTAGTATTCACTGTAGTGTTTTTGCGGACTTTACTGTAGTATTCACTGTAGTATACTGTAGTATTTACAGTTTACTATAGTATATAAACACTGTAGTAAAAAAAAAAGTAGTATATACTAAAGTAATTACTGTAGTGTTTTTAAGGACTGTATCATACTCTAGTGTTTCTGCAGACTGTAGTATACTGTAGTATTTACAGTAGTATTTCTGGGGACATTACTGTAGTATTTACTAAAGTGTTTTTGTTTTATTATTTTTGACATAGAAATTTGGGGCTTGCTCCTTGAAGAAACCTACTGTAGAAATGCTAAACCTTTCCATAACCTGTAGGTAGGTATGTAGGTAGGTAGGTAGGTAGGTAGGTAGGTAGAACTAGGTTCTGAACTGAGAGTTCAGAGCTTCTGCTCTTTTCTATAACCTGTAGGGAACAAAATATATGGTGTACACTTGGCATGTATGTTTCTCACAGGTGGCACAAATTGGGACATGGGGGAGGGGAATGGGCAGGATATATACAAATTAAATACTGTGGTATTTACTATAGTTAAAAGAATGTAGTGTTTTTGTGGACTGTAGTGTTTTTGCGGACATTTCTGTAGTATTTATAATAATAATAATAAGCCACTTAGCAGACGCTTTTATCCAAAGCGACTTACAGTCATGCGTGCATAAATTTTTGTGTATGGGTGGTCCCGGGGATCAAACCCACTACCCTGGCGTAACAAGCGCCGTGCTCTACCAGCTGAGCTACAGAGGACCACAGTGATTACTACAGTGATTTTTGTATATACCAAATTCTATACTAAGTACTACACATTAGAGGGATAATACAGTGTGTAGTAGTGGAGGCTCATTAGAGGAGGAAGGGGAGGACCATCCTCCTTAGTGAATTTCATAAAAATGGTAAAACATTAAAAAAGTTATTGTTTTTAGATCAAATAAATATAATCACGTCACCATATAATTGATTAAAACACTCTATTTTGTAATGAAGGTCTGCAGTAGCCTCAACAGCACTCTGTAAGGTAGCACCATGGTGTAGCCAGAGGACAGCTAGCTTCCGTCGTCCTTTGGGTACATTGACTTCAGTACAATACCTAGGAGGCTCATGGTTCTCACCCTCTTCCATTGACTTACACAGTAATTATGACAACTTCCGGAGGACGTCCTCCAACCTATCAGAGCTCTTGCAGCATGAACTGATATGTTGTCCACCCAATCAAAGGATCAGAGAATGGGTCTAGTACTGAAAGCATAAGCTACAGCTAGCTAGCAATGCAGTGCATACAATGTGGCGAGTAGTTGACTCAAAGAGAGAGAAAGACGATAGTTGAACACTTTTGAACAAATTGATTTCTTCCAAAATGAAGGAGAAGCAAGAGAGAGATAGAGAGAGATTTCGTCATTTGTTTTCACTTTCAGTTTCACTTACTTAGCTAGCAAATGCTGCTAGCTAGTTTAGCCTACTCAAACACACTGCTCAAACAGAGGGATGCTATGTTAGCTAGCTGGCTAAGACTATCCAACACAACAATGGAACTCTTCCAAGTCAAGGTACGCCTTTGGTTTTACTAATGTATTGCCACCGGGGCCTGCCGGTGTAAGTGCTAAACTGCTCACTGACTGTACACTGTAGCGTTACTGCATGATTGTAGTGAGTTTACTAATGCGTTAGTTCTATTAGTTATGTTGACTATGGCGTTACTTTAACTAATATGATGTAGGCTGTGTGTAGCGGTTATGTGGTTTGGCTTGGAAAAGTTTTTTCGCCTGGTCACAGCTGATGGGTTGTGCATTGAAGTCCACAAGCGAAGGGACAAGGTGAGAGGAGGAGAGCGAGAATGAATACAGCTTACAGGAGGAGAGAGCATTGATGGGAGAAGGAATACAACTTGGATGCTATGAAAGTGAACTGTGTTCACGCATGATCATGGGTGTATTCATTCCGCCGATTCTGTTGAAAAACGTTTCTTAAACGGAAGCAAACGGAACAAAACGGAGATAAACATACCTGAATTTGTCCAATAGAAACTCTTGCTTGCAACTGTTGGACTAATGATTGCACCCTACTGTATATCAGCTAGATACAGGCAAGAGTGTGCACGGCAGTATTGAATGTGTCACTGTCTGTCCATGTGTCACCTCACATTTTTTATCTCGACCTGTGTGCACCTACATTGTAAACTTTCATTAATAGGCTAGGTTGTAGCAACCTCATGATGGGTATATGCAGTGGCGATTTTAGCATGTAAACCTTGGTGGGGCAAAAAACTTTTGAAAAATGGGATGCATGCCAGCAAAGCCACTACACAACACAACACGAAACAATACATTAATTGCACTATAATGGTGACAATCAGTGCCCACAAACTGTTAGGGCCTACATAAAGCTGTCCCAACAGCAGAGTCCCAACAGCAGTCCCAACACCTTACCACTGCTACACCTGGCTATCAGCTGAGCCTATTCTGGCAGCGAAACAGTTAATTCAGCCTCATTTACTGCCTTTAAAAAAAACATAGCTGATATGGCTGACTTGCTTAAACAAATGTGGTTTCTACTGACAATTGAGATGTACAAACTATGGCATAAGGGGACGACAAGCGACAAGAGGCAATCCGTAATATTGACTAAGACATTAATGAGCGAGCTAGGACGGATGTAGTCAATACAACTATTTGTTCAGCACTTTTGAAATGTACACTGACAGAATTCAGAACATGGGCCACTCTTACAGTGTTCTCCCTGTACACCAAGTCAGAACTGTAGGATAAATAAAGGGGGCATATAAGTACACAATTAAATAGAATATTCAAAAATTACATTTCTCTATAGTACGCAAGTATAAACACCATGGGACCACGCAGCCGTCATACCGCTCAGGAAGGAGACGCGTTCTGTCTCCTAGAGATGAACGTATTTTGGTGCGAAAAGTGCAAATCAATCCCAGAACAACAGCAAAGGACCTTGTGAAGATAATGGAGGAAACAGGTACAACATTATCTATATCCACAGTAAAATGAGTCCTATATCGACATAACCTGGAAGGCCGCTCAGCAAGGAAGAAGCCACTGCTCCAAAACCGCCATAAAAAAGCCAGACAACGGTTTGCAACTGCACATGGGAACAAAGATCGTACTTTTTGGAGAAATGTCCTCTGGTCTGATGAAACAAAATTACCATCGTTATGTTTGGAAGAAAAAGGAGGCACTTGCAAGCCGAAGAACACCATCGCAACCGTGAAGCACGGGGGTGGCAGCATCATGTTGTGGGGGTGCTTTGCTGCAGGAGGGACTGGTGCACTTCACAAAATAGATGGCATCATGAGGAAGGAATATGATGTGGATACATTGAAGCAACATCTCAAGAAATCAGTCAGGAAGTTAAAGCCTGGTTGCAAATGGGTCTTCCAAATGGACAATGACCCCAAGCATACTTCCAGAGTTGTGGCAAAATGGCTTAAGGACTTCAAAGTCAAGGTATTGGAGTGGCCATCACAAAGCCCTGACCTCAATCCTATAGAAAATATGTGGGCAGAACTGAAAAAGCGTGTGCGAGCAAGGAGGCCTACAAACCTGACTCAGTTACACCAGCTCTGTCAGGAGGAATGGGCCAAAATTCACCCAACTTATTGTGGGAAGCTTGTGGAAGGCTACCCGAAACGTTTGACCCAAGTTAAACAATTTAAAGGCAATGCTACCAAATACTAATTGAGTGTATGTAAACTTCTGACCCACTTGGAATGTGATGAAATAAATAAAAGCTGAAATAAATCATTCTCTCTACTATTATTCTGACATTTCACATTCTTAAAATAAAGTGGTGATCCTAACTGACCTAAGTCAGCGAATTTTTACTAGGATTAAATGTCAGGAATTGTGAAAAACTGAGTTTAAATGTATTTGGGTAAGGTGTATGTAAACTTCCGACTTCAACTGTATCTCCCTGGCATATTACGTCATTTATGCAGCAGTATACAAGACATCTATCTTATCTATAATTTCTCTTCATTATTTCTCTTCATATGACAAGGATTAAAAAGGATTTGCCAGTAGATTGTCGACTTGATTCATGATGATGTCTGCTAGCTAAGATTTTGAAAGTATGATGTTGACATGATCAGTCCAATCAAAGCTACTGTAGATAATGTGATTTGACGTCATTTTATCTGTGGCCAATGACCTTGAGCCTTCTTGGATGGGCACTTCTAATGTAACTCTATGGCAGCACCCAAGGGGCTTGAATTTTCGAGCTCTACTCTTAGACTTGGCGGTGACGTAGTGTCCCCATGAGTGACAGAACACTGAGCCAATCACGGCGCAACTAGAGAACATTACCAACCCCGAAGCTCTGTATTTTCCGCTGGCTGCCTCACCACCACAAAAGCACTGAGCTAGGCTGAAACACCTGCATTTTGGAGCTGCCTTACTCAAGAAAGCAAAAAAGAGACCATGTTTGTATGCAGCTTTATTAACTCAATGATAACTTATTATTTTATTTTTTTTACATTGTTTGCAAACTCATATGTGACATGTATTCATGCCAAAATAACATGCAAAACAGGCAAGACCCCAAAAATATGTAAATTTTTTTATAAATTTTTTTTGCTAAAAATGTGGGGCTTAAAACAGAACACTGAGCCAATGAATGACGGGTCGCCACTGGGTATACGGAAATTGTGAGTATCATGTAGTAGCCTAAACTGTAACACCCTGGCTCTGGGACTCTATATGTTGAGCCAGGGTGTGTTCTTTCTATGTGGTGTATTTCTATGTTGGGAGTTCTAGTTTGTTTATTTCTATGTTGGCCTGAGTGACTCCCAATCAGAGGCAACGAGTGTCAGCTGTGGCTGGTTGTCTCTGATTGGGAGCCATATTTATACTGTCTGTTTTTCCCTTTGTGTTTGTGGGTTCTTGTTCCGTGTTGGTCTATGTTACCTAGGACGTTACGAGTCGTTTGTTGTTTTTGTTTACTGTCCGTGTTTATCGCTAATGATAAATAAACATGTTCGTTCATCACGCTGCGCCTTGGTCCTCCTCTCTTAACGACGATCGTGACAGAAGAACCCACCATACAAGGACCAAGCAGCGTGTCCAGGAGCAGGCAGACTGGACATGGGAGGAAGCGCCGGGAAAGGAGATGGAGAGGTTGGCGATGGCCCAGGTGGGCAAATCGTGGTCCTGGGAGGACATGCTCGGGGGCAAAGGGCCATGGGCTAGGATTAAGGCCCTGGCGAGAGAGGAGCAGCGGCGTCAGCAGTGTCATCGTCGGACGGACGAGAGGCAACCCCAAACATTTTTTAGGGAGGGGCACACGGCATGGGCGGCTGGGCAGCAGGAGGCTGCCACAGGGCGATTTGGAGAGGAGGCCACCGGGTTTTGGGGGCCAGAAGGCAGGTTGGCGGAGCCTGGATGGAGAGCAGAGCCAACTCCCCGTACTCAGGCATGGCAGCATGAGACTGGGCAGGTTCCGCGGTATGCGGAGCTGCGCACTGTGCCACGAGTGGTCCGGCATAGTCCGGTACGTCCTGTGCGAGCACCCCGCACATGTTTTGCGAAGGTGGGCATGCAGCCAGGACGGAGTGTGCCGGCTCAGCGCTCGTGGCCTCCAGTGCCTCTCCTCGGTCCCGGATATCCTGCGCCAGTGTCACGTGCTGTTATGCCAGTACGGGTACACAGCCCTGTACGTCCTGTGCTGATGCCTCACACAGAGTGTGTGAAGGTAGGCATTCAGCCAGGACGGGTTGTGGCAGCGCTTCACTCCAGGTCTCCTATCCGTCTCCACAGCCCGGTCCGGCCTGTCCCTGCTCCACGCACCAAGCCTACGGTGTGCGTCGCCAGCCCGGTCCGGCCTGTCCCTGCTCCTCGCACCAAGCCTACGGTGTGCGTCGCCAGCCCGGTCCGGCCTGTCCCTGCTCCTCGCACCAAGCCTACGGTGTGCGTCGCCAGCCCGGTCCGGCCTGTCCCTGCTCCTCGCACCAAGCCTACGGTGTGCGTCGCCAGTCCGGTCCGGCCTGTCCCTGCTCCACGCACCAGGCCAGGGGTGCGCATCGTCACCCCGGTCCGGCCCGTTGCTGCTCCACGCACCAAGCCAGGGGTGCGCATCGTCAGCCCGGTCCGGCCCATTCCTACTCCTCGCACCAAGCCTACGGTGTGCGTCGCCAGCCCGGTCCGGCCTGTCCCTGCTCCTCGCACCAAGCCTACGGTGTGCGTCGCCAGTCCGGTCCGGCCTGTCCCTGCTCCACGCACCAGGCCAGGGGTGCGCATCGTCAGCCCGGTCCGACCCGTTGCTGCTCCACGCACCAAGCCAGGGGTGCGCATCGTCAGCCCGGTCCGGCCCGTTCCTACTCCACGCACCAAGCCAGGGGTGCGCATCGTCAGCCCGGTCCGGCCCGTTCCTACTCCACGCACCAAGCCAGGGGTGCGCATCGTCAGCCCGGTCCGGCCCGTTCCTACTCCACGCACCAAGCCAGGGGTGCGCATCGTCAGCCCGGTCCGGCCCGTTCCTACTCCACGCACCAAGCCAAGGGTGCGCGTCGTCAGTCCCGCACAACCCGTGCCTGGGTCACCGGTGCCTGGTAAGGTACCGGTCAACTGCTCCACTACGGAGCTGAAGCTAACCGCTCCTGCTAAGTCCAGTTCAGCTCCAGCCAGCGGGGCCAGACCGGACCAGGGGCGCTATGGGGGGTTTATTGGAGGGTGGTGGGCAAGACCGGAGCCAGAACCGCCGCCGAGGAGGAATGCCCACCCAGCCCTCCCCTGTTTTGCTTTAGTTGAGGCGCGGTCGCAGTCCGCGCCTTTAGGGGGGGGTACTGTAACACCCTGGCTCTGGGACTCTATATGTTGAGCCAGGGTGTGTTCTTTCTATGTGGTGTATTTCTATGTTGGGAGTTCTAGTTTGTTTATTTCTATGTTGGCCTGAGTGACTCCCAATCAGAGGCAACGAGTGTCAGCTGTGGCTGGTTGTCTCTGATTGGGAGCCATATTTATACTGTCTGTTTTTCCCTTTGTGTTTGTGGGTTCTTGTTCCGTGTTGGTCTATGTTACCTAGGACGTTACGAGTCATTTGTTGTTTTTGTTTACTGTCCGTGTTTATCGCTAATGATAAATAAACATGTTCGTTCATCACGCTGCGCCTTGGTCCTCCTCTCTTAACGACGATCGTGACATAAACCAATCGCTGTTACATTGAATTGGGTGAATGGATAATGAATGACAGTCATCCAATACGCCGTAATAGAGATAAGGTCATGAAAAAAAGAAATCGTCCTCCTTCATCTTAAACGGCACTGACCGCCACTGGTGCGTAGTATCCAGTGCCTATACAGTGTAGTATACAGTGCGTGAGGTTGCCCAGGCAGAGAGCTCCTGTATATATTTTTAAATATTTAATCACTTGTAGGTGTTTTTTGTTTAAATCTTTTTACTTTCTTTTTGGTTTTGAATAGCCAAATGTGTATAGAGCTGGTCTGGATTGCATCTATTTGTTTAATTCCCGTGAATTAATGGCAAATCAGCTTTCTCAAGATAGCTAGCTAGCGATGCTATCAAGCTATTTAGTGTGTGTATTTTGATTTGAAAACACCAGCCTATGCATGCATGGCGAGCTGGCAGTGACAATTTCATCGGTCAGGAGGTTTCCTCCGAAGTTCTGAGCAGGCTGTCATCATAATCCTGAGTGAGTGGAGAGCTCAAAAACGAAATTCATCTCATTCTACAAGACCATAGAGTCCACCGCTATGGAGAAGTCGCAGTCGGACGGCAGGGACGGCGAGGCGCCAGTGAGACGCCTTCAATGGAGAGTGAACTGTTGCTCATCCCCCCCCTGTTGACCTCCCTTTCCTCAAGCCCTATTGACTATCGCTCCATCTGTTGGAGGCTTGAAACATTCAAATCTTTCAACTCTGGCTGAAAAACTTAGTCCAGACCTACTCTTATCATATACAGTAGCTGTTTTATTTGATTCTTGATTGTTTGCCTTTTTCATGAGCTTTGAAATTATTTTTGTAATGAATAGTGCTATAGAAGTGGAATAAATAAGAATTATTAGTAGTATAGTATTCTACAGTATACTACAGTTTACTACATAACATAAGTACTATAGAATTCCATAGTAAATGGTAGTATTTTTTTATATGGTTGTTCTGACATTGTGATGAATACTGAAATCCAGAATTTGAACATTATGTAACAATTGGGACATTGTGACATCATTGTAGAACTTGTTTGCTGGCTATTGAAGGGTTGTTATGACATCATAATGCACAGATTCATAAAATCAAGCATAATTTTAGCAAAGGTTCTATTGGTCATGTCACAATGCATGCAACATCAATGGAGCTGCTGAAATATCACTATGCAAATCAAATGTGTTCCATACTGACTAAGCGTGTGTGTGTGTTTCTGGTGTATGGCTCGCTTCATGCTTTAAAGCACCTGGAAAGCAGCAGCTAATTATACATGCAAATTGCAATCAGAGCTGATCTGAGAGAAATGATAATTACTCCATTATGGCACCAAACTGTGTGTGCCTTTGTCTGTGTGTACAAGGTTGTGGGTGTGTTGCTAATGTCACCAGCCCTCAGAGGGTGAAATACAGTGGGGGAAAAAAGTATTTAGTCAGCCACAAATTGTGCAAGTTCTCCCACTTAAAAAGATGAGAGAGGCCTGTAATTTTCATCGTAGGTACACGTCAACTATGACAGACAAATTGAGAAAAAGAAATCCAGAAAATCACATTGTAGGATTTTTAATGAATTTATTTGCAAATTATGGTGGAAAATAAGTATTTGGTCACCTACAAACAAGCAAGATTTCTGGCTCTCACAGACCTGTAACTTCTTCTTTAAGAGGCTCCTCTGTTCTCCACTCGTTACCTGTATTAATGGCACCTGTTTGAACTTGTTATCAGTATAAAAGACACCTGTCCACAACCTCAAACAGTCACACTCCAAACTCCACTATGGCCAAGACCAAAGAGCTGTCAAAGGACACCAGAAACAAAATTGTAGACCTGCACCAGGCTGGGAAGACTGAATCTGCAATAGGTAAGCAGCTTGGTTTGAAGAAATCAACTGTGGGAGCAATTATTAGGAAATGGAAGACATACAAGACCACTGATAATCTCCCTCGATCTGGGGCCCACGCAAGATCTCACCCTGTGGGGTCAAAATGATCACAAGAACGGTGAGCAAAAATCCCAGAACCACACGGGGGGACCTAGTGAATGACCTGCAGAGAGCTGGGACCAAAGTAACAAAGCCTACCATCAGTAACACACTACGCCGCCAGGGACTCAAATCCTGCAGTGCCAGACGTGTCCCCCTGCTTAAGCCAGTACATGTCCAGGCCCGTCTGAAGTTTGCTAGAGTGCATTTGGATGATCCAGAAGAGGATTGGGAGAATGTCATATGGTCAGATGAAACCAAAATAGAACTTTTTGGTAAAAACTCAATTCGTCGTGTTTGGAGGACAAAGAATGCTGAGTTGCATCCAAAGAACACCATACCTACTGTGAAGCATGGGGGTGGAAACATCATGCTTTGGGGCTGTTTTTCTGCAAAGGGACCAGGACGACTGATCCGTGTAAAGGAAAGAATGAATGGGGCCATGTATCGTGAGATTTTGAGTGAAAACCTCCTTCCATCAGCAAGGGCATTGAAGATGAAACGTGGCTGGGTCTTTCAGCATGACAATGATCCCAAACACACCGCCCGGGCAACGAAGGAGTGGCTTCGTAAGAAGCATTTCAAGGTCCTGGAGTGGCCTAGCCAGTCTCCAGATCTCAACCCCATAGAAAATCTTTGGAGGGAGTTGAAAGTCTGTGTTGCCCAGCGACAGCCCCAAAACATCACTGCTCTAGAGGAGATCTGCATGGAGGAATGGGCCAAAATACCAGCAACTGTGTGTGAAAACCTTGTGAAGACTTACAGAAAACGTTTGACCTGTGTCATTGCCAACAAAGGGTATATAAAAGCCTATTCCCCCTCAGGAGACTAAAAAGATTTGGCATGGGTCCTCAGATCCTCAAAAAATTCTACAGCTGCACCATCGAGAGCATCCTGACTGGTTGCATCACCGCCTGGTATGGCAACTGCTTGGCCTCTGACCGCAAGGCACTACAGAGGGTAGTGCGTACGGCCCAGTACATCACTGGGGCAAAGCTCCCTGCCATCCAGGACCTCTATACCAGGCGGTGTCAGAGGAAGGCCCTCAAAATTGTCAAAGACTCCAGTCACCCTAGTCATAGACTGTTCTCTCTGCTACCGCACGGCAAGCGGTACCGGAGTGCCAAGTCTAGGTCCAAAAGACTTCTCAACAGCTTCTACCCCCAAGCCATAAGACTCCTGAACAGCTAATCATGGCTACCCGGACTATTTGCACTGCCCCCCCACCCCATCCTTTTTACGCTGCTGCTACTCTGTTAAGTATTTATGCATAGTCACTTTAACTCTACCCACATGTACATATTGCCTCAACTGCCTCAACTGGCTGGTGCCCCCGCACATTGACTATGCAACGGTACCCCCCTGTATATATAGCCTCCCTACTGTCACTTTATTCTATTGTATATATAGCCTCCCTACTGTCACTTTATTTTTTACTTCTGCTCTTTTTTTTTTTCTCAACACTTTTTTGTTGTTGTTTTATTCTTACTTTTTTGTTTAAAATAAATGCACTGTTGGTTAAGGGCTGTAAGTAAGCATTTCACTGTAATGTCTGCACCTGTTGTATTCGGCGCATGTGACCAATAAAATTTGATTTGATTTGATTTGATTTGATTTATAACAAAGTATTGAGAAACTTTTGTTATTGACCAAATACTTATTTTCCACCATAATTTGCAAATAAATTCATAAAAAATCCTACAATGTGATTTTCTGGATTTTTTTTCCTCATTTTGTCTTTCATAGTTGACATGTACCTATGATGAAAATTACAGGCCTCTCTCATCTTTTTAAGTGGGAGAACTTGCACAATTGGTGGCTGACTAAATACTTTTTTTCCCCACTGAAGATGTCAGAAAACATTCAGAAATCGGAAGTTCAGCACCACAGGGTAAAAGCCAGGGGCCTCAATTGTAAAATGTATCAAAGGTGCTTGTGGACAAAAATACTCAAATGCCCGATGTCCACCAGATGCATATGCTTTTTGTTTTGTCAGATGTCTAGCCCACATTTTCAGTATATGATGCACATGTGCTTCGCTTTTCAACTAGTTTGTGTCGGTGTGTGTACTTCCGTTTGTACCACCGCAGGGTAAAGTAATGCAAGAGTTGAAAATATTGAACCATGCGGTAGATAGAACGCACTGCAGCCTAGTGCGGCACCCCCAACATAGCGTTGCTCCATTGACAATGAATGACTTCCACCGGAACACAAAGAGTTTAATGCATCTGGTGGACATGAGGCATAAACCTTGCATGCAGCAATTTCCCTCAAAGGTTGGTATTTATCACTTTTGAACTTCATGGGAAAGTGTGCCTATCTCCACCGCTCAGACCATGTGTATGCACAACCTCTAGTGGTTGAAGAATTACAATCAAATGCTGTTATTTCGGGGGAAATGGAGGTGTGTGATGCACAGAAATTATAATCATGGTAAACTAATAAAAACATTAAAACAGATGCATTTGCCGTTGGTAAGGAAATCGTATTGCATACAGTGAGGGAAAAAAGTATTTGATCCCCTGCTGATTTTGTAAGTTTGCCCACTGACAAAGAAATGATCAGTCTATACTTTTAATGGTAGGTTTATTTGAACAGTGAGAGACAGAATAACTACAAAAAAAATCCAGAAAAACGCATGTAAAAAATGTTATAAATTGATTTGCATTTTTTAATGAGGGAAATAAGTATTTGACCCCTCTGCAAAACATGACTTAGTACTTGGTGGCAAATCACAGAGGTCAGACGTTTCTTGTAGTTGGCCACCAGGTTTGCACACATCTCAGGAGGGATTTTGTCCCACTCCTCTTTGCAGATCTTCTCCAAGTCATTAAGGTTTCGAGCTTGACGTTTGGCAACTCGAACCTTCAGCTCCCTCCACAGATTTTCTATGGGATTAAGGTCTGGAGACTGGCTAGGCCACTCCAGGACCTTAATGTGCTTCTTCTTGAGACACTCCTTTGTTGCCTTGGCCGTGTGTTTTGGGTCATTGTCATGCTGGAATACCCATCCACAACCCATTTTCAATGCCCTGGCTGAGGGAAGGAGGTTCTCACCCAAGATTTGACGGTACATGGCCCCGTCCATCGTCCCTTTGATGCGGTGAAGTTGTCCTGTCCCCTTAGCAGAAAAACACCCCCAAAGCATAATGTTTCCACCTCCATGTTTGACGGTGGGGATGGTGTTCTTGGGGTCATAGGCAGCATTCCTCCTCCAAACACGGCGAGTTGAGTTGATGCCAAAGAGCTCGATTTTGGTCTCATCTGACCACAACACTTTCACCCAGTTCTCCTCTGAATCATTCAGATGTTCACTGGCAAACTTCAGACGGGCATGTATATGTGCTTTCTTGAGCAGGGGGACCTTGCGGGCGCTGCAGGATTTCAGTCCTTCACGGCATAGTGTGTTACCAATTGTTTTCTTGGTGACTATGGTCCCAGCTGCCTTGAGATCATTGACAAGATCCTCCCGTGTAGTTCTGGGCTGATTCCTCACCGTTCTCATGATCATTGCAACTCCACGAGGTGAGATCTTGCATGGAGCCCCAGGCCGAGGGAGATTGACAGTTCTTTTGTGTTTCTTCCATTTGCGAATAATCGCACCAACTGTTGTCACCTTCTCACCAAGCTGCTTGGCGATGGTCTTGTAGCCCATTCCAGCCTTGTGTAGGTCTACAATCTTGTCCCTGACATCCTTGGAGAGCTCTTTGGTCTCAAGAAGAAGCACATTAAGGTCCTGGAGTGGCCTAGCCAGTCTCCAGACCTTAATCCCATAGAAAATCTGTGGAGGGAGCTGAAGGTTCGAGTTGCCAAACGTCAGCCTCGAAACCTTAATGACTTGGAGAAGATCTGCAAAGAGGAGTGGGACAAAATCCCTCCTGGGATGTGTGCAAACCTGGTGGCCAACTACAAGAAACGTCTGACTTCTGTGATTGCCAACAAGGGTTTTGCCACCAAGTACTAAGTCATGTTTTGCAGAGGGGTCAAATAATTATTTCCCTCATTAAAATGCAAATCAATTTATAACATTTTTGACATGCGTTTTTCTTGATTTTGTTGTTGAATTCTGTCTCTCACTGTTCAAATAAACCTACCATTAAAATTATAGACTGATCATTTCTTTGTCAGTGGGCAAACGTAGAAAATCAGCTGGGGATAAAATACTTTTTTCCCTCACTGTATGTAGCGTAATATCTTTCTTTGACTTGTATCATATGGGCCTAAATCATATTTTCTGACATGACTGGTTTATTCCTGCTACACAACAAATATTAGGCTACCATTTATTCATCACTCATTCAATAGCCAAGCATGCTTGAAAGAAAATAAAACGGTAGCCTACACAGTATGGGTAGGCTACAGTATTGCTGTGCGATAGGAGCGGGAGAGTCTATACCAAGACAGGAGATAGAAACACAATCATATATTGATAAACAAAATATTGAACAACAATTCGTCTTTTGCATAGAAGTGTGGGATAGACAACCAATCATGCAGAATGCGCGGCCAGTGTTTGCAATCGAAATAGGCGACATGCATTTTTTGTTTGAAATATTCTGCCCACACCCCACAAATGTGATCACATTTACTATTGGGATTTATTTTAGAAACTGACATGGCCCAGTTCCAACATTTCCAAATCATACAGCAAATGAGGGTGTTTTTGTTACCATAGAAGGTGAATGGAGGGCATTTTCCAGGTGGGTTTGTAGCGCTCGTTCACGAGCACACTAATAGTATGGCTCTACAATCTCCACTTACGCCAGAATTTAGTAATACATTTACGCACCTTTGATAAATGAGGCCCAGTCCTGGACGATGGATCGTGATATCCTGAACTCCATTTCCCTTATTTGTTCCTGCCCATTATAAGAAGCAGAGTAATTTCAAAGCGAGATTCACAGTATTTATTTTGCCATAAAGGGAACAGGAAACAGCCAGGACCCTTCCAATGTAATTGCCTGTTCAATTATCATATTAATGGGCTGATGCTCTCTCTCTCTCTCTCTCTCTCTCTCTCTCTCTCTCTCTCTCTCTCTCTCTCTCTCTCTCTCTCTCTCTCTCTCTCTCTCTCTCTCTCTCTCTCTCTCTCTCTCTCTCTCTCTCACACACAATTGGACTCTGACTATGATAGCAATCACACACGCAGGCACATACAGTGGGGAACATTCTATAACAATCACACATGAAGAAACCCTAATGTCCCTGCAGGGCCGAAGCTAGCTGCCTTATTGGAAAATGTCTACCAAACATTGAAAACGCCGAGCTACTCACCTTAGTGTGACCCTTTATATGTTAACCAACACTATTTATCAACAAATGAAAATAATAAAATCGTATTTGCCACATACTTTGTAAACAGGTGTAGACTAACAGTGAAATGCTTACTTACGGGTCCTTTTCCAACAATAAAATAGAAATAGTGACACCAGGAATAAATACACAGTGAATAATGAATAACAATAATGGGTAAAAATAACATATACAGGGAGTACCAGTACCGAGTCATTGTGCAGGGGTACGAGGTAATTGAGGTAGCTATAGGTAGGGTTAAAGTGAATAGGCAACAGAGCAGATAATAGACAGTAGTAGGAGCGTATGTAGTGTGTATGTATGTGTGTGTGTGTGTGTGTGTGTTGGGGTGTCAGTGTAAGTATGTGTGAGTGTGTGGGAGTCAGTGCAAGAGAGTTGTGCAGAAAAGGGTCAGAGCAGGTAGTCCGGGTAACCATTTGATTAGCTTTTTAGCAGTCTTGTTTAGCAGTCTTATGGCTTGGGCGTAGAAGCTGTTCAGGGTCCTGCTTGCAGTGCAGTAGCAGAGAGAACAGTATATGGCTTGGCCAGTTGCGGTCGGTGCCGTTTAAGATGAGGGAGGATCATACTTTTTTATGAACATGGCCTTATTTTTATTACAGCATTTTGGATGACTGTCATTCATATTCCATTCACCCAGCTCAATGTAACATCGATAGGTTTAGGCTACTACATGATACTCGAATTTTCCCTGTACCCATCTTGAGGTTACTACAACCTATCATATGAATGAAAGTTTACAACGTAGGTGCACAGGTCAAGAGAATTTTGAGTAATCAAGGTGACAGACAGTGCCACATTCAATACCACCTTGCACACTCTTGCCTGCATCTAGCTGATCTAGGGTGTAATCATTAGTCCAACAGTTGCAAACAAGAGTTTCTATTGGACAAATTCAGGTATGTTTATCCCGTTACATTCCGTTTGCTTCCGTTTAAGAAAGATTGTTCAACAGAATCGGCGCAATGAAGACACCCCTGATCACACACAAACACAGTTCACTTTCATAGCAGCCACATACAAACAGCTCATTGTATATATAATTCCTTCTTGCATCTATCTACTCGCTCTCCTCCTCTCACCTTTTCCCTTCGCTTGTGGACTTCAGTGCACAACACATCAGCTGTCTGTGACCAGGCGAAAAAACCTTTCCAAGGCAAACCTTCATCATGACCGCTAACTGCACACAGCCTACATCGTTGTCATGTCAAAGTCGATATAGCTACTAGAACTAACGCGTTAGTAAACCTGCTTCAATCATGCATTTCAGTATACAGTCAGTAGCAAGCAGTTTAGCAGTTACATCGGCGGGCCCTGGTAGCATTAAATTAATAAAACCAAAAGCTTACCTTGACTTGGAAGTGTTCCAGTGTTGGAAAGCCATAGCCAGCTAGCTAACATCACATCCCTCTCTGTTTGAGCCAGGTGTTTGCATAGGCTAAACTAGCTAGCTTCATTCAATGCTAGCTAAGTAAGTGAAAGTGAAAAAAATATACTACGAAATATAGCTAGTTCTCTCTCTCTCGCTCTTTCTCTCTCTCTCTCTCTTGCTTCTCCTTAATTTTGGAAGAAATCCATTTGTTCAAAACTGTTCAACTATTGTCTTTCTCTCTCTTTGAGTAAACTAGTCACCACATTTTATGCAATGCAGTGCCAGCTAGCTGTAGCTTATGCTTTTAGTACTAGACTCATTCTCATTTCCTTTGATTGGGTGGACAACATGTCAGTTTATGCTGCAAGAGCTCTGATAGATTGGAGGACATCCTCTGGAAGTTGTCATAATTACTGTGTAAGTCTATGGAAGGGGGTGAGAACCATGAGCCTCCTAGGTTTGTATTCAAGTCAATGTACTCAGAGGAGGACAGAAGCTAGCTGTCCCCCGGCTACACCATGGTGCAAATTTTTTTCTGTGATGTACTGGGCCGTACTCACCAATCTCTATAGCGCCTTGCGGACCGGTGCCTTGCAGTTTCCGTGCCAAGTGATGATACAGCCAGTCAATATGCTCTCAATATTGCAGCTGTATAACTTTTTGAGGATCTGAGGGACCATGCCAAATCTTTTCAGCCTGCAGAGGGGGAAGAGGCGCTGTCGTACCCTCTTCACAACTGTGGGGGTTTGTGTGGACCTTGTTCATTTCTTAGTGATGTAGACACCGAGGAACTTGAAGCTCTCGACTCGCTCCACTACAGCCCCATCGATGTGGATGGGGGCGTGCTCGCCCCTCCGTTTCCTGTAGTCCATGATCAGCTCCTTTTATCTTGCTGACGTTGAGGGAGAGGTTATTGTCCTGGCACCACACTGCCAGGTCTCTGACCTCCTCCCTATAGGCTTCCTCATCGTCGTCTGTGATCATGATGGTGTTGGAGTCATGCACGGCCACGCAGTCGTGGGTGAAAAGGGAGGTGTGTGTGTGTGTGTGTGGTGTGTGTGTATGAGAGAGAGAGAGAGAGAGAGAGAGAGTGTGAGAGAGAGAGAGAGAGAGAGAGAGAGGAGGGGTCAGACTGGTTGACTATTATAATGGCTTTCCGACATCTGTGAGCCCTGAGGGAGTTAGCCACAGGCACCATCTGAAACCAACACCAGAAACAGAAGCAGAGGGTGTGTGTGTGTATGCTTCCGTGCGTGTGTGAGTGTTGGACTGGCAAGAAACACAGAGGCATCAGTTAGAGGCCTGTTTGGTCTATTAAATGAGCAGTCTTGTTTCTGCCCTTGTAACACGAGCCAAGGGCTGTTATTGCTAATCTGAATCACATTACTGATCCTTTGCATATAAAAAGAAAGATGTTACAGTGAATGACTTCTGCCTCAAAGTGTATTACACCCCTGATGTGTTTATGTGTGTGTGTGTGTGTGTGTTTGTAACTTCCATTATGAGGGAAACTGAGTGGATTCAAGCTGATAAAAATGTATTGTGAGATGAATATTACTGAGACAAGCAAGTGATGTGTGATTTGTGTTGGACTTTTGTTTTGACACATGGCACACGCTTGTATTTGAGACAGGGGCTGGTAAGGAGCTTCAGACTGGTTGCCACGCTGTAGAGTGTAAAGGGACATTATCCATTCCTGTCAGAGATAGTAAATATGTGTGTGTCCCAGCTTCATCAGTGGTTCTGTAAGAACTTCTACACACCTCTCTGCCATACATCTGTCTATAAATGCATGTACTCACCCATTCTTCTCCCCCTTCTTTTTCCCCCATCCATCTTTTCCCTTGACTTTCCATCAATCTCTACATTGCTTCTCGATTCCTTTCTTTGTCTCTTAATTTTCTCTCTCACTCCATGTCTGTCTCACCCTCTCATCACTCTCTCCATTGCCTTTCTGTCGTTCCATTTTTATCTCTCTCTCTCATGCATCTGTTTCTTCACTGCTCTGCTCATTCTCGCTACGTTTCCTCTCTCAATCACTTTCTCTAAGAATCCACACACACACATTTCCCTCGAAATGTCAGAATATGTGTATGGACAAAATGGGGCAGGTAAATTAATTTTACTGGTGAATAAATGCTATGGGATTCTAATGATGACAGAACTACGTGAGTTTGTATTTTGAATTTTGTGGTCGCACATTGAGATTTGTGGTTGCAAGTACGATTTTCAAATGTGTAATTTAATTTTGCAAGCTTGTATCATGATGTGTGAAAGATTTAACAATGTCGCAAACTTGTAACTTGACATTGTAATACATTCAATAAGATTTGCAAGTGTAAAGTCCATTTATGAGTATGAATATTCTAATGTGAATCAAAAATACACTTGCAGATTTCTGTCACTGTTGACACTTTACCAAGAGAGTAGTAAGCTTGTAAAAAGTTTTGTACGTTTGTAGAAAGATATTTGCAAGTGACAAGTGACATTTGAATGCATTCAATAAGATTTGCAAGTATAATTTATTTTCAGAATTATTACAAGTCCATTACGAGTATAAATATTCTGCTGTGTATCAAAAATACACTTGCAGATTTTGAATCTGCACGTGCTCTGAGTTCTGTCACTGTTGTCATGTTACCAAGAGATTCATAAGTGTGTAAAACATTTTGTAAGTTTGCAGAAAGATATTTTCAAGTGAAAATGTGATTTGCGCTCTGGGGGCAGGACTTTTTACTCCTAACCAATCAGTTCCCTCTGCCAAAATCACAACCACCTAACCATTGTTCCATCAATCAATCAAATCTCAGAAAGTAGCTGCCAACATGAGCAAGAGAGGATAAAGTAAATGAAACGAAAAATAATTGTCTCTTTCATATGTGTTCATCAACTTTTTTGTGTGTGAAAAGGCATGACAGTAGTTTGCTTATCATGTGAAATATAATGCTACATTTCAGACGAACTCCAGACCAGCCATTGCATTGAAAGCCGCTATTGCATTAGCTAGCTGGCCTCTGACATTCATCCTAGCTTTACTAAAAACTGGCTTGCTTTATCAGGAAGCTTTAGATGCTAGGGGAAAACTAATATACATTTGCTACTTAGTTAACCATCTGATTGATGAAGTTGATTATAAATGCCTTTAGCTAACTAGATAGCTAAATTGAAACTGCTAGGGGAAAGTTAGCTAGCTAGCTAACGCCCATCACCATCACTTCAGTATAGCTAATGTTAGCTTGGTTTCTAGAAAATAAAAATAAATGTACATTTGAAGCTATATACATTTTCATTTTTTACATTTTCGTCATTTAGCAGACGCTCTTATCCCGAGCGACTTACAGTTAGTGAACGCATACATGTTTTTTTGTTTTTTTTTTCATACCGGCCCCCCGTGGGAAACGAACCCACATCCCTGCCGGCCAAACCCTCCCCTACCTTGGACGACGCTGGACCAATTGTGCGCTGCCCATGGGTCTCCCGGTCGCGGCCGGCTGCGACAGAGCCTGGACTCAAACCAGGATCTCTAGTGGCACAGCTAGCACTGTAATGCAGTGCCTTAGACCACTGCGCCACTCTGGGAACTTCTACACACCTCTCTGCTAGACTTGTTACTGACTTTTGAACACTTGTCAAACTACTTCATTCCACTGCCTGTTCAATGATTAATTGGGGACTGAAACATTTGGCAAGAAAAATGCCTGTCCCAATTTCACTGCAAATAGACTATTAGGCTGGTTGGGTATCATTTGGCTGATGTGCACATTTACAGTACCAGTCAAAAGTTTGGACACGCCTACTCATTCAAGGGTTTTTCTTTATTTTGACTATTTTCTACATTGTAGAATAATAGTGAAGACATCAAAACAATTAAATAACACATATGGAATCATGTAGTAACCAAAAAAGTGTTAAACAAATCTCAAATTTGGACTAATCAGACCAAAGGACAGATTTCCACCGGTCTAATGCCCATTGCTCGTGTTTCTTGGCCCAAGCAAGTCTCTTATTATTATTGGTGTCCTTTAGTAGTGGTTTCTTTGCAGCAATTCGACCATGAAGGCGTGATTCACGCAGTCTCCTCTGAACAGTTGATGTTGAGATGTGTCTGTTACTTGAACTTTGCGAAGCATTTATTTGGGCTGCAATCTGAGGTGCAGTTAATTGCCGATTTCTGAGGCTGGTAACTCTAATGAACTTATCCTCTGCAGCAGAGGTAACTCTGAATCTTCCTTTCCTGTGGCGGTCCTCATGAGAGCCAGTTTCATCATAGCACTTCATGGTTTATGCGACTGCACTTGAAGAAACTTTCAAAGTTCCAGAAATGTTCCGTATTGACTGACCTTCATGTCTTAAAGTAATGATGGACTGTCGTTTCTCTTTGCATATTTGAGCTGTTCTTGCCATAATATGGACTTGGTCTTTTACCAAATAGGGCTATCTTCTGTATACCAACCCTACCTTGTCACAACACAACTGATTGGCTCAAACGCATTAAGAAGGAAATAAATAGTTTTGATGTCTTCACTATTATTCTACAATGTAGAAAATAGTAAAAATAAAGAAAAATCCTGGAATGAGTTGGTGTGTCCAAACTTTTGACTGGTACTGTACATGAGTGTTGAATTAGACTAGTTAGCCAAGTTACTGACTTATGAACTGGATATTGTATTTGAATTGCCCGTTTATATCAATGACACTAACAAAATTGTTCAGCAACGTGCAGTAAATGCTAACACGGCTTTGGTGGTGAAACTCACATAATGGCCACTGCATGCTGTGATAAGGGCCTGGGTGGTGAGACACATCTTGTTACTGATTTTGAACACTTGTCAAACTACATTCCACTATCTGTTGCCTGTTTATTGACTAATTGGTGACTGAAAAAGTTGTCAAGAAAAATGCCCCTCTCAATTTCACTGCAAATAGATTAGCTAGCTAAAAGTAAACTGGTGACAACTTGATCAAGCTTATGAATATGTAAAACTGTTTACAAAATGATGGCACATAAAACTTAGTAGGGGTTCTCAGCAACTCTATCCAGCACTGAAATTTGAGCACTGAGGTTAATTTCTTCCCCCTCTCTGCTCTTTTCCTCAGGTTGAAGCACCTACCTAACACCCAGACAGATGTATAGAAACTTGGGAACCTCCCAGCCACCAGAAAAAATGATGTTGTTCTTGGAGTTTATTCACAAGGTTAGATAGAAATAGATCCACACATGTTATTCTCTATCATGCAGAATTGTCGCTAAACTTGTAACTTGGAAAGCTCATTCAACAGTACAGTTGTGGGGGATTCTGTCCCAGGGGACTGAACTATGTGCAAGCTTTTGCTCAATTTAGACCACAATTAGTTGAATGAGGTGTTAGGGAAGTGCTGGAACAAAAACCTGTACACTCCTGTGTAAAGAACCTATGGCTGTCATGACTTCAATTGACTAAATACAGTTACCATTTTCTTTTGCTAATCTATGCAGGTCTGTCATATGATTTCGAGGAGCATGGTGGAGATGGATACAACCATAATCCAAGGCAGGACATTTCCCTGCATCCAGTTTGAGGCATGCTACCAGCAGGAACATGGAGCACTCCATGTCAGTAAGTCATGCATATTTTATATACAGTATATACGGCTGATTTTTTATGGAATATCTACATAGGTGTACAGAGGCCCATTATCAGCAACCATCAGTCCTGTGTTCGAATGGCATTTTGTGTTTGCTAATCCAAGTTTATCATTTTAAAAGGCTAATTGATCATTAGAAAACCCTTTTGCAATTATGTTAGCACAGCTGAAAACTGTTGTGCTGATTAAAGAAGCAATAAAACTGGCCTTCTTGAGACTAGTTGAGTATCTGGAGCATCAACAATTGTGGGTTCGATTACAGAATCAAAATGGCCAGAAACAAAGAACTTTCTTCTGAAACTCATCAGCCTATTCTTGTTCTGAGAAATTAAGGCTATTTCATGCGAGAAATTGCCAAGAAACTGAAGATCTCATATAACATTGTGTACTACTCCCTTCACAGAACAGCGCAAACTGGCTCTAACCAGAATAGAAAGAGGAGTGGGAGGCCCCGGTGCACAACTGAGCAAGAGGACAAATACATTAGAGTGTCTAGTTTGAGAAATAGACGCCTCACAGGTCCTCAACTGGCAGCTACATTAAATAGTACCCGCAAAAAAACAGTCTCAATGTCAACAGTGAAGAGGCGACTCCGGGATGCTGACCTTCTAGGCAGAGTTGCAAAGAAAAAGCCATATCTCAGACTGGCCAAAAAAAATTAAAGATGAAGATGGGCAAAAGAACACAGACGCTGGACAGAGGAAGATTCAAAAAAAGTGTTATGGACAGACGAATCAAAGTTTGAGGTGTTCGGATCACAAAGAAGAACATTTGTGAGATGCAGACTAAATGAAAAGATGCTGGAGGAGTGCTTGATGCCATCTGTCAAGCATGGTGGAGGCAATGTGATGGTCTGGGGGTGCTTTGGTGGTGGTAAAGTGGGAGATTTGTACAGGTTAAAAGGGATCTTGAAGAAGGAAGGCTATCACTCCATTTTGCAACGCCATGCCATACCCTGTGGACGGCACTTGATTGGAGCCAATTTCCTCCTACAACAGGACAATGACCCAAAGCACAGCTCCTAACTATGCAATAACTATTTAGGGAAGAAGCAGTCAGCTGGTATTCTGTCTATAATGGAGTGGTCAGCACAGTCACCGGATCTCAACCCTATTGAGCTGTTGTGGGAGCAGCTTGTACCCATCAAGCCAATCCAATTTGTGGGAGGTGCTTCAGGAAGCATGGGGTGAAATCTCTTCAGATTACCTCAACAAATTGAGAACTAGAATGCCAAAGGTCTGCAAGGCTGTAATTGCTGCAAATGGAGGATTCTTTGAGGAAAGCAAAGTTTGAAGGACACAATTATTATTTATATTAAAAATCATTATTTCTAACCTTGTCAATTACTATATTTCCTATGCATTTTGCTATATTTCCTATTCAAACTCATTTCATGTATGTTTTCATGGAAAACAAGGACATTTCTAAGTGACCCCAAACTTTTAAACGTTAGTGTATATATATATATATACAGTGAGGGAAAAAAGTATTTGATCCCCCGCTGATTTTGTACGTTTGCCCACTGACAAAGAAATGATCAGTCTATAATTATAATGGTAGGTTTATTTGAACAGTGAGAGACAGAATAACAACAAAAAAATCAAGAAAAACGCATGTCAAAAATGTTATAAATTGATTTGCATTTTAATGAGGGAAATAAGTATTTCACCCCTCTGCAAAACATGACTTAGTACTTGGTGGCAAAACCCTTGCTGGCAATCACAGAGGTCAGACGTTTCTTGTAGTTGGCCACCAGTGTCACGATCGTTTATGAACGAGACGGACCAAGGCGCAGCGTGATATGCATTCATATTTATTAACGACTAAACACACGACAAAACAACAAACGAAACGTGAAGTCCAAGGTAGCATACACACAACATACCTTACACGGAACAAGATCCCACAACTAACTGGTGCCAAAAGGCTGCCTAAGTATGGTCCCCAATCAGAGACAACGAGCAACAGCTGCCTCTGATTGGGAACCACACAGGCCAACATAGATCTATAAATACTAGATCTAACCATAGACAATAAACATAGCACAACACGACACAGAAAATACACACCCTGACTCAACAAATACGAGTCCTAGAGTCAGGGCGTGACAACCAGGTTTGCACACATCTCAGGAGGGATTTTGTCCCACTCCTCTTTGCAGATCTTCTCCAAGTCATTAAGGTTTCGAGGCTGACGTTTGGCAACTCGAACCTTCAGCTCCCTCCACAGATTTTTTATGGGATTAAGGTCTGGAGACTGGCTAGGCCACTCCAGGACCTTAATATGCTTCTTCTTGAGCCACTCCTTTGTTGCCTTGGCCGTGTGTTTTGGTCATTGTCATGCTGGAATACCCATCCACTTGCCCATGCCCCCCCCGCTTCTCCTTCACACAAATTCAGACAGCTGATGTTTTGAAAGCGCTGCAAAATCTGGACCCCTACAAATCAGCTGGGCTAGACAATCTGGACCCTTTCTTTCTAAAACTAGCCACTGAAATTGTCGCTACCCCTATTACTAGTCTGTTTAACCTCTCTTTCATAACGTCTGAGATCCCCAGAGATTGGAAAGCTGCCGCGGTCATCCCCCTCTTCAAAGGGGGTGACACTCTAGATCCAAACTGCTACAGACCTATATCCATCCTGCCCTGCCTTTCGAAAGTATTCGAAAGCCAAGTTAACAAACAGATCATCGACCATTTCGAATACCACCGTACCTTCTCCGCTATGCAATCCGGTTTCCGAGCTGGTCACGGGTGCACTTCAGCCACGCTCAAGGTCCTAAACGATATTATAACCGCGATTGATAATAGACAGTACTGTGCAGCCGTCTTCATCGACCTGGCCAAGGCTTTCGACTCTGTCAACCACCGCATTCTTATTGGCAGACTAAATAGCCTTGGTTTCTCAAATGACTGCCTCGCCTGGTTCACCAACTACTTCTCAGATAGAGTTCAGTGTGTCAAATCGGAGGGCCTGTTGTCTGGACCTATGGCAGTCTCTATGGGGGTGCCACAGGGTTCAATTCTTGGGCCGACACTTTTCTCCGTGTATATCAATGATGTCGCTCTTGCTGCTGGTGACTCTCAGATCCACCTCTACGCAGACGACACCATTTTGTATACATCTGGCCCTTCATTGGACACTGTGTTAACAAACCTCCAAACGAGCTTCAATGCCATACAACAATCCTTCAGTAGCCTCCAACTGCTCTTAAACACTAGTAAAACTAAATGCATGCTTTTCAATCGAACGCTGCTGGCACCCGCCCACCCGACTAGAATCACCACTCTCGACGGGTCTGACCTAGAGTATGTGGACAACTACAAATACCTAGGTGTCTGGTTAGACTGTAAACTCAACTTCCAGACTCACATAAAGAATCTCCAATCCAAAGTTAAATCTAGAATCGGCTTCCTATTTCGCAATAAAGCCTCCTTCACTCATGCTGCCAAACATGCCCTCGTAAAACTGACTATCCTACCGATCCTTGACTTCGGCGATGTAATTTACAAAATAGCCTCCAACACTCTACTCAGCAAATTGGATGTAGTCTATCACAGTGCCATCCGTTTTGTCTCCAAAGCCCCATACACTACCCACCACTGTGACCTGTACGCTCTTGTTGGCTGGTCCTCACTACATGTTCGTCGTCAAACCCACTGGCTCCAGGCCATCTATAAATCACTGCTAGGTAAATCCCTGCCTTATCTTAGCTCATTGGTCACCATAGCAGCACCCACCCGTAGTCTGCGCTCCAGCAGGTATATCTCACTGGTCATTCCCAAAGCCAACACCTCCTTTGGCCGCCATTCCTTCCAGTTCTCTGCTGCCAATGACTGGAACGAATTGCAAAAATCTCTGAAGCTGGAGACTCTTATCTCCCTCAATAACTTTAAGCATCAGTTGTCAGAGCACCTTACCGATCACTGCACCTGTACACAGCCCATCCGAAATTAGCCCACCCAACTACCTCATCCCTATATTGTTATTTATTTTGCTCTTTTGCACCCCAGTATCTCTATTTGCACATAATCTCTTGCACATCTAGCATTCCAGTGTTAATACTATTGTAATTATTCTGCACTATAGCCTATTTATTGCCTTACCTCCATAACTTGCTACATTTGCACACACTGTATATATATTTTCTGTTGTATTTCTGACTTTATGTATTTTTTTACCCCATATGTAACTCTGTTGTTTTTATTGCACTACTTTGCTTTATCTTGGCCAGGTCACAGTTGTAAATGAGAACCTGTTCTCAACTGGCTTACCTGGTTAAATAAAGGTGAAATAAAAAATAAAAAAAATAAATCCACGACCCATTTTCAATGACCTGGCTGAGGGAAGGAGGTTCTCACCCAAGATTTGACGGTACATGGCCCCGTCCATCGTCCCTTTGATGCGGTGAAGTTGTCCTGTCCCCTTAGCAGAAAAACACCCCCAAAGCATAATGTTTCCACCTCCATGTTTGACGGTGGGGATGGGGTTCTTGGGGTCATAGGCAGCATTCCTCCTCCTCCAAACACGGCAAGTTGAGTTGATGCCAAAGAGCTCCATTTTGGTCTCATCTGACAACAACACTTTCACCCAGTTCTCCTCTGAATCATTCAGATGTTCATTGGCAAACTTCAGACGGGCATGTATATGTGCTTTCTTGAGCAGGGGGACCTTGCGGGCGCTGCAGGATTTCAGTCCTTCACGGCGAAGTGTGTTACCAATTGTTTTCTTGGTGACTATGGTCCCAGCTGCCTTGAGATCATTGACAAGATCCTCCCATGTAGTTCTGGGCTGATTCCTCACCGTTCTCATGATCATTGCAACTCCAC
Organism: Coregonus lavaretus; assembly: GCF_964263955.1. Classification (NCBI taxonomy): domain Eukaryota; kingdom Metazoa; phylum Chordata; class Actinopteri; order Salmoniformes; family Salmonidae; genus Coregonus; species Coregonus lavaretus. The sequence continues at coordinate 12,123,822 of NC_140006.1, read as the reverse complement.
GAGGTGAGATTCTGCATGGAGCCCCAGGCCGAGGGAGATTGACAGTTATTTTGTGTTTCTTCCATTTGCAAATAATTGCACCAACTGTTGTCACCTTCTCACCAAGCTGCTTGGCGATGGTCTTGTAGCCCATTCCAGCCTTGTGTAGGTCTACAATCTTGTCCCTGACATCCTTGGAGAGCTCTTTGGTCTTGGCCATGGTGGAGAGTTTGGAATCTGATTGATTGATTGCTTCTGTGGACAGGTGTCTTTTATACAGGTAACAAGCTGAGATTAGGAGCACTCCCTTTAAGAGTGCACTCCTAATCTCAGCTCGTTACCTGTATAAAAGACACCTGGGAGCCAGAAATCTTTCTGATTGAGAGGAGGTCAAATACTTATTTCCCTCATTAAAATGCAAATCAATTTATAACATTTTTGACATGCGTTTTTCTGGATTTCTTTGTTATTCTGTCTCTCACTGTTCAAATAAACCTACCATTAAAATTATAGACTGATAATTTCTTTGTCAGTGGGCAAACGTACAAAATCAGCAGGGGATCAAATACGTTTTTGCCTCACTATATATATACAGTACATATATATATATAGCTAATACTCCACTCATATGCAGAGTGGAGAAGCCCTATGCACCATAAACCTGTCTACTCCTGGAGTAACTCCCTGTCAGAGAGACTGATTAGAGGGTTTTGCCGGAGGCCCTGGGCCAATGGGAGGTCAGGTGTGAGGGCTTAGGGGTCAGAGGGAATGAGTTACAGACATGAAGATACAACTTGAACCACAGAATAAGGCTACCTTCAAACCAAAATGTCCAACACAGCTGTTTGGTGGGGAAAAACACTGTTTTACGTTTTTAATTGGTTGGATAGTCTCTGCAACTTTTCTGACAGACAGCACAGCACAACACAAGCCTCCCCCCAACACACTCTTCCTATTGAAAACCATGAAGTTGCTGCGTATTTTACTCATCCATTTGACTGATTGGAAGGCGCCCTTATAGTCCTTAATAATCCACAATGTAAATGTTAACTCTCTTGCAAGAGCATTCAGTACCTCTATACATCTCTCTACAGGTGCTAGAGACAGAATATTCCATGGACCTCCAGAGCCTTCAGACCAACTACCTGCAATCTCTCCAGAGCACAGAGAAGTAAGCTCCACTGGTGGTAATATCCTTGATGCATGATGTAAACCTCCTTCTGTCTGTGTGATGACATATAGCATATTATCCAGGGCCACTGGTTGGATTGGATTTACGGTACTCACTCCAAAATGAATGCGCTCTCCTCCCACTAAAAGTCTCCCAGACTTTTATAAAAACGAACATGTCCATCCCTCTATCCCACTTGAGTCTGCTGGGCCATGGCACTCTAGAGCAGAACATAAAAAAACCTGCCACTATATTGTCAGCTATTGACAGTTCCTTGAGGAAGGATGCATCAAGGCTTTAAATTGTCAAATTTGAGGGATGACCACCAAATGCAATAAAGTTTTGTATAAACTACTCGTTCATTTTTTAAATAGGTTACAAAACAATAAAATGTTTCTTAGCCTGTTCTCATTTTTACTAACTACTATGGTAACTTGAACATCTGACAACATGCAGATTTTTCCATCAAGACAACACTTAGAGTTTATGATTAAAAAGGTCTAAAATCAATGCAAGTCTCGTTTCCAGGGTGAATTACATGTTTATTCATGTATAGGACGTCACACAGGTGTGTCAACTAAAACATATATCCCAAACAAGACTGAAGAATAGGACAAATAAGCAGCCCAAGTCAGATCATTTTTTTTCTTTTGACCAATCAGATCAGCTCTGAAAAAGAGCTGATGTGAAAAGATCTGATGTGATTGGTCAAAAGACCAATTAGTGGAAAAAAGAGCAGAACTTCCCAAATACAGATGTGCCAAGCTTCTACGTCATACCCAAAAAGACTTAAGGCTGTAATCGCTGCCAAAGGTGCCTTAACAAAGTACTGAGTAAAGGGTCTGAATACCTACGTAAATGTGATATTTCTGTTTTTTGGGGTATTGTTTTACTTTTATTTATTTTATTTCACCTTTATTTAATCAGGTGAGCCAGTTGAGAAATAGTTCTAATTTACAACTGTGACCTGGCCAAGATAAAGCAAAGCAGTGCAATAAAAACAACAACAACACAGAGTTACATATGGGATAAACAAAATGTACAGTCAATAACACAATAGAAAATCTATATACAGTGTGTGCAAATGTAGTAAGTTATGGAGGTAAGGCAATAAATAGGCCATAGTGCAAAATAATTACAATTTAGTATTAACACTGGAGTAATAGATGTGCAGAAGATGATGTGCAAATAGAGATACTGGGGTGCAAATGAGAAAAATAAATAACAATATGGGGATGAGGTAAGTTGGGTGGGCTAATTACAGATGGGCTGTGTACAGGTGCAATGACCGGTAAGCTGCTCTGACAACTGATGCTTAAAGTTAGTGAGGGAGATAAGAGTCTCCAGCTTCAGAGATTTTTGCAGTTCGTTCCAGTCATTGGCAGCAGAGAACTGGAAGGAATGGCGGCCAAAGGAGGTGTTGGCTTTGGGGATGACCAGTGAGATATACCTGCTGGAGCGCATACTACGGGTGGGTGTTGCTATGGTGACCAATGAGCTAAGATAAGGTGGAGATTTGCCTAGCAGTGATTTATAGATGACCTGGAGCCAGTGGGTTTGGCGATGAATATGTAGTGAGGGCCAGCCAACGAGAGCGTACAGGTCACAATGGTGGGTAGTATATGCGGCTTTGGTGACAAAACGGATGGCACTGTGATAGACTACATCCAATTTACTGAGTAGAGTGTTAAAGGCTATTTTGTAAATGACATCGCCAAAGTCAAGGATCGGTAGGATAGTCAGTTTTACGAGGGCATGTTTGGCAGCATGAGTGAAGGAGGCTTTGTTGCGAAATAGGAAGCCGATTCTAGATTTAACTTTGGATTGGAGATGCTTAATTTGAGTCGGGAAGGAGAGTTTACGGTCTAACCAGACACCTAGGTATTTGTAGTTGTCTACATATTCTAAGTCAGACCCGCCGAGAGTAGTGATTCTAGTTGGGCGGGCGGGTGCAAGCAGTGTTCGATTGAAGAGCATGCATTTAGTTTTACTAACGTTTAAGAGCAGTTAAGGGCTATGGAAGGAGTGTTGTATGGCATTGAAGCTCGTTTGGAGGTTGTTTAAGTGCATGCCGTCACCTACTGTGCTGGAATGTACGATCAATTATGATATGCCCAATTCTGTACTACCAATGAAAATATAATTCAAAACCAAATAAATCCCTAAATTCTACAACACCGCCCCCCTCCCCTAAAACCCCCTCCCTAACCCCATTAAACTTATATCATAATGAAACACTCCACCCTTAGGATTGTTCAGCACGCCAACAACCATCTGTTACCCCCAATATCTATTTTGCCGTCTCCAAAATAACCTTCAACCTGCCATTTCTGCTTTCCACAACCCGAGTCGTATTGATAATCTTACCAATAAAAGCTATGAAGTCAACTTTATTCATTATCAAAGTGTCCTTTGACACCGCACATTCATGAGCACAATATTTCTGAACAGGCCTCGAAACCAGGCCAGGACCATCAGAAGCACAGTAGGTCCACTTACTACAGGTACATCCATGTAAGCTCCATCAGTCCGCACTGTAGTTCTACTAATCTGTTTTACGGCCTCTGCATACGATACATCATGACTGATCCTATATCTCTGAGCCTCTCTAGCCTCTCTCTGCACCTGGCATCCACCAAATGCTGCACTGTGTTCTCCCCCACAATCACATTGCTTCCACATTCACCGTAATCATGTGCCCCTCCATACTTGGCAAATTTTTTCTTTCCTTTACACTGAGCAGCTACATGTCCCATTCTTTGGCATTTAAAACACTGCAGTGCATATGGGACAAATTCTCTAACATTGAAACTAAGGAATCCTATCTGTACTTTTCCCGGCAAGACCTCAGCATCACTGATAAGCTTTCACTTCTTTGACCCTCTTTCCTACTGACCAAACTTTTGGTCTCAATCATTCTGCCTCCCTTCACATTTTCTTTAATATCATCTGTGGACATTGATATTGGGACCCCAGTGATGGCTTTTAATCTTCTTCTCATTAAGCTTTTCCATTTTCAAAATCTTCTCTTGCTGAGCCGGCTACCACAAAATATTTACAATCTACCATTTCCAATGAACCGAGTAAATTTCACTTCACCTACCTCTTTCTCTAATGCATAAGTTAGTCGGATAGGGTGTAAGTGAGGCCCTGTGGTCTCATCAGACACTATCACCACTTTCCACTCCAACACATCACTACTCTTGCTTCCTACCTTGGCCCTCTTTATGCTTTCTTTACTAGACGCTCCACTGCTTTCTGTATCATGATCTCGCTTCTTCCTGTGTCTTTCCACTACCGACCATTTCGGTCCTTGACCCTCATCCTCCCGCTCCATACCATCAGAACTGACACCCATATTGTTCGCATTCCAGCACAGCTGTTGCTTCACCAACTTTCTTAATTTCCTCCGCACTACTCGTCGCCATTTCCCATTCCCCAAACTATGGATCAACTCTACACGCTTCACCAATCAAGGAACCTCATGCGAACAATGTACACAATTCGACCTCTGCGTCCTACCTCATCCTCTCTTGCTCATGTGGCAAGCTACTTCCTGAGATTTGATTGATGGAACAATCCAGCCAATGGTTAGGCGGTTGTGGTTTTGGCAGAGGAAACTGATTGGTCAGGAGTAAAAGGTCCTGCCCCCAGAGCGCGAATCACATTTTCACTTGCAAATATCTTTCTACAAACGTACAAAACTTTTTACAAGCTTACTACTCTCTTGGTAAAGTGTCAACAGTGACAGAAATCTGCAAGTGTATTTTTGATTCACATTAGAATATTCATACTCATAAATGGACTTTACACTTGCAAATCTTATTGAATGTATTACAATGTCAAGTTACAAGTTTGCGACCGTTGTTAAATATTTCACACATCATGATACAAGCTTGCAAAATTAAATTACACATTTGCGAATCGTACTTGCAACCACAAATCTCAATGTGCGACCACGAAATTCAAAATACAAACTCACGTAGTTCTGTCATCATTAGAATCCCTTAATATACTAGTTTGTTATGTCAACAATACTTCAATTACAGTACTTCTCATAATGTATTATTCTGCTTTATTCTCAGGTCAACAGTAGCAGCATGTCCTCATACACAATGAACCACTCTATCTATCCTTTCCTATCAGATCACCAAGAAGTGCTTAGGCCCAGGGGGATGATTTGGGATTGGGGGAAAGAGATTGTTTGAGAGCAGAGATGGACAGTAACACATCCACAGTATAACTGTAGCTCCATTACAAAGTTATTACAATAACAACCATGGGCCATCTATCCATGAGAGTCCTTTAATAGCCCCCATATTAAGTTCAGGAAGATATAATTATATCATAACTTTAGCTGGAGATGGTTACTGAATGTCTGGTGAGCAGGATGCTCCATACATCAAACCCCTCTATTAAACAGAGACCACACACTCACGCAGGCATGCAGGCACGCAGGCCGGCAGGCAGGCAGGCACACACATACACCTATCTCCATAATCAAAATCTGGGCCTATTGCTTGATAAAACCAGTAGATTGTCTCATAGTCTGTGACCTTTGAATTGAAATCAGAACAAAATCATGGGTTAGATGGGGCCTGTGTGTGTGTGTGTATATGTATGTGTCACACATTCTCTCGGGCCCAGAAGGGACTAGAGACCCCAAGGTATCTCTCTATCCCTTTACTCATCCACCCCCCTCACTCTATCACTCACCACAGTCACCGCTGGGAAGAGAGAGAAGGCATCAGCTGACAGATGGTGGAAAAACATAATCGTTCCATCATTCTCCTCTCCTCCACTCCTCACTACGATGGATGAGTTGTTCCTTCCTTTTCCTCCTCCAGTCTTTCCTAAATGAGAGACTACACATTCCCAGTGATAATGCAGATGGTAGGATGGCTAAGGGATGGGAAGGCAGCTAGACAACCCCAGTGATAATGCAGATGGTAGGATGGCTAAGGGATGGGAAGGCAGCTAGACAACCCCAGCTGCTTTTGTGTGTTTGCAGACTGTAGCTGATCCATACTGATGAGAACGCTGTTGTACTACTCTGATATCATATAGCTTTAGCATCAATGGCAGTTGTGTTAAATTCGATCTAGTTGCCTTGGGGAAAAGGGGGAGGGGTTTACGTGTACATGTGTGTTGTGTGTGTTGCCTTTGGTGAAGAGGGCTGAGTGGTTCTAGAGAACAGGTTTGAATGATGAGGCCATTTGAGTGACAGGTGGATTGGCCATATAAAATTGCCTCAGGGAAATGTACAGTATTCTGCTAGCCTCAGTCAGTGTTGTAAATGCTCCCATGGGATAAAGCAGCAGTCACAACACTAAGAGGAGTCCATACTGCTGCCAATATGCATATAATGCATTTATATACCATGGGCAGTTCTGAAGGCTTACAGCAAGTCTTAAAATGTTCTCTAGGGTCATAGAAGTGACTATGAATTAATTCACTTGGGCATTGGATGTATTATACAGAGGTGGTCCATACAAAAGTGTTACTGAAACATTTAGTGACCCCAGCACTACTGTTATGGTGGTGTGATTCATAGAGTATAACACAGGCTGTCGTAAAGAAAATACTGTTCCTGCTAAATTAAGACTTCATATGGAGCTTTGAAATATGGAAGCCTTTATGTCATAAATCACCTACCATCTAAAATCTCTGAGTAAAACTGTCGACTCCCTCCTCTCTCTCTTTCTATCTCTGTCACATTCCCTCCTGTTCACTCTTTCTCCTCCCCCGCCTCTCTAATTCTCTGTCTCTCTAGCCCTCTTGTAATCTCTCTCTCTCTCTCTCTCTCTCTGCTTCTCCAACCTCCAACCATTCTCACACAGGCACAGGCACAGGCACAGCCACCATAAGTCTTCTACCATAATAACCTGTGTGTGTGTACCTGTCTCTGTCTTCATTTATCTCTCTGTGTGTGTGTGTGTTCCGCGTGTGACCATCGGTCTACTCCCACAATAACCTGTGTGAGTGGTGATAAGAGCTGAGACATTACTGAACGTGTGTTCCGATCACACATACACGCTTCCTATATTATTTCACATGAGAAAGAAAGAAGGGCATACATCACTCTGACAGAGGAAGAATAGAGAGGGTCGACCCTCTCTTATCTCCACCCACACAGTCACTGTCAGAGATTTATAAAACACGGCCTTAATGTTCCTCTCCTTCTCTATCTTTCTCCCTCTCTCTCTTTCTCTTTCCCTTTCTACTTCTCTCTATCCACCCTCTCTCTGTGGGCTGAACAGATGCTTGAGGGTTTGTCTCTCGCTCCACTCAGACAGTTTCAATAAGAAAATGTCAGAACAGCATATGTAGAGTTTTTAGAGTTGGAGGGCAAAATTAAAAGGATTTCCATATGCAATGTCAGCCTGAGGTGGGAGGGAGGGAGAGAGAGAGAGAGAGAGAGAGAGAGAGAGAGAGAGAGAGAGAGAGAGAGAGAGAGAGAGAGAGAGAGAGAGAGAGAGAGAGAGAGAGAGAGAGGAGAGAGGGAGAGGGAGAGGGAGAGGGGAGAACGAGAACACAGGGGATAGAGTTGGCAGAGAGAAATAGGAAATAGACATACACACTGAGAAAAGGAGGGCAAGCAAGAAAGCCAATTGTTCTTGTCACACTACTCATCTTTCATCTCCTCCCCTCCACTGCAGTACCTAGGAGAAGAGATGTTTAATTTATGTTCTATTTCTACTCAGTGTGTATGTGTCGGTTAATTTGTTAATAGCTTAATAATGTCCACTTATAAACAACCAGCGCTAAACTCCCTTTCTATTACACTCAATAAGGGACAGGACTTCCTATTTTGCACTCCACACTGCCCTTTCCCACCTGGACAAGAGGAACACCTACGTGAGAATGCTATTCATTGACTACAGCTCAGCGTTCAACACCATAGTGCCCTCAAAGCTCATAACTAAGCTAAGGATCCTGGGACTAAACACCTCCCTCTGCAACTGGATCCTGGACTTCCTGACGGGCCGCCCCCAGGTGGTAAGGGTAGGTAACAACAAATCTGCCACGCTGATCCTCAACACGGGGGCCCCTCAGGGGTGCGTGCTCAGTCCCCTCCTGTACTCCCTGTTCACCCATGACTGCATGGCCAGGTCTACCACTGTATGTTCCTCCATATCGAGTGAACCGTTTAGAAATTACAGCACTTTTTGTACATGGTCCCCTCATTTTGCCCCAAAAGTATTGGGACAAATTCACTTATACGTGCATTAAAGTAGTCAACATCCCATATTCCTAGCATGCAATGATTACTTCAAGCTTGTGACTCTACAAACTTGTTGGATGCATTTGCTGTTTGTTTTGGTTGTGTTTCAGATTATTTCGTACCCAATAGAAATGAATGGTAAATAATGTATTGTGTCATTTTGGAGTCACTTTTACTCTAAATAAGAATATGATAGGTTTATAAACACTTCTACATTAATGTGGATGCTACCATGATTACGGATAATCCTGAATGATTTATTCTCTACATGGGACTTAACCTTTGACTACTTTAATACACATAAGTGAATTTGTCCCAACTTTGGTCCCCTAAAATGGGGGGACTATGTACAAAAAGTGCTGTAATTGTCACGCCCTGGCTCTGGGGACTCTTTAATGTTGAGCCAGGGTGTTAGTTCCTATGTTTAGTTGTTCCTTGTTTTCTGTCTATATCGTTTAGATCTATGTTGGCCAGGGTGGTTCCCGATCAGAGGCAGCTGTTGCTCGTTGTCTCTGATTGGGAACCATACTTAGGCAGCCTGTTTTGCACAGTTGATTGTGGGATCTTGTTCCGTAAGGTTTGTTTTGGTGTGTTAACCTAGGACTTCACGTATCGTTTGGTTTGTTGTTTTTGTTCGTGTGTGTACACAATAAAAGGATGTACGCTTACCACGCTGCGCCTTGGTCCGCTTCTTATAACGATCGTGACAGAAGATGCCACCGTAATAGGACCAAGCAGCGTGTGCAGGAGCAAACGCCGGGTATGGAACAAGGAGGTTACTCTGGTAGATGTCCTCCTCGGTTGGGGGAGAATCACAGAGGAGGAGGCCGTCCGCTACCGGAGGGCGATGAGGGAGGATGCCCAGGCAGGAGGAGGAGAAGCGGCGCCAACCGGGCCGTCGTTGGACAGGCGAGAGGCAACCCCAAGTAATTGTTTTGGGGGGGCACCCGGCAAGGACGACGAGGCTGCTGGAGGCAGCTACAGGGCGAGTTTGCGGACTAGGAGAGGAGGCCACCAGGTTACGGGGGCCATTGGTCATGAGGGGGAAGGAGAGTGTAGAGGCACGGCGAGAGGTACTGGGGTGTGTTACCAGTCCGGTCCGGCCCGTTCCTGATCCCCGCACAAGGCCAGTGGTGTGTGTTCCCAGTACGGTCCGGCCTGTTCCTGTTCCTCACACCAAGCCTGTGGTGCGCGTCGCCAGCCCGGTCCGGCCCGTTCCTGCTCCCCGCACCAAGCCAGTGGTGCGCGTCGTCAGCCCGGTCCGGCCCGTTCCTGCTCCCCGCACCAAGCCAGTGGTGCGCGTCGCCAGCCCGGTTCGGCCTGTTCCTGCTCCCCGCACCAGGCCCAGTGGTGCGCGTCGTCAGTCCGGCACGGTCCGTGCCTGTTTCACCTGTGCCTGGTCCGGCACCGGTCAGCTGCTCCACGCCGGAGCCAGAGCAATCCGCTCCGAGGCGGAATGCCCACCCGGCCCCTCCCCTGTGGTGTTTGGTTGGCGCGGTCGCAGTCCGCGCCTTTGGGGGGGGGGGGGGGTACTGTCACGCCCTGGCTCTGGGGACTCTTTAATGTTGAGCCAGGGTGTTAGTTCCTATGTTTAGTTGTTCCTTGTTTTCTGTCTAGATCGTTTAGATCTATGGTTGGCCAGGGTGGTTCCCGATCAGAGGCAGCTGTTGCTCGTTGTCTCTGATTGGGAACCATACTTAGGCAGCCTGTTTTGCACAGTTGATTGTGGGATCTTGTTCCGTAAGGTTTGTTTTGGTGTGTTAACCTAGGAGTTCACGTATCTTTTGGTTTGTTGTTTTTGTTCATGTGTGTACACAATAAAAGGATGTACGCTTACCACGCTGCGCCTTGGTCCGCTTCTTATAACGATCGTGACAGTAATTTCTAAACGGTTCCCCTGATATGGATGAAAATACCCCCATATTATAGCTGACAGTCTGCACTTTAACCCCATAGTCATTGTATACTGTAATTCCAAATCCAAAGTGCTGGAGTACAGAGCCAAAACAACAAAACATGTTTCACTGTCCCAATACTTTTGGAGCTCACTGTATATCATAAAGTGGTCGCATTATAGGCCAGCAGAGAGCCCCAATTCAAATCAAATCAAATGCAAATTGTATTGGTCACATGCGCCGAATACAACAGGTGCAGAACATTACAGTGAAATGCTTACTTACAGCCCTTAACCAACAGTGCATTTATTTTTAACAAAAAAAGTAAAAATAAAACAACAACAAAAAAAGTGTTGAGAAAAAAAGAGCAGAAGTAAAATAAAGTGACAGTAGGGAGGCTATATATACAGGGGGGTACCGTTGCAGAGTCAATGTGCGGGGGCACCGGCTAGTTGAGTTTAATAATAGGTGCCCTGATTGAACAACAGTGGATTTTTGTATGTGAGAGACTTTTATCCATCCCTTTCTCTCCTCTACTCTCCCTCTTTCCCTCTTTGTATCTGCGTGTGTGTGATTATGTCAATTACTGTACATTGGTCGAGCATCGCTCATTACTCAGATCACTGGAAAAGAAAAATCGCTTCCTCTTGACCTCCCCATTTCCCCTGCTTTATGATACATAAACAGAAAGAGAGGGAAAGAGGGAGAGTAGAGGAGAGAAAGGGATGGATAAAAGGCCATGTCTCTCACATACAAAAATCACTGTTGTTCAATCAGGGCACCTATTATTATTCTTTGATTTTGCAAAGACCTCCTTCTCAGTCCTCCTTCACCTGTTCAGCATTGGATTCTATTTGTTTCTCCTATTTGTTTCTCTACCCTCTGTCTCTCTCTCCCTGCCTTTCACAAAGACACACTGTCCCCACCTGTTCAGTACCATACAGTCATATGAAGGACACATTCGCTCTCTCTCTCTCTCTCTCTCTCTCTCTCTCTCTCTCTCTCTCTCTCTCTCTCTCTCTCTCTCTCTCTCTCTCTCTCTCTCTCTCTCTCTCTCTCTCCCTTCTCTCTCTCTCTCTCTCTCTCTCTCTCTCTCTCTCACACACACACACACACAAGCCCCCACAATGTGGTTTGTGTTAAAACAGAACACATGACCAGGGCACTGATACATAGGCGGCTGTCCTCTATTAATTTAAACACATGCACGCACGCACACACACACATTCACAGGCACGCACACACAATAACCATGAGGGCATGAAGAGCTGCCCTCTGGGAGGCCTACATCTGAATGTTTTAATTTTAAAGTATATTTACCATTACTCTTCCATTAGTGACCCAGATCTGTGACCCAGTGAGTGTGAGAGAGAGAAAGAAAGAGAACGAGAGAGAACGAAAGAGAGAGAGAGAGAGAGAGAGAGAGAGAGAGAGAGAGAGAGAGAGAGAGAGAAAGAAAGAAAGAAGAAGAGAGAGAGAGAGAGATTGTTATCTAAGTTTCTTTCTTTTGACCTAGAAGTGCATTTAAGCTTCAGTATAGTCTCCACCTACTGTCTGTGACCAAGCCAGTGTCTGTGTTTCCCCACTCATTTTGATGGACTGAAGAGGAAGACTCAATATGGCCTTTCTCATTCTCTCTCCCTCTCTCTCACACACACAAACTGAAACTAAATCCTGTCTTAATGTAATCACAAAATCTTCTGACTAGTATGTACACTATTAGTCTAACTTATTGTTAGTCTTTAATCCTTTGAGCTTGGCAGTTAAGCAAAACAAATATTTTGCAAATGTTCTTGATCTGTGTGTCTGTGCATCCTGTGTGTGTGTATGTGCATGCTTGTGGCTCTTTGGTTATTGATTGTAACAGCAGGAAGGTTATGAGCGGTCCATAATAATATGCAAGGCAATTTAGAATTCCTGCTTCATTTTCTTTCTCTTTTTTTCCCCCCAACAAAGAAACAGTTTTGTATGCAAGAGCGGTTCACTCTGACTCCTCTCACAAGCACATATTCAAACACACTCCTCTCTCTCTCTCTCTCTCTCTCTCTATCTCTCTCTCTCTCTCTCTCTCTCTCTCTCTCTCTCTCTCTCTCTCTCTCTCTCTCTCTATCTCTCTCTCTCTCTCTCTCTCTCTCTCTCTCTCTCTCTCTCTCTCTCTCTCTCTCTCTCTCTCATAGAACCCTATCATTTGCCAGATGCAGCAAATCACCGGTTTCTATGGCAACCATAATGGGCAGAGTTTTTCGCTCCTCTTTTTCACACACCACACACACACACCACCTCACACACACACTGTAATGGCTGAGCTGAAGGGGAGCAGAGAATATATAATCTATTTCCATCCTTAAGTCACCTCTACTTGTAAATCACTTTCAGATTCAAAAATTCAGAAATGAAATTGGATGGATTGATTTAGAATGTTCAGGACAGTGCATTACAAAGATGTTGGAGGGAAGAACAAAAACACAGTAGATATAGCATGTGACATGGGTCCCATTTCAGGAGTCAGCCTAAAGAAATAAGTTAATGTTGAGCAGAATTCCAAGGCCAAGGCGACTGAGGCTGCACTGCCACCATCAGGCCACACAGGAGAATAGCATTTATTTACTAGTAGTCCCAGGGGATATCTGTGTACTACATCTAGGATGCCATGTCAGGGGAGGAACAGTGGTGCTTGCCCCTTGCTTGCTGTAGGGTAACCCGCCAACTCAACACACATACACGCACGCATGCACACTCAGAAACTTACCCAAACAGGCAGTTGTATACTGATGACAGCTGTAACTATTCCATGTTACGTCATCATTTACAACATCAACTCGTCAGCTGATGAGATTCTGCGTAGGCATGTGTCACAATGAATTAACCCAATCAAATGTGTCCTTGTTTAAGGCCAACACCTCCTTAGGGCTAACTCACTGCACATGTCAATGTAGCTACTGTTTCTCAAATAAGGTACATGGAATCTCCTGTATTACACCCAGTCGTTTTTCTAATCCCCTGTATGACATACAGTAACACACAAAGTGTAGATTATATTTTTCTACTGCTGATCACAATTTAAAATTTGTTTTAAAATAGGCAACCCTCACACATGCAGAAACTGCTCTATAAGACATACAGTTTACATTGATGCTGACACACCCAATCCCACACACATCAAGGAAGTACACAGTTTATTGACAATTTTGATCTGCCCACATACTCTGGGACCCTGATCTCTCTTTTGACGAACATATCACAAATAGTCCAAGGGCAGCTTTCTTCCATCTTCTTAGCATTGCAAAAATCAGAAACATTTTGTCAAAAAATTATGCAGAAAAGCTAATCCATGCTTTAGTCACTTCCAGATTAAACTGCTGCAATGCTCTACTCTCCGGCTACCCGGATAAAGCACTAAATAAACTTAAGTTAGTGTTAAATACGCCTGCTATATCATATTACTCCAGTGCTAGCCTCTCTACACTGGCTTCCTGTTAAGGCTAGGGCTGATTTCAAGGTTTTACTGCTAACCTACAAAGCATTACATGGACTTGCGCTTAACTATCTCTCCAATTTGGTCCTGTCGTACATACCGACACCTACGCTACGGTCACAAGACGCAGGCCTCCTTATTGTCCCTAGAATTTATAAGCAAACAGCTGGAGGCAGGGCTTTCTCCTATAGAGCTCCATGTTCATGGAATGGTCTGCCTTGGTCTTGAACTGTCTTTGCTGAAGACTCATCTCTTCAGTAGGTCCTATGATTGAGTGTACTCAGCCTTATCTCAAGGTAGTAAATTGGTGGTCTGTTGATATCCCTCTAGCGGTATGGGGATTGTGCTTTGGCAAAGTGGGTGAGGTTATATCCTGCCTGGTTGGCCCTGTCCAGGGGTATCGTAGGACGAGGCCCCATGGTCCCCCAAACCACACTATCTCAGCCTCTAGTATCTATGCTGCAATAGTTTATGTGCTGGGAGGCTAGGGTCAGTCTGTCCTATCTGGTGTAATTCTCCTGTTTTCTTCTGGTGTCCTGTGTGAACTTAAGTATGCTCCCTCTAATTCTCCCATCTCTCTCTCTCAGAGGTCCTGAGCCCTTGGACCATGCCTCCGGACTACTTGGCCTGATGACTCCTGGCTGTCCCCCGTCCTCAGTCCACCTGGTCGTGCTGCTGATCCAGTTTCTGCTGTTTTGCCTGTGGCCATGGAACCCTGACCTGTTCATCGGATGTGCTACCTTGTCCCAGACTTGCTGTTTTCAATTCTCTCTCTCAATTAAATTTCAATTAAATTCAATTTCAATTTAAGGGCTTTATTGGCATGGGAAATGTATGTTAACATTGCCAAAGCAAGTGAGTAAACAATAAAAATTAACAGTAAACATTACACTCAGAAGTTCCAAAAGAATAAAGACATTTCAAATGTCATATTATGTACATATACAGTGTTGTAACAAAGTACAAATGGGAAAATAAATAAACATAAATATGGGTTATATTTACAATGGTGTTTGTTCTTCACTGGTTGCCCTTTTTTTGTGGCAACAGGTCACAAATCTTCCCGCATGTGATGGCACACTGTGATATTTCACCCAGTAGATAAGGGAGTGTATCAACATTGGGTTTGTTTTCAAATTCTTTGTGGATCTCTGTAATCTGAGGGAAATATGTGTCTCTAATATGGTCATACATTTGGCAGGAGGTTAGGAAGTGCAGCTCAGTTTCCACCTCATTTTGTGGGCAGTGTTTACATAGCCTGTCTTCTCTTCAGAGCCAGGTCTGCCTACCTTTCTCAATAGCAAGGCTATGCTCACTGAGTCTGTACATAGTCAAAGTTTTCCTTAAGTTTGGGTCAGTCACAGTGGTCAGGTATTCTGCTACTGTGCTCTCTCTCTCTCTCTCTCTCTCTCTCTCTCTCTCTCTCTCTCTCTCTCTCTCTCTCTCTCTCTCTCTCTCTCTCTCTCTCTCTCTCATGAAAATCCAACTGACATTTACTCCTGAGGTGCTGACCTATTGCACCCTCTACAACCACTGTGTTTATTATTATTATTGCCATTTTTTTCTTGAAGACAGATCTGCCGTTAACAGTCATGTTCTCTTATAATCTCCACCAAGCACAGCCAGAAGAGGACTGGCCACCCCTTAAAGCCTGGTTCCTCTCTAGGTTTCTTCCTAGGTTCCTGCCTTTCATGGGAGTTTTTCCTAGCCACCTTCTACATCTGCATTGTTTGCTGTTTGAGGTTTTAGGCTGGGTTTCTGTGTAAGCACTTTGTGACATCTGCTGATGTAAAATGGGCTTTATAAATACATTTGATTAACATCAAGGTAGCCCACACACATTACATTTACATCATTTAGCAGACGCTCTTATCCAGAGCGACTTACAAATTGGTGCATTCAACTTATGATAGCCAGTGGCACAACCACCTTTTTTTATTTTTATGGGGGGTGGGGGAAGAAGGATGACTTTATACTATTCCAGGTATTCCTTAAAGAGTTAGGGTTTCAAGTGTCTCCGGAAGGTGGTCAGTGACTCCGCTGTCCTGGCGTCGTGGGGGAGCTTGTTCCACCATTGGTATGTCTGCCAGACATGCAGAGATGCGATTCGCCACCTGGTTATCAGAAGGGGGAAAGGAGAAAATTAATTGTGTGTCGTCTACGTAGCA
Source organism: Coregonus lavaretus (assembly GCF_964263955.1). Classification (NCBI taxonomy): domain Eukaryota; kingdom Metazoa; phylum Chordata; class Actinopteri; order Salmoniformes; family Salmonidae; genus Coregonus; species Coregonus lavaretus. The sequence goes on along the minus strand of NC_140006.1, from coordinate 12,107,909 downwards.
ATGATAGGAGAGACCATGTGAGGATATGACAGAGCCAAGTGACTTGGTGTATAGAGAAAATAGGAGACGGCCTAGAACTGAGCCCTGGGTGACACCAGTACTGAGAGCACATGGTGCGGAGATAGATTCTCGCCACGCCACCTGGTAGGAGCGACCTGTCAGGTAGGATGCAATCCAAGAGTGAGCAGCGCCGGAGATGCCCAACTCGGAGAGGGTGGAGAGGAGGATCTGATGGTTCACAGTATCAAAGGCAGTGGATAGGTCTAGAAGGATAAGAGCAGAGGAGAGAGAGTTAGCTTTAGCAGTGCGGAGAGCCTCCGTGACACAGAGAAGAGCAGTCTCAGTTGAATGACCAGTCTTGAAACCTCACTGGTTTGGATCAAGAAGGTCATTCTGAGAGAGATAGCAGGAGAGTTGGCTAGAGACTGCACGCTCAAGAGTTTTGGAGAGAAAAAAAAGAAGGGATACTGGTCTGTAGTTGTTGACATCGAAGGGATCGAGTGTAGGTTTTTTGAGGAGGGGTCCAACTCTCGCACTCTTGAAGACGGAAGGGACATGGCCAGCGGTCAAGGATGAGTTGATGAGCGAGGTGAGGTAAGGCAGAAGGTCTCCGGAAATGGTCTGGAGAAGAGAGGAGGGGATAGGGTCAAGCGAACTAGCTCAGTGACAATTGTCCCATTGCCTGCATTAGAGATACTAAGCTACTGAAATCGTATCCACGCATTATTACAAAGAAATACCAGAATTTCCAATGAGCAATATTTCCTGTATGACCTGGGGTTGTATGATTGGGAGGATGTGTCCTCTATATCTGATTCGGATCAGGCCCTTAAATGTTTTACCTCTCTGTTTAACTCTGTTGCAGATATGCATGCCCCATATACAGTGGGGGAAAAAGTATTTAGTCAGCCACCTATTGTGCAAGTTCTCCCACTTAAAAAGATGAGAGAGGCCTGTAATTTTCATCATATGTACACGTCAACTATGACAGACAAATTGAGATTTTTTTTCTCCAGAAAATCACATTATAGGATTTTTAATTAATTAATTTGCAAATTATGGTGGAAAACAAGTATTTGGTCACCTACAAACAAGCAAGATTTCTGGCTCTCACAGACCTGTAACTTCTTCTTTAAGAGGCTCCTCTGTCCTCCACTCGTTACCTGTATTAATGGAACCTGTTTGAACTTATCAGTATAAAAGACACCTGTCCACAACCTCAAACAGTCACACTCCAAACTCCACTATGGCCAAGACCAAAGAGCTGTCAAAGGACACCAGAAACAAAATAGTAGACCTGCACCAGGCTGGGAAGACTGAATCTGCAATAGGTAAGCAGCTTGGTTTTAAGAAATCAACTGTGGGAGCAATTATTAGGAAATGGAAGACATACAAGACCACTGATAATCTCCCTCGATCTGGGGCTCCACGCAAGATCTCACCCCGTGGGGTCAAAATGATCACAAGAACGGTGAGCAAAAATCCCAGAACCACACCGGGGGACCTAGTGAATGACCTGCAGAGAGCTGGGACCAAAGTAACAAAGCCTACCATCAGTAACACACTACGCCGCCAGGGACTCAAATCCTGCAGTGCCAGACGTGTCCCCCTGCTTAAGCCAGTACATGTCCAGGCCCGTCTGAAGTTTGCTAGAGTGCATTTGGATGATCCAGAAGAGGATTGGGTAAACTTTTTGGTAAAAACTCAACTCGTCGTGTTTGGAGGACAAAGAATGCTGAGTTGCATCCAAAGAACACCATACCTACTGTGAAGCATGGGGGTGGAAACATCATGCTTTGGGGCTGTTTTTCTGCAAAGAGACCAGGACAACTGATCCGTGTAAAGGAAAGAATGAATGGGGCCATGTATCGTGAGATTTTGAGTGAAAACCTCCTTCCATCTGCAAGGGCATTGAAGATGTGGCTGGGTCTTTCAGCATGACAATGATCCCAAACACAGCGCCCGGGCAACGAAGGAGTGGCTTCGTAAGAAGCATTTCAAGGTCCTGGAGTGGCCTAGCCAGTCTCCAGATCTCAACCCCATAGAAAATCTTTGGAGGGAGTTGAAAGTCTGTGTTGCCCAGCGACAGCCCCAAAACATCACTGCTCTAGAGGAGATCTGCATGGAGGAATGGGCCAAAATACCAGCAACATTGTGTGAAAACCTTGTGAAGACATACAGAAAACGTTTGACCTGTGTCATTGCCAACAAAGGGTATATAACAAAGTATTGAGAAACTTTTGTTATTGACCAAATATTTATTTTCCACCATAATTTTCAAATAAATTCATTAAAAATCCTACAATGTGATTTTCTGGATTTTTTTTCCTCATTTTGTCTGTCATAGTTGACGTGTACCTATGATGAAAATTACAGGCCTCTCTCATCTTTTTAAGTGGGAGAACTTGCACAATTGGTGGCTGACTAAATACGTTTTGTCCCCACTGTAAGAGATGATGGGTAAAAGACAGATCTAACCCATGGTTCACACAAAGATTTAATGAAAGAAACTTAGCTTGGGTTAAGGCTAGATTGACTGATTCTACCTGGCAGTCCTTCAGACATTTTGTCACACCCTGGCTCTGGGGACTCTATATGTTGAGCCAGGGTGTGTAGATTCTATGTGTTTGTGTTCCGTGTTGGTTGTGTTATACCTAGGACGTCACGTTATCGTTTGTTGTTTTGTTTATCGTGTTATCACTTTTGATAATAAAGTATGTTTGCATTTCACGCTGCACCTTGGTCCTCCTCCTTCGACGATCGTGACAGAAGATCCCACCATACCAGGACCAAGCAGCGTGTCCAGGAGCAGGCAAAGGGTCCTGGACTTGGGAGGAGATACAGGCCGGGATGGATCGGCGTCCGTGGGACGAGACGGTGGAGGCGCGCCGTAGAGAGGAGAAGCGGCGCCAACCGGGACGACGGGGCTGCTGGAGGCAGAGAAGGGGCGAGTTCGTGGACGAGGTGAGAAGGCCATCTGGTTACGGGAGCCATTGGTAAGAAAAGGGAAGGAAGATGTAGAGGCACGGCGAGAGGTACTGAGGTGTATTGCCAGTCCGGTCCGGCCTGTTCCTGATCCCCATTTAAGGCCAGTGGTGTGTGTTCCCAGTACGGTCCGGCCTGTTCCTGTCCCTCGCACCAAGCCTACGGTGCGCGTCGCCAGCCCGGCCCGGCCTGTTCCTGCTCCCCGCACCAAGCTAATGGTGCGCGTCGCCAGCCCGGCCCGGCCTGTTCCTGCCCCTCGCACCAAGCCTACGATGCGCGTCGCCAGCCCGGCCCGGCCTGTTCCTGCTCCCCACACCAAGCTAATGGTGCGCGTCGCCAGCCTGGCCCGGCCTGTTCCTGCCCCTCGCACCAAGCCTACGGTGCACGTCGCCAGCCCGGCCCGGCCTGTTCCTGCTCCCCGCACCAAGCTAATGGTGCGCGTCGCCAGCCCGGCCCGGCCTGTTCCTGCCCCTCGCACCAAGCCTACGGTGCGCGTCGCCAGCCCGGCCCGGCCTGTTCCTGCTCCCCGCACCAAGCTAATGGTGCGCGTTGCCAGCCCGGCCCGGCCTGTTCCTGCTCCCCGCACCAAGCCTACGGTGCGCGTCGCCAGCCCGGCCCGGCCTGTTCCTGCTCCCCGCACCAAGCTAATGGTGCGCGTCGCCGGCCCGGCCCGGCCTGTTCCTGCTCCCCGCACCAAGCCTACGGTGCGCGTCGCCAGCCCGGCCCGGCCTGTTCCTGCTTCCCGCACCAAGCCAAAGGTGCGCGTCGCCAGCCCGGCCCGGCCTGTTCCTGCCACTCGCACTAAGCCAGGGGTGCGAGTCGTCAGCCCGGTACGGCCCGTTCCTGCTCCACGCACCAAGCCAGGGGTGCGCATCGTCAGCCCGGTACGGCCCGTTCCTGCTCCACGCACCAAGCCAGGGGTGCGCATCGTCATCCCGGTCCGGCCCGTTGCTGCTCCACGCACCAAGCCAGGGGTGCGCATCGTCAGCCCGGTCCGGCCCGTTGCTGCTCCACGCACCAAGCCAGGGGTGCGCATCGTCAGCCCGGTCCGGCCCGTTCCTGCTCCACGCACCAAGCCAGGGGTGCGCGTCGTCAGTCCGGCACAACCCGTGCCTGGGTCACCGGGGCCTGGTCAGGTACCGGTCAGCTGCTCCACACCGGAGCCTAAGCAATCCGCTCCTACGATGTCCAGTCCAGCTCCAGCCAGCGGGGCCAGACCGGACCAGGGGCGCTACGGGGGAATTGTTGGAGGGTGGTGGTCAAGCCCGGAGCCGGAACCGCCTCCGAGGAGGAATGCCCACCCAGCCCTCCCCTGTTTGGTTTATGTTTAGGCGCGATCGCAGTCCGCGCCTTTGGGGGGGGGGGTACTGTCACACCCTGGCTCTGGGGACTCTATATGTTGAGCCAGGGTGTGTAGATTCTATGTGTTTGTGTTCCGTGTTGGTTGTGTTATACCTAGGACGTCACGTTATCGTTTGTTGTTTTGTTTATCGTGTTATCACTTTTGATAATAAAGTATGTTTGCATTTCACGCTGCACCTTGGTCCTCCTCCTTCGACGATCGTGACACATTTGAGAAATAGATGTCTTACTCTGGTTAGAAAAGCAAATTCAAAATGCTTCTTGAATTGTGTTTCTAAATGGTGGAAATCCAGCTAAATTCTGGAAAGTGGTCAAATCTTTGAGAAAAATAATTCCACCCCTCATTTCCCCAGCAGGTTATGACAGCCTCTGGTCCCATGACAGACAAAAATTACATTTGTGGTGCTTTTAATAACAATTTATCCTCAGCTGGCCATCTATTTGAAAGAAAGGTTTCTGAAAATACCTCTAGTTCCACCAGAGGGAGTCCTGTATTCACCTCTAAACAAATAGCAGAGAATGACGCACTTTCAGGCACCCACTCTTTTTTTTATTTGAACCATTTTATGTCAATGATGTATTAAGTGCCTTGCAAAACATTTATGTAAACATATCCACAGGAGCCGATTCGCTTGATCCCTTTCTACTGCAGCTTTCTGCCCCCCTCATTAAATTACTTAGATCATAGGAATCACTGTGATGCCATATTTATAGACCTATCCAAGGCCTTTAATACTGTCAACCATCCCCTACTCATTCAAAGGTTGTCTGAAATGGGCCTCAGCCAGGAATCTTGCAAGTGATTTCAGAACTATCTGTCAGATCGATAGGAAAACAATGTGTGCTTTATGATGGTGTCAAGTCAAGTTACCTCAATATAGCTTTTGGGACCAGCCCTCTTTATTATTTATTTAAATAATATTGGTCTATCTGCAAAAACCTGTAACGTTCAATCTGTATACAGATGACACTGTTATGTACGCTATTGCCCCTAGAGTTGACCAGGCTATGTTGGAGCAGCAATCTGATTACGTTGCCTTGCAACAGATTGTTGATTTAAAATTGGTACTTAATGCGGGAATAACTAAATGTGTGCTGTTTTCAAATTCTCTTAGAAATATTTCAGATGTCTTACACATTTATGCATTGGATGGTTCTTTCACCAAGCAGGTTCCAGCCTATAAATATCTGAGCTTTTGCATTGATAATAATTTGATGTTTAAAAAAATATATGAACGAGCTAGTTAAGAAGCTGACATTTAAAGTAGGCTTTTTTTTATAGAAATAAATCATTTAGCTTTTTTATGTATTATTTCTTATGTTATTAGGTCAGAATTGTTTCTGTGTCATTACATACAGCCGGGAATAATTTTGGATATCACAGCGGTGGTAACTCACCAGCACTACCAGCATTACGACCAGGAATACAACTTTCCCGAAGCGGATCCTTTGTTCGCACCCCCCAGGGCAATTGAACTGATTCCAGAGGCCGACCCAAAACAACGCCGGCGGAGGAGAGGTACTTGGAGCGGTCTTCTAGACCGACTTAGGAGGTGTGCACACCACCCACCACTTCCGAGTATATTACTCGTTAATGTTCAGTCTTTGGATAATGATCTTGACGAGCTCAGGGCGAGTGTTTCTTTCCAGAGAGACATCAGGGATTGTACCATACTCTGTTTCACAGAAATATGTCTCTCTCGGGATATACTGTCCGAGTCGGTCCAGCTAGTTGGGTTCTCAATTAATCGCGCATACAGGAATAAATATCTCTCCGGGAAGCAGAAGGGCGGAGGTGTATGTTTTATGATTAATGACTCATGGTGTAATTGTGATAACATACAGGACCTTAAGTCCTTTAGTTTACCTGACCTAGAATACCTCACAATCAAATGCCGACCGGACTATTCAAAGCCGGTCTGACCAATCGGAATCCGCGCTTCAAGATTGTTGTGATCACGCGGACTGGGATATGTTCCCGGTAGCTTCAGTGAATAATATCGACGTATATACTGATAAGGTGACTATGTTTATCAGGAAGTGTATAGGAGATGTTGTACCCACTGTGACTATTAAAACCTACCCTAACCAGAAACAGTGGATAGATGGCAGCATTCGTGCAAAACTGAAAGCGCAAACCACCGCATTTAACCATGGCAAGGTGACTAGGAATATGGCAGAATACAAACAGTGTAGTTATTCCCTCCACAAGGCAATCAAACAGGCAAAACGTCAGTATAGGGACAAAGTGGAGTCGCAATTCAACGGCTCAGACACGAGACGTATGTGGCAGGGTCTCCAGACAATCATGGACTACAAAAGGAAAACCAGCAACGTTGCGGACACTGACGTCTTGCTTCCGGACAAGCTAAACACCTTATTCGCCCGCTTTGAGGATAATACAGTGCCACCGACGCGGCCCGCTACCAAGGACTGTGGGCTCTCCTTCTCCGTGGCCGACATGAGTAAGACATTTAAGTGTGTTAACCCTCGCAAGGCTGCCGGCCCAGATGGCATCCCTAGCCGTGTCCTCAGAGCACACAGACCAGAATACGGACATATTCAATCTCTCCCAGTCTGCTGTTCCCACATGCTTCAAGATGGCCACCATCGTTCCTGTAAAGGTAACTGAACTAAATGACTATCGCCCCGTAGCACTCACTTCTTTCATCATGAAGTGCTTTGAGAGACTAGTCAAGGATCATATCACCTCTACCTTACCTGTCACCCTAGACCCACTTCAATTTGCTTACCGCCCCAATAGATCCACAGACGATGCAATCACCATCACACTGCACACTGCCCTATCCCATCTGGACAAGAGGAATACCTATGTAAGAACGCTGACCCTGCCCTGTGCAACTGGGTCCTGGACTTCCCGACGGGCCACCCCCAGGTGGTTAAGGTAGGAAACAACACCTCCACTTTGCTGATTCTCAACACTGGGGCCCCCCAAGGGTGCGTGCGCAGCCCCCTCCTGTACTCCCTTTTCACCCATGACTGCTTGGCCAAGCACGTCTCCAACTCAATCATCAAGTTTGCAGACGACACAACAGTAGTAAGCTTGATTACCAACAATGACGAGACAGCCTACAGGGAGGAGTTGAGGGCTCTGGGAGAGTGGTGCCAGGAAAATAACCTCTCACTCAACATCAGCAAAACAAAGGAGATGATCGTGGACTTCATGAAACAGCAGAGGGAGCACCCCCCTATCCACATCGACGGGACTGCAGTGGAGAAGGTAGAAAGCTTCAAGTTCCTCGGCATACACATCACTGACAAACTGAAATGGTCCACCTATACAGACAGGAGGTGGTGCGTTGTGCCCAATGAATCACCGGGGGCAAACTACCAGCCCTCCAGGACACCTACAGCACCCGATGTCACAGGAAGGCCAAAAAGATCATCAAGGACAACAACCACCCGAGCCACTGCCTGTTCACCCCGCTATCATCCAGAAGGCGAGGTCAGTACAGGTGCATCAAAGCTGGGACTGAGAGACTGAAAAACAGCTTCTATCTCAAGGTCATCAGACTGTTAAATAGCCTTCACTCGCACATTAGAGGATGCTGCCTATATACATAGATTAGAAATCACTGGCCACTTTAAGAAATGGAACACTAGTCACTTTAATAATGTTTACATATCTTGCATTGCTCATCTCATATGGATATACTGTATTCTATACTATTCTACTGTATCTTAGTCTATGCCGCTCTGACATTGCTCGTCCATATATTTATATATTCTTAATTCCAGTTCTTTACTTAGATTTGTGTGTATTGGGTATATGTTGTGAAATTGTTAGATATTACTTGTTAGATATTACTGCACTGTCTGAGCTAGAAACACAAACATTTCGCTACACCCGCAATAACATCTACTAAACACGTGTATGTGACCAATAAAATGTGATTTGATTTGATTCCCTGGTGCCACTAGGGCAGTTTAAATACATGACGATAAATGAGTTTACCGAGGTGTCCAATTATTTTGATTGATTGTCTTTAATAATTTGTTTATGATGCCTGTATTGTTTGTGATGTTCTAATGTAATGTTCTTGTTATTGTGTCTTGTTATTCTATCTTGTATCTTGTAGTTTTATCTATTATTTTATGTCCTCAGGGCACTATTGAAAATGAGACCCTGATCTTAATTGGGCTCCCCTGATTAGATAAACGCTAATAAAAAAATCTGGATGAGAGGCAGATTATACAGTAAGACAGAAATGCGTGGTAAACAGAATGGACTGAGACTAACACAGAGAGACAGGCTCCGAGAGGTTCCATGAGTCATACATAACTACCACACATTCTAATGCACACACAGAGACACACACAGGCACAAATATGTGCTTTAATTGCAACGTTTCCACCAGTTCTTCATCGCGTTTATGATACTAAGTAACTAAGATATGTTCAGAATAATTTCAATTTGTGAAAATAACCTTTGTGAAAATCACCAGGCCATTCTGTTTCCTCCAACACCCACAGCATTGGATGACTGCGGCAGACACACACACACACACACACAACCCTGCACATACACAAATGCAGAAAAGCACCCACCCACACCCACCTACAACGGTTCTGCCACTGACCTGAACTAATATTACCAACCTAGCGGGCAAGGAATTATCCTCTCTCTCTCTTCAACACACACACACACACACACACACACACACACACACACACACACACACACACACACACACACACACACACAGCATCTGGTTAGAGCTGATAAGAGAGGAATGTTCTTCTTCTCAGGGAAGCGACTGAAAAAGTAAATGGGATGGTGACGTGGAGCGAGGAATGGGGGAGGAGTGTAAGGAGAATAGAGGGAGGGAAGGATGAGGGAAAAGAGAACTGATGATGAGGGTGAGCGTGTAAAGTTTAGGGGTGAGAGGGTCGGGTCTCCCTGTCCTCATAATTACTATAATAGCAAGGGAATGTGTGTGTGTGTTCTTGTGCAACAGAGGGATACTTGATTTACCCCTGTAGAACACTGAGTGTGTCTACATGCTGTTTATTGATTAGCTGTCTTCTTTCTAAAGCAGCCTGGCAGAAACACACACGCCGTTACTAACCTACTGTGTTTCACTAGCCTTGTGTTCAATATCTGGATTCTGTCACTGGGAAAACTATTATTGGCAACAACAAAAAAACACATACATAACCACTAATTCAATACAGCTCCATCAGTCTCTATAGTCCTCCATGTGTCCTTCAGAACTGACAGAGGGGAATCACTGACAAAGCAAGTGACAGTATGTGTGTGTGTGTGTGTGTGTGTGTGTGTGTGTGTGTGTGTGTTTGTGAAGATCACAGGCACAATGACGTCTACAGAAAACCCCCCAGTGTTCAGTTCTTCCTGTTAATTTATGCAAATCTGGGGTTCATCACAGAGATGCTACATGGGGGTGTAATTCTGAATGCCCAAGGGAAAACATGTTGAAATACTGCAGGGAGACACACACACACGTGAACATGTGGTGTGTAATGTGGGTTGTAACTGCTAGACAAACAAGACATTGGCAATTGTGGATAAAACTAAAACGATTTTGGTTTGCATGCATCAGACAACCTTATGGGGGGCTGTGTGTGTGTGTGAGTGTCATTCAAACTGTCCTCTGCCATTCTGCTACAAAGCTCCACACTGATTGGCAGAGTCTCTGTCGTGTGTCACTGCCACACCTGACACTGGTCACCTTAGATGTTGCCAGATCTTACAACGCCTGGATAGGTATTTTACCTATCAGCTAACCACATCATATAGCAATCAGTCAGTCGATGACACAGTCGATGACGTGGCACGCAACCATTGGTTGATGCATGCAAGGTCTAAGCAGGGGAACACAACCACTATCTTTGATTGACAGCTGGATACTGACCAATCAACACAGAGCTCTACTGTATGTATTTGCATATATCTGGATGTACCTAATATACTCTACACTTAAAGATTCACACACTGTAATTTCAAAATAATTATTAGATCATTTCATTTAACTTCTGTGAAAAACCAACTGCTTTGTCTGTTTATTTAGCCATCAGCTCATGATATATTAATATACATTAGGCAGGGAGCAGAGAGAGCTATTACAGAATCATTATTATGCCTGCTAACACATAGACAGTGAGAGAGAGAGACAGACTCAGGGATAAACAGCAGAGATGGATGAGTCAATTAAACGAAACACCATCCAGTCTATTACAGAGCCGCAGACTCTCAGAGAGGAGGAGCAGAGTTCCTCTGCATAAACACACACTGACCTATTGGGTTATGCACATCTACAAGCCTGAAAGCACATGCACGCACATCCACACACAGACGCAGACACCCACACATACAAATACACACACAAGCACCCACATAGGACCAGTACGGAGAGAGAAAAAAGTATAAAATGAATGCGCTCAGTACTGTAAGTCTCTCTGGATAATAGCGTCTGCTAAATGATTCAAATGTAAACATGCAAATGTCTTATAATGCTGGAGCATGCTAGTGTGTTTAGTAGATAAAGCGTTGTCTCTCTGCACACAAACTCAGAACATGAGCTATTTACGATTATGTGTCCAGGTAGGGTTATGTGTCCAAATCCCCCAAATCGACCATTTCTAAAACATTTTTAAATAGTGCAACCTTCATCAGTGACTCTACCTGGAAGACCAAGGCCTACTCATGAAAAACCTGCTGACAGGACAGAAATGTTCTTTATTCTTTTACAATAACTCTGAAAAGACTAAAGATTCAGTGCAAAAAGAAACGATGTTAGTGCTGAGAGGATCAGAATAGAGGCCTTCTCTGCGACATCACAACACAACAACAGACATCACGATAAGACCTAGAGAGAAAAAAGCTGATGCTACACAGACATCCTTGAGTCCAGGGTGATGCTAACTTGACAGAGGAGGGCCATCGTGAACCTCCAAGAAAGTTTGTGCTGGTTAGAAGAAACATTCATAAACATATATGCACATTTGTCAGATGTCACAAATGCTTTTGACATATTTTCAATATGCAATCATGTCCATTGTAAATCATTACGATGCATCTGTTTGTTTTGCATAAGCAAGGCTCATGCACAGAAGCACGATGCTGAAAGGAAGAACACATAGCCACTGCTCATTTAGGACCAATCTGATTGCTCGGTTTACCATTCATCTCCGCGGTGATGTCCCCATTCTCAGAGCTAGTGTGTGTGAGGACACAGTAAACAGCCGGGAGATATACACACAGATACACATGCAGTCACACACTAACAACAGTGGACAACCCTTCCCTTCCCATTAGGCATAGTGCTGACTTGAGGGCATGGTAAAAATACCTCACTGCAGCGTCGGGCACCAAAACAAGCACTGTGTGTGTGTGGGCATGAGTGCCTGTGCGCACATGGGCATGTGCGTGTGTTTAGCATCACCCATTCAGCACAATGTCTCCCTTCCGCTAAGGATGCTGGAAAATGGTTCTGAGGATGTCTGTGATTGGCCAGGTTTTTGACTGACTTCCTGTTACTGACACTTGGCTAAATACTCATTACCTAAGTGGAATTAAATGTACATATTTTGAAATGAGCTCACTTTTATGAGCTCACTTTTACGAGATGTCTAATTCATTTGTGTAGTCATTGCCTCTAATCACTTTCATTATTTCTCTGGATATAGTATGGAGGATGTTCAGAAATTAGTGTTGTGTTGATAATATCATAATTGGGAATCTCTGTGAGTCAGTGCTATCTAGGGCAGGGTATGTGTGTGTATGTGTGTGAGAGAGTCAGTCCTATCTAGGGCAGTGTGTGGGTGTTCAAGTCCTCCAGCAGTCAGCATGAACAGAATAGGCCTTTATTTCTTCCTCTCTCTCTTCCTCCCTTTACTTTTCCTCCCTCTCTCCTATCATTTGCTGTGTATGTGGTATTCTCTCTCTCTTTCCTTCCTTCCCTCCTTATTAAAGGACTTGAAATAGTTAATGGTGTCCTTTAGGAGTGTGTGTGTGTGAGTGTGTGCGTGTGAGAGAGTTCTGTACTAATGTATGTGTTGTTTATCAGTGTTAAAGGTGTTAAGAATTAAAGGGAAATTTCAACTTCATATTCATAATCTCCAGCACCACCCCAACATCAACATATGTGAAAATGGTGCATTTCTATGTTTTCTAGTAAAAGAAGATAGAGGAAAATAAGTATTTCCAATGACATCGGTGTGCATCATGTGATTTTAACCAATTGTGAGTAGGCATTGCCTAGTAATTGCATACTAATTGTCTACTAATTGGTTGATGATGTCATTGAAAGGCCACACAGTTTTGATGCAAATTCACCATATATTGGCCACATCCGATCATCCTGCTGACCGGCCTTCTCAGTCTAGAAATGCTATCTTCATGTCGGTGCGTGGCGTCTGCCAGCCATTGTTCTCTCTCTTGTTATTTTGCTCTCTTGCTCGTGCCCCTTTTCTTCCACTAAACTACTTCTACTTGACTATGGCTGTCCCTCCTACCCGGGACCACAACCACATCCATCTCCACCCATGTTGCCTACCGCATGATGACACCACGCACCCGAGGGCCACCATGATGACATCCCCTGCTGCCTCCACTGCCGCATATTCATACCAACACCACCAACTCGGCTTCTAAGCATCAGATCCGTCCTCAAAACTTAGACCCAGGGGGGACAAGGTAGCATGACCGGGAGTGCACTACCTGCATCCAACGGCTGGGTCATTCCTACAATGCGGTGCCTTTGAACCTCATTACTTTTGGAGAATTTTTTTTAATCTTCAATGTGTTTAGCAAAGCTATGGCTAATTTAGGCTCCAAATGTCCACCCTTTAAGGTGCATAATCCTAACAGGGTGGAACCTAACAGGTTGGAAAATGCACCCCAAAAATGTTTTATGTGCCTGAGCTCAACCAATATGGTTCTGAATGTCAAACGTCCTGTTTCGAATACTAAAAACATTGAAGATGTTATTTTTTTCTCCAAAAGTTATGAGGTTCAAAGTTGTAGGAATGACCCAGCCGTTGGATGCAGGGAGTGCACTCCTGGTCGTACTACCTTGTCCCCCCAGGCAAAATAACACCAAAAGAAACATCAATCCCAGGGTGGAGAGACTGCGATGGAGACGTAACCTGGTGTCAGCATCTGGATGCAGGCAGACATGATGTCGATGGTGATGGGTTGGCGGACTCCCGGTCGTGCTATCTTGTTATTTTGCTTCCTGCGAGCTTAGATCCTCCTTCTACCTATGTCCCTTCTCATCTCAGCATGTCAGACATCACCATTGTCAACAAAAATACCTTCACCATCAAATGCCGTAAACTGATCAGTTTGGCAAAACCACACAAGTCTACCGGTTCCGGCTACCATCTCCCCCCAGCCCTTATGAACCAATCACCTACTTCCTACAGCCCAGACAAACTCAACATGCCTCTCCATCCGATCCATTATTCTTTACCGAATCTGGTTCCATCACCTTGACAATGGTTCCATTCCCATCTGATAAAAAGCTGGAGCTGGAGCACACCCAGAGAAATGTATTTAGTGTAGAGTCGCACACTCTATATATACAGAACCAGTCAAAAGTTTGGACACACCTACTCATTCAAGGGATTTTCTTTATTTTTACTATTTTCTACATTGTAGAATAGTGAAGACATCAAAACTATTAAAAACACATATGGAATCATGTACTAACCAAAAAAGCGTTAAACAAATCAAAATATATGTTATATTTGAGATTCTTCAAAGTAGCCATCCTTTGCCTTGACAGCTTTGCACGCTCTTGGCATTCTCTCAACCAGCTTCATGAGGTAGTCACCTGGAATGCATTTCAATTAAAAGGTGTGCCTTGTTAAAAGTTAATTTGTGGAATTTCTGTCCTTCTTAATGTGTTTGAGCCAATCAGTTGTGTTGTGACAAGGTAGGGGTGGTATTCAGAAGATAGCCCTATTTGGTAAAAGACCAAGTCCATATTATGGCAAGAACAGCTCAAATAAGCAAAGAGAAACGACAGTCCATCATTACTTTAAGACATGAATGTCAGTCAATATGGAAAATTAAGAACTTTGAAAGTTTCTTCAAGTGCAGTTGCAAAAACCATCAAGCGCTATGATGAAGCTGGCTCTCATGAGGACCGCCACAGGAAAGGAAGACCCAGAGTTACCTCTGCTGCAGAGGATAAGTTCATTAGAGTTACCAGCCTCAGAAATTGCAGCCCAAATAAATGCTACAGAGTTCAAGTAACAGACATATCTCATCATCAACTGTTCAGAGGAAACTGTGTGAATCAGGCCTTCATGGTCGAATTGCTGCAAAGAAACCACTACTAAAGGACACCAATAATAAGAAGAGACTTGCTTGGGCCAAGAAACACAAGCAATGGACATTAGACCAGTGGAAATCTGTCCTTTGGACTGATGAGTCAAAATTTGTGATTTTTGGTTCCAACCGCCGTGTCTTTGTGAGACGCAGAGTAGGTGAACAGATTATCTCTGCATGTGTGGTTCCCACCGTGAAGCATGGAGGAGGAGGTGGGATGGTGTGGGGTTGCTTTGCTGCTGACACTGTCAGTGATTTATTTAGAATTCAAGGTACACTTAACCAGCATGGCTACCACAGCATTCTGCAGCGATATGCCATCCCATCTGGTTTGCACTTAGTGGGACTATCATTTGTTTTTCAACAGGACAATGACCCAACACACCTCCAGGCTTTGTAAGGGCTATTTGACCAAGAAGGATACTGATGAGTGCCGCATCACCCAACCTCAACCCAATTGAGATGGTTTGGGATGAGTTGAACCTCAGAGTGAAGGGAAAGCAGCCAACAAGTGCTCAGCATATATGGGAACTCCTTCAAAACTGTTGGAAAAGCATTCCAGGTGAAGCTGGTTGAGAGAATGCCAAGAGTATGCAAAGCTGTCATCAAGGCAAAGGGTGGCTACTTTGAAGAATATTAAATATATTTAGATTAGTTTTTTGACACTTTTTTGGTTACTACTTGATTCCATGTGTTATTTCTTAGTTTTGATGTCTTCACTATTATTCTACAATGTAGAAAATAGTAAAAATAAAGAAAAACCCTTGAATGAGTAGGTGTGTCCATACTTTTGACCGGTACACAATCTCTATCTATCTATAAACTGTAACGTATACGCAGGAAGTCAGGAAACAGGTGCAGAAGGTGAGTTTAATAATAATCATGAAGATAATACAAAACAGGAGAAGCGTACTGAACGTAACCAAAACTAGAGCTTTAGAGACAACACCTGAGGGACAGCCAGCCAGTAAAATGGAAACCAGGAAGGGTTTGGCGGAAAACGATGAAGGAATACTGTGACGGTTGATCACAGGGCCATCCCTCTGCCCCAGTGGACTTCGGGTTGGGACGCACAGGACACCGCTGGAGCTGGTCCGCAATAGGGACACAGACCCAGCTGTCTCCGGTGACGTTGCTCTGCCGCGGGGAGGTGTGTGACCCCTATCTCCATGGGTTCAGGCGCTGCGCCAGGATGGCCAAAGGAGGAATTGGCGCTCCCAAGGAAGGTTGTCCAGACGGATGGCCATAGTGATGAACGCGTCCAGTGAAAGGTTGTCGTCTCGGCACGCCAACTCCGTCTGGACCTCCTTGCGCAGTCCTCTTCGGAATAAAGTGCAGCGCGCCGGCTCATTCCATCCGCTGGAGGCTGCCACGGTCCGGAAGGTGAGGGCATACTCCGCAGCGGTCTAGGAACCCTGCCGGAGTAGTCACTCACCTCCCTCTCTGCCCTCCGGTGGATGGTGAAAGAATGCCCTGAACAGAGCCATGAACCCCTCATAGGAACCCAGCTCTTCCTCTCCTCTCTCCCAGACGGCCGTAGCCCACTCCAACACCCGCCCGGTCAGCAGGGAAATGACCGTGTCAACCTTGGACCTCTCGGTGGTGGGGGCTCCCGTCTGATGAGCGAAATAGAGGGAGCAATGGAGTAGGAAGCCACAGCGTTTGGATGGAGTCCCGTCATACTTGTCCGGGAGGGACAGTTGGGCATCGCTGACCTGGGCGGACTGCTGGGTAGGTTGGGGGACTGCCTCGCTGGGATGGCTCATGGTAGAAGAACCTCCGCTAGTTGGAGGTGAACCCTGTCGAGGTGGTGGAAGATGCGGAGGACCTCATCCATAGCTGAACATGGCAATGTGGGTTGCCAGGACCGGTGGTTAGTAGACCGGAGCGGGAGTAGACGTGACATAAACTCCCAGTAATTTATTGGGGAAAACACCAACATTTCGGAATCACTGTGCCTTCTTCAGGGTGTTTTACCCAATAAATTACTGGGAGTTATATATATATATATATATATATATATATATATATATATATATATATATATATATATATATATATATATATGTGTGTGTGTGCGACTCTTTATTTTTATAGCTTACAGTCCATTCCCATCTGAGACACAAACTATTCCTGTATGGTTTTCTGACCAATTCTCCGGACACTCCATTCGCGTCGGCACTGCATCCATGGCATCTTGACATGGCATCCCAGACACAGCCCACAACATGCTGATCTCTCAGAACCTGCATTAACTCAAGCACCGTCTTCCAGTCCCTGCCTCATTTCAGACACCATTTACCTCACGCACCGAATCCTACACAACCAGCCAAAAGACGATTGGCTCCCCAGCTGAACCTGGTTCCTCAAGGTTTTCTTCCCTCAAGGACGTTTTTTTCCTTGCCACCATCACTTCTGCATGCGCTCCCGGGGTCTAAGGTTGGGTAACTTTGTGCGCATCTCGTCGAAACGCCTGTACTACCTCAACTATATCGCCAACCATTCAGCACCTGCTGTCCAGAACGGCTCACTTCCTCTCCAGGGTCTGACTAACTTGGAGTTCTCTTTTGGGGTATTGCCATCACCACAGCAGCCTAACTACCACGGCCTGACTATGTCTACCTCAGCCCCCGGTTCCGTCATCTGCAGCCCTCGGCTTCATCCGGTCCATTCTCATTCATCTCCTGAAATCCTCATCCTCACATCCATTCCATTTACTCAATAAATATTCAAAACCCATTTCAATGTCGGGTCCTTAAACTCGTGAAATGGTGTTAACAATTAACTTAAATTCAGGAGCGGACCAGACTTGAATGCAGCACTTTAACTAGTTGCCTTGAACGCAGCTCCCTAGCAACTCAACAAGCACCAGCTGCTACTAATTGGCAATCATACTCCATGCCTGTTTGTAACACTTTACCAGTTGCCTTGAACGCTGCTCAACAAGCATCAGCTGCAACTCATTGCTAATCAGCCTCCATACCTGTCCTCACGCTCCTTAATCACCACTACCACCCTACTTAAACCTGACCAAACTAACATTCCTCCTCTTTGTTCTGCAGTGCATGTCGCGTTGTACGCCTTGCCTAGTTTTGCATCCCTTCTCCACCTATCTAGTATCTCTTAGGTTCTTCCATCACCACAGCAGCCCAACTACCATGGCCTGACAATGATATCTACCTGAGACTCCAAGCCACCCCCCCCCCCCCCCCCTCCCCCGGTTCCTTCATCTGCAGCCCTCTGCTTCATCCGGTCCATTCTCATTCCCCTCCTGAATCCTCATTATCACATCCATTCTATTCACTCATTAAATATAACTATTTTAATATCTGGTCCTTAAACTGGTGAACGGTCATCTCCATGTAAAAGGACCCATGAGCACCAACGGGTGGGAAGTTCATAAGAGCATGTCCAATGAAAGCTAAGAGTCTATATATTTTTTTAATTAAGGCAGTATACATTTTCCAACCATTTTCTATCCTAAATATTAGGACTAGGCAAAGGCTTTGATTTCTGGTCAACCAGATCGAAAAGGGGTCTTAAACGTCTACCAGAAAGTCTTATGGTATTATAGATGCATCAAAACACAATGTTAAAGTAAAGTACCCTATCAACTAATAAACATTATTATTTGCCTTGTGTAAGCTTAAACATTGCCATGTGCCTTTGAAATTCCTTTACCAAAAACCCACATACAGTACCTTTAAGATATTTTCTAACTTCTCCCTCATGAGGGAGGATTATGACAGTTCACAGAAGTAACAAAGAGAGACCTACCAATCAGTGTTTTTACTGATATCTATTTGGTTTGAGTGATTAAGTGATCACAGCTAGAAATTCTGTTACAGATTTTTCAGAACTTCTGTTACCAATTTGGTAACAATTATTGCAATTGAATTTGCTACAATGGGAAATCATAGTAGTCACAAACCAGAGTTGAGTCACCTGCTACAGACCATTCCACCGGGATACTGTTATGTTCAGCTCATAACTGTTTTCTTTCTGTTGTCTGGTCAAAGCAAGTGTGAAAACAGCCTGAACAACCCCTCCCCCTCTCTCTTTCTGCATCTCTCTCCATTTAATGTCACCTCTCCCAGCTGTTAGTGATACCTACCCATGAGCCCTCTCTCTTTCCATTTACTGTAACCAGCATCCTTACCCACTGAGCACAGACGGACACCGGAGGTCCATGGATATTAAAAAGTAGTTGATATTTGGTCAGTCCGCCCTGGCCTTGATTTCAACGTCCAGATGTTGAGTTTTGATCAGGACTGGCCTTGATTTGGCCCAAACATAGACGTCCATGACACAGACGTCTGTTTCACAAAATTTGGAGAGCACAGTACAGTAGAGTACAGTAGAGTAAAATAATGTTGGGCAGAGTATAGTACAGTAAAGTAAAAAAACAAGTGCACAGAGTGCATTCGGAAAGTATTCAGACCCCTTGACTTTTTCCACATTTTGTTACGTTATAGCTTATTCTAAAATGGATTAAATAGTTTTTTCCCCTCATCAATATAAACACAATACCCCATAATGACAAAGCAAAAACAGGTTTTTAAACATTTTTGCAGATGTATAAAAAAACTACTAATTTGAAATATCACATTTACATGAGTATTCAGACCCTTTAATCAGTACTTTGTTGAAGCACCTTTGGAAGAGATTACAGCCACAAATCTTCTTGGGTATGACGCTACAAGTTTGGCACACCTGTATTTGGGGAGTTTCTCCCATTCTTGTCTGCAGATCCTCTCAAGATCTGTCAGGTTGGATGGGGAGCGTCGCTGCACAGCTATTTTCAGGTCTCTCCAGAGATGTTAGATCGTGTTCAAGTCTGGGCTCTGGCTGGGCCACTCAAGGACATTCAGAGACTTGTCCCGAAGCCACTCCTCCGTTGTCTTGGCTGTGTGCTTAGGGTCGTTGTCCTGTTGGAAGGTGAACCTTCTCCCCAGTCTGAGGTCTTGAGTGCTCTGAGCAGCCACCTCTATGATGCAGCCACCACTATGCTTGAAAATATGGAGTGGTACTCAGTAATGCGACTTTAAAACAATTACAGAGTTTAATGGCTGTGATAGCAAAACTGAGGATGGATCAACATTGTAGTTACGCCACAATACTAACCCAATTGACAGTGAAAAGAAGGAAGCCTGTACAGAATTAAACTATTTAAAAAATGCATCCTGTTTGCAACAAGGCAGCTAAGTAATACTGCAAAAAAAGGTGGCAAAGCAATTCACTTTTTGTCCTGAATACAACATGTTATGTTTGGGGCAAATCCAATATAACATATTACTGAGTTCCACTCTCCATATTTTCAAGCATAGTTGCGGCTGCATCATGTTATGGATATGTTTGTAATCGTTAAGGACTGGGGAGTTTTTTCAGGATAAAAAAAAAATGGAATGGAGCTTAGCATAGGCAAAATCCTAGAGGAACACCTGGTTCAGTCTGCTTTCCACCAGACAATGGGAGATGAATTCACCTTTCAACAGGACAATAGCCTAAAACACAAGGCCAAATCTACACTGGTGTTGCCTACCAAGAAGACAGTGAATATTTGCACATTATTCTTTTCGAAATTCTTCAAGCTCTGTCAAGGTGGTTGTTGATCATTAATAGACAGACATTTTCAAGTCTTGACATATATTTTCAAGCCAATTTAAGTCAAAACTGTAACTAAGCCACTCAGGAACATTCAATGCGTCTTAGAAAGCAACTCCAGTGTATATTTCACCTTGTGTTTTAGGTTATTGTCCTGCTGAAAGGTGAATGTCTCTCAGTGTCTGTTGGAAAGCAGGTTGAACCAGGTTTTCCTCTAGGATTTTGCCTGTGTTTAGCTCTATCCCATTTCTTTATTTAATCCTAAAAATCTCCCTAGTCTGTGCCGATGACAAGCATACCCATAACATGATGCAGCCACCATCATGTTTGAAAATATGAAGTGTCGTACTTAGTGATGTGGTGTGTTGAATTTACACAAAACATAATGCTTTGTATTCAGGACATAAAGTTAATTTCTATGCAATTTTGTTTGCAGTTTTACTTTAGTGCCTTATGGCAAACAGGATGCATGTTTCTGAATATTTTTTATTCTGTACAGGCTTCCTTCTTTTCACTCTGTCATTTAGGTTCGTTTTGTGGAGTAACTACAATGTTGTTGATCCATCCTCAGTTTTCTCCTATCACAGCCATTAAACTCTGTAACTGTTTTAAAGTCACCTTTGGCCTCATGGTGAAATCCCTGAGTGGTTTCCTTCCTCTCCGGCAACTGAATTAGGAAGGACGCCTGTATCTTTGTAGTGACTGGGTGTATTGATACACCATCCAAAGTGTAATTAATAACTTCACCATACTCAAAGGGATATTTAAAGGGTGCCTATAAACATAGAAAGAGCACATTCTACATTGTCACCCCACTCAAAACTACCAAAACCATGATTTGGTCAAACACTAAAGTGCATTATCATCATGATTCCTGTACCGAAAGTGTCTGCCCTGCCGCTGTGCCTGCACCCTCGCTGGGGCCTGCTGCTGTGAGGTGATGAGGGAGCCGATCTCCTCTCCCACTATGCTCGAGAGAAAAATGTGTTCTGAACATTTAGAAATGCAATTGCAGGAAATATACCGCTTTGGAAACTTCCTCTGCTTATCCCTGTCAAAGAGAGGAGGGTCTCAGCTTTCTGAAGGTATGACATTCAGCTCAATAGCAACTATTTTACAGCCAAGATATTTGATATGGCTTTGAAATATGGAGTGGCGTGCATGAAATGTGCACCCGCCATTGCGAGGGCATAGGCCTATAGGTCTCATGGGTATTAGCCTACAACTGCAAAAAAAATGTAGGACATCACATTTACTGTTGGATGAATACATGGTTACTAGCAGTGGGTATTATATTTAGAGTTGGCGATATAGTTAATTTGTTTTGAGTTTCCACTTCTTCAGGTGTTGAACCCCAAATTAATTAGCCTATGATATTCGTTAGTCCACATAATGCAAATGTACATAATTCATCTCTATTGAAAAAAGGAAAGGAAAAATATAGCAACTGTAGTCTAATTGTCAAACCAAAATTCATGACAATCACTGGATTAGGTTGCACATCGAAATACACTATACTGTATATACAAAAGTATGTGGACACTCCTTCAAATTAGTGGATTCGGCTATTGCAGAGACACCCGTTGCTGACAGGTGTGTAAAATCGAGCACACAGCCATGCAATCTCCATAGACAAACATTGGAAGTAGAATGACCTTACTGAAGAGCTCTGTGACTTTCAACGAGGCACCATCATAGGATGCCACCTTTCCAACAAATCAGTTCGTCAAATGTCTGCCCTGCTAGAGCTGCCCCAGTCATCTGTAAGTGCTGTTATTGTGGAGTGGAAACATCTAGGATTAACAACGGCTCAGCCGCGAAGGGGTAGGCCACACAAGCCACACAAGCTCACAGAACGGGACCGCCAAGTGCTGAAGCGCGCAACACATAAAAAAATTCAGTCCTCGGTTGAAACACTCACTACCGAGTTGCAAAATGCCTCTGGAAGTAACATCAGCACAATAACTGATCATTGGGAGCTTCATGAAATGGGTTTCCATGGCTGAGCAGCCACAGACAAGCCTAAGATCACCTTGCGCAATGCCAATCGTCGGCTCTGGTGTAAAGCTCACCGCCATTGGACTCTGGAGCAGTGGAAATGCGTTCTCTGGAGTGATGAATCACGCTTCACCATCTGGCAGTCCGACGGACGAATCTGGGTTTGGCGGATGCCAGGAAAATGCTACCTTCCTGAATGCATTGTGCCAACTGTAAAGTTTGGTGGAGGAGGAATAATGGTCTGGGGCTGTTTTTCATGGTTTGGTCTAGGCCCCTTAGTTCTAGTGAAGGGAATTCTTAACAATACAGTATACAATGGCATTCTAGACAATTCTGTGCTTTCAACTTTGTGACAACAGTTTGGGGAAGGCCCTTTCCTGTTTCAGCATGACAATGCCCCCGTGCACAAAGCGATGTCCATACAGAAATGGTTTGTCGAGATCGGTGTGGAAAAACTTGACTGGCCAGCACAGAGCTCTGACCTCAACCCCATCTAACACCTTTGGGAGGAATTGGAACGCCGACTGCGAGCCAGGCCTAATCGCCCAACATCAGTGCCCGACCTCACTAATGCTTTTGTGGCTGAATGGAAGCAAGTCGCCGCAGCAATGTTCCAACATCTAGTGGTAAGCCTTCCTAGAAGAGTGGAGGCTGTTATAGCAGCAAAGGGCCATGATTTTGGAATGAGATGTTCGACGAGCAGGTGTCCACATCCTTTTGGCCATGTAGTATATCTTGAATCATGCATTCCTGCTTGGACGTATTATATGAAACAACTTATTTTTTGAATACATCAGAAGTCTATTTACTTTACTTCTTAATAAAGTACTATGCATGACTTTATCAGATGATTACTCATGAGTTGGGGACCAGCCCAGTAATCGTAATTAACACTTAGGGTATTGTTGATACAGGGGAACACATATGACAGGCACTACTTTTCAGCATAGCCTAAGTCGTTTGCTTGGCCTTTATAACATTATATAAGGCTTAAGCATACTGGCAGATCGATGGCCCGTGTGGGCTGGTGTGGATAAAATGCCAGGGCCGAATTCTTGTCCAAGTCCGCTCCTGTTTGAAATTCACTGCTTGACTGAGGGACCTTACAATTATCTTTATGTGTGGGGTACAGAGATGAGGCAGTCATTCAAAAATCATGTTAAACACTATTACTGCACACATAGTGAGTCCATACAACTTATTATGTGACTTGTTAAGCACATTTTTACTCCTGAACTTATTTAGGCTTGCCATAACAAAGGCGTTGAATACTTATTGACAATACAGCTTTTAATTTTTTATTAAATTGTAAACATTTCTAATTCCACATTGACATTATGAGGTATTGTGTGTAGGCCAGTGACACAAAATCTAAATGTAATCCATTTTAAATTCAGGCTGTAACACAACAACATGTGGAAAAAGTAAAGGGCTGTGAATACTTTCTGAAGGCATTGTATTTAGGATACATCACCATGAAGAGAATGAGATTAATATCCATAATTATGCATTTCGTTGTAGTTCAGATCAGGGACCCATGATTCAATTATTATACCAAAATTCTGTTTAAAAAAATTCTGTTTTACCAAAATTCTGTAAGTCTTTTTTGGGGGAAAACTTGGCCAGATTTAACAGATTTTAGATTTTACTTTGCATCTGCAAAGTTCTTCCAGTAAATGTTTTAGTACAATTTTTTAATTAAATTAAAATTAGTCCTTGTGCATAGAGTGGTACTGTTTGTTAAACTTTGAAATCAATGGTTTTTTTTTGGCATACATTTTAAAGTGTAAAATCTGAGTCTTAGCACAGTTCTGTTACTGTGGAATTGGCCTTATGTAAGTCTGGATCACACGTTGTGCTCTGCTGCCCACTCACCTCAACTCACCATCACACAAGCACGCACACACACACACACACACACACACACACACACACACACACACACACTGCACAGTGGCAGTGGGGCGACCACATTAAAACAATGATCCCAACAGTCATTCTAAGTGTTTGTGTTTTTATGGGTTTGGTTGAACAATTCCAATGCAGATTCTAATTTAAAGCAATGTTCCATGACAGACAGTGGTAAAGAGGTCAATCGAACTTGACCAAAACAATGGAAATGCCATAGAAACGGGTGGAAGAAAGATCCCAAATCTCCTCATTGGCCCCCCAGCAAAAATACCTAACAGTTTGGCTATTGTTTTGTGTATTTCACACTATGTTAAGGTAAAATTCACAGTATAATGCTTGTATGGATGTCAGCCCCAACACATTTTCATGTCATCGTCACCAAAAAACGACTTTACTACCACCACCGATTTCTGTATGCTATGCTAATTTATAAATTATGAACGGGAATTAGCATTTATTAGTCACTTCTTCTAAACCTGAAAAGGGACAACTTTTAAATGTTATGCAGCGAAATCTGCCAAATATATTCAAATCGGACTTCAGTAACCACATTGTGGGCCTGAACAATACATCAATCATTTTTGATTTGACGAATATCCACTTTGTGGATATACAGTGGGGAGAACAAGTATTTGATACACTGCCGATTTTGCAGGTTTTCCTACTTACAAAGCATGTAGAGGTCTGTAATTTTTATCATAGGTACACTTCAACTGTGAGAGACGGAATCCAAAAATCCAGAAAATCACATTGTATGATTTTTAAGTAATTAATTTGAATTTTATTGCATGCACTGTAGAAGTTTGATGTGAATGGGGGCGTGCTTGGCCCTTCTTTTCCTGTAGTCCACGATCATCTCCTTTGTCTTGATCACGTTGAGGGAGAGGTTGTTGTCCTGGCACCACACTTCCAGGTCTCTGACCTCCTCCCTATAGGCTGTCTCATCATTAAGTTTGCTGACGACACAACAGCGGGAGGCCTGATCACCGACAACAATGAGACAGCCTATAGGGAGGAGGTCAGAGACCTGGAAGTGTGGTGCCAGGACAACAACCTCTCCCTCAACGTGATCCAGACAAAGGAGATGATCGTGGACTACAGGAAAAGGAGAGCCGAGCACGCCCCCATTTTCATCGATGGCACTGTAGTGTATCAGGTTGAGAGCTTCAAGTTCACCAACAAACTATCATGGTCCAAACACACCAAGACAGTCGTGAAGAGGGCACGACAACGCCTATTCCCCCTCAGGAGACTGAAAAGATTTGGCATGGGTCCTCAGATCCTCCAAATGTTATATAGCTGCACCATTGAGAGCATCCTGACTGGTTGCATCACCGCCTGGTATGGCAACTGCTCGGCCTCCGACCGCAAGGCGCTACAGAGGGTAGTGCGTACGGCCCACTACATCATTGGGGCCAAGCTTCCTGCCATCCAGGACCTCTATACCAGGCGGTGTCAGAGGAAGGCCCAAAAAAATGCCCAAGACTCCAGCCACCCTAGTCATAGACTGTTCTCTCTGCTACCGCACGGCAAGAAGTACTGGAGCGCCAAGTCTAGGTCCAAAAGGCTTCTTAACAGCTTCTACCCCCTAGCCATAAGACTGCTGAACAGCTAATCAAATGGCTACCCGGACTATTTGCATTGTATGATGCTGCTACTCGCTATTTATTATCTATTATCTATGCATAGTCACTTTACCCCTACCTACATGTACATATTACCTCAATTATCGCAACTAACCTGTACCCCCACACATTGACTTGGTACCGGTACCCCCTGTATATAGCCTCATTATTGTTATTTTATTGTTGCTCTTTTACTTTTTACTTTAGTTTATTTATTCAATATTTTTCTAAACTCTTATTTTTCGTAAAACTGCCTTGTTGGTTAAGGGCTTGTAAGTAAGCATTTCACGGTAAGGTCTACACCTGTTGTATTCGGCGCATGTGACAAGTAAAATGTGATTTGATTTGTTAGCTCAGATGTGTTGAATTTGCACCAATATGGTGTCCTTCTTCTATGCCCCATGGTCTGCGTTCCTTTGACCTCTTTACCACATCTATTGTACCATTTGAAATGCTAATATTAACAGCTCAGCATCAATACATTTATCTCTCAGAATATGAAACCTTTCTATTGTCCTCTACAATCATGTCGATTGCCCATTCTACCCAACTTTGCGGTTGGCATGGACAGAATACATGGTGCTTTATTGATGATGCATCAAACCAGGTGACTGTGAAGGGACTGTATGTCAGATCCTTTTTGATTTCTTACTCTGCAGCTCTCTCTCTCTGTCTCTCTGTCTCTCATTCTCTCTCTGTCACTCTGGCATCTTTCCTATTTTTTTGCCTTACAACCTGGAATTAAAATTTATTTTTGGGGGGGGGGTTGTATCATTTGATTTACACAACATGCCTACCACTTTGAAGATACCTACCACTTTGAAGATACCCCCCCCCCCCCCCCCCAAAGTCAATACTTTGTAGAGCCACCTTTTCCAGCAATTACAGCTGCTAGTCTTGTGGGGTATGTCTTTATAAGCTTGGTACATCTAGCCACTGAGATTTATGCCAATTTTTCAAGGCAAAACTGCTCCAGCTCCTTCAAGTTGGAGGGGTTCCGCTGGTGTACAGCAATCTTTAAGTCATACCACAGATTCTCAATTGGATTGAGGTCTGGTCTTTGATTAGGCCATTCCAAGACATTTAAATGTTTCCCCTTAAACCACTTGAGTGTTGCTTTAGCAGTATGCTTAAGGTCATTGTCCTGCTGGAAGGTGAACCTCCATCCCAGTCTCAAATCTCTGGAAGACTGAAACAGGTTTCCCTCAAGAATTTCCCTGTATTTAGTGCCATCTATCATTCCTTCAATTCTGACCAGTTTCCCAGTCCCTGCCGATGAAAAATATTCCCACAGCATGATGCTGCCATCACCATGCTGTGGGGATGGTGTTCTCAGGGTGATGAGAGGTGTTGGGTTTGCGCCAGACATAGCGTTTTCCTTGATGGCCAAAAAGCTCAATTTTAGTCTCATCTGACCAGAGTACCTTCTTCTGTCATGAGCACTCTCTCTCCCTGGTAGCAACATTAATTGCATTCAATTCTCTGCCACTCTGCTCACTCTCTCCCTACTCTGCCTAACGAGCTCCACCTGGCTCCGCCCTGCTCTGCTCTTGTTACCTGGCCAGCTGCACTGCATTTCCCACTCACCATCCTCACCTTGCCTCACTCTGTTCTAATTACTCTGCCAGCTGAACTGCATTTCCCCACTAACCTCTCCCAGTATATCAAGCCCTGTTTTTCAGCCAAGCCCTGTCAGATCGTCTTCAAACCCGGACCAGTAACCTGCCTGTCTGCGCTCTGACTCCTGTTTGTGATACCGATCCTTTCTTGACTGCCTCCTTGTTCTACTGCCCCGTCTATCCCGACCTGCCTTCTGGACCTCGACTACTCTCCGATCTTCAGCCCCTCCGGTAACTCGATTCTGCCTTCTGTCTCTCACCACGATATTTGCCCAGCCCTGATCTGTACTTCTGCCTGCCATTCATATTGCTGTTGTGTGTGTGTTCCCCCAGGTCTCCGACCACCAGATGAGCGTGCCCAGACGCTTCACCACCCTCAGCCCGATACGCCGCTCCATCACTGGGGAACACACACACTAAGCACTTGGACTGGACACCCCCGGACATTTGGTGACCCCCGGAGCACAGGTACCCACAGGACCCTGTAAAACCCCAGAGCCCCAAGCACCCCTGGAACCCCTGACACCCCTGGCACTCCTCTTCCCGCCTGAAACCTTCAATAAAGTACTCTGAATTTGAACTTGCGCTCTTGGGTCCTCTTCTGTCCGTGACAGAACGATCTGACCATCATGGACCCAGCGCACTCCCTGACCACGATGGAAGAAGAGCCAGAGATGACTGCCCTACAGCGACTGGAACGCTCTGAGGGAGACATAAATCGGATGGCTGGCGACATCGCTTCCCTTCTCCAGCTATTCAACCAGCAGCAACAACAGTTCCAACTGCAGCAACAACAGCTAGCCCAAGCCCTGCAACTACTCTCAAACCCGGCTACTCCACCTGCACCCCCCCCTGGTCCTTCTGTTCCTGTACCACCGACACTCCTTCATCCCTCCGCTGGAGGTCCCAATGCTGCAGGCCCGGCAGTGCTGCCACCAGATCCCCACGCTCCTGAACCAAAGATTGGGAACCCGGAACGTTTTGATGGCAACCAGAAGCAAGTAAGACCATTCTTGAGCAGCTGCCGAATCCAGTTTGCACTACAGCCCAGGACTTTCTCAACAGAGGGAGCCAAGGTGGGGTATGTCATCACACATCTCACCGGTCGAGCTCGGTTGTGGGGAACGGCGGAATTCGACCGGCAAACCCCAGCCTGTGCCTCCTTCAGTGCCTTTGAGGAGGAGATGTTAAAGGTCTTTGACCTAGGCTCGCCAACAGCCGAAGCGTCACAAGCTCTGCTCACCATCCGTCAGGGCAATCGGACAGTGGCAGACTTCTCCATTGACTTTCGTACCCTGGCCAGTCAAAGCTCGTTTAACCCAGAGGCACTGGTGCAAGCCTTCCTCCATAGCCTGGCGGACTATATCAAAGACGAGCTTGTTTCCCATGACCCGCCCTCAACGCTTGATGCCGCCATTGACCTTGCCGTCCGCATTGACCGCCGTATACAGACCCGGAGGAGGGAGAAGGGCCGTCTCAGTCAACCTGCCATCCGCACTCGGGTCGATACCGCTTCTGTCCAGCCCCTGCCTGTCAAGTCCCATAGCCAACTCAATCAGCCTGAGCCCATGGAGATTGGCCGTGCCTCTCTGACTCCCGAGGAGCGTCGGCGCCGTCTAAGCTCCAACCTTTGCCTCTACTGTGGTGGCGAAAATCACCGTGTCGCCACTTGTCCGGCAAAAGCCGCAGCTCACCAGGTGTAGGGGAGATCCGGGTGAGCTCAACAAGCCTTCAGTCTCCCTCCATCCGAAAGACCCTGCTTCATCTCCGCCTTCAGCTTTCTGACAAGACTCATACATTGGCCGCCCTTGTGGATTCCGGAGCCGAAGCAAACATCATGGACCCTGAGCTTGCACAGCAACTGGGCGTGAACCATCATCAACTGACACAACCCATTCCTGCACGAGCCCTGGATGGGCATCATCTTGGCACTGTCACTCATATCTCCGCCCCTGTGACAATCCTGCTGTCAGGAAACCACCAGGAGTCCATCCAGTTTCACCTCCTACACTCACCTGGCCAACCACTCATTCTTGGATACCCGTGGCTCCGTCAGCACAACCCCCACATCGACTGGGAGACAGGAACAGTCCGTGAGTGGGGAAGGAGTTGTCACCAGACCTGTTTAAGGGGGGCCACCCTGCCCGTTCACCGGGAAAGATCTAGCGCTACCCCCGACATATCCAATGTTCCGGCCTGTTACCACAGCCTGAAAGAGGTGTTCAACAAATCCAAGGCGACATCTCTACCCCCACACAGACCCTATGACTGCGCGATTGATCTCCTGCCTGGCACAGCACCTCCCAAGGGTCGTCTGTATTCACTGTCAGCCCCGGAAAGAAAGGCCATGGAGGACTACATTAATGACTCTCTTGCCGCCGGGATAATTAGACCGTCATCTTCCCCCGCAGGAGCGGGATTCTTCTTTGTCGGCAAGAAGGACGGTTCTCTTCGTCCATGCATAGATTACCGGGGTCTGAACGACATCACGGTTAAGAATCGCTACCCACTGCCCTTACTTTCGTCTGCCTTCGAACTGCTGCAGGGAGCCACTGTATTCACAAAGCTGGACCTTCGCAATGCCTACCATCTGGTGCGGATGAGGGAGGGAGACGAATGGAAGACAGCGTTCAACACACCAACCGGCCACTATGAATATCTCGTCATGCCCTTCGGCCTCACCAATGCCCCAGCAGTTTTTCAAGCCCTAGTGAATGATATCCTCAGGGACATGCTAAATACGTTCGTATTTGTGTACCTTGACGATATTTTAATATTCTCAAAGACTCTGTCAGAACACACGCACCACGTCCAGTTGGTCCTGCGCCGCCTGCTGGAGAACTCTCTTTTCGTGAAGGCAGAGAAGTGCGAGTTCCATGCCAAAACCGTTTCATTCCTGGGGTATGTGGTGACCGAGGGCAGCATTCAGATGGATCTCACGAAGGTGTCGGCTGTCACTTCCTGGCCAGTTCCTGAGTCTCGGAAAAAGTTGCAACAGTTCCTGGGCTTTGCCAACTTTTATAGGAGATTCATCAGAAACTATAGCACAGTGGCTGCACCCCTCACGGCGCTAACCAGCACTAAACAACCGTACCAATGGACATCCGCTGCTGATAAGGCCTTCAATATCCTCAAGACATGTTTCACTTCTGCTCCCATCCTCCAGATGCCAGATGCAGCAAGGCAGTTTGTGGTGGAGGTAGATGCTTCGGACGTGGGAGTGGGTGCAGTGCTTTCTCAAAGAGCAGCTGAGGATGGCAAGATGCACCCCTGTGCCTTCTACTCCCGTCGGCTAACCCCTGCCGAATGCAACTACGACATTGGGAACCGCGAGCTGTTGGCTGTCAAGCTCGCCCTTGAAGAATGGCGGCACTGGTTAGAGGGGTCAAAGGAACCATTCGTAGTGTGGACAGACCACAAGAACCTGGAGTATATCCAAACAGCCAGGAGGCTGAACTCCCGTCAACAGCGGTGGTCTCTGTTCTTTACGCGCTTCAATTTCACGCTCTCCTACCGCCCGGGATCTCGCAACATCAAACCTGATGCTCTTTCCCGGATGTTTCAGAAGGACGAGACCACCGCCATGACAGCCCCCATTCTTCCCAGCCACTTGGTCGTAGCGGCCCTCACCTGGGAGATCGAGAAGCAGGTCATGGAGGCTCTTCGGGACCAGCCAGGTCCAAGCACCAGCGCCCCCAACCGTCTGTTTGTTCCAGCAAATCTCAGGTCACCTGTGATTCAGTGGGGGCACGAATCCCGTCTGGCCTGTCATCCCGGCATCACTCGCACCCTTCATCTGGTCCGCCAGCGGTTCTGGTGGCGGCGGATGAGACGGGATGTCCGAGAATTCATCCGAGCTTGTCCCACTTGTAACCGAAACAAGACCCCCAACCAGCCTCCTGCTGGGTTGCTGCAACCCCTACTCATACCCAAGAGGCCCTGGTCCCACGTTTCACTGGACTTTGTTACGGGCCTTCCGCCCTCTGACGGACACACAGTCATCCTTACCATTGTTGACCGCTTTAGTAAGATGACCCACTTCGTGCCCCTTCCCAAACTACCCTCTGCTAAAGAGACCTCCCAGGTGGTCCTGGAACATGTGTTTCGTATCCATGGCCTACCCCAGGATATAGTGTCAGACCGGGGCCCGCAATTCTCAGCAACCTTTTGGAAGGAGTTCTGTCATCTCCTTGGGGCCACCGCCAGCCTATCGTCTGGATTCCACCCGCAGTCAAACGGCCAGACTGAACGCATGAACCAGGAGCTGGAGAAGGCACTGAGGTGTGTGGCTTCCCAAAATCCCCGGGCCTGGGCTCAACACCTGCTCTGGGTGGAATATGCCCATAATTCACTCACCAGTTCCTCCACCGGGCTCTCCCCCTTTCAGTGTGTCTACGGGTATCAACCTCCACTGTTTGCCAGCCAGGAGGCGGATGCCACCTGTCCGTCTGCTCTTGCGTATGCCCGCCGCTGCCGCCGCACTTGGGCCCAGGCTCGCACTGTGCTCCTGAAGTCTGGAACCAGCTACGCCGTCGGTGCCAACCGACGGAGGACCCCAGCACCTACTTACCGGGTTGGTCAGAAGGTCTGGCTGTCTGCCCGGGATCTGCCGCTGCGGGTTGAATCACGAAAGCTGGCCCCTCGCTTCATTGGTCCTTTTCCTGTGCAGAAAGTCATCAGTCCAACGGCGGTCCGACTTCAGTTGCCCGCTTCCATGCGGGTCCACCCCACCTTCCACGTCTCCAAGGTCAAGCCGGTCCATGAAAGTCCCCTGGTCCCTGCAGCTCCGGCGCCACCTCCTCCGCGCCTCGTAGATGGCGGTCCTGTCTTCACCGTCCGGCGGCTGCTCCGCTCTAGGCGAAGGGGTAGGGGTCTCCAGTACCTCGTTGACTGGGAGGGATATGGTCCAGAGGAGAGGACCTGGATCCCGGCCAGGAGGATAGTGGACCGGACCCTTATCACTGACTTCCACCGACTACATCCTGATCAGCCTGCAATCCGTAGGGGCCGTCCAAGAGGGGTTCCTAGCCGTCCTGCCCGCCCTGCTTCCTGTCCTGTGCCTGACCCTGCTCCTGTCTCAGTGCCTGTCCTGTCTCCCGACCGTGACCCTCCAGCTCCTTCTGAGGATGAGGAGATTCACTCGGACCGCTCGGAGGAGTTCTGACCCGCCGCCTGCTCCCCTCCACCCTCCCGGCATGATGTTGTTCTTGGGACTTCTGGGGCCGTCCCTTGGAGGGGGGGTCCTGTCATGAGCACTCTCTCTCCCTGGTAGCAACATTAATTGCATTCAATTCTCTGCCACTCTGCTCACTCTCTCCCTACTCTGCCTAACGAGCTCCACCTGGCTCCGCCCTGCTCTGCTCTTGTTACCTGGCCAGCTGCACTGCATTTCCCACTCACCATCCTCACCTTGCCTCACTCTGTTCTAATTACTCTGCCAGCTGAACTGCATTTCCCCACTAACCTCTCCCAGTATATCAAGCCCTGTTTTTCAGCCAAGCCCTGTCAGATCGTCTTCAAACCCGGACCAGTAACCTGCCTGTCTGCGCTCTGACTCCTGTTTGTGATACCGATCCTTTCTTGACTGCCTCCTTGTTCTACTGCCCCGTCTATCCCGACCTGCCTTCTGGACCTCGACTACTCTCCGATCTTCAGCCCCTCCGGTAACTCGATTCTGCCTTCTGTCTCTCACCACGATATTTGCCCAGCCCTGATCTGTACTTCTGCCTGCCATTCATATTGCTGTTGTGTGTGTGTTCCCCCAGGTCTCCGACCACCAGATGAGCGTGCCCAGACGCTTCACCACCCTCAGCCCGATACGCCGCTCCATCACTGGGGAACACACACACTAAGCACTTGGACTGGACACCCCCGGACATTTGGTGACCCCCGGAGCACAGGTACCCACAGGACCCTGTAAAACCCCAGAGCCCCAAGCACCCCTGGAACCCCTGACACCCCTGGCACTCCTCTTCCCGCCTGAAACCTTCAATAAAGTACTCTGAATTTGAACTTGCGCTCTTGGGTCCTCTTCTGTCCGTGACATCTTCCATATGTTTGGGGAGTCTTTCACATCCCTTTTGGCGAACACCAAACGTGTTTGCTTATGTTTTTCTTTAAGCAATGGCTTTTTTTCTGGCTACTCTTCCGTAAAGCCCAGCTCTGTGGAGTGTACGGCTTAAAGTGGTCCTATGGACAGATACTCCAATCTCCGCTGTGGAGCTTTGCAGCTCCTTCAGGGTTATCTTTGGTCTCTTTGTAGCCTCTCTGATTAATGCCCTCCTTGCCTGGTCCGTGAGTTTTGGTGGGCGGCCCTCTCTTGGCAGGTTTGTTGTGGTGCCATATTCTTTCAATTTTTTTTATAATGGATTTATTGGGATGTTCACATAAAAAAAAAAAAAAATTATAACCCAACCCTGATCTGTACTTCTCCACAACTTTGACCCTGACCTGTTTGGAGAGCTCCTTGGTCTTCATGGTGCCGCTTGCTTCGTGGTGCCCCTTGCTTAGTGATGTTGCAGACTCTGGGGTCTTTCAGAACAGGTGTAAATATACTGAGATCATGTGACAGATCATGTGACACTTAGATTGCACACGGGTGGACTTTATTTAACTAATTATGTGACTTCTGAAGGTAATTTGGTTGCACCAGATCTTATTTAGGGGCTTCATAGCAAAGGGGGTGAATACATATGCACGCACCACTTTTCCGTTATTTTGTTCATTTCACTTCAACAATTTGGACTATTTTGTGTATGTTCATTACATGAAATCCAAATAAAAATCCATTTTAATAACAGGTTGTAATGCAACAAAATAGGAACAACTCCAATGGGGATGAATACTTTTGCAAGTGTGTGTAAATAGAGCCCTAATGATGTAAACACACTCTGACAGGAGCACCAGAGACCAGTGATTTACCATGACAGCTTAACACACACACATCTGGTATTTCCCATTTCACACCCAGAAATACTAACATACTGAACTCAGAACTCTATCCAGCATTTTACACACAGAGACACATATACAGTATACTGTATTCCTGCTATTACACACAGCCCTTGCACTCTTTCCATGACAAACGACTGTGATTATGACCATTTTAGATGCAGTACCGTTTCCTCTGATTATTGGTTTGATATAACAGTAATATTTCCATTAATCTATTTCTGCTTCGCTGCTGCATGTAACACACATACACACCACCTCGTATTTCTCCTGAGTCGCTAATAACATACTGATGGCAATACCGAGGTTAGTGACCCATAGCAACACCACTAATCACACAATACACCCAGTGTATGATCATAATAAATATGCTTTAGGATTAATGTCTCAGTCGTGCACAAACTTTATTTTCAAAGTGTTAGGTCAAAAAAGGACATCTATACTGAACAGAAATATAAACGTAACATGCAACTATTTCAAAGATTTTACTGAGTTACAGTTCATATAAGGAAATCAGTCAATTGAAATAAATTCATTAGGCCATAATGTATGGATTTCACATGACTGGGAATTCAGATATGCCTCCGTTGGTCACAGATACCTTTAAAAGAAAGTCGTGGCGTGGATCAGAAAACCAGTCAGTATCTGGTGTGACCACCATTTGCCTCATGCAGCACATCACATCTCCTTCGCATAGAATTGATCAGGCTGTTGATTGTGGCCTGTGGAATTTTGTCCCACTCTTCTTCAATGGCTGTATGAAGTTGCTGGATATTGGCGGGAACTGGAACACGCTGTTGTACACGTCGATCCAGAGCATCCCAAACATGCTCAATGGGTGACATGTCTGGTGAGTATGCAGGCCATGGAAGAACTGGGACATTTTCAGCTTCCAGGAATTGTGTACAGATCCTTGCGACATGGGGCTGTGCATTGTCATGCTGAAACATGAGGTGATGGCGGCGGATGAATGGCACTACAATGGGTCTCAGGATCTCGTCACGGTATCTCTGTGCATTCAAATTGCCATCGATAAAATGCAATTGTGTTCGATGTCCGTAGCTTATGCCTGCCCATACCATAACTCCACCGCCACCATGGGGCACTCTGTTCACAACGTTGACACCAGCAAACCGCTCGCCCACACGATGCCATACACTTACGTGGTCTGCGGTTGTGAGGCCAGTTGGACGTACTGCCAAATTCTCTAAAACGATGTTGGAGGCAGCTTATGGTAGAGAAATGAACATTCAATTCTCTGTCAACAGCTCTGGTGGACATTCCTGCAGTCAGCGTGCCAGTTGCAAGCTCTCTCAAAACTTGAGACATCTGTGGCCTTGTGTTGTATGACAAAACTGCACATTTTAGAGTGGCCTTTTATTGTCCCAAGCACAATGTGCACCTGTGTAATGATCATGCAGTTTAATCAGCTTCTTGATATGCCACACCTGTGGATGGATTATCTTGGCAGAGGAGTAATGCTCACTAAAAGGGATGTAAACAAATTTGTGCACAACATTTGAATGAAATAAGCTTTTTGTGCATATGGAACATTTCTGGGATATTTTATTTTAGCTCATGAAACATGGGACCAACACATTACATGTTGCGTTTATATTTTTGTTCAGTAAAATACAGAAAGGATACATACGCCATATAGTGAATGTTTGCTTCTAAATCAGCAAGGTGAACAGAGTTGGAACAGAGGGTTGCCATTGTAAAACATGAGCTAAGCAACATACAGTACAGCACCCATGAGTGACAACTAATACAGATCAGTCTCATTCCCAGTCCATGAGAGAGAAAGACTAAACTTTTCCTGCAGAGCCTATGATTTATTTTCTTCGAGCACCATCTAGTGGGTATTTAATGTATGACGTTTCTAGATTAGAACCAGAAGTATTTGATGCAGTAATAATCTAAGTATAAAAAAATGGACAGTCGGGCCTGAATGCCCTGGCATTTCTAACACAACGGCCCATTTTGTTCCTCGAGGCCCCCACAACGGACATTTTTTTCCCTCGAGGCCCCCACAACTGACCATTTTTTTCCCTTGAGGCCCCCATTAATAGCCAGTTAATTATCATTTTGCTCAAAAAAGGTAGACAGGCCCACTCGGCTAAAATTGGTACAAGTCCATCTGGCAAATGGCAGAACTTTTCTTGTGGAGTCACTCATGGCTCTTACAAAACACTGTAGGCTGGCCGACCAAGCACATGTCAGCACCATGGAGAGCGGACCTGTGACAGGGGATAAAAAACAGACCTTCATCATAAGCGCCTCTCTCCATTGTTGACACTTCACTTTCAACTATCTTTAGACATGCGACATTCTCCTCCATTTATTTATTTGTTTTGAAAATGTAGCCTCTTTCTGTTGATAATAATATGTTGATACATTTAATACGTGATTAAAAAGGCATTAATTCCCTTTGGGAGGTGGGTGCATGAGGGGTGTGGTCTTGATGCGGAGTTGTAGGTGATGTAATCTTTTCAGACATTATAGCAACCTCCATGCAATGCCAGTGCACTCAAGAGTATGTTCAGTCTGTGGTTTGCAAGGGACCAAGGAGGATGCACTTCTGTGTAAGTAACACCAAATGTGGCTTCATGCTACCCCTGCTTTGTGTTTTGTTGGTTCCTTTATATCTATTTTTTGTTTGTTTTACAGGTCTTGATTGGATAAACTGCACCACAAGTGGAGGAAAACTCTAAATCTAAGAAATTACAGAGGCCCCAGTTCAAAGTAAGTCTTACTAACTTTTTAAATGGATACTTCAGGATTTTGGCAATGGAGCTCTTTTTTACTTCCCCAGAGTCAGATGAACTCATGGATACCATTTGTATGTCTGTGCATCCAGTATGAAGGAAGTTAGAGGTAGTTTTGCGAGCCAATGCTAACTAGTGTTAGCGCAATGACTGGAAATCTATGGTATCTACTAGCATGCTAGCAGTTACCATAGACTTCCAGTCATTGTGTGTAATGCTAGTTAGTAATTGCGCTAACTCTAGCAACATCCTTCAAACCAATGCTCTCCAACATATACTCTTTGATCATCACCTCATTGATACCTGGCAAGCTAAAGCAAAATAGTACACTTTCTATTCAAATAGGCACCAAACATTCTCCCGAACGATTTCTTACTATTATCTACTTCTCTATTTTCTTTAATCAAGAAAATCTCATCATCATGCTTACTGCTGCCAGATACACATTTCAGAATCTCCTAAAAGAGCTATAAGATGGCGCTTTAATTTTTCCTTACTACAAAATCCTACTTTCTGTGAACAATTTGAAACTGAATTGAATTAATTCATAATGATTAACAATAATTCATTCGATGATCCTCAGATTTTAAGGGACACCATCAAAGGTTTTATTAAAAACAATGCAACTGCATTTGCATCTGGGCTGAATAAATCACAATTAAAGAAGATATCAGAACTGGAAAAGTTGTTAACGACATTAGAGCGTTCTAAACAAAACTTTTTTCAGACCAGGTAGCGGCTACTCTCTCCAAAGTCCACACAGAACTAAATCTATTGATAAAACAGAGCAGAATTTGCCATCCATCGAGTTAGACTAAACCATTAATTCCATGGTAATCGACCCAGTCACCTACAGGCTAACAAGCTTCACAGTAATGATCAATTTGCGGATATTGCAACTATTGAATCTGAATCAGGTGAATTACTATCAGAACTCAAATTAATCAACCAAAGATTATCCCATTTCTATAAAGAATTGTACTCCTCAGATTATAAATCCACACCAAGACAGATTTAGTCATTTTTAAAAGATATACAGTGCCTTCAGAACGTTTTCATACCCCTTGACTTATTCCACATTTTGCTGTGTTACAGCCTGAATTCAAAATTGATTAAATATATATTTTTCTCACACATCTACACACAATATCTCATAATGACAAAGAAAACATGTTTTTAGAAATGTTTGCAAATGTATTGAAAATGAAATACATAAATATCTAATTTACACAAGTATTCACACCCCTGAGTCAATACTTTGTAGAAGCACAACAGAGATGCAGGCATCACCACCGATAACATTTTTTATGTAATTGTCAGGCTAGTCTATGCTGACAGCAACAGTAATGATGAGTCCTGGTCGTTCACTCCTGCAGCCATGCCCCTGGGGCAGATCCTGGCCTCAAGGAAGCCTTTTGAACAGGATCGTCCAGCGTAAGATCCATTTATTTTCTGAAGAGATGATCTGCCAGGCATACCAGTTGCTCCTGGACACCAAGATGGGCCGGGTGCCAACGTGCCGGAATAGCAGTTCAAAACATGGCACCCAACCGCAGGCTATACAAAGAGTTCTTCACAGACCTGCTCTATTTCATTATAGAGCAGGCAATGAAGAATCTGGTGGAAAACGTCCTGGGCCTGCCACACTCCACGCAAGGAGAAGCACACCGGTTGAATGACAACTGGATTTTGAAGGACACCACCTGGTCGCATAGGGTGACACCTCCTGAGGTGTGGGGCACTCTGCTGAGGGACAGCTTCCTGCACATGCGTTCCTCCACCTCCCTAAACCAGGACCACTGGGAGGCAGTAGGGGTGATCTGCCAGGTCCTGAGCACCAGGGTGCAAGACATCCTACAGGAGACCTGCGACAACCCTGAAAAGGCCAGGGTCATCATCCAGAAAGGTAGACTACATTTATAGGCTGTTTCACATATTAAATGGTCAACTTCTGGACTGTAATACCAAGTGGTGATTTTGTAGATGTGGGCCGGATTAGGGCCATAATAAATGTGCTGTCTGGGTAGATACTCCACAGTGTGTATGAACAAATCATTTCTTAACTTTAAACCAGTTCAAAGTGTGACTATGTTTTCTTAGGATTGAATTCCGGTGCCAGGGCCAAGGTCCCTTAGGTCACGAAAGAGGAGGGCCATGTAGGGAGTCCCACTCCGGTGTTGGACCAACCCTCACATCAGCTGAAGAGGATCTTCAGCCCCTCCATGCTGTCTGGGCCCTCCACCTCAGCCAAGGCAGGATGGGGAGCCCTTGCCCAAAAGGTGGAGGTGGTGGGAGTTGCTTAATATGGCCCAGAGGCCACACAGGACCTGCTGGAGGGAGAGATCCCGGCTGGGGAGGACAGACAACCACGGAGCGGACACAGGATGACTCTCATCAACCCAGAAACCCTCAGAGACATCGTCCAAGGAGTTATGGGCAGCCTGACAGTCATGGAATCAATCCCAGCTGAGATGGCAAAGGCAATCACCCCCTTGCAGCTGCAATTGATGCGCTTTACCAACATATGATATGTTCTGAAGGATATGGCTGGCATTGCCGTTGTTTTCAGCCAAAAGGAGAGCATTCAGTTCAGGGGTGATGACTCAGTGGTCGCCATTGTGGGGGCTGCTGCTGAAAGACTATCCTTACAGTCAGAGGCAAACTGCACCTAACTGCCCGAAGCACGCTTTGCAATTCACTGCATTGCTGAGACCATCGCATGCAGCATCTGTGACCATGCTGATCTCCGGAAGTGGGAGACCAGGAGGTCTGGAAGTGGGAGGTGCTCCCCCAGCCTTGAGGGGAGAGACATCACTCTCACTGAGAATCTCCTAGACAATAGAGAAACCCTGGAAGTCTCAACAGCGACAGCTGAAGACAACACTGACTCAGAGCAGACCAGTGTATTCTTTGAAGAGGACGCTGGCTCAGAGAAGACCAGTTTATTCTCTGCTGTCTTTGAAAAGGAAGCTGGTTTGGGGAAGGCCAGTGTCAGATCAGGGATCTTTGAAGATTATGCTGGCTTGGAGAATGCCAGTGTCAGATCAGCCAGCTGTTGTATGACCTATGAGAGTTTGGTGTAAAGTGATGACCCTGCAGGTTTGGTGAAGGCCAGCAAGAGCTCACTTTCCCTCTCCAGGAGGTCCACCCCTAATGGCTTCCTGAACAGCCTGAGCCTGAGTCCCATCCCCAACCTGGGGGTGAATGCCTCAGTATGCTAAGAGAGAGCAACATTGCTGACCACCACAAGACCAACCAGTCACTGGAGACCGACCACCCACTGGACACACCACGTCATTTCAACGTGGAAAATTGGGTAATATTTGGCACATAAGTTGATCATTGAAATTCCAACCTATTTTCACCCACTCAAAAAGACAACCCCCAAGAGTTGATTGATGCACCGGTGCGTCAATCTAAGTTACATAAGAAAAAAAATCCCCATCAAAATCTGTCAGTTTAAGCTAGAAATATATATTTTGCATTGGATGCGTCTTAATCCAATGCATCCGCCAGTGTCACACTTCCGCATCTGCGGTGAAAGGTGGCAGAGCTAGACCGGTGTTTGTCAGACCATGAGACATCCCGAAAATCGGCCTTCTCACATAAACGTCTGTAGCATCCGAACGGTTTGACCTACAAACTATTATGACCACTCTATGGAAAGGGGAGACTCTCACGAACACGATGATGGTCGTTTTGCTGAGTGTCACGGGACTCGTCTGAAGATAGCGGTTTAAAAAAACTAATGGAAATATGAAGGTAGTTTTGTGCCTAACCCAAAAAGTGGTTCGAATTGTGAAAAAAAAAAAATAGATTTAGGGACAGACACTTCAAAACCTTGTTTTTTATTATTTATTTTATCTATTTTGCCATTTATGAATGTGTTATTCAATGTGTTCTATGGGCTTTAGTAGTAAAGGCCAAAATCTATATTTGATCAAATACGTTTTTTATATATATTGTTTGATACCTAAAGGAGTCCTAAAATGTAAAATCAAATAGCTAAATGACCCAGAGTATGACCATCTGAAAACAATTCCATATGTCAGTTTAGCACACCCCCTCCTCTAAAGAATACAATTCCAAATGTGTTATCACTATGCTTTCAACCGTCTAAAAGCACAACCAAATTCCAATGGGAAATCAATGTCAGATATTTGGTTTAGTTGCCACCTAAATGTGTTATCACTGCGCTTTCAACCATTTAAAAGCATACCAAAGTTCAAATACAATGTGTTATCACTGTGCTTGGATCTAATAGCACAATCAAATGACCTGGATTGCAGTTATTAGCGATTACATTAGAGTAAGGAGAGTGGGGTAAATTGACCCAAAAGGTTTAGTTGAGCCACCCTTTTTTCTAGGAATCCATACACAAAATGTATAATTTGACCAAATATTTAGGAAGAGGTCTTCATTTCATGGAGTCTGTGAAGGAAGAAACCACATAGAAAAAGTGGTAAGCAAGTTAGTACAAACAATTTCACCAAGTTAAATGAATGTATTGTGTTAGAGGTTTCATGATGCGTCTATTGATTGTTCTATACATCATTTGGGGTCTCTATAAGCTTAAAGTGTTTGTTAGGTGTTAAGCCTGTGTTAAAAGATGCTTAAAATTATTAAAATACAAAAAAGTGATTGTGATTGTGTTGAATTGTGTTTGGGAAATAAAGATAGATATGGTTTTAAAAAGGTAGTGGTAATACAGTGGGGGAAAAAAGTATTTAGTCAGCCACCAATTGTGCAAGGTCTCCCACTTAAAAAGATGAGAGAGGCCTGTAATTTTCATCATAGGTACACGTCAACTATGACAGACAAATTGAGAAAAAAAAAAAAAAATCAGGAAAATCCCATTGTAGGATTTTTAATGAATTTATTTGCAAATTATGGTGGAAAATAAGTATTTGAAAATTACAGGCCTCTCTCATCTTTTTAAGTGGGAGAACTTGCACAATTGGTGGCTGACTAAATACTTTTTATCCCCACTGTATTTCATTCAGTACAGAAATTTGAAGGCGGCTTAACCTACCCTGCCCTGGCGGCTCAATTTACCCCATACCAGGGGTAAATTGTGCCAAGAGAGCACTTTTTTGGACAAACTATGTTTTCAAAACTGTAATGTTTACATGAATTCATATTATTTCCAGGGATACACAACATCCTGAAATATATGTAGAAATCTTTGTTAGAAAGAATGCTATATACCCCTTCCCTTGATGGAGTGAGGCTAAATGTAAAAAATGGCTAAATTTACCCCACTCTCCCATATATGTGCAAGTGATCAATGCCGTTTGAGATTATGTTATTATATTATTATTATAGCAATTGTGTAGATTTCCATAGACCTGCCACCCTGAATATGCATGATTACATAAACATACAATTATTGTTTCAGTAACCTCAAAATGTGGCAATGGATGTGTTACTCATTTTAAGGTTGAAAACAAAATACTGTTACATTAGTTTGTAAGATAGCCTTAACATTAGGCTATATACTGTTTTACAAAAGTAATATTGAATTGGGTTTGGTTGACAAGCAACCAAATATCCACATTTAAAGGAAATGTCTACTGCTTCGATAGTTCCATCTGAGCCACTGGCTTAATCCTATTCTTTAACTTATATTTTTGGTTGAGATGGAGACGTGAATCCAACATATTATTTGTTAACTTGTCGACATGTTAATAGGCTATTTACCATATTGCAAAAGTGATATTGAATTGTGTTTGGTTATCAACGCAACAAAATATCAACTTTTGAAGGAGATGTATATTCTGCTTGGATAGCTACATCTGTGCAACTGAGTCTGGCTTTAAGTTCAGTTTGTCTACAATAGATCAACTCTCCAGTAGGAGGTGCTGCCCACCCTATAGTTATTTTTATTATAGTGGATATTACGTTGAAGATCTGATATTATTTCAAAGGTACAAATTTCAATTTTTATAAAAGGTTTGTCTATGTTGTAAATTGGTTGCCATGATGTCATAATCCTGTGGTTGAAATGTTACCCTCAAAACAGCAATTTAAGTTGATGACTTTTTTCAAATCCAATTTATTTTAGATTGAGCGTCACAATATGTTGACAAATTACATTGAAACAACGTTGATTTAACCAATTTGTGGCCGTGGACAGTGTCTCCCCAAGGCTATACAGAATGCCTCCTCATAGGTAAGGTGAGAGTCTGATACCTGAACCAAGAATCAATAGGTTATTTAGTCATTGTGATTATGATTGTGATGCATGGACTCATATGTTTCTTTCTGCTTTCATTCTCAAACAAAGAAGGTAAAGTAAGT
This sequence comes from Coregonus lavaretus, assembly GCF_964263955.1. Classification (NCBI taxonomy): domain Eukaryota; kingdom Metazoa; phylum Chordata; class Actinopteri; order Salmoniformes; family Salmonidae; genus Coregonus; species Coregonus lavaretus. The sequence continues at coordinate 12,064,468 of NC_140006.1, read as the reverse complement.
GTGGAGGCAGGACCCAAGAAAACAGGAAAAGGAATGAAAGCAAAGAACGTGAACGGCTTTATTGTACTCTGATTATTGTCTGGGGAATAAATAAAACAACTGACATACAGTGCATTCAGATCCCTTGACTTTTTCCAAATTTTGTTACGTTACAATGTTATTCTAAAATTGATTAAATTACATTTTTTCCTCATAAATCTACACACAGTACCCCAAACAGGAAGTACCCGTGCTAAGGACTATTCAACGCTGGTCTGACCAATTGGAATCCACGCTTCAAGATTGTTTTGATCACACGGACTGCGATATGTTCCGGGTAGCTTGCGAAAATAATTTAGACGAAGACACTGAAACGGTGACTGAGTTTATCAGGAAGTGTATAGGAGATGTTGTGACCACTGTGACTATTAAAACCTACCCTAACCAGAAACAGTGGATAGATGGCAGCATTCGCGCAAAACTGAAAGAGCGAACCACCGCATTTAACCATGGCAAGGTGACGTGGAATATGGCAGAATACAAACAGTGTAGCTACTCACTCCACAAGGCAATTAAACAGGCAAACATCAGTGTAGAGACAAAGGGGAGTCGCAATTCAATGGCTCAGACACGAGACGTATGTGGCAGGGTCTACAGACAATCACGGACTACAAAAGGAAAACCAGCCACGTCGCCGACACCGACGTCTTGCTTCCGGACAAGCTAAACACCTTCTTCGCCCACTTTGAGGATAAAACAGTGCCACCAATGCGGCCCACTACAAAGGACTGTGGGCTCTCCTTCTCTGTGACCGACGTGAGTAAGACATTTAAGTATGTTAACCCCCGCAATGCTGTCGGCCCAGACGGCATCCCTAGCTGCGTCCTCAGAGCATGCGCGGACCAGCTGCCTGGAGTGTTTACAGACATACTCTACCTTACCTGTCACCCTAGTCGCACTTCAATTTGCTTACCGCCCCAATAGATCCACAGACGATGCAATCGCCATCACACTGCACACTGCCATATCCCATCTGGATAAGAGGAATACATATGTAAGAATGCTGTTCATTGACTATAGCTCAGCCTTCAACACCATAGTACCCTCCAAGCTCATCATTAAGCTTGAAGCCCTGGGCCTGAACCCCGCCCTGTGCAACTGGGTCCTGGACTTCCTGACGGGCCGCCCCCAGGGGGTGAAGGTAGGAAACAACGCCTCCAACTCAATCATCAAGTTTGCAGATGACACAACAGTAGTAGGCTTGAGGGCTCTGGGAGTGTGATGGCAGGAAAATAACCTCTCACTCAATGTCAACAAAACAAAGGAGATGATCGTGGACTTCAGGAAACAGCAGAGGGTGCACCCGCCTATCAACATCGGCGGGACAGCAGCGGAGAAGGTGGAAAGATTTAAGTTTCTTGGCATACACATCACTGACAAACTGAAATGGTCCACCCACGCAGACAGTGTGGTGAAGAAGGCGCAACAAAGCCTCTTCAACCTCAGGTGGCTAAAGAAATTAGGCTTGGCACCTAAAACCCTCACAAACTTTTACAGATGCATAATTGAGAGCATCCTGTCGGGCTGTATCATCGCCTGGTACGGCAACTGCACTGCCCGCAACCGCAGGGCTCTCCAGAGGGTGGTGCGGTCTGCCCAACGCATCACCGGGGGCAAACTACCCGCCCTCCAGGACACCTACAGCACCCGATGTCACAGGAAGGCCAAAAAGATCATCAAGGACATCAACCACCCGAGCCAATGCCTGTTCACCCCGCTATCATCCAGAAAGCGAGGTTAGTGCAGGTGCATCAAAGCTGGGACCGAGAGACTGAAAAACAGCTTCTATCTCAAGGCCATCAGACTGTTAAATAGCCATCACTACCACATTAGAGGCTGCTGCTGCCTATAGAAATCACTGTCCACTTTAAGAAATGGAACACTAGTCACTTTAATAATGTTTACATATCTTGCATTACTCATCTCATATGTATATACTGTATTCTATAATAATCTACTGTATTTTAGTCCATGCTGCTCTGTCATTGCTCGTCCATATATGTATATATTGTTAATTCCATTCCTTACCTAGATCTGTGTGTATTGGGCATGTGTTGTGAAATTGTTAGATATTACTTGTTAGATATTACTGCACTGTCAGAGCTAGAAGCACAAGCATTTCGCTACACCCGCAATAACATCTGCTAAACACGTGTATGTGACAAATAAAATTTGATTTGATAATGATAAAGCGAAAATCTATTTTTTTTGTGTGTGCAAATGTATTAAAAATAAAAAACAGAAATACCTTATATACATAAGTATTCAGACCCTTTGCTATGAGACTTGAAATTCAGCTTAGGTGCATCTTGTTTCCATTGATCATCCTTGAGATGTTTCTACAACTTGATTGGAGTCCACCTGTGGTAAATTCAATTGATTGGACATGATTTGGAAAGGCACACACCTGTCTATATAAGGTCCAACAGTTGACAGTGCATGTCAGAGCAAAAACCAAGCCATGAGGTGAAAGGAATTGTCCGTAGAGCTCCGAGACAGGATTGTGTCGAGGCTCAGATCTGGGGAAGGGTACAAAAAAATGTCTGCAGCATTGAAGGTCCCCAAGAACACAGTGGACTCCATCATTTTTTAATGGAAGAAGTTTGGAACCACCAATACTCTTTGTAGAGCTGGCCGCCTGGCCAAACTGAGCAATCGGGGGAGAAGGGCCTTGGTCAGGTAGGTGACCAAGAACCTGATGGTCACTCTGATAGAGCTCCAGACTACCTCTGTAGAGATGGGAGAACCTTCCAGAATGACAACCATCTCTGCAGCACTCCACTAATCAGGCCTTTATGGTAGAGTGGCCAGATGGAAGCCACTCCTCAGTAAAAGGCACATGAAAGCCAAAAGGAAAGGCACCTAAAGACTCTCTAAAGATTATCTGGTCTGATGAAACCAAGACTGAACTCTTTGTCCTGAATGCCAAGCGTCACGTCTAGAAGAAACCTGGCACCATCCCTATGGTGATGCATGTTGGTGCCAGCATCATGCTGTGGGAATGTTTTTCAGCAGCAGGGACTGGGAGACTAGTCAGGATCGAGACTAGATGAACGGAGCAAAGTTTTTTTTTTTTTTTCACCTTTATTTAACCAGGTAAGCCAGTTGAGAACAAGTTCTCATTTACAACTGCGACCTGGCCAAGATAAGCATGGAAAAAGCATGGCCAGCCGTAGCAAAATGTTTATTGAAATTCTCGATTATCGTAGATTTATCGGTGGTGACAGTGTTTCCTAGCCTCAGTGCAGTGGGTAGCTGGGAGGAGGTGCTCTTATTCTCCATGGACTTTACAGTGTCCCAAAACTTTTTGGAGTTAGTGCTACAGGATGCAAATTTCTTTTTGAAAAAGCTAGCCTTTGCTTTCCTAACTGATTGTGTATATTGGTTCCTGACTTCCCTGAAAAGTTGCATATCGCGGGGGCTGTTCGATGCTAATGCAGTACGCCACAGGATGTTTTTTGTGCTGGTCAAGGGCAGTCAAGTCTGGGGTGAACCAGGGGCTATACCTGTTCTTAGTTCTGAATTTTTTGAATGGGGCATGCTTATTTAAGATGGAGAGGAAAGCACTTTTAAAGAACATCCAGGTATCCTCTACTGACGGAATGAGGTCAATATCCATCCAGGATACCCGGGCCGGGTCAATTAGAAAGGCCTGCTCGCTGAAGTGTTTTAGGGAGCGTTTGATAGTGATGAGGGGTGGTCGTTTGACCGCGGACCCATTACGGACACAGGCAATGAGGCAGTGATCAATGAGATCCTGGTTGAAGACAGCGGAGGTGTATTTAGAGGGTAAGTTAGGCAGGATGATATCTATGAGGGTGCCCATGTTTACGGATTTAGGGATGTACCTTGTAAATTCCTTGATAATTTGTGTGAGATTGAGGGCATTGATTGTAGGATGGCCGGGGTGTTAAGCATATCCCAGTTTAGGTCACCAAGCAGTACGAACTCTGAGGATAGATGGGGGGCAAGCAATTCACATATGATGTCCAGGGCACAACTGGGGGCTGAGGGGGGAACCCGATCAAACATCTCTGGAGAGCCCTGAAAATAGCTGTGCAGTGACGCTCCCCGTCCAACCTGACAGAGCTTGAGAGGATCTGCAGAGAAGAATGGGAGAAACTCTCCAAATACAGGTGTGCCAAGCTTGTAGCGTAATACCAAAGAAGATTCAAGGCAGTAATCGCTGCCAAAGGTTCTTCAAAAAAGTACTGAGTAAAGTTTCTGAATACTTTCAGTTTTTTATTTTTTATAAATTAGCAAAAATGTCTAAAAACTTGTTTTGCTTTGTCATTATGGGGCATTGTGTGTAGATTTAACAAAACAATTTAACCCATTTTAGAATAAGGCTGTAACGTAACAAAATATGGAAAAAGTCAAGGGGTCAGAATACTTTCCAAATGCACTGTATACATGTTCACGAGAGTCTCATCTTTGCACAGTGGATCATATTAGTGTGTAGCCCAAACGGTTCGGATGCTACAGACAGAAGTTGGCAGATCGGCTTCAGACGAGTCTCCTGACACTTGTGAAGGCCGTAGAGCAATACGGAGAACACCATCGTGTTCGTGAGAGTCTCATAGAGGGGTCATAATAGTTTGTAGGTCAAACCGTTCGGACGCTACAGACGATTGTTTTGAAAAGACCGACTTTTGGGATGTCTCATGGTCTGACAAACACCACTCTAGCTCTGTCACCGTTCGCCGCAAATGCGGAAGTGCAATGTAGGCGGATGCGGTGGATTGAGATGCATCCAATGCAAAAAGATATCTCTACCTTATTTTATTTTTTGCTAATTACCTTTCCACGGGGGCGCGGACATCGACCTTTGGTGGGTTAATTATATTCCCCAAATGTTACCTACAATTTCTTATTACGTTAAATATTATTAGCCGCTATCGGTAGCGACTGTAAGTAATAACCACACACATTTAACTGCCAATTTAGGGTTAGTTCCCTTCAGTTGGTACTTGTAGACCTACTCTGCATTTCGTATCATTCCATTCCCTTGTTTGGTTTAGCCTACCTTTATTTGTTTCCTCTGTAAACACTGTCCATGTGATTGTTGCTGAGGGTTGCTAGCAATAGTGGCTAGTATTTAATTACAAGTTGTGCAGTAATTTGGGACATGTAGCCTATTTGAATCATTATGGAACACAGACAAAACGTGGCAGTTTAAACCTGGAGAAAACCTTACTGAATGAAAATGCCATCAGAAAATCTGTTGGTCTACAAGTGGGAGGGTTTTCGACGGTTTAATAAAATGTATTCAGTGTGCATGGGAGCCACACTCAAAGAGTTGGTTATGCACCGGCATACGGTACGTAATATAATAATAATAATTATTATTATTATTATGACTGAATAGCAAATACTGAAAAGTGCTTAAATCAAAACGCATATAAAAAAGCATAGATTTCCTAAGTCTGAATCGGCCCCAAAGTGAAGTAATCAGGGAAACAAAGTGAATAATTCCCTCACAGGCTTAAAAACCTGCATTGGCAGCCGGGACAGAGTTGGGGGTGGGTTAGTGACTCAGTCTGTCTATCTGTCTGTCTTTGTGTGAGAGACCCAGATTTTACCTCTTGAGACCAAACCAAGAGCTCATGACTTGAGACCCAGACCACTGTACCAAGACCATTTCTGGAGTCAGTTGAGATATAGAGATTAAAGAGCGCTTGAATAAAAAAACCAAAGCACTCCTCCAAGATCCAAATCTCATTCTAAATTGCATTTCCTAAAGACGAGGATTTAAGTCAAAGCAAATATCCTTGTTTCTTATAAACAGAAAAACCTTGCCATAACTTTTCCTGACATATAAAGTCACATCTCCCACAGTGAAGGCAGTGGAGGGAATCAACACTCTATGCAATGTCAACATTGTGAGTTTCCTGTTTCTAGGCAACAATTTAACATATCTTTGTTTATTTGGAAGATACGTATATTTTTAAGGACAGGGATTACAAATCAAGACTAACATCTACTACATTATACATTTAGGTTGTTTTCCACACTTGGTTAGAATTTCTCTTAAAAATACACAATGTGTAATGTGAGTAGAAGGAAGAAGGGTAGAAGGAAGAAGGGTAGAAGGAAGTGTAAGTGTAATAGGGATAGAAGGAAGAGAGCAATTTTCTGGAATGAAACGCAGCCCTCAATGTTGGCAATACAGTATGAAAGAAACACAGTACGTTTAAGACCAGTATTTAGTATTTAGTATTTTATTAGGATCCCCAAGGCAGCGGCTACTCTTCCTGGGGTCCAAACAGGAAACAAAACACAACAAATAAAATACATAATATACATAACACTACATGGAAAATACCATACAAAATATATAAAAATGTCTGTGTCTCTTCACAGTCCCCGTCGTGTTTTTTAAATCTGTTTTTATTGCTAGCTTGAGTTACCTAGGGTGGCAGAGTTCCATGTAGTTATGGCTCTATTTAATACTGTGCATTTCCCAGCCTCTGTTCTGGACCTGGGGACTGTAAAGAGACCTCTGGCTGCATGTATTGTGTGGTACCGATGAGTGTCTGAACTGTGTGCCAACTGCTTGAACAGACAGTTCGGTACCTTTAACCCATCAACACCTCGCACAAAGACCAATAGTTATTCTACCTTCTATTCTTTTGGCCAATCGCCTTATGATTTTCTACATGTGATTTCTCTTCACACTTAAGTTAGCTTACATGTTATTTAGATATTAATCCTGTTTAGAACAATATTCAAGCAGGATACGTACGTTTTCTATGTACAGTGTTGGTCAAGTATTGTATTGTTCACTATTCGACTAGGAAATATCGGTTAGACTCTGTTGTGCATTTATATTGCCTTTTAGTCTGAGCTGCTCCAATAATTTCATTTTTCTGTATTGTTACAGTTTTACACTGTTTCAACTATAAAACTGGAGGTTTATGGAAAGCCTTTCCCTTGTCTGGTTCTTGATTGGAGTTTGGCTGGCTGTCAAATTATGGTTGCATACACCTTGAGGAGGACAGTCCAATAGTGATGCAGTCAACTTTGAGCCAGGAGAGATTGGCATGCATACCACTGACATTCGCCCTCTGTGAAGAAGTGCAATATGTGCTGCTCTGTTCTACATCAAATGCAATTTCCGTATGTTCTTCATTGCACTTCTCATGACCATACAAATGGGCAGTAGTCCAGGTGCAACAAAACTAGGGCCTGTAGGACCTGCCTGGTTGATCTAGATGTAAAAACAAAACAAACAAAAAGAAAAGCTGAGCAACGCCTTATCATGAACAGACCTCTTCCCATTTAACAATCATTGAGTCTATATGTTTTGACCATGACAGCTTGCTATATAGGGTTACACCTAGCAGTTATATCTTCTCAACCTGCTCAAACACCACATTATTCAGTAATAGATCTATACTGAACAAAAATATAAATGCAACATGCAACAATTTCAAAGAATTAAACTGAGTTACAGTTCATATAAGGAAATCAGTAAATTGAAATAAATTCATTAGGCCGTAATCTATGGATTTCACATGACTGGGAATACAGATATGCATCTGTTGGTCACAGATACCTTAAAAAAAAGTAGAAGCGTGGATCAGAAAACCAGTCAGTATCTGGTGTGACCACCATTTGCCTCAAGCAGTGCAACACATCTCCTTCGCATGGAGTTGATCGGGCTGTTTGTGGCCTGTGCGATGTTGTCCCACTCCTATTCAATGCCTGTACGAAGTTGATGGATAATGGCGGGAACTGGAACACGCTGACATGTCTGGTGAGTATGCAGGCCATGGAAGAACTGGGACATTTTCAGCTTCCAGAAATTGTGTACAGATCCTTGTCACATGGGGCCAAGCATTATCATGCTGAAACATGAGATGATGGCGGCGGATGAATGGCATGACAATGGGCCTCAGGATCTCATCACGGTATCTCTGTGCGTTCAAATTGCCATCGATAAAATACAATTGTGCTCGTTGTCCGTAGCTTATGCCTGCCCATACCATAACCTCACCGCCACCATGTGGTACTCTGTTCACAACATTGACATCAGCAAATTTGTGGACAAAATTTCAGAGAAATACGCTTTTTGTGCGTATGGAAAATTTCTGGGATCTTTTATTTCAGCTCATGAAACATGGGGCCAACACTTTACATGGTGCGTTTATCTTTTTGTTCAGTGTAGATGAGGTTTAGGGTTGAGTGAGTGATTTGTCCAAAAAATGATGCTTTTAGTTTTGAAATATTTAGCATCAGCCTATTGCTAGTTATCCATTCTTAAACTGACTGAAGCTCTGTTAAGGGTGTCAGTTATTTATTTGACTGTCGTAGCTGACTTGTATATGGGTGTCGTCTTCAGCGTACATGGACACACAGGCTTTATTCATGGTCAGTGGAAGGTCATTAGTAAAAACAGAAAACAATAATGGCCAAAGCCGGCTGCCCTGCAGTACACCACAATCAACTGAATTTGTATTAGAGAGACTTCCATTAAAGAACACCCTATGTAGGGCTCGTGACTGTATTACTGCCACACCGGCAGTCTTGAGTCATGACCACAGTCAAAGTCCATGTCACCATTGGGTCACAGTAATCTCCTCTTTAGCACTCTGGACATGCATTGGTAGGACCCAGTTCGCTAACAACCATCAGGTCGCCAATGGCCTGGTACTGAGTGCTCTATTGTCCCTCTAACCACTCTGACATCAATGCAATTGAAAATCACATCAAACACTTATCATCAAAAGAGTATCATTCTTTTAAAACTCACTGTTAGGCTAAATTTTTTGACCTCACTGTGATGGTCAATTTGAAGAAAGAAGTTCAACAACAGATTGAAGCAGTGGAAAACACGGTCATTGTGGATGTTGTTTCAAAGCCAAACACAACAAAATGGACACCGATTTCTTAGGCAATGATTAATTCAAAGCATTTAAGATGCTGCATGTAGAACACCCATACATGTATTGGAGCTTATGCATAAGCATACAGTGCATTCTGAAAGTATTCAAACCCCTTCCCTTTTTCCACATTTTATTACGTTACAGCCTTATTCTAAAATTGATTAAATTATTTTTTCCCCTCATCAATCTACACACAATTATGACAAAGCGAAAACAGGTTTTTAGAAATGTTTGCATTTCTGTAACCAAATGAGGACGTTGATCAATGGTCATAAGTCTGCATAAGTTTAATTTCTGATGAAACATGAGTGACCCAGTGATGTAGATCAGCCTTTTTTATAACTCTCAGTTTTACATTGAGTGATTAATCTTATGCTATACAAATTACAATTTCATTGTCTAAATTAATCCAATTGTAATTTGGACTTCTTGCACCCGTTACTGAAATGGTTATTCCAGTTTAGATGGTTTAGGGAGCCTAATAGCTTAGACTTCCCAACCCGGCAGTCATTCAGAATACAGGTTGCAGGTGAATAAAAATTCCAAATGTTAGATATCCCCACTCTGGCTGGATTTCGATATGAATAACACATCACTTTTCAAGCCAGCATAATGTAACCATGAGTTTCAAGCCACTGTATTAGGGTAAACCTAGGCCCTTAAAATAAGGCCTTTTAAATAGTTGTATTGTTTTGAATAATATTAATCATGACATATTCGCTTACAACCATGTCTAGGTCACTAACAAATACTGCAACAACCATGTCTAGGTCACTAACAAATACAGTCATGAGTGTTAACTCTGTAATTAAACAGAAAGGCAAGGCACCTGGGAAATATGAAAATAAGGCTTTACACTAAACAGTGTGTTAATTTAACACTGAAAAGTGTGGACCAGTATAGACACTGGACAAATGTTAAATGTAACACTATCGGTGTTGATTTAACACTGGAGAATTTGCTATGAAGAGGAATAAAATAAACAAGAATTTAGCTATCTGCAGGGAGCACCAGTCCCAGATTGATGTACAGGGGTATGAGGTATTTGAGGTAGATATGTACAGTGCCTTGCAAAAGTATTCATCACCCTTGGTGTTTTTCCTATTTTGTTGCATAACAACCTGTAATTTAAATTGATTTTTATTTGGATTTCGTGTAATGGACATACACACAATAGTCCAAATTGATTAAGTGAAATGAAAAAATAACTTGCTTCAAAAAATTATAAAAAATAACTAACGTTAAAGTGGTGCGTGCAAATGTATTCACCCCCTTTGCAATGAAGCCCCTAAATAAGATCTGGTGCAACCAATTACCTTCAGAAGTCACATAATTAGTTAAATAAAGTCCAACTGTGTGCAATCTAAGCGTCACATGATCTGTGACATGATCTCAGAATAGATATACACCTGTTCTGAAAGGCCCCAGAGTCTGCAACACCACTAAGCAAGGGGCACCACCAAGCAAGCGGCACCATGAAGACCAAGGAGCTCTCCAAACAGGTCAGGGACAAAGTTGTGGAGAAGTACAGATCAGGGTTGGGTTATAAAAAAATATCCGAAACTTTGAACATCCCACGGAGCATCATTAAATCCATTATTAAAAAATGGAAAGAAAATGGCAGCACAACAAACCTGCCAAGAGAGGGCCACCCACCAAAATTCACAGACCAGGCAAGGAGGGCATTAATCAGAGAGGCAACAAAGATACCAAATATGTTTTTCATCGGCAAGGACTGGGAAACTGGTCAGAATTGAAGGAATGATGGATGGTGCTAAATACAGGGACATTCTTGAGGGAAACCTGTTTCAGTCTTCCAGAGATTTGAGACTGGAACAGAGGGTCACCTTCCAGCAGGACAATGACCCTAAGCATACTGCTAAAGCAACACTTGAGTGGTTTAAGGGAAAACATTTAAATGTCTTGGAATGGCCTTGTCAAAGGCCAGACTTCAATCCAATTGAGAATCTGTGGTATGACTTAAAGATTGCTTTACACCAGCGGAACCCATCCATCTTGACTAGCCGGTGCCACTGCACATTGACTCTGCACCAGTACCCCCCTGTATATAGCCTCCTTACTGTTATTTTATTTTACTGCTGCTCTTTAGTTATTTGCTTTACACTTTTTTTATTTGTTTTACTTTGCATTGTTGGTTACGGGCTTGTAAGTAACCATTTCACTGTAATGTCTACACCTGTTGTATTCGGCGCATGTGGTAAATACAATTTGATTTGATTTGATTTGAAGGAGCTGGAGCAGTTTTGCCTTGAAGAATGGACAAAAATCCCAGTGGCGAGATGTGCCAAGCTTATAGAGACATAACCCAAGAGACTTGCAGCTGTAATTGCTGCAAAAGGTGGCTCTACAAAGTATTGACTTTGGGGGGGGGGGGGGGGGTGAATAGTTATGCACGCTCAAGTTTTCTGTTTTTTTCACAAGTACAAATATTTTGCGTCTTCAAAGTGGTAGGCATGTTGTGTAAATCAAATGACACAACCCCCCCAAAAAATCATTTAAATTCTAGGTTGTAATTCAACAAAATAGGAAAAATGTCAAGGGGGTGAATACTTTCGCAAGCCATTGTATATGAAGGCAGGGTAAAGCAACTAGGCTTCAGGGTAGAGAATAATAAAAGTAAAATAAAGAACAGAGTAGCAGCAGCATATGATGAGTGTAAAAGTGTGTGTGTGTGTATGTGTGTGTATTTGTGCTTGTGTTGTGTCCGTATGTAGTGAATGTGTTTGGGTTTTGTGTGAGAGTGTCAGTGTCAGTGTCAGTGTATGTGTGTGTGTGTGTGTGTATAGTCTTGTGAGTGTGCATAGAGTCAGTGCATGACAGGGTCAGTGCAGGTAGTCCGGGTAACCATTTAATTAAGTATTTAGCAGTCTTATGGCTATTTAGCAGTCTTATGGCTTGGGGGTAGAAGCTGTCTCGGAGCTTGGTGGTCTGAGAACTGATGCTCCAGTACCGTGTTTTACTCAATTATTTCGATCACTTGTGAGCTCACCTGTGATGTGATAAATTGTAAATAGTAATTGCTATTAGCTAATTCATATTATGGTTTCTGTCAGCCGAGAGTTAGCTAAATAAGACCGCTTGCGTTAGCTCACTCTTTTCTCAATCAGCGCTAGGACTAATGTAGTCTACATTTTCCGATTTGGGTGAGAATTGTGTTATGCTGTTGCTACTTCTGTAAATGTCTGAACATCTGCATCCAAAAATAAAGTGCTCAAATTGAGAACATACAGTTGTAAAGACTGTGTTTGTGCAAAATGTTTATGTGAAAAAACAGTGTGGCCAGCTCTGGGAAGAAGGGGGAGAAGAAAAAGAGAGAAAGGGACAGATGTAGGGTTCTTCTTCATTATATAAGTGTTTATAAGTGTTTATTAGTAATTATGTCTTATGAGCAGCTGAAAAACAATGAAAATGTAGTTTTTGTGTTTGAGGAAGGGGAAGAGTGGACCCAAAGGTCCCCAGTTCGAATCCCCCCTTAGCCAGAAATAAAATCTCTTAACAACTGCTCTCATTTCCAAAAGTGATGTTATTATTCACATTGGTGAATTTAAAATGACCTGAGATAATACATTGATTGTCGTAGCATAATTATCACATATAGAAGTGTTGTTCTGATGAGGTTACCTTGTTACTTTGGCACATGTACCAGCACTTACTGGTTTCCCTTACTGGTTTCCCAGGTCTAAGGCATTCATTTGGAAGGTTTATTATGAAAAGACCACCTCAACAGGAGAGTGAATGGAAAGATCAGAAAAGGTTGACGGGGTTTAACCACTCAAATACAGACACACACACATTATCTCACACACACAAACACACACACACACACACACAGGTAATAAAACCAAACACCCTCCCTTGTCGATACCTTTATCAGGACAGGATGTGTGGAGTAACATTTTGATGAGTGTTTTTTATCTTTCCATTTACCACAGTCCAGTGAGAAAGGAGGATAGACACTGATTAATGTCTCTATGACACATCTGACAATTACCTGACTAACACACACGCGCACAAACACACAGACACACAGCAAGCCTGTATTGTCATGCTGTTACTAACAGCATGACAGTAGTTATCAGCTCGGCCAGATCACTAATATTTAAATGTACCCTCATCAACGGTAAAGATGAGACTTTCATGAGTTCAGTCTAAAAAGGAATGGATTCTCAGAAATATGATTTCTTGCTAAATTTCACATTGTTTATTCTTAGTAACATCCCTATCTAGCCTGTGTGTGTGTGTGTGAGTGTGTGTGTCATTGATTATGAACTTGTTGACTGGCAGTTTGCGTCATTTTAAGGGGTCCTTATTATAGTTTAATTACATAAGTAAATGCAGTCTAATTACAGAGGTGTAACAACGAATGCTTGTTACCATGCTTGTTACGAATGTTAAAGTTTCCGATAGCATCCTAACACACCTAGGGCCGGACTACTGACCTCTGCGTGCCTGTTCAGTAATCCGGCCCTGAACACACTATATTTCAGCCTGCACAAACCACATGATAAGTGTTAGTCAATTGAAAACTGACCACCTTTTGAAACAACTCTGCAATAAAAGGTTCTGGAGTCGATGCCCAGGCCCAGGTTAAGCTTTCATTTTAAATGCATGGAAGCTTATGAGCGCAATGGCAAAAACAGGGGTTTACATATATATATTTCTTTATGTTAAATCATTTAATGGTGCATTTGACATGGATAGCAGCAGTAGCAAAGGAAGGTGAAGCTTGACAATGGGTCAATTACTTTATTAACCATAAATTAATACACAGTTATGCTTAAAATTGTGAAAGTCATTCAGTGCTTGACAAATTGTGAGCTTGGTTGAATAATGGTTTATAAATGCACTTAAAATGGTCATAAGATGAACTGTTATTTCATCATGTAACCACAGAGGGGAAATGATTAGTTACCTGTAGAGCCAGGGAGTTTCAAGGTTGAAAAACATTCTCAGTTTTGGATGGGATACAGTGGTGCACTTAATTATCCCAGGAATTAATAGAAGCTCCCTATCTGCTTTAGTATAAGCTACATTTATTCTTTCTAAACACATTTCCGTTTGCTGGCAATCTCAATTCCTGCATATTTTTCTGAAAACTAAACTTTTATAAGTTGATGAAGCAAACGGTATGGAGAACTAAACCGCAAACCAATCAAAATTAGTTTAACCTTTGCGTGACCTGGACTCTGCCAATTATCTTGGTCAAATCAGGATGTAAATAAACTCAGCGATGAAGGAATGGACACTTGACGTACCTTCAGGTTTTATGATCATATTGCATCATTTTGGTATTGAAATATTATATAAAAGTTATTTGTGTATAGTCTATATGTAAGGAAGCCATTAAATGCGGTGTACTCAAGAGTGTGGATGAGATACAGGAGGTCGGGGAAAGATGAGGGCCTCCCACACATGTCAAATGCCGACTTCCAGTTTCTGAGGAATTCGCCAGAGTTAGAGCACAATTTGTTACATAACGTTGCTGAATATTATAAGTTGGTAACCTTAGGTTTGTTTGCTATTAGTAATAGTTAGCTAATGGGAGGCAACCTACCATGTGTAATGTAACCTTATATTCTATGTCAGAATACTATTCTCTCTAGGCCTACACGTTAATAGAGTTGATATCCACGGCCCCGCAGAAATTGCATTAGCATAATAAAAAATCCCCATACAAATCTGTCAGTTTAAGCTACAGATATCTGTTATTTTTTGCATTGGATGCGTCTCAATCTACCGCATCCGCCGATGTCGCACTTCCGTATCTGCGATGAAAGGTGACCGAGCTAGAGCGATGTTTGTCAGACCATGAGACATCCCGAAAATCAGTCTTCTCACAAAATCGTCTGTATCGTCTGAATGGTTTGGTCTATAAAACTATTATGAGCCCTCTCAGTGGTGATTTTAGCATGTAAATCTTGTGGGACGCATGCCAGCAAAGCCACAACACAACACTAAACAATACATTAATTGCACTAGAACGGTGACAAACGGTGCCCACAAACTGTTAGGGCCTACATAAACCTGTCCCAACAGCAGTCCCAACATTTTACCACTGCTACACCTGGCTATCAGCGGAGCCTTGTCTGTATATATTCAGCCTCATTTACTGCCTTTTAAAAAAACATAGCTGATATGGCTGACTTGTTTAAACAAATGTGGTTTCTAATGACAATTGAGATATAAAAACTATGGCATAAGGGGACGACAAGCAGATAAAAGGCAATCCGTAATGTCGATTAAGACATTAATAAGCGAGCTAGGACGGACGTAGTCAATATAACTATTTGTTTAGCACTTTTGAAAAGTACAGCGACAGAATTCAGAACATGGGCCGTTCTTACAGAGTTCTCCCTGTACACCAAGTCAGAAACGTAGCATAAATAAAGGGGGCATATAAGCAGACACTCTGAAAGCTCTTTCAATATTCGATGATTTAATTTCTCTAAAACAGGTTATAGGCTACATGTGCACCACCAAGTCAGAACAGTAGGCGAAATTAAGAGGGATAAATAGACCAAATTATTAGGGTGAGGCACATGGGCTGCTAACAGCTTACTACACAACATACACTTAGTATTACTTTCTTAGCTACAGTATACATATCTCCCTGGCAAATTACATTATTTATGCAGCAGCATACAAGACATTTTTGGACTCACCTTGTTGTGCTGTGGTCACTTGAACAGGAAAGTTGCGCGGCGGTCCTTCGTGGACAAATTCTGTCATCAAAGTCTGGCATTCTATGCATTTATGTGCAAAGACAACTGGGAACTCTGAAAAAAACAAGGTTGAATCATGATGACGTCATTGATCTTAAGGTCGTAGCGCTAGAAAGAGGCCCGAGTTCCGGATTTGGATGACCGTTCAAAAAGTTTTTTCCCCAGTCGGAGCTCTATTTTTTCCCGACTTCCCAGTTGTCTTGAACTCACTGAAGTCAAGTTTTCGCAGGTCCAAGTTAACAGTTATTTTGAGCGCGGCACAAATCATGCTTCATATCATTTAAAACTTGGAATAGAGACCCTTAATCCCAGATTTGGGACCACACAGACACTCCACTGAATAGCAGGCTAGTGATTGCTTTGCAATGCTTGCAGTTAGCCACTGTCATTCCAAACCACTCATTGTTGAATTTGCGATTTCCAACTTGTTGGGTAATGTTTATGTCCAATGGCCGATGAGCACCGATACGTTTTATCTATAATTTCTCTTCATTATTTCTCGTCATATGACAAGCATTAAAAAGGATTTGCCAGTAGATTGTCAACTTAATTCATGATGATGACAGCTAGCTAAGATTTTGAAAGTATGATGTTGACATGATCAGTCCAATCAAAGCTACTGTATCTGTTGCCAATAACCTTGGGCCTTCTTGGATGGGCACTTCTAATGTACAGTGGCTTGCAAAAGTATTCACCCCCCTTGGCATTTTTCCTATTTTGTTGCCTTACAACCTGGAATTAAAATGGATTTTTTGGAGGTTTGTATCATTTGATTTACACAACATGCCTACCACTTTGAAGATGCAAAATATTTGTTATGGTGAAACAAACAAGAAATAAGACAAAAAAACATAAAACTTGAGCGTGCATAACTATTCACACCCCCAAAGTCAATACTTTGTAGAGCCACCTTTGTTTCCCTCTGTGGTTACATGATGAAATAACAGTTCATCTTATTACCATTTTAAGTGCATTTATAAACCATTATTCAACCAAGCTCACAATTTGTCAAGCACTGAATGACTTTCACAATTGTAAGCATAACTGTGTATTAATTTATGGTTAATAAAGTAATTGACCCGTTGTCAAGCTTCACCTTCCTTTACTACTAATGCTATCCAGGTCAAATGCACCATTAAATGATTTAACATAAACACATTTTTATGAAATAAATATATACAGTGGGGGAAAAAGTATTTTGTCAGCCACCAATTGTGCAAGTTCTCCCACTTAAAAACATGAGAGAGGCCTGTAATTTTCATCATAGGTACACGTCAACTATGACAGACAAAATGAGAAAAAAAAATCCATAAAATTACATTGTAGGATTTTTAATGAATTTATTTGCATATTATGGTGGAAAATAAGAAATTTGGTCAATAACAAAAGTTTCTCAATACTTTGTTATATACCCTTTGTTGGCAATGACACAGGTCAAACGTTTTCTGTAAGTCTTCACAAGGTTTTCACACACTGTTGCTGGTATTTTGACCCATTCCTCCATGCAGATCTCCTCTAGAGCAGTGATGTTTTGGGGCTGTCGCTGGGCAACACGGACTTTCAACTCCCTCCAAAGATTTTCTATGGGGTTGAGATCTGGAGACTGGCTAGGCCACTCCAGGACCTTGAAATGCTTCTTACGAAGCCACTCCTTCGTTGCCCGGGCGGTGTGTTTGGGATCACTCCGACAAATCAACTGTACATTTCGGTGTTCCTCAAGGTTCCGTTTTAGGACCACTATTGTTTTCACTATATATTTTACCTCTTGGGGATGTTATTCGAAAACATAATGTTAACTTTCACTGCTATGCGGATGACACACAGCTGTACATTTCAATGAAACATGGTGAAGCCCCAAAATTGCCCTCGCTAGAAGCCTGTGTTTCAGACATAAGGAAGTGGATGGCTGAAAACTTTTTACTTTTAAACTCGGACAAAACAGAGATGCTTGTTCTAGGTCCCAAGAAACAAAGAGATCTTCTGTTAAATCTGACAATTCATCTTGATGGTTGTAAAGTCGTCTCAAATAAAACTGTGAAGGACCTCGGCGTTACTCTTGACCCTGATCTCTCTTTTGACGAACATATCAAGACTGTTTCAAGGACAGCTTTTTTCCATCTACGTAACATTGCAAAAATCAGAAATTTTCTGTCCAAAAATGATGCAGAAAAATTAATCCATGCATTTGTTACTTCTAGGTTAGACTACTGCAATGCTCTATTTTCCGGCTACCCGGATAAAGCACTAAATAAACTTCAGTTAGTGCTAAATACGGCTGCTAGAATCCTGACTAGAACCAAGAAATTTGATCATATTACTCCAGTGCTAGCTTCCCTACACTGGCTTCCTGTTAAGGCAAGGGCTGATTTCAAGGTTTTACTGTTAACCTATAAAGCGTTACATGGGCTTGCTCCTACCTATCTTTCCGAGTTGGTCCTGCCGTACATACCAATACGTACGCTACGGTCACAAGACGCAGGCCTCCTAATTGTCCCTAGAATTTCTAAGCAAACAGCGGGAGGCAGGGCTTTCTCCTATAGATCTCAATTTTTATGGAACAGTCTGCCTACCCATGTGAGAGACGCAGACTCGGTCTCAACCTTTAAGTCTTTACTGAAGACTTATCTCTTCAGTAGGTCATATGATTGAGTGTAGTCTGGCCCAGGAGTGTGAAGGTGAACGGAAAGGCTGGAGCAACGAACAGCCCTTGCTGTCTCTGCCAGGCCGGTTCCCCTCTCCACTGGGGTTCTCTGCCTCTAACCCTGTTGCAGGGGCTGAGTCACTGGCTTGCTGGTGCTCTTTCATGCCGTCCCTGGGAGGGGTGCGTCACTTGAGTGGGTTGAGTTACTGACGTGATCTTCCTGTCTGGGTTGGCGCCCCCCCCTTGGTTTGTGCTGTGGTGGAGACCTCTGTGGGCTATACTCGGCCTTGTCTCAGGATTGTAAGTTGGTGGTTGGGGATATCCCTCTAGTGGTGCGGGGGCTGTGCTTTGGCGGAGTGGGTGGGGTTATATCCTTCCTGTTTGGCCCTGTCCAGGGGTTTCTTCGGATGGGGCCACAGTGTCTCCGGACCGCTCCTGTCTCAGCCTCCAGTATATATGCTGCAGTAGTTTATGTGTCGGGGGGCTGGGGTTAGTTGGTTATACCTGGAGTACTTCTCCTGTCTTATCCAGTGTCCTGTGTGAATTTAAGTATGCTCTCTCTAATTCTCTCGTTCTCTCTTTCTCTCTGAGAACCTGAGCCCTAGGACCATACGTCAGGACTACCGGGCATGATGACACCTTGCTGTCCCCAGTCCGCCTGGCCTTGCTGCTATTCCAGTTTCAACTGTTCTGCCTGCGGCTACGAAACCCCTACCTGTCCCAGACCTGCTGTTTTCAACTCTTAATGATCGGCTATGAAAAGCCAACTGAGAGACCTGAGCCCTAGGACCATACGTCGGGACTACAGGCCGTGGTGACTCCTTGCTGTCCACCGTCCGCCTGGCCTTGCTGCTATTCCAGTTTCAACTGTTCTGCCTGCGGTTATGGAACCCCTACCTGTCCCAGACCTGCTGTTTTAAACTCTTAATGATCGGCTATGAAAAGCCAACTGAGATTTATTCCTGATTATTATTTGACCATGCTTGTCACTTATGAACATTTTTGAACATCTTGGCATGGTTCTGTTATAATCTCCACCCGGCACAGCCAGAAGAGGACTGGCCACCCCTCATAGCCTGGTTCCTCTCTAGGTTTCTTCCTAGGTTTTCGCCTTTCTAGGGAGTTTTTCCTAGCCACCGTGCTTCTACACCTGCATTACTAGCTGTTTGGGGTTTTAGGCTGGGTTTCTGTACAGCACTTCGAGATATTAGCTGATGTAAGAAGGGCTATATAAAATAAAATTGATTGATTGATTGATTGTCATGCTGAAAGACCCAGCCACGTTTCATCTTCAATGCCCTTGCTGATGGAAGGAGGTTTTCACTCAAAATCTCACGATACATGGCCCCATTCATTCTTTCCTTTACACGGATCAGTCGTCCTGGTCTCTTTGCAGAAAAACAGCCCCAAAGCATGATGTTTCCACCCCCATGCTTCACAGTAGGTATGGTGTTCTTTGGATGCAACTCAGCATTCTTTGTCCTCCAAACACGACGAGTTGAGTTTTGACCAAAAAGTTATATTTTGGTTTCATCTGACCATATGACACTCTCCCAGTCCTCTTCTGGATCATCCAAATGCACTCTAGCAAACTTCAGACGGGCCTGGACATGTACTGGCTTAAGCAGGGGGACACGTCTGGCACTGCAGGATTTGAGTCCCTGGCGCCGTAGTGTGTTACTGATGGTAGGCTTTGTTACTTTGGTCCCAGCTCTCTGCAGGTCATTCACTAGGTCCTCCCGTGTGGTTCTGGGATTTTTGCTCACCGTTCTTGTGATCATTTGACCCCACGGGGTGAGATCTTGCATAGAGCCCCAGATCGAGGGAGATTATTAGTGGTCTTGTATGTCTTCCATTTCCTAATAATTGCTCCCACAGTTGATTTCTTCAAACCAAGCTGCTTACCTATTGCAGATTCAGTCTTCCCAGCCTGGTGCAGGTCTACAATTTTGTTTCTGGTGTCCTTTGACAGCTCTTTGGTCTTGGCCATAGTGGAGTTTGGAGTGTGACTGTTTGAGGTTGTGGACAGGTGTCTTTTATACTGATAACAAGTTCAAACAGGTGCCATTAATACAGGTAACAAGTGGAGGACAGAGGAGCCTCTTAAAGAAGAAGTTACAGGTCTGTGAGAGCCAGAAATCTTGCTTGTTTGTAGGTGACCAAATACTTATTTTCCACCATAATTTGCAAATAAATTCATAAAAAATCCTACAATGTGATTTTCTGGAATTGTTTTTCTCAATTTGTCTGTCATAGTTGACGTGTACCTATGATGAAAATTACAGGCCTCTCTCATCTTTTTAAGTGGGAGAACTTGCACAATTGGTGGCTGACTAAATACTTTTTTTACTTTTATATATGTAAACCCCCGTTTTTGCCATTGCGCTCATAAGCTTCCATGCATTTGAAATGAAACCTGGGCCTGGGCATCGACTCCAGAACCTTTTATTGCAGAGTTGTTTCAAAAGGGGGTCTGTTTTCAATTGACTAACACTTATCATGTGGTTTGTGCAGGCTGAAATATAGTGTGTTCAGGGCCGGATTACTGAACAGGCACGCAGAGGTCAGTAGTCCGGCCCTGGGTGCGTTAGGATGCTATCGGAAACTAACATTTATAACAAGCATGGTAACAAGCATTCATTGTTACACCTCTGTAATTAGACTGCATTTACTTATGTAATTACACTATAATAAGGACCCCTTAAAATGACGAACTGCCAGCCAAGAAGTTCTTCATCAATCACACACACACACACACACACACAGGCTAGATAGGGATGTTACTAAGTATAAACATAATGACATTTAGCAAGAAATCATATTTCTGAGAATCCATTCCTTTTTAGACTGGCCTCATGAAAGTCTCATCTTTACCGTTGATGAGGGGAAATTTAAATATTAGTGATCTGGCCGAGCTGATAACTACTGTCATGCTGTTAGTAACAGCATGACAATACAGGCTTGCTGTGTGTCTGTGTGTTTGTGTGCGTGTGTGTTAGTCAGGTAATTGTCAGATATTAATCAGTGTCTATCCTCCTTTCTCACTGGACTGTGGTAAATGGAAAGATAAAAAACACTAATCAAAATGTTACTCCACACATCCTGTCCTGATAAAGGTATCGACAAGGGAGGGTGTTTGGTTTTATTACCTGTGTGTGTGTGTGTGTGTGTGTGTGTTTGTGTGTGTGAGAGAGAGAATGTGTGTGTGTCTGTATTTGAGTGGTTAAACCCCGTCAACCTTTTCTGATCTTTCCATTCACTCTCCTGTTGAGGTGGTCTTTTCATAATGAACCTTCCAAATGAATGCCTTAGACCTGGGAAACCAGTGAGTGATGGTACATGTGCCCCAAAGGTATTATTGTTCATGACAATACAGGCATACTGTGTGTGTGTGTGTGTGTGTGTGTGTGTGTGTGTGTGTGTTTCACGTGTCATTAATAAACATGATTCTATATTTCAAACAATTCTTTGAATGACTTTTATTTATAGGTTAATCATTCTTAACTTTTAATAACTAAAATATGTCGCTCTCATAGAGTAAATGTATACATATATCAGGTAATATGCAGTCCTCAAGAAACAGTAACTGATTGAAGATAATAATTGCATTAGCAAAGTAACAAGGTAACCTCATCAGAACAACACTTCTATATGTGATAATTATGCTACGATAATCAATGTATTATCTCAGGTCATTTTAAATTCACCAATGTGAATAATAACATAACTTTTGGAAATGAGAGTGGTTGTTAAGAGACTCTATTTCTGGCTAAGGGGGGATTCGAACTGGGGACCTTTGGGTCCACTTTTCCCCTTCCTCAAACACAGTAAAAAACTAAATTTTCATTGTTTTTCAGCTGCTCATAAGACATGATTACAAATAAACACTTATAAACACTTATATAATGAAGAAGAACCCTACATCTGTCCCTTTTCTCCTCCCCCTTCTTCCCAGAGCTGGCCACAGTTTTTTCACATAAACATTTTGCTCAAACACAGTCTTTACAACTGTATATTCTCAATTTGAGCAGTTTATTTTTGGATGCAGATGTTCAGACGTTTACAGAAGTAGCAACAGCATAACACAATTATCATCCAAATCGGAAAATGTAGATTACGTTAGTCCTAGCGCTGACTGAGAAAAGAGTGAGCTAACGCAAGTGGTCTTACTTAGCTAACTCTCGGCTGACAGAAACCATAATATGAATTAGCTAATAGCAATTACGATTTACAATTTATCACATCACAGGTGAGCTCACAAGTGGTCGAAATAATTGAGTAAAACACGGTACTGGAGCATCAGTTCTCAGACCACCAAGCTCCGAGACAGCTTCTACCCCCAAGCCATAAGACTGCTAAATAGCCATAAGACTGCTAAATAGTTCATTAAATGGTTATTCGGACTACCTGCACTGACCCTGTCTTGCACTGACTGTATGCACACTCACAAGACTACACACACAGACACGACTACACACACACACACACAAAACCCAAACACATTCACTACATACGCACAAACACAACACACACGCAAACGGACACAACACAAGCACAAAAACATACACACACACACACACACACACACACACTTTTACACTCATCATATGCTGCTGCTAATCTGTTCTTTATTTTACTTTTATTATTCTCTACCCTGAAGCCTAGTTGCTTTACCCTGCGTTCATATACAGTGGCTTGCGAAAGTATTCACCCCCCTTGGCATTTTTCCTATTTTGTTGCCTTACAACCTGGAATTAAAATAGATTTTTGGGAGGTTTGTATCATTTGATTTACACAACATGCCTACCACTTTGAAGATGCAAAATATTTTTTATTGTGAAACAAACAAGAAATAAGACCAAAAAAAGAAAACTTGAGCGTGCATAACTATTCACCCCCCCCAAAGTCAATACTTTGTAGCGTCACCTTTTGCAGCAATTACAGCTGCAAGTCTCTTGGGGTATGTCTCTATAAGCTTGGCACATCTAGCCACTGGGATTTTATGCCCCTTTCTTCAAGGCAAAATTGCTCCAGCTCCTTCAAGTTGGATGGGTGTACAGCAATCTTTAAGTCATACCACAGATTCTCAATTGGATTGAGGTCTGGGCTTTAACTAGGCCATTCCAAGACATTTAAATGTTTCCCCTTAAACCACTCAAGTGTTGCTTTAGCAGTATGCTTAGGGTCATTGTCCTGCTGGAAGGTGAACCTCCGTCCCAGTCTCAAATCTCTGGAAGACTGAAATAGGTTTCCCTCAAGAATTTCCCTGTATTTAGCACCATCCGTCATTTCTTAAATTCTGACCAGTTTCCCAGTCCCTGCCGATGAAAAACATCCCCACATGGATGGTGTTCTCAGGGTGATGAGAGGTGTTGGGTTTGCGCCAAACACAGTGTTTTCCTTGATGGCCAAAAAGCTCAATTTGACCTTCTTCCATATGTTTGGGAAGTCTCCCACATGCCTTTCGGCGAACACCGAACACCCAGCTCTGTGGAGTGTACGGCTTAAAGTGGTCCAATGGACAGATACTCCAATCTCTGCTCTGGAGCAGCTCCTTCAGGGTTATCTTTTGTCTCTTTGTTGCCTCTCTGATTAATGCCCTCCTTGCCTTTTCCGTGGGTTTTGGTGGACTGCCCTCTCTTGGCAGGTTTGTTGTGGTGCCATATTCTTTCAATGTTTTAATAATGGATGTAATGGTGCTCCGTGGGATGTTCAAAGTTTCTGATATTTTTTTATAACCCAACCCTGATCTGTACTTCTCCACAACTTTATCCCTGACCTGTTTGGAGAGCTCCTTGGTCTTCATTGTGCCGCTTGCTTGGTGGGGCCCCTTGCTTCGTGGTGTTGCAGACTCTGGGGCCTTTCAGAATAGGTGTATATATACTGAGATCATGTGACAGATCATATGACACTTAAATAAGTCCACCTGTGTGCATTCTAACTAATTATGTGACTTCTGAAGGTAATTGGTTGCACCAGATCTTATGTAGGGGCTTCATAGCAAAGGGGGTGAATATAGATGCACACTCTGTCACGATCGTCAAAAGGAGCGGACCAATGCGCAGCGTTGCGAGTGAACATGATGACTTTATTATTTAAAGCAACCACGAAGAAAACAACAAATGACGATACGTGAAGTTCAAATACGGATACAGACTAACAGCAACACGGAAACAATAACCCACAAAACAAAGGAGAAAACACACAGAATATATATGGCTCCCAATCAGAGATAACGAGCCGACAGCTGACACTCGTTACCTCCGATTGGGAGTCATAGACCAATCACCATAGACACAAACAAAATGAAACTCACCCATCCCCAACACCACCAAATGAAATACACCCAAACACATGAAAATGAACAACCCTGGCTCAATTATAAAGTCCATAGAGCCAGAGTGTCACAGTACCCCCCCCTAAAGGTGCGAACTCCGGGCGCACCAACATCAGGACTAGGGGAGGGTCTGGGTGGGCGTCTGTCCACGGTGGCGGCTCTGGCCCCGGTCGTGATCCCCACCCCACCACAGTCACAACCTGCTTCGGTAGCCTCCTCCCAATGACCACCCTCCAACTAACCCCACCTGGACTAAGGGGCAACACCGGACTAAGGGGCAGCATCGGCCTAAGGGGCAGCACCGGGATAAGGGGCAGCACCGGGATAAGGGGCAGCACCGGGACAAGGGGCAGCACCGGGCTAAGGGGCAGCACCGGACTACGGGGCAGCACCGGGCTAAGGGACAGTACCTGACTAAGGGGC
Source organism: Coregonus lavaretus (assembly GCF_964263955.1). Taxonomy (NCBI): domain Eukaryota; kingdom Metazoa; phylum Chordata; class Actinopteri; order Salmoniformes; family Salmonidae; genus Coregonus; species Coregonus lavaretus. The sequence goes on along the minus strand of NC_140006.1, from coordinate 12,039,397 downwards.
AGCACCGGACTAAGGGGCAGTACCAGGCTGAATGGCGGATCCCGGCTGGTCGGCTCTGGCGGATCCCGGCTGGACGGCTCTGGCGGATCTTGCTGGACGGCTCTGGCGGATCCTGGCTGGACGGCTCTGGCGGATCCTGGCTGGACGGCTCTGGCGGATCCTGGCTGGACGGCTCTGGCGGATCCTGGCTGGACGGCTCTGGCGGATCCTGGCTGGACGGCTCTGGCGGATCCTGGCTGGACGGCTCTGGCGGATCCTTGCTGGACGGCTCTGGCGGATCCTGGCTAGACGGCTCTGGCGGATCCTGGCTGGACGGCTCTGGCGGATCCTGGCTGGACGGCTCTGGCGGATCCTGGCTGGACGGCTCTGGCGGATCCTGGCGGGACGGCTCTGGCGGATCCAGGCTGGACGGCTCTGGCAGATCCTGGCGGGACGGCTCTGGCGGATCCAGGCTGGACGGCTCTGGCGGATCCTGGCTGGACGGCTCTGGCGGATCCTGGCTGGACGGCTCTGGCGGATCCTGGCTGGACGGCTCTGGCGGATACTGGCTGGCTGACGGATCTGGCTGCTCATGGCTGGCTGACGGATCTGGCTGCTCATGGCTGGCTGACGGATCTGGCTGCTCATGGCTGGCTGACGGATCTGGCTGCTCATGGCTGGCTGACGGATCTGGCTGCTCATGGCTGGCTGACGGATCTGGCTGCTCATGGCTGGCTGACGGATCTGGCTGCTCATGGCGGGCTGACGGATCTGGCTGCTCATGGCTGGCTGACGGATCTGGCTGCTCATGGCTGGCTGACGGATCTGGCTGCTCATGGCTGGCTGACGGATCTGGCTGCTCATGGCTGGCTGACGGGTCTGGCTGCTCATGGCTGGCTGACGGGTCTGGCTGCTCATGGCTGGCTGACGGATCTGGCTGCTCATGGCTGGCTGACGGATCTGGCTGCTCATGGCTGGCTGACGGATCTGGCTGCTCATGGCTAGCTGACGGATCTGGCTGCTCATGGCTGGCTGACGGATCTGGCTGCTCATGGCTGGCTGACGGATCTGGCTGCTCATGGCTGGCTGACGGATCTGGCTGCTCCTGGCTGGCTGACGGATCTGGCTGCTCATGGCGGGCTGACGGATCTGGCTGCTCATGGCTGGCTGACGGATCTGGCTGCTCATGGCTGGCTGACGGATCTGGCTGCTCATGGCTGGCTGACGGATCTGGCTGCTCATGGCTGGCTGACGGGTCTGGCTGCTCATGGCTGGCTGACGGGTCTGGCTGCTCATGGCTGGCTGACGGATCTGGCTGCTCATGGCTGGCTGACGGATCTGGCTGCTCATGGCTGGCTGACGGATCTGGCTGCTCATGGCTGGCTGACGGATCTGGCTGCTCATGGCTGGCTGACGGATCTGGCTGCTCATGGCTGGCTGACGGATCTGGCTGCTCATGGCTGGCTGACGGATCTGGCTGCTCATGGCTGGTTGACAGATCTGGCTGCTCATGGCTGGCTGATGGTGCTGGCTGGGAGGCTGGCGGTGGAGGCGGACCCCAGCCTCGGATTGCAGTCATCACCTCCAGCAGGGCGGCTCCCATCTGCAGGAGCTGCTCTTTCTGGTCCCGAACCTGAGCTTCCAGTCTAGTATGGGCTGCGTCGGCTCCTGCTGATTCCATAGCAGGTGTATGATTCTGTCTGGCGGCAGGCTCTAGCGGCTCCTGTCTGGCGGAAGGCTCTAGCGGCTCCGATCTGGCGGACGGCTCTGAAGGCTCATGGCAGACGGACGGCTTTGCAGGCTCAGTACAGACGGGCGGCTTATGCAGCGCTTGGCAGACGGGCAGTTCAGACGCCCTAGGGCAGACGGCAGACTCTGGCCGGCTGGCGACGCACATCGTGGACCTGGTGCGTGGAGTAGGAACAGGCCGGTCCATACCGGGAACACACACCAATGGCCTTAACTGCGGATCAGGAACGGGCCGGACCGGACTGGTAACACACTTCAGTCTCTCATGCCGTGCCACAACAACTTCCCTCCTTCCACTCGCCAATGGCTCCCGTACTCCGTTAGCCTTCTCTCCTTTTCTCCCTGTGGCAGCCTCCTGCTGCCCAGCTGCCCAAGCCATGTGCCCCCCCCAAAAAATTTCTTGGGGTTGCCTCTCTTCCACGGGCTTCCAGCCTCGCCTTCGCGCTGCCTCCTCGTACCACCTCCTCTCGGCTTTGGCTGCCTCCAGCTCTTCACGAGGGAGGCGATATTCTCCCGGTTGTGCCCAAGGATCCTTTCCGTCCAATAACTCTTCCCATGTCCAGACCCTCGGCTCCTGGACACGCTTGTTACGCTGCTTGGTCCTTTTGTGGTGGGTTATTCTGTCACGATCGTCAAAAGGAGCGGACCAATGCGCAGCGTTGCGAGTGAACATGATGACTTTATTATTTAAAGCAACCACGAAGAAAACAACAAATGACGGTACGTGAAGTTCAAATACGGATACAGACTAACAGCAACACGGAAACAATAACCCACAAAACAAAGGAGAAAACACACAGAATATATATGGCTCCCAATCAGAGATAACGAGCCGACAGCTGACACTCGTTACCTCCGATTGGGAGTCATAGACCAATCACCATAGACACAAACAAAATGAAACTCACCCATCCCCAACACCACCAAATGAAATACACCCAAACACATGAAAATGAACAACCCTGGCTCAATTATAAAGTCCATAGAGCCAGAGTGTCACACACACCACTTTTCCGTTATTTATTTTTTTGAATTTTCTGAAACAAGCTTTTTTTTTTTTTTCACTTCACCAAATTTGTCCATTACATGAAATCCAAATAAAAATCAATTTAAATTACAGGTTGTAATGCAACAAAATAGGAAAAAAGGCCAAGGGTGATGAATACTTTTGCAAGGCACTGTAACTCTATGGCAGCACCCAAGGGGCTTGAATTTTTTAGCTCTATCCTTAGACTTGGAAGTGACGTACTGTCCCCATGAGTGACAGAACACTGAACTAAATATGGTGCAACTAGAGAACGTTACCAACACCTATGCTCCGTATATTCTGCTGCCTGCCCCAATACCACAGAAAGCACTGACCTAGGCTGAAACACCAGCATTTTGGAGCTGCAAAAAAGAGACCATGTTTGTATGTGGCTTTATGATTTCTTATTGATTTTTTACGTTGTTTGCAAACTGATATGTGACACGTACTAATGTCAAAATAACATGCAAAAAAGGCAAGCCCACCCATTCTTTGCCTAAAAATCTGGGGCTCAAAACAGGTGGCTCTGCACCACCTGCTCTGAATGACGGGTCGCCACCGACCACTCTATGGAAATACGAGACTCTCACGAACACGAGCGTCTTGGGACCTGTCTGAAGATGGTACAGCAGATCTGCCAACTTCTGTCTGTAGTGTCCGAAAAGTTTGGGCTACACACTAATATGACCTCTCTGTGGAAAGGTGAGACTCTCACAAACATGTACATGTCGGTTGTTTTGAAAAAAATAATAAACAAAATGAATGGAAGTATATATGGAGAATGTTAAGTGCCAAAAATAACACGTTAAATACATACAAAAAAACTATACAAAAATGTTTCCTGATTTTTCTTATATCGCTCAGATATAGGACAGGCACTTCAGAACAAACTTCCTTTTTATTTTTTGGAGGGGACTATCTGTTGTTCCATGTAGTGAATATGTTATTCAATGCGTTTGTACGGGGTAATAGACGCTGTGCTAGAGCTGTGTCATTTTCAAGTACCTGTGAGTTGGAAGAACAGTGCCCGAGACCATTAAATAAATAAATAAAGTTGAGCTGATCCTGTTGTGTCGAACAGCCATAGCGAATGAGGAATGCTTGGGCATGAACCATCTCCCTTTCATTGTGAGTTTCCTAACATTCTGGCAAGTTGATACAATCTTCTGACTCTCCTCCTTTCTAGCGATCACAGTTAAATTATTAGTAGAGGGGTCTGTTGTCATGCCTGTCATCCAGGCAATGACATTGAAAAGCTCATTTGAGACCAGATTTGAGGCAGTTTCTATTGTGAGTTGCTGTGCAGTTGGTGGTCATGTGAGTTTAGGAATTATTTTACACTTGTCCAATATGACGTCTTTCAGTGCCATGGCTGCACAGAACAACAGTCTTGTTTATTTTGTGTTGTCTGTTTCTTTTGTTCTTGTGTCGTCATCATGTTCATCTGATGATGATGATCCAGCTGTGGCAACTCCATCTTGGACCACTTAATCTGGTGTCAAATCCTCAACATAGACAAAGTAATGTCTTGATAACTTTTGAAACCTCAGAAAGGGATAGGACTTTTGAAATCTAACTTTTAAGGAACAAGATTTGTAAGAGGAGGTTCATGGACACATTTCTTGAACAGGGCATTTAACTTTGAAAGCATGAGCACCTTACGTTTCCTCAATAACCTCTCTTCCAACACTGTCTTACAGAAATGATTGTATCCAGTCTGAAACTGGTTGTTCCCTGGGCAGTCTTTTTTTTGTCATAATTTTTAAACAAATACAGTATCTTTTATAATTCCTGTAGCAGCTGAAATGATACATTGCCTCTGAGGCAACAAGATCCCTTTTGGATGGTGTCTTGGTAAGGCTAGAAAACTGAACCTAGATCAACATCCCTACTATGACATGCTTTATACATAGAGGCCCTGGTCTGCTTACACATACTACCTGAGACACGGATGCTATTGGTCTCTGCTCTTTATAAATTAGGAATGTTGAAACACAATGAATCTGCTCTTTGTTGTTTTGTATCATAATGGATTGACCAGCTTGTGATACTGTCTCCTTTTATACACACTATGGCAACGAGGCCAGAGGCAAGTAAACCAAGTTTATTACCATGCAATGATGTAAAGTATTAAGGCTGTTTTAAGTGTTTGATACAAATCTTCATTCATTTTACATTTTAGTCATTTAGCAGACACTCTTATCCAGAGCGACTTACAGGAGCAAGTAGGGTTAAGTGCCTTGCTCAAGGGCACATCGACAGATTTTATTTTTTTCTCCTTTTGCAGGCGCTTTCAATATTGGTCCTATTAGTGAAATGCATATAGCATTCTCGGCGGTATCTAACAGATTCACCTGGCACATCTGGATCTTGGGTTGCTGACAAGTTGCATTTTTTCTACAGCTTTTTCTGCAATATCACTCTCTTTATTTTGAAGGTTCACCCACTGCAGTGCACACTGACCAAATAGACAGAGTCATGTGTGAGAAAACTCATTCTCCTCAAACACACTCTCTCTCTCTCTCGTTCTCCCCTTAACATACAAGGGGCCCATATGATATGAGTGGCTAAAATGGAGGGCAGTATGTGAAGAAGAAAAACATGTTTCCTTTTAAACAGACGGAGCCGGTCAGCTGTATTACTTCACAGCAGCCATAGTGCTACACAGAGACAAAAACAACTACAGGTATGTCTGCAACCAGGCTACCAGCTATGCACATGCACTCTGTTTAGGTTTCTGTGCAAATGAGGTGATCAGCTGTCTTATCAAAAGACATGATACAAACACAAATAATAAGGTGAAGTAGTTTATTTGAACATGCTTTTGAACAGGTCAAAATTATTCATTGGTAACTTAAAAACTAGTCAAAGTGGAGGATATAACAGCGATTCAATATCTTCATTCTTTCTCCGTTCATAATACAATAAGATGAGCATAGCAACTTACACTGTAAGATGAGGACATTACCCAACATAGTTTTTACAAAGTGCAACAGTAAAACAAAAAATCCTCGTATCCTTTATATATTTATCTATTCTTTACCGACGGCCTGTATACATCAGTTATTGTCGCTTTTTTTTTTTACTCTGCCTGTAAATCGTTATCTCTGCGACATGGATTCTGTTGCTATGTCTCTTGTCATGGAGGCTTCCCCGTTCAGGGGAAGAATTTAGCATTTTGTGCGCTGCAGGAGCTGTATTTACCATGGAAGCACGTCACTCTCTGTAGCTCAAATGTAGGGAAGCGGCCTGGGGCGTGGAGCTTCTTTGACATTGGGAAGCCCGACCCAAATCCAGTTGTCGAACAGCTTCGCCCTCCTGGCTTTGGACGTTCAAGCGCCATCGTCCCCTATCCTGACTCCTTCCCAGGTGGATTCTGCCTCGGATTCTGCCTTGGCCTCGGATCACCAGACCTCGAGAGTGTCTAACGCACAGGTTCCTCCATCAGCCAAAATGGGTTTTGCGGCCAGCTCGAGGCACAACAACTGGCGGACCTCCTCTGCCATCTCACCAGCCATTATAAATCGGTAGCTCTATGCTAAATTAGGTCCTTAGCTCATCTCTGCAACTCCTCAATGGGCTCGGGAGAGGCTAAAGTCGAAACATGACCTGCCTGTCCGCCTACTTCTTATCACACTGCTCGCTTAACCCAGATGTCAGCTGCACCAATGTGTCGGAGGAAACACCATTCGACTGACGACCGGAGTCAGTTTGCAGGCACCTGGCCCTGTCACAAGGAGTCGCTAAAGCATGATGAGCCAAGGAAAGCCCCACTGGCCAAACCCTCCCCTACCCCGGACGGCACTGGGCCAATTGTGCACCATCCTATGAGGCTCCCGGTCATGGCCAGTTGTGACAGCCTGTGGTGCTGTGGTAGAAATATTTGACTCAAAAGTAGTCAACTCAAAAATATCTCTCAAGAAACTGGAGCTTGTGAATCCAAAAGTTTAGACTTTATAATCAAATAACAAAGCCGAGCTGCTCCATGGAACAACTGTCTCTCTTTGGCTTAGAGATCCCTTTTATATACACACAAATGCACAGTCATGCTTACATAGCATATACAGTTACTCCCCTTATGGCAAATTCCTAACTTATTTTAATTCTGCGCCACCCTCATCTTTCAATGTCCAGCTGTCACACATGGTCCACTCCAAAAGGTCATGAATGCTTTTCTATATGAAGCCTCTCATTCTATTGGTGGCGTGGCTCAGGCACTTTCTTAAAAAATAATATACATTCATTAAAGCACAGTTACATACTGCATTGGCTATATTCCTTATTTAAGCATGCATCTGGATTATAAAATATCAAGCATCTCCCTACATTTGCCTTAATGATACATAAATTATCTCTATATATTCCCCCCTTTGGGACTTCCAACAAAGTCCCAATAATACAAAGATTAATTTTTAAAATGAATGTAAGCATGTGCATTTACTTATTCTTAGCCTTGCCATATGTGGTTACATTTTACATGCATATATTTAAACCAATATATCTTCCTCATTACTTGACCCATCCTGATGAGGACCCAGAGCCCAGTCAGGTATTGGATACAAGTCTGGAAGGTTTTCCTCTAAATTAACCTCCACATTTTTCTGTTGGGCTTTGTAACCATTGCAAGCTCATCCACCCCCAGGAACAACTCCATACAAACATTCAGGATTCCCAAATGGACAGTCCATTGGTCCTCCTTTAACATTACAAGGTTTCCCATATTCATTAACATACTGTCCTGGAGCTCCATGAACTGGGTGTATTTCTTTGGCTGAACTAGTAACTAGTGGTCTGTACAGTCATTTGTTTTACTGTGGTTTGAATCAAAAGTAACTTTAACAGAGGTAGTATACAACAAAACACTACTCCCATCACTACAAGTGATATTCCTATCATTATTGCAAACATTGCACCCCATTTTCCCAAAGTTAAGTCCATCCAGTTCCAAACATGAGCATCATGCCCAGCATTGTCCTTAACCTCTTTTCGTAGTCCTTTGAGCTTAGTCATTGCTTCAGTGAATGAACCATCCGGGCAGTATTATTGGGGATAAAAGTACAACATTCATCTCCAAACATACCACAAACTCCACCTTTTTCCACTAATAGCCAGTTTAGAGCCTGCCTATTCTGCCATGCCATTCTACTGGTAGCCTGTACTTGTTCTCCTAGGGCTGATAATGCAGAGTCTGTGTAATTAATAAACCTTTGTTGATTAAAATAAATATAATTGATCCATTCTAGGTTTTTGTTGGTTGAAATCCAGACAAATATTGATTCAAATCCTGCTTTAATTTCATCTCTTGCCTTATATTCATTTGGAATTCCTCTGGGTTGACCTATTGCATCTAAATATACATTGGGGTCATGTTCATATGCTCTTTTTACCCTTTTATTACTATTCTGTGGATCCCTATTTGTTGTTTTGTCTACCTCCCACTCTACCTCCCACTCTGATATAACCACCTCCTGAAGCATTTGTACATACTCCGTTCCATCCTTTAGGCAAAGTAGCTCTGATCTTTTGTTCTCCACATACTCAAAATAAATCTGCCACTGCCACTGATTGATCCTCATAAGGAGAAATCAATGGCATTGCCAGTGTTTGCTTCTCACATTCCCCAGGGTCACCCGGCCCTCCATTTGTAGCTATTACCCCAGTAGTTGATCCTGCTGCCTGATAAACTGCTCTGTGGGGGGTATCTGCATTCCAGGACATATCATTATTTAGGTGCCATGTGGTCTCACACTTTCCCTTAAATTTTCCCAAATCGTGCTCCCCATCCGTTTTGTTGTAGCATTCATAATTTTGATTATAGTCTATACAGTATTTTTCCGGCGCTTCCATTTTTCTGGGCTCTATTCTAATATCAAATTTTTTACACCACTCTCCCCATCCTACTTGATTATAGAATCTGTAATGATAGGGATTTCCCAAAAATGATAAACATTCTGCAGGACAGTAGGGCCTTTCTCCTCTTTTAAGATGACAGTAGCTTCGTTTAAAGTTAGCACAGTCCTTGTAACTGTGTGGATTTGGTATTACTATCAATTATTTTAATGGAGAAGGAGCACATACTAAACAATTAGTTTTTCTATTAATTGTTTTAGCTGAATATTGTGCCCATTTTACCAATCATTTTGCATGGCTCCCTCCCATAGCCTTCCTAATTTTGTTGGTGCTTTCATGGCTTTCGGTATTACTGTTGGGGCTGAGGTAGATTGTCTATTTTCCTGATTTCCCCAATTAGTTAAAGAATCCCATACATTTTGAAAAAACCCAGTTGTTTTTCTAATCCTGTCTTTGTTGGTTCAACTGCTATAGTAATTAGGGGTCCTTGGGTAGTGGTCATAGTTACATTAACTATTTCAGGTTCTTCTTCCTGTCTAGATTGGTGTTTGGAAATAGGATCAATGTCCATTGTTGTTATACTATTCCCTTCTGACCCTTTAGTGCTAACTATTTCCAATATGTACTTTGCATTATTTTCTTGAGTCAATTCTTTTAAGGTAATTTCCCAACTAGTGTCTCCTTTGTTAACTTCTATTTGGCAGCCATATTCATCCCAGATTGCTTCTCCTCTTGTTTGATGATTAGCCCACCCACAAAGTGATTTTTCTAGCAGAGGTTTTATCCTTCGTATTGAAAAGGATAGTTTGAGTTTCCGTAGCTGTCAGTACTTGGGCTGGAATATAAATACTGGTTGGAGCTATTTCCAAAGGTACATGCCTTTTTATTATATTTCTTATTTTAGCTTCAGGAACCAATTTCTTAAGTACTGACGAAATCATGAGATGTTTGGCTTGTTTTATATCCATTATTTTTTCATGTCCATTCCCTTTTAGCTCTACTTCTACACAATGATTTTTTTAGGCATTTTATTTTAAACATTGCATATCCTTCAGTGTACGATACTTGTTCTTTATTCACAACAACAATTCTTCCTGGCTCAGTAAGACTATCTCTAGAATATTGTATAGTTGTAGGCAGACTCACCACCATCTCTCCTAGGTTAAATGCTATTACCGTTAGAGCAATTCCACAGTTCTTAAATTGTCGGGGACCATGTGAGGGCAGAGAAGTCAATTGTGGGAAAGTCCCCTTCCTCAACAGCAGAGGAGTCTCTTCCTTCAATGGTGGAGAAGTCACCTCCCATTCAACACTATTGAGTTCCATCTCTAATTGTTCCAATGAGGGTCCTTTGTAGGGCCCTCTTAGAACTGGCACTTGCATGGGTCGACCCGTAAGCATTTCATGCGGGGTTAGATGCGTATTTCTGTTAGTTTGCATGCGATAACTCATCAACACTAGTGGTAGTGCATCCACCCAATTGAGCTTTGCAATGGCACAGATTTTATTCAGTTTAGCCTTGAGGGTACCATTAATTCTCTCAATCATCCCCTGAGATTGCGGATGATACACACACCCTAGTCTTTGCTTAATCCTTAGCTTGCTTCACTGTTTTCTGAATAAATGCTGATCCATTGTCTGAAGTGATTTCTGTTGGTATTCCAAATCTGGGTATTACTTCTCTGGTTAGAAATTTGATTACTGCTCCTGATCCTAGATCTGCTGAGGGTACCGCTTCTACCCATCTACTGAATCTATCTATGATCACTAGCATGTACCTTTTGCCATTCACCTTTATCATATCTACATAGTCCATGACTATGTGTCGAAATGGTCCTTGTGTGGTATGTGCCCTATAGGCGTTGTTATTCCTTTCCTTACATTGTTTTGTGCACACAACTTACATCTTGCTAATGCCTCATCTATTGTTGCCTGTAGGTATGGAGACCAGTATCCTTGTTTTTTAATTTTCCTTATTATCTCCCCCCTTGCGCAATGGTTAAAACCATGCGCATCAGTTATCAGTAGGTTGAGCAACACACTAGGTGCTACTATGGTTCCTTCATGAGATCTCCATAATCCCTTCACATCTTTGGTGGCCCCTCTTTGGTGCCACATAGTCTGTTCATAAGGTCCTGCTCTTTCCTGCATCCTTATTATATCATCTGGCTGTGGTATGGATTCAATAATGACCATTGGTGCTGTTAACACTGGGATGGTGCATCTAGATGCCTTCTTTGCAGCTTCATCAGCTGCATTGTTTCCTTTGGTTATGAATCATTTTCCTTTCCTATGCGCCTGACATTTAGTGGGATACATTAATTCCACAATCTGCTCGTGGTGTTGTATGGGTGTACCATCGCTTTTCTTGAACCCTCTCTGCTTCCAGACTGCCCAAAATAAATGACACACCCCATGTGCATATGCTGAATCAGTATAGATATTAACCGTTTTTCGTTTTCCTAGGATGCAAGCTGCAATGAGTGCTTTAGTTCAGCCAACTGGGCTGAGCATGGCTGTGGACAGTATTCTGCTATCACCTGAAATCTTCTCCTTGTTTTTGCACTACTGCATAGCCTGCATGATTTCCCACATGATCTTTATAACAGGATCCATCAACAAAATACTCTTCTATGCACTCTTCCCCCAGGCTGGACAACGGGGTTGACTCTAAGTCTGGCCTTAGTCGAGTAAATGTCAATGAATCTGCTATACAGTCATGTGCTTGCCCCTCAAACTCCAAGGGGATTCTTTCAGCTGGGTTTACTGTACTGCATCGTTTAATGGAAACATATGGATAGGTCAATAGAATCATGTATTCTAGAGTTCTATCATTGGTAAGGACAAACTTCCCTTGTTCTATTAGTTCCACTATTTTATGTTGTGTACGTATTGTTACCGGGTATCCCATAGTAATTGTGGACGCTTTGTCATATGCATATTGTAATGCAGCTAGACCTTGATAACAGGGTGGATATCCCTGGGCAACATAATCTAGTTTAGAACTATAATACGCAATAGGTTGTTTTCGTGTTCCACTGCATGTCTCTTGCATAAGTACCGCTGTTGCATACCTATCACATCTGTTTGCCACATACAACAATAATGGTTTTGTGTAATCTGGGGCTGCTAGAGCCGGAGCTGACTGCATTTCCTTCTTCATTGTTTTAAACGCAGTCAATGCATCACTGTTCCATTCCAGGCTTGCTCTAAGGTCTAGTTGTCCTGCTTCTTTCATGATTTCTCGCAGAGGAGCAGTTTTAACCGCATACTCCTCTATCCAGTCTGAGCTGAATCCAGTCATCCCTAAGAACGTCATCATCTGAGCAACTGTTTGAGGGAGTGGTGCCTTGCTGATTCCTTCCAGTTGTCCTGGTGCTATCACCTTTGTTCCATGTGCAATTGTTCTTCCTAGATATTCAACTTGAGATTGGCAGTACTGAAGTTTCGTTTTTGACACCTTGTGTCCTCCTTCTGCCAGTCGCTTTAAAACCTTCATAAAATCAGCATGGCATTGTTCTAAGGAGGGAGCGCAGATCAACAGATCATCCACATACTGGATCAATGTTCCTTCAAGTATTAGATCTTCTAGGTCTGTTCTTAACACCTGATTGAACACATGAGGAGAATGCTTAAATCCCTGTGGCGTCCGAGTATATGTGTATTGTTTACCTTTGTAGGTAAATGCAAACAAGTGTCTGCACTCTCCTGCCAGGGGCACACAAAAAAATGCTCCACATAGGTCAATCACTGTGAAGTACTTGGCTTCTGGGGGAACATTGGTGAGTAGCGTATGAGGGTTTGGAACATCAGCAGGCCAATCTTGTACTATGTCATTTATGGCCCTTAAGTCATGTACCAGCCTCCACTTTTTCCCATCTGCTTTAAGGACCGGCAACAAATGTGTATTACAACAGCTTTGTGTTTCTATCAGTACTCCTGCTTTTATCAGTCCCTCAATTGTGGCGCTGATGCCCTCTTCTGCTTCAGGTTTCATATGGTATTGAGCCCTCCAAGGGGGCTTAACATCTGGCTTTGTTTTGACAAACACAGGACTTGCTGATTTTACCAATCCAACATCTGTATCATGTTGTGACCATACCTCATGAGGTATGTTTTTCTCCATTTCCTGTTTTTGCTGGTCCTCAAATTCTGTTGCTTCCCCTAGCTGTGTTAGCTGTTGGGATGTAACTTCCACTTCCCTTGGGTCCCCAGTCATTATTGTAGTATGGTGTCTTGATTAAGGCTTTATCTTTTGAGTGATAAATCAGTGGATTTTCTGTCTTGTTCCATTGAATTGTTTTTGCTCGCTTCATCATGGGGCCCAAATCCTTGGCCTCCATTCCCTTGTTCACCAGCAAGGTAATGTGTGGGGCAGCTTCAGAAACATTGTACCATTTTGCCACAAAGTCTGAGCCATCCATGTCCGTCACCTCCATTGCTGCTCTTTGTTTTCCTATAATTATGTACTGAGACATTATAGGTACTGATTTCCCATTTTCATTTAACAACCACAGTTGCTCTAAAAGATCATCACGATAGGGATCATATTGCATGGTGCAGTGATATTCTGACTTTCCTCTTTCTGCTTCTGGTATCTGAGCCTGAATAAACCTACCCCATTTCTTGACTACCCTATCTACTTCTGTCTCAATATCCCCTAACCAATAGACATTTGCTGTATCCTGTTTCATTACCATTTGTAAGTTTAACCCTGCCCTGTCTATGATTACCCCTTCGGAGGAACATCGAATTTGTATACCCATTTTGCATAGGGCATCTCTTCCCAATAGATTGACAGGGGTGTGATCTGATACAAGTATAGGGAGGGTTGCGGATTTGTCATCCGCTGTCAGGCGAACTGGAGCTGTCATTGGAATGAACTGCGTTTGTCCCGAGTATCCTACAGTTTTGGCACATTTGCCAGACATGGGGAGGTGAGAGGCATAATTTGGATTTACACAGGTGTAAGTGGCTCCAGTGTCAACCATCATGGGTGTGCCTCTGTTCTCTATTTGAACCTGCAGCATAGGTTCTCGATCAGCTCGTGTAGTTAGTACTGGAAACTGACCCTCCCCGGTAGCATTCTCTGGGCACCCCTAGTACCCCCGATTGGGCCCTGCCCATGGATTCACAGGACCTTGGATTTGTTGCTGATTTTGTTGCATGCCATCTGCTTGCTTCCAATTATTTTGGTTTTTGTTCCCCTGTTGTTGCCAGGGGTTTGTGGGGCAGTTTCGTCTGGTATGCCCTGGCTTCTGGCATCCCCAGCAAATTCCAGGTGGCCCTTGTGGGCCCCGATTTCCTCCTTTCTGATTATTTTGCTGAGATTTTTGCTGTTTATTGTTATTATTCCATTGTCGGGGTTGTTGTGCATACACATTCACTACTGGTGCTGTGGGTTGTACTTGGGCCTGTGGTGCGGGAGGCAGATATGGCCCTCCTGGAGTGACTGCAGCCATCATTCCTGTTTCATTCGCAGGGGATATTGTCCACCAACATATGGTGGAGGTCCCACAGACCAATCTGCTTTCTTTTTGTTTGTTTTCTCATCATATTTTCTCAACATGTTTCTGGCTTCTCGCATGTTCTTTAGCAATCCTTCTCTTTCCATTTTGAACATGTTGAGTGCTTCTTTTTCTCTTTCTTTTTTGGTGCTTCTCTTCTTTCCTGTGTCTTTTGCTTTATGGTTCTTTATCAGTGTTTCCATTTCCTCACACACCGTGACATCAAATGTTCCTCCTTCTGGCCATTTGGTGCCCATTTTCCTGGTTCGTTTCTCCCATTTTTCAGATGTTTTCGCTATTTCTCCCTTGTCTAAGGGATACCTGGCACTCAGTATTTCTACTGCCGTTTTATTCATTTTTTTTTTTTACTTCCTTTTTAATCTATTTTAGTATTCGTCCTATTTATTTATTTATTTCTCCTTCTTAATTATTTTTATATTAGTATTTGTTTTTATTGTTAAACTATTTGTGCTTCTTTGATTATTGTTTGGTCAGAACTTCAGAAATTTATTATTAATGGGCATTCGACAGTCTCTTTATGTAATAATAATATAATATCTCCTGATGTCCACTTTTCTTTTGTGTGGAACACCTCATGAATCTTTCCCTTGCTAGTGTTTTCCTTAGCTTTAAACCACTCAGCTATGTGTGTGTTTGTACCCCTATGAGCATTCACACACCATTCACTCTTCTTCCCTTGGTGTGAGACCGGGTGCATCCTTCCTACCAGATTACACTTAAGTAACGGTCCAGGAAAGGTGCGCCAACCTTTCTCCACCAATACAGAGATTTTCACACTTACTTGCACTCTCACTCTTTCCCGCACTTGTCTAAATTACCTGTAAATGTAACCCCTTCTTGATACACTTCCTCGACACAAGAAAAACAGTTTTATACAGGATTTCTATTTATATAGCCCCCTAGGTGATTCACTTCCTCGACACACCTTAACTGGACTTCTACCTATCCTACGCTTTCCTTAGCGACCTGTAAATTCTGCCCTTTTTCTCTGATTCACTTCCTCGACACAGAGAAAAAGCGGTATTATACAGGATTTCGGCTACCTAAGCAGTCCTCAAAACGATTCACTTCCCCGACACGTTTAGAGCGGTATCTGTAGGGCTTCTACTATTTTATTCTCTGATCGTTCAACCAGATGGACAGCCGCCCGTGCCGAAATGACCCAGACAAAGTGATCAGCAAGATGAATCAAATGAATCGACCGAATCGAACAGATGCATCAGATGAGCAGCTGAGTGACCCCGATGATTGAATGCATGAATTGAGCAATCGAATCAAACAGATCGATCAGACTGTCCAGATGAGCAACCTGAATGAGACAGATTAATCATCCAACTTGACCACAACCAATCAAATCACAATGGATTAAACAGAATGACCAGCAGGACGAACAAATTAATCAAATGATTTGAACAAACGGTTCAGACGAACAACCGAGTGACATCGACGAGTACAAGACGCGTCAGACAAAACAGTCGGTTTAGTCAAACAGATGCAATCATACTGACCAAATGATCAACTCAAACGAGACACATAACCCACCCCACTCAACCACAATGACTGAACTACACCAACCCAAGCAGACCATCCACCTACTCGGACTGAGCAGATCTACTTTTACTTAAACTATTTTCTACTTATTGCAACCCTCGAGGCTTTTCATCATTTAACATGCATTTTAAATCCAAAAGCTCCCAGTCTCTAATTTTCTGGTTCTTAAATTTGGAGAGACCTACTTGATATTCTGCAGCTGAGGCCGGGCCCCGGATCGAACCACACAAACTTTATACTATATAAGTAAGAACTTGGCTTACCTTTTTTTTAAAGCGGCCGCTTTTGTTTGTGTGGTCCGTCCAAGCCGTTTCACACCCGCAGATGTCCATCGTCTCTGGTCCCTGTTTTCAACTCCTGGCAACGCTCGCCATTTATGTGGTAGAAATGTTTGACTCAAAAGTAGTCAACTCAAAAATATCTCTCAAGAAACTGGAGCTTGTGAATCCAAAAGTTTAGACTTTATTATCAAATAACAAAGCTGAGCTGCTCCATGGAACAACTGTCTCTCTTTGGCTTAGAGATCCCTTTTATACACACACAAATGCACAGTCATGCTTACATAGCATATACAGTTACTCCCCTTATGGCAAATTCCTAACTTATTTTAGTTCCGCGCCACCCTTATCTTTCAATGTCCAGCTGTCACAGATGGTCCACTCCAAAAGGTCATGAATGCTTTTCTATATGAAGCCTCTCATTCTATTGGTGGCGTGGCTCAGGCACTTTGTTAAAAAAATAATATACATACATTCATTAAAGCACAGTTACATACTGCATTGGCTATATTCCTTATTTAAGCATGCATCTGGATGATAAAATATCAAACATGTTTATTATATTTTACCTTTGGCATCTCCCTACATTTGCCTTAATGATACATAAAATATCCCTATAGTGCCTCAGCACTGCGGTGAAGTGCTTTTGACCGTTGTGCCACCCAGGACCCGAGTTGGAGTTACTTTTGTGGATAACTTAGACACCTTTTAGAAACAGAAGATGTTCTACAGAGAGGGTGGGGTCCACCCAAATCATATTGGTGCCTGGACCCTGTCCTCACATTTCAAGGCTGCGCTGAGACATTGACATATCAATACCCCAAGTCCCACTCATCCCAACCATAAATGATCAGCATTATCATTATATTGCAGGCCCGCAACATGTCCCAGTCCCTGTTTCCAAGAACACCAAGGTAACCTGCCTAAATGACTACCGACCCGTAGGACTCACGTCTGTAGCCATGAAGTGCTTTGAAAGGCTGGTCATGGCTCACATCAACACCATCATCCCAGAAACCCTAGACCCACTCTAATTTGCATACCGCCGCAACAGATCCACAGATGATGCAATCTCTATTGCACTCAACACTGCCCTTTGATCATGGACTACAGGAAAAGAAGGGCCAAGCACGCCCCATTCTCATCGAAGGGGCTGTAGTGGAGCAGGTTGAGAGCTTCAAGTTCCTCGGTGTCCACATCACCAACAAACTATCATGGTCCAAACACACCAAGACAGTCATGAAGAGGGCACGACAATGCCTATTCCCCCTTAGGATACTGAAAATATTTGGCATGGGTCCTCAGATCCTCAAAAAGTTATACAGCTGCACCATCGAGAGCATCCTGACTGGTTGCATCACTTTCTGGTATGGCAACTGCTCAGCCTCCGACCGCAAGGTGCTACAGAGTGTAGTGCGTACTGCCCAGTACGTCACGGTGGTCAAGCTTCCTGCCATCCAGGACCTCTATACCAGGTGGTGTCAGAGGAAGGCCCTAAAAATTGCCAAAGACTCCAGCCACCCTAGTCATAGACTGTTCTCTCTGCTACCGCACGGCAAGCGGTACCGGAGCGCCAAGTCTAGTTCCAAAAGGCTTCATAACAGCTTCTACCCCCAAGCCATAAGACTGCTGAACAGCTAATCAAATGGCTTCCCGGACTATTTGCATTGAACCCCCCCCTTTTTACACTGCTGCTACTTTCTGTTTATTATCTATTACCTATGCATAGTCACTTTACCCCTACCTACATGTACATATTACCTCAATTACCTCGACTAACCTGTATCCCCGCACATTGACTCGGTACCGGTACCCCCTGTATATAGCCTCGTTATTGTTATTTTATTGTTGCTATTTTATTTTTTACTTTAGTTTATTCAGTTAATATTTTTCTTAAAACTGCACTGTTGGTTAAGGGCTTGTAAGTAAGCATTTCATGGTAAGGTCTACACCGGTTGTATTACGCGCATGTGACGAATACAATTTGATTTGGTTGACTCACGTCCTCGCTCGAGGCATCGGCCCAATGGTACAGTTCTAGACAATCTTGTATCTATAACAATTCAAGCCAATCCCATGGTATTTTCTAGTAGGGGGTTACCTGTTGAACATGGCATGTTTGTAGTAGAAACTCTGATCTGAAATCCCGCAGCTGCGGCCTTGGACCTATTCATGTAAATGCCAGAAGTTTGATTTCTAAAATAGATGTTATTATAACTCTGGCTTCTCAAACCAATGCGGATATTCTGGTTATAACTGAATCTTGGCTAAAGAAGTCTATGCCGGACTCTGATGTGTATCTGATTGGTTATAATGTTTTTAGATATGATAGAGTTGGCAGAGGAGGGGGTGACACTGTGTGCATAAAGAGCAATTTAAATGTTTCTGTATCCATCACCACCTCTGTCCCTAAGTAATTTGAATGTCTAGTCCTAAAATGTGGGACTTGGTAAAAATGCCCATCTGACGCTAGTGGGAATTTATCGCCCTCCCTCGGCCTCCATATGTGCTCTTAGCAAATTGTCTGACCTGCTTACTAACTATGCTCAATCTGAATTAATGATTGTGGGTGATCTTAATCTAGATTGGTTGATGCCAGTATCTGATGGGCTGAAAGATTTGTACTGAGCTATACTGAACAAAAATATAAACGCAAAATGTAAAGTGTTGGTCCCATGTTTCATGAGCTGAAATAAAATATCCCAGAAATCTTCCATATGCACAAAAAGCTTATTTATCTCAAATGTGGTGCACAAATGTGTTTATATCCTGTTAGTAAGAATTTCCCCTTTGCCAAGATAATTCTGACTATTTCTGTCTGTAATAAAGCCCTTTTTGGGGGAAAAACTAATTCTGATTGGCTGGGCCTGGCTCCGCAGTGGGTGAGCCTATCCCTCCCATGCCTGTGCCACTGCCCAGTCATGTGAAATCTATAAATTAGGGCCTAATGAATTATTTCAATTGACTGATTTCCTTCTATGTACTGTAACTCAGTAAAATCTTTGAAATTGTTGCATGTTGCGTTTCAATTTTTCTTCAGTATAAATCTAACTCAGCTGATAACTAAACCAGCTCGGCCCAACTTTAAACACCCTGAAAAATCTACTATGCCCCTCATAAGTTTACAGCCAATGGGATATTTGCCAATGAGTTCAGTGACCATACCTAAATCTCACTCACACATTATTACAAAGAGACATTTTAGGAATTTTTGTGAGCAAATTTTTTTATCTGAGCTGGGGTCGAGTGACTGGGGGGTTGTGTCAACTATCACTGATTGGATCAGGCCATTAATTGTTATACTTCCCTGTTTAACTCTTTTGCAGATAAACGTGCTGTATAAAAGGGTAAAATACTGAGGTAATCATTTAGGCCCCCCCTACATAAAGGAGGAGATCCTTCTGACTTAGATAACTACTGTCCAATTTCCAAATGATTTTGCCTTTCCAAAATAATATATTGGTCAATCTGTTAACTTGTAATATTCATCTGTATGCAGACGACACTGTTATGTATGCCATCGCCCCAACTGTTGACCAGGCTATGTTAGAGATGCAATCTGACCTTGTTGCCTTACAGAAAGCCCTGGTTGGTTTAAAACTTGTATTTAATGCGGGCAAGACTAAATACATGTTGTTCTCTAGTTCTCGCAATACTGTTTCAGATGAACTACATATTTATTCATTGGATGGTTCTCCCATTGATCGGGCTAAACCTACAAATATCTGAGCATTTGGATTGAGCTAGTTTAAAAGCTAAGATTTAAAGTGGACTTCCAGTTTAAAAAAATTAATGGAAGTATTTATGGAGATAGTGCCTAAAATAAGGGGATAAATATATGTACAGTGCCTTGCAAAAGTGTTCATACCCCTTCGCAATTTTCCTATTTTGTTGCATTACAACCTGTAATTTAAATGGATTTTTATTTGCATTTCATGTAATGGACATACACAAAATAGTCCAAATTGGTGAAGTTTCAAAAAAGTATAAAAAATGAATAACGGAAAAGTGGTGCGTGCATATGTATTCACCCCTTTGCTATAAAGCCCCTAAATAAGATCTGGTGCACCCAATTACCTTCAGAAGTCACATAATTAGTTAAATAAAGTCCACCTATGTGCAATCTAAGTGTCCCATGATCTGTCACATGATCTCAGTATATATATACCTGTTCTGAAAGGCCCCAGAGTCTGCAACACCACTAAGCAAGGGACACCACCAAGCAAGCAGCACCATGAAGACCAAGGAGCTCTCCAAACAGCTCAGGGACAAAGTTGTGGAGAAGTACAGATCAGGGTTCGGTTATAAAACAATATCTGAAACTTTGAACATCCCACAGAGCACCATTAAATCATTATTAAAAAATTGAAAGAATATGGCACCACAACAAACCTGCCAAGAGAGGGCCACCCACCAAAACTCACAGACCAGGCAAGGTGGGCATTAATCAGAGAGGCAACAAAGAGACCAAAGATAACCCTGAAGGAGCTGCAAAGCTCCACAGCGGAGATTGGAGTATCTGTCCATAGGACCACTTTAAGCTGTACACTCCACAGAGCTGGGCTTTACAGAATAATGGCCAGAAAAAAGCCATTGCTTAAAGAAAAAAAGAAGCAAACACATTTGGTGTTCGCCAAAAGGCATGTGGGAGACTCCCCAAACATATGGAAGAAGGTACTCTGGTCAGATTAGACAAAAATTGAGCTTTTTGGCCATCAAGGAAAATATCTGGCGCAAACCCAACACCTCTCATCACCCCGAGAACACCATCCCCACAGTGAAGCATGGTGGTGGCAGCAACATGCTGTGGGGATGATTTTCATCAGCAGGGACTGGGAAACTGGTCAGAATTGAAGGAATGATGGATTGCGCTAAATACAGGGAAATTCTTGAGGGAAACCTGTTTCAGTCTTCCAGAGATTTGAGACTGGGACAGAGGTTCACCTTCCAGCAGGACAATGACCCTAAGCATACTGCTAAAGCAACACTCAAGTGGTTTAAGGGGAAACATTTAAATGTCTTGGAATGGCATCGTCAAAGCCCAGACCTCAATCCAATTGAGAATCTATGGTATTACTTAAAGATTGCTGTACACCAGCGGAACCCATCCAACTTTAAGGAGCTGGAGCAGTTTTGTCTTGAAGAATGGGCAAAAATCCCAGTGGCTAGATGTGCCAAGCTTATAGAGACATAACCCAAGAGACTTGCAGCTGTAATCGCTGCAAAAGGTGGCTCTACAAAGTATTGACTTTGGGGGGGTGAATAGTTATGCACTCTCAAGTTTTCAGTTTTTTAGTCTTATTTCGTGTTTTTTTCACACAAAGACATATTTTGCATCTTCAAAGTGGTAGGTATGTTGTGTAAATCAAATGAAACAACCCCCCCCCCCCCCCAAAATCAATTTTAATTCCAGGTTGTAAGGCAACAAAATAGGAAAGATGCCAAGGGGGGTGAATACTTTTTCCTGATCTTTCTTATAGATTTAGGACAGACACTTCAGAACAAACTTCCTTTAGATTTCTGGGGGGACTATCTGTTGTTCCATGTAGTGAATCTGTTATTCAATTCATTTCTATTGGCTAATAGCAGTAATGCCAAATGTAATGTTTAATCCAATATTTTGTATATACCTTAAGGGGTTTTAAATTCCAAATTAAATATTTAAACTATATTTGATGTGACCATCTTAAAACAATTCCATATGTTAGACAGGGTGTAGACTCTAGAGGATTAAAGTCCCGTAGGTCACTTCAATACTCCCTCCTTGTTTACAAAGCTCTACTACACAAGCTTCCAACATACCTCACTTCGCTGTTGAAGTGTAAAGACATGAGCTACAAAACACGTTCGCAGGGTTGGTTAATGCTTGATGTTCCTCGGGTCTCCTCCGAATTGGGTAGATCCGCTTTTAGTTTTGATGCACCCCACTGCTGGAACAATCTGCAGATCTTGTTGAAATTGGATGTTCTGGTGCCGCTCCGGCAGTTTAGGGGATTGATTGAACACCTGGTAGCTGAGAGATTTTAGATTTTTGTGTATTTTAACTGTTGCTTATATTACATAAAATGTGTAAATTATCAAATTCAGGGCTCCCTTGTAAATAAAGGTACCAAAATAATATCATGTTCTATACTCGCACAACTTTTTGGAGCTGCTGTACAGGACTACCGACCCCCTCCGGTAAAATACAACAGTAATGTGAATGTTTATATTTTTTACCTTCCTGGTTAGGGGATATAATATTGGTTTTCCTTTTCCGTGACGTGGTGTACTAGAGTTCTGAATGGATCATCGACTAGGTGGTATTTAGCAGTACTGGGATTGTGTGTTTAACTCCTTGTGTTTTACCTGTGCCATCATGACTGTAGTACTAAGCAGGTAATGTTTGTTTTGGACTTGCTTGACAACAGTTGAGATGGACCCCCCAAGCTCAACACTAAGCTCGGGACCCTGTGATTGAACACCTCTCTCGGCAATTGAATCATGGACTTCCTGACGGTCCACCCCCAGGTGGTGAGGGTAGGCAACAACACATCCCTGACCCTCAACACGGGGCCCCTCAGCATAGCCGTTGGATAAATCCCAAAATATTTTCATATTAAAAGTATTATTTTGTTTTAAAAATACCACCAAATTTGTGCACTAGTCCTTTATTACTCCTGTTTTGAGCTGAGAAAGATACTCATCAGACCAAAATTACGTATCACACACACACACATAATGTGGTATTCACATCTTCAAAGGCAGGCTGTTAATTAGATACTGATCTATAGGTTTCCAGCAGGAACTCCCTCCTCTCTAAACCTTTAATTAAACTCCTCAGCCAATTAAGACTAACAGGAGGACTGAAGTATTGTAGTACACTGAAGGGGGAAATGGGGTTTAGGATAGCGATGAAGAGTTTATCTATGTACTGAGTGTTGAACAAATGAAACCCATTTGTGTGTGTGTGTGCGTGTGAACGTGTGTGTGTGTTCCAGCTGTGACGTGACCTTCAAGGGTCTTGCTCTGTGTGTGAGATGATAAGATGATTAATGTAGTTATGTCATGGGAGAGCCCTGCTACTGAACTTCCTTAAGAAGTTATTTATCGATGACACACACACACACGGTCATCCCACACAGGCTAGATAGGGATTTTACTAAGTATAAACAATGTGAAATTTAGCAAGAATTCATATTTCTGAGAATCCTTTCCTTTTTTAGATTAGCCTCATGAAAGTCTCATCTTTACCGTTGATGAGGGGAAATGTTAATATTAGTGATCTGGCCGAGCTGATAACTACTGTCATGCTTTTTCTCTGTTAGTAACAGCATGACAATAAAGGTTTGCTGTGTGTCTGTGTGTGTGTGTGTGTGTGTGTGTGTGTGTGTGTGTGTGTGTGTGTGTGTGTGTGTTAGTCAGGTAATCGTCAGATGTGTCAGAGACATTAATCAGTGTCTCTCCTCCTTTCTCACTGGACTGTGATAAATGGAAAGATAAAGACTCATCAAAATGTTACTGCAGACATCCTGTCCTGATAAAGATATCAACAAGGGAGGCTGTTTAGTTTTATTACCTGTGTGTGTGTGTGTCTGTATTTGAGTGGTTAAACCCTGTCAACCTTTTCTGATATTTCCATTCACTCTCCTGTTGAGGTGGTCTTTTCATAATGAACCTTTCAAATAAATTAGACCTGGGAAACCAGTGAATGCTGTTACATGTGCCCCAAATGTATTATTTAAAGAAACAAGCTGTGAAGGAATCCATGGCAAACTCGATTGTAAAACCTCTTCTCTTTTTAGTCATAGATATGGCTACTAAATAGCAAGCTACAACATTACAAACAGCCAAATAAAGCTAGGTTAACCAGCAAACGTTAGCACATGACTGGAGTTGGCTAGCTAGTTAGCCTGGCGCCTGCTAACTTATTGTGCCACGCCCAGTGGTGAAAGTAAGGTGGTACGGTCCGGTACGACGTATTGATAAAATGTGAGCCTATGGCCTCCCGAGTGGCGCAGCAGTCTAAGGCACTGCATTGCAGTGCTTGAGGCGTCACTACAGACCTGGGTTCGATCCTGGGCTGCGTCCCAGCCGGCCGCGACCAGGAGCCCCATGAGGCGGTGCACAATTGGCCCAGCGTCGTCCGGGTTAGGGGAGGGTTTGGCCTGCAGGGATGCACACTGACACGGTCGCCAGTTGTACAGTGTTTCCTCCGACACATTGGTGCGGCTGGCTTCCGGGTTAAGCGAGCAGTGTGTCAAGAAGCAGTGCGGCTTGGCAGGGTCATGTCCCGAGTCCGTACGGGACTTGCAGCAATGGGACAAGACTGTAACTAGAAAGTGGTAAAGAAATATTTAAATAAATAAAACGTGAGCCTTTCACAATTAATACAACATGCCCAAAAAAACTATAGGCTATTACACCATTATTTAACATTAATGCATGTCAGCCGCATGAAACATTTGCGAATTGACTGGAAACCAGGTGGTATACACTCCAAATTGCGTTGTGGTTTGAGGACGAGTGGCAGAGATGAGTGGCCGATGTCATTACAAATACATGTAGGTGTTTTGTAACAGATGTCTCTTTCCATTCATCAAATTGCGGGTGCACAGTGCACTGTTGGGTTTGCGAGTGGACGAATGTGCGTGGGTAACCAACAGGAGCACCTTTGTTAAGTGATTGTTTGACAATCAGATGAAAAAGCTAAGCTTCCCTAAAGTAAATTGAATTGCCAAAATTATATAGCCTAATTAGCTTATTCCTATCTATACAGAAATAAATAAAATCACTCAAAATAAGCTACTACACCAGAAAGAATGATTTGGCCACAGAGGATCATTAGCTTCTTTTAAAAAAAAGCTGTTGATTGTTTTAAATCGCATAGCCTACAATCAGACGGGCCCGCAATTTGGGCAGCACATACTGCAAATACCAAATAGATGATTGTTGAGTTCTGACAGGCATATCGCAATATTTGAAAATACAATCACAGAAAAACTGTTTGGAAAGCAAATGGTTATTGCTGTAAAGAGATGACAATGAAAAGACCAATCTGTCTTTCAGTTATCAAAATTCGTAACTTAATTGAGCGAACATTAGCCTATCTTATTTGCACCAGTGGAGAACGTCGGCCATATCCCCGGTGAGTGTGCATATTCACTGTGGTTTTCATTGGGTCAGTGCCACTTTTTGGACAATAATTTCCTCCTCCAGGTCAGATGGATGTCATATTGTATTTGTGTCTCCCCTTTTCGGAGGCCAACTATATGGATCAGACAACATTGTTTTTATTGATCTGTTTGTCCGTGTAAGCAGAGTAGGCTACCCTGTAATTTTTGTAGTATAAAAAAAATGCATGCGCGCACTTGGGTGTCCCGTATCGGTAAGAAATTAAATCTACTTCACCCCTGGCCATGCCTCGCGTTTGTAACTTGTTAGCAAATGTGTAACATCAGCAACTGTAAATAATTTTACTAGCAAGCTATGTAACATAATTGACAAGGGTTGACATTGGTTATGATTATGCATTCCAATCTCACAAAATTATAGGCTTGAAGCAAGATATGATTCCAAACAGATGTAAATAACAAGTGTTGTATATCCAGCAAGCTAGCTGGCTGAGTTTACTAGCAAACAGTGAGGAGAAAAAATAATACAACAATTTACTGTTGTCAATCTCTAAAACTGAAGCTGGTTTTACTATAAAAATAGTTGCCTAAGCATGCCTGATAGACATGGCTGTAGGGAGACAGTATCTGCATACCTACCTAGGTACATTTGTATGGTCTAGTCACTGTGCAAAGGTTGAGGGTTATGCCATATTTATTTATATTAGGCTAGATATTGTTGTAAATGTATCTGTGCCTGTGCACATGTATGCATGTTCAACTAGTCTACCATAAAGTTGATGTTTGCATAGTTCAACTGTCATTCAAACTACAATAGAGTATAACTTATTTCATTTTGTGTCTTACAGACAATACCAGGGTGCCTGGGCTTCTTCCTGGAGTGTATTCTAGATACAGAAACAGAATTCCTTTGTCTGCATGTCATTGTAGCAGAACTATATCCCGTGAACTGTGGATCCCTCTCGAAGGATTAGATGTAACAGTGTTGCTTCCGTCCCTCTCCTCGCCCCTACCTGGGCTTGAACCAGGGACCCTCTGCACACATCGACAACAGTAACCCTCGAAGCAACGTTACCCGTCGCTCCACAAAAGCCGCAGCCCTTGCAGAGCAAGGGAAACAACTACTTCAAGGTCTCAGAGCGAGTGACGTCACCGATTGAAACGCTACTAGTGCGCACCGCTAACTAGCTAGCCATTTCACACCGGTTACGTAGACATTATGCTGGATTTCAAGCAGATTACTCATGAGGAGCTGAATGGCAGTTTGATGACAACACACCTCCCACAACGTTACAAGTATTCCCTGAATTTTACTACATGGATCATACTGTATTTTCTTACTGTATGTTTCTTTGTGAATGGCAATTTCATCATGACCACCAGTTCTCTTAGCTAAAGATTGCTACACCAGATAATGTGATTTAACCAAAGATTGTTGGTATCCATTACTGGGAGTTACAGGATAGATACTGTTTGATGCAGCACAGAGAACTTTCGACCAACCTTAGTGATGCTGTCTTTGTCCTCGATTCGGGGAAACAGGAGTCTCATAAAATGTCTGTGTTCAGTTGCAGGGGGTCAGTTTGAAATTAGGAAATTCTCAGTTTTTGCTCCATGAAGTAACCCAACAATGTGTATGCTGCCATCTTGTCTATTTCAAGTATTCTCTCATTGATAGAGACAGGTCTCTGTCATCATGACACCCACCTGTCTCAATCAATGAGAGAAGACTTGAAATAGACAAGATGTGGGCAAAAATCTTTGGGTAAATCACATTATCTTGTGTAACAATCTGTAGCTACAGTTCTCTGCACTTGTGTCTTTACACCTGAGACACACTCAGACACACTGAACTGTACTACACTGGTCATAAAACATATTATGGTTTCTGTCATCCGAGAGTTAGCTAAATATGACCGCTTGTGTTAAGTCAATCTTTCCTCAGTTAGCGCTAGGACTAATATAGCCTACTTTTTACGGTTTGGATGATTGTGTTATGCTATTGCTACATCTGTGTATGTCTGAACATCGCATCCAGAAATAAACTGGTCACATTCAGGACATAACGTTCTAATGACTGTGTTTGTGCTAAATGTTTCTGTGAAAAAACAGTATGGCTAGCTCAAACGCTGACTGTTGCGTAAATCGAAACTGGACGTTCTAAATAAGCGTTCTAATCACACCGGTTTGAGTGTACACTGCATGGACCACTGTAGAATGATCACACCTGTGTGTTGGTACGTATCAAAGGGTTAAGCAAATTTTTGCTCTTGAACTTAATTAGGCTTGCCATAACAAAGGGGTTGAGTACTTATTACTTAAGACATTTCAGCTTTTCATTTGTAATTCATTTGTAAAAATGTCTAAAAACATAATTCTACTTTGACATTATGAGGTATTGTGTGTAGGCCAGTGACAAAAAAATCTCAATTGAATCCATTTAAAATCCAGGTTGTAACGCAACAAAATGTTGAAAAAGTCAAGGGGTGTGAACACTTTCTGAAGGCATTGTATTAATGATCTCATCATAGATGATACCAAAATAATCTCCAGATTTTGTTTAAACTTCTACAGAAATGTATATAGTTCTGAGTATTGTGAGGAGTCCTCAACTTTATTTTTTAGATTCTCTGGGGGATGTGAAATCAGTTGGGGAGGCTGAGCGAGAACACTGTGATGACCTTATTATAGTTGAAGAGATAATTTACTCTATTGAACACCTTACAAATAATACGTCTCCTGGGACTGATGGTATATTTGCTGAGTTAGTCCCTTTTTCTTTTGGAGGTCTTTTCTGAAAGCATAGCAAGTAATGCGCTCCCTCCTAGTTTGACTCAAGGTCTGTTAACATGAATCCCTAAACCCAAGAAAGACTTGCTTCTCCTCCATAATTTGTATGCTTAACAATGACTACAAAATATTAGCCTCTATATTTGCAAAAAGAATGAAAGCAGTATTGGACTCAATTATAGAGTAGACCCAGTCTGGCTTCAGGAGGAATATACGTACTGTATATCTAATAATATCCAACTGGTGTTAGACCTTATTGACTATTTTAATCTAATCTTTTATGTTTTATTGTCTTCTTAGACTTTTATAAAGCCTTCGATACAGTGGAGCATACATTTTTATTTCACCCCCTTGAGAAATTTGGTTTTGGGGAATTATTTTGTAGTGCTATTAAAACTCTTTATATAAATGGGAATAGTTCCATTAAATTAAAGCATGGCACATCTAGATTTGATTTGTAAAGAGGAATTAGGCAAGTTTGCCCAATCTCGCTTTATCTCTTCCTGCTTTATTCAAGTTTTATTCAAACCAGCGATATATACAAGGGACCTCCATTGCTGACAGAAATATACCAATGAATGGAAGTACGGAGGTAATTTTGTGCCAACAAAAATAAGGGGTTAAATGTGTGTCCAAAACAACTACAAGATTTCCTGTGCTTTCTTATATATCCTAGATATAGGACAGACACTTCAAAACCTTATTCCTCATTATACATTTTTTAAATGTATTTTTTGCCATTTATGAATGAGTGGCTATAGTAGTAAAGGCCAAATTCAATGTTTAATCAAATACATTTTTTATACCTAAAAGGGTCCTAAAATGCAACATCAAATAGCTAAATGATCCATGGTATGAAGCATCTTATTCCTGGTTGCAGAGAGATTTGTCCTTGAAAGGTTGAGATCTGTCATTCCCATTGAAAGCCAGTCTAAGAAGTGGTAGCTCTGTTCTATATGCGCTATTTCTATGCTTCCCGTTCTTAAGCTTCGATTTTGCGTCTTTTACTTTTGTACAGCAGCTTCAAACAGCTGAAATACAATATATTTGGTTATTTGAAACATATTTCACAGTGGTTTAGATGGTACAATGATTCACTATTGCTTGTTTTGTCACAGACTGAAATTAGGCAAACTATTGGAATTTAACAACTGTTACAGGCTTTGGTTTTTTCATTTATGGTTGGACTTTAGCGCCAGTGGCGACCCGTCATTCAGGGCAGGTGGGGCTTTTGAGCCCCACATTTCTAGCAAAAAAATGTAATACAATTTCGCCTGTTTTGCATGTTTTTTTGGGCATTAATATGTGTCACATATCAGTTTGCAAACAATGTAAAAAATTAATAAATAATTGAGTTAATAAAGCCGCATACAAACATGGTCTCTTTTTTTGCTTTTTTGAATAAGGCAGCTACAAAATGCAGGTGTTTCAGCCTAGCTCAGTGCTTTCTGTGGTGGTGGGGCAGCCAGCGGAAAATACGGAGCGTAGGTTTTCTCTAGTAGTGCTGTGATTAGCTCAGTGTTCTGTCACTCGTGGAGACAGGACGTCACCTCCAAGTCTAAGGGTAGAGCTCGAAAATTCAAGCCCCTTGGGTGCTGCCATAGAGTTACATTAGAAGTGCCCATCCAAGAAGGCTCAAGGTCATTGGCCACAGATAAAATGACATCAAATCACATTATATCTACAGTAGCTTTGATTGGACTGATCATGTCAACATCATACTTTCAAAATCTTAGCTAGCAGTCATCATCATGAATCAAGTCGACAATCTACTGGCAAATCCTTTTTAATCCTTGTCATATGAAGATAAATAATGAAGAGAAATTATAGATAAAACGTATCGGTGCTCATCAGCCATTGGACCTGAAAATCAATGACGTCGTCATGATTTGACCTTGTTTTTTTTCAGAGTTCCCAGTTGTCTTGAAATCACCATAAATGCAGAGAATGCCAGACTTTGATGACAAAATTTCCCCACGAAGGACCGCCACGCAACCTTCCTGTTCAAGTGAGCACAGCACAACAAGGTGAGTCCAAAACATGTCTTGTATGCTGCTGCATAAATTATGTAAAATGCCAGGGAGATATGTATACTGTAACTAAGAAAGTAATACTAGTGTAGTAAGCTGTTAGCAGCCCATGTGCCTCACCCTAATAATTTGGTCTATTTACATCTCTTAAATTTCACCTACTGTTCTGACTTGGTGGTGCACGTGTAGCCTATAACCTGTTTTAGAGAAATGTAATCATTGGAAATTGTAAGAGCTTTCATTGTCTGCTTATATGCCCCCTTTATTTATCCTATGGTTCTGACTTGGTGTACAGGGAGAACACTGTAAGAATGGCCCATGTTCTGAATTCTGTCGCTGTACATTTCAAAAGTGCTAAACAAATAGTTATTGACTACGTCCGTCCTAGCACGCTCATTAATGTGTTAATCTAAATTGTCATCCACTTATGCCATAGTTTGTACATCTCAATTGTCATTAGAAACCACATTTGTTTAAGCAAGTCAGCCATATCAGCTATGGTTTTTTTTTTTGGCAGTAAATGAGGCTGAATTAACTGTTTAGCTGCCAGACAAGGCTCCTCTGATAGCCAGGTGTAGCGGTGGTAAGATGTTGGGACTGATGTTGGGATTCTGCTGTTGGGACAGCTTTATGTAGGCCCTAACAGTTTGTGGGCACTGTTTGTCACCGTTATAGTGCAATTAATGTATTGATTAGTGTTGTGTTGTGTAGTGGCTTTGCTGGCATGCAAAGATTTACATGCTAAAATAGCCACCGTTTTGTGCGTATAGCTCATTAGCACGTAGGGCGCACCGATTGGTGTCACCTCGTTAGTCAGTATGTGTTACACCTGTGCTGGTTGCCGTCTCGTTAGTGGGAAGGTGTTTCACCTGTGCTGACCCAGGTGCTATTTATAATAATAATAATAATATGCATTTTAGCAGACGCTTTTATCCAAAGCGACTTACAGTCATGTGTGCATACATTTTTATGTATGGGTGGTCCCGGGGATCGAACCCACTACCCTGGCGTTACAAGCGCCATGCTCTACCAATTGAGCTACAGAGGACCTTTAAGAGTGGCTGGCTCAGTGCTCCAGTTGTTCTCAGAGATGTGGAGAGTCAACACCTTTAGTTGGCATGCCCCATTTGAGTTCTAGAAAAACATTTATTTGTCTGAGCTTACCTGTTTTTGTTTTGCTCAACTTGTTGGTTTGCTTCCTCTTTAAGTTTGGTGTGGGTTTTTCTTTTGGTTGTCTCTTCTTGGGCAAAAAACAACAACATTAACATTAACTGTTGTTCTTGTGATGAGCATCCAGAAAGATTTTTGCATTTATTTTGGCATTGTCTACATGGAAAGCGATTATGGCAAGATATTTTTAGATTTATAATTTATAATATTCTTGAGGACTGTTGTTTATTATGGGAGAATGTGCTGCTTGGTTTTCTTAACTACACTGAAGGAAAAATATAAACGCAACATCCAACAAAGAGCATGAGAGGTGTCATGGCGGACTGAACACAGTGGTGCAGAATGCCTCAAGATAAAAACATAATATTCAATATCTTTAAGTTTGACTAAATATTAGCACTTCACTCCACATACTCGTGGGCAATAATCTTCAATCTGGATAACAACAAAAAACATATTATAAGGCTAGAGAAATGTATCGACCAATATCCCCAATTCAATCAACACCCAAACATGTTGGAGAGTAAGCATGGAGAACCAATCCCAAAAAACGAGACTCGTCGACTGACACAGACGATTTACAGTATGCTTTTCACCACCCGGGATGGTAAGTGTAGAAACCGACTCGCTAAAGGCGATAAATGATAAACTGGGCATACTTGAACTAGTCAGTAAAGTTCTGTACCCACTCTTCAAGGTGAATAGATTAAAAGGGAAACGTGTAGCTCTCGTAGTCGATAAACTGTATATTGACAACCAATTGTTCCGACACGCCAAGAATACTCAATGGCTTTTCTAAATATTAAAAAGTTCCCATAGAGGAGTCAAATAATGGAACACCTGATACTATCCATGGTAGGATTGTAATAAAAAACAACAGGAAAACAATAAAATACAACAATTCATAAAGAAATAAACTACAAATACACTATATCATTCAAGATAGGGAATGTTGTAAAATAATTAGTTTTCGACTTTCTATTTATAGTATTTATAAATAGATAAAAGACATCATTAGAAGAAAGGATAATTATTGAAATAATACATCTTCAAATATAAGGAACTAGAACTCAAAATCCTGAAATTAGGTAGGAATCAACATGGTAGGGTTAAAAACACAGCAAACAGAGGACATAGATGGCACAGTATGTGGGTATGTGCATTGTGATGGAAGGTGGGGTGTTTATTTTTGTGTTTGGAAATGTGTGGAGTTAAATGAGTGAAAAATGGTTGCAAATGCCAGAGCCCATGTGTGTCTGCGAGCAGGATTTGTGATAGAGAGAGCTTTCAATTTTGTGCAGATATGGGATATACATTTTAAAATAAATTACAAATATAGTTTATTTATTTATTGTCCTATCATGATGGAACGGTCCCCAACCCTATACCCTAGACACCCACCTGAGCGACCCATACACTAAGGATAAGTCCTTATCTATTTTAAAGGCCTACTGCAAGTAGCCCATACACAGCCAAGACAGAAAGATAAATGCGGTCAGAGACCCACTAAAGCAGCACCACCCCCTCAAGATTCTGAGCCTGCCAGGAAGGGTTGGTCCTACAAAGCCAAAGCCCCCGGATGGGTGAGCATAATCTACAAGGAATTTCTCAAAGCTGCTAATGAGAACTCTGACGACCTTGTACCTAGCCAGTGGGGATTCCAGTGGGGTGCCCCCACCCAGGTAGTGGCAGTGCTGGAAACCCTAGCTGCAGTAATCCATGGGGAGGGGGTCACACTTGGACAATCAGAGAGGGAGCAAATTATTGTGGCCCTGGTGGCCCAAAATAATCAAAGGTCTGACAGAGATGCTTAGGAAGACGGTCACAACAGGGGACCAGCGAGTGTGTGTGTGTGTGTGTTTCAGGGGAAGCGGGTGTATGTGAGCTCCAGCAGCTAAGACTAGACATTGGTTAATCAAATCTTCCCATTTCTGCTCAATTTTGCATGCCTTCTCAAACAGCTACAACTGTATATGCATTCGCACATCAAGTCCTTTCATGAGTTGGGCTCGGGGATGGATCAACTGTTGAACATCTGAGCTTGTGGTTGTTTGTGGGGGAAGGGTGGGGAGTGTATGTATCCCACATCTGTTGCTATGGGGTAATGATGTTAGGGACAATATAGGATGGATCACAATAATTGTTTGCTGAAATAATTGCTTGCCAAAAATGTAATTTTTGTGATGGCAATCCTGGAAATAGGTAACAATCCTTCGCATGAACTGCCTACATTATTACTAATGTGGAATTAATTGTGGAAATAAAGATACGCAAGTTTTTTAATAGTTTTTTTAAATAATTGAGGTGAGGGCGTTGGAAATGCTTTTGGCGGTTGATATGCTTCTGTTCTGTGGGTGGCACTGTGTGCTCTTTTTGAAGGATGGGTCCCGGTCTCTCGGGGGCCTTGGGATCTGGGGGTGGTCTGCCGGTCACTGGGATGACAACCCAACTTGGGATGGGGGGAGGTTTTAGCGGGTGGAATATTGGAGAACAATTGGATGTTTACTTATTAGCAATGCAAATATCATGGTACAGCTATATGGACACTCAATCATTATGGTATTTTTTAATGGTAAGGGGAGGCGAAATATACTTATCCCATGGGCAAAGAAACTCAAAAGGGGTGATGATATTAATTAATGTGCAAATTGTCCAAACAGATCCGTAAGGTAGGGAGATTATTTTAAATACGTTATTGGACCATAAACAAATTTGGCTCATTTTAATCTGTATGGTCCAAATAAGGATGACCCACGCTTCTTTGAAAATGTGTATATCATAATTGATCAAACCTACAAACATTACAATACTCTTTTACTATGGTGGGAGATTATTAACATGGTTTTAAATACCCCAATAGACCATAAAGGAAATCACACTACAAACTATCACCCTCATGCACTTAAGGAAATCACAAATATCATGGATATATTGGAACTAGTGGATATATGGAGGCTTAAATATTCTGACTTAGTGAGATATACAGTGGGGAGAACAAGTATTTGATACACTGCCGATTTTGCAGGTTTTCCTACTTACAAAGCATGTAGAGGTCTGTAATTTTTATTATAGGTACACTTCATCTGTGAGAGACGGAATCTAAAACAAAAATCCAGAAAATCACATTGTATGATTTTTAAGTAATTAATTTGCATTTTATTGCATGACATAAGTATTTGATACAGCAGAAAAGCAGAACTTAATATTTGGTACAGAAACCTTTGTTTGCAATTACAGAGATCATACGTTTCCTGTAGGTCTTGACCAGGTTTGCACACACTGCAGCAGGGATTTTGGCCCACTCCTCCATACAGACCTTCTCCAGATCCTTCAGGTTTCGGGGCTGTCGCTGGGCAATACGGACTTTCAGCTCCCTCCAAAGATTTTCTATTGGGTTCAGGTCTGGAGACTGGCTAGGCCACTCCAGGACATTGAGGTGCTTCTTACGGAGCCACTCCTTAGTTGCCCTGGCTGTGTGTTTCGGGTCGTTGTCATGCTGGAAGACCCAGCCACGACCCATCTTCAATGCTCTTACTGAGGGAAGGAGGTTGTTGGCCAAGATCTCGCGATACATGGCCCCATCCATCCTCCCCTCAATACGGTGCAGTCGTCCTGTCCACTTGGCAGAAAAGCATCCCCAAAGAATGATGTTTCCACCTCCATGCTTCACGGTTGGGATGGTGTTCTTGGGGTTGTATTCATCCTTCTTCTTCCTCCAAACACGGCGAGTAGAGTTTAGACCAAAAAGCTCTATTTTTGTCTCATCAGACCACATGACCTTCTCCCATTCCTCCTCTGGATCATCCAGATGGTCATTGGCAAACTTCAGATGGGCCTGGACATGCGCTGGCTTGAGCAGAGGGACCTTGCGTGCGCTGCAGGATTTTAATCCATGACGGCGTAGTGTGTTACTAATGGTTTTCTTTGAGACTGTGGTCCCAGCTCTCTTCAGGTCATTGACCAGGTCCTGCCGTGTAGTTCTGGGCTGATCCCTCACCTTCCTCATGATCATTGATGCCCCACGAGGTGAGATCTTGCATGGAGCCCCAGACCGAGGGTGATTGACCGTCATCTTGAACTTCTTCCATTTTCTAATAATTGCGCCAACAGTTGTTGCAACAGTTGTTGTCCTGTAGCCCATCCCAGCCTTGTGCAGGTCTACAATTTTATCCCTGATGTCCTTACACACCTCTCTGGTCTTGGCCATTGTGGAGAGGTTAGAGTCTGTTTGATTGAGTGTGTGGACAGGTGTCTTTTATACAGGTAACGAGTTCAAACAGGTGCAGTTAATACAGGTAATGAGTGGAGAACAGGAGGGTTTCTTAAAGAAAAACTGACAGGTCTGTGAGAGCCGGAATTCTTATCGGTTGGTAGGTGATCAAATACTTATGTCATGCAATAAAATGCAAATTAATTACTTAAAAATCAAACAATGTGATTTTCTGGATTTTTGTTTTAGATTCCGTCTCTCACAGTTGAAGTGTACCTATGATAAAAAAATTACAGACCTCTACATGCTTTGTAAGTAGGAAAACCTGCAAAATCGGCAGTGTATCAAATACTTGTTCTCCCCACTGTACATGGCGGAGGCTCAATCAGGCTAGTCGTCTTGAATACTTTGTCATTCTCACAGAAAAAAAAAAGTGTTGATAGGGGACAGAATGCAGTCGGATCATCAAATAATTGGCATATAAATTACTCTTACAGAATTTCCATGTGGGCAAGGATATTGGAAATTTTATCAAAGTCTATTGGATGATAACTTGTTTTTAACTAGGACAGAATAATTTATAACTGCATTTTCCGACATAACATAGGTACAGCAGATCCCCTTATTGTATGGGACACTTTTATATGTGCCTTTTGAGGCCATGCAATTCAATACTCATCTCTAAAACAAAAGCAATTTAGGTCAAAAGAGTCCATATTAACAAAGGAAATAGAAGGACTAACAGTAAATACAGATAACAATAAAAAAAACAGTACAATAGAGGCACAGAATAAGTTAGAGGAAAAACAAAAAGAAATGGAGGAACTTTTTGTTTTTAAATTTTTAACAAGTGTAATACTGTATATTATAAAAATAAAACAAACTGGATGGAATATGGGGAACAATGCACAAAATAATTTTTTTATCTTCAACATAGAAATGCTACCAGAAAGAATTTACTGAAACTTGTGACAAATGACAGTCACTCATTATTCACCAAACGATATTTTGAAAGAAGAAGGAAAGTACTGTTTTCGTTTCAGTCTCCTCCATCTCCACTAACCGAAGTTAATTGTTTGGAGTTTTTTTATATGAATAATGTAAAATTAACAGCTGTACAGAAAGACTCATGTGAAGGCCAAATTACAGAGGAGGACATTCTTAATGCAATTAAAGCCTTTAAGTCCTGGAAAACTCCAAGGCTGGATGGCATACCAGTTGAGGTATACCAAACCTTTTTTGATGTACTCAGAGGACCGTTATTAGCATGTTTTTTAACCACTCCTATAAAAATTGTAGATTATCAGATAGTCAACAAAAAGGTCTGATTTTATTAGTACTGAAACAGGACCCAAGTGGTAAATATAAAGATCCAGTCCATAAATTGGAGGCCTCTTACACTTCAGGGTTGTGATACAGGAATTCTAGGAAAATGCATAGCGCATAGATTTAAAAAGGTATTGTTGGATATTAGGGCGGCAGGTAGCTTAGTGGTTAAGAGCGTTGTGCCAGTAACCGAAAGGTTGCTGGTTCTAATCCCCGAGCCGACTAGGTGAAAAATATGTCGATGTGGCCTTGAGCAAGGCACTTAACCCTAATTGCTCCTGTAAGTCGCTCTGGATGAGAGCGTCTGCTAAAAATTTAAAATGTTATTCATCCTAATCAGACAGGTTTTTTACATTGGAGATAATATAATACAAGTACTGGAAACAATAGAACATTATGAAAAATCTGGGAAACTAGACCTGCTATTCATAGCTGACTTTGAAAAGGCTTTTGATAAAGTACGACTGAAATGTATATATAAATGCCTGGAATATTTCAATTTTGGAGAATCTCTTATACAATGGGTTAATGTTATGTACAGTGAGGGAAAAAGTATTTGATCCCCTGCTGATGTTGTACGTTTGCCCACTGACAAAGAAATGATCAGTCTATAATTTTAATGGTAGGTTTATTTGAACAGTGAGAGACAGCATAACAACAAAAAAATCCTGAAAAACACATGTCAAAAATGTTATAAACTAATTTGCATTTTAATTAGGGAAATAAATAATTGACCCCTCTGAAAAACATGACTTAGTACTTGGCAGCAAAACCCTTGTTGGCAATCAGAGGTCAGACGTTTCTTGTAGTTGGCCACCAGGTTTGCACACATCTCAAGAGGTATTTTGTCCCACTCCTCTTTGCAGATCTTCTCCAAGTCATTAAGGTTTCGAGGCTGACGTTTGGCAACTCGAACCTTCAGCTTCCTCCACAGATTTTCTATGGGATTAAGGTCTGGAGACTGGCTAGGCCACTCCAGGACCTTAATGTGCTTCTTCTTGAGCCACTCCTTTGTTGCCTTGGCCGTGTGTTTTGGGTCATTTTCATGCTGGAATACCCATCCACGACCCATTTTCAATGCCCTGGCTGAGGGAAGGAGGTTCTCACCCAAGATTTGACGGTACATGGCCCCGTCCATCGTCCCTTTGAAGTTGTCCTGTACCCTTAGCAGAAAAACACCCCCAAAGCATAATGTTTCCACCTCCATGTTTGACGGTGGGGATGGTGTTCTTGGGGTCATAGGCAGCATTCCTCCTCCTCCAAACACAGCGAGTTGAGTTGATGCCAAAGAGCTCGATTTTGGTCTCATCTGACCACAACACTTTCACCCAGTTCTCCTCTGAATCATTCAGATGTTCGTAGGCAAACTTCAGATGGGCCTGTATATGTGCTTTCTTGAGCAGGGGGACCTTGCAGGCGCTGCAGGATTTCAGTCCTTCACGGCGTAATGTGTTACCAATAGTTTTCTTGCTGACTATGGTCCCAGCTGCCTTGAGATCATTGACAAGATCCTCCCGTGTAGTTCTGGGCTGATTCCTCACCGTTCTCATGATCATTGCAACTCCACGAGGTGAGATCTTGCATGGAGCCCCAGGCCGAGGGAGATTGACAGTTATTTTGTGTTTCTTCCATTTGCGAATAATCGCACCAACTGTTGTCACCTTCTCACCAAGTTGCTTGGCGATGGTCTTGTAGCCTATTCCAGCCTTGTGTAGATCTACAATCTTGTCCCTGACATCTTTGGAGAGCTCTTTGGTCTTGGCCATGGTGAAGAGTTTGGAATCTTATTGATTGATTGCTTCTGTGGACAGGTGTCTTTTATACAGGTAACAAGCTGAGATTAGGAGCACTCCCTTTAAGAGTGTGCTCCTAATCTCAGCTCGTTACCTGTATAAAAGACACCTGGGAGCCAGAAATCCTTCTGAATACTTATTTCCCTCATTAAAATGCAAATCAATGTATAACATTTTTGACATGCGTTTTTCTGGATATTTTGTTGTTGTTATTCTGTCTCTCACTGTTCAAATAAACCTACTATTAAAATTATAGACTGATAATTTCTTTGTCAGTTGGTAAACGTACAAAATCAGCAGGGGATCTTTTTTCCCTCACTGTATAGTAACCCTAGGTGTCAATAGTAAATAATGGCTACTTCTCAGAAAGTATTAAACAGTTAAAGAGTAAAACAAGGTTGTCCACATCGGCATATCTATTTATTATGGCCATCGAAATGTCAGCTATTCAAATCAGATCCAACAATAATATCAAGGGCCTAGAAATACAAGGCTTAAAAACAAAGGCGTCATTGTACGCTGATGATTCATGTTTCTTTTAAATACACAATTTGGATCGCTCCACAGCCTCATTTCTCAGAACAAGAATAGACTGACGAGTTTCAGAAGAAAGTTATTTGTTTCTGGACATTTTGAGCCTGTAATCGAACCCACAATTGCTAATGCTCCAGATACTCAACTAGTCTCAAGAAGGCCAGTTTTATTGCTTCTTTAATCAGCACAACAGTTTTCAACTGTGCTAACATAATTGCAAAAGGGTTTTCTAAAGATCAATTAGCCTTTTAAAATGATAAACTTTAATTAGCAAACACAACGTGCCATTGGAACACAGGACTGATGGTTGCTGATAATGGGCCTCTGTACGCCTATGTAGATATTCCATTTTAAAAAATCAGCCATTTCCAGCAAGAATAGCCATTTACAACATTAACAATGTCTACACTGTATTTCTGATTAATTTGATGTTATTTTAATGGACAAAAAAATTGCTTTTCTTTCAAAAACAAGGACATTTCTAAGTGACCCCAAACTTTTGAACGGAAGTGTATATGGACGAGCAATGACAGAGGGGCATGGACTAAGATACAGTAGAATGTTATAGAATACAGTATATAGGAGATGAGTAATGCAAGATACGTAAACATTATTAAAGCGACTAGTGTTCCATTTCTTAAAGTGGCCAGTGATTTCTATAAGCAGCAGCAGGCTCTAATCGCTAGTGATGGCTATTTAACAGTCTGATGGCCTTGAGATAGAAGATGTTTTTCAGTCTCTCGGTCCCAGCTTTGATGCACCTGTACTGACCTCGCCTTCTGGATGATAGCGGGGTGAACAGGGAGTGGCTCGGGTGGTTGATGTCCTTGATAATCTTTTTGGCCTTCCTGTGACATCGGGTGCTGTAGGTGTCCTGGAGGGCGGGTAGTTTGTCCCCGGTAATGCGTTGGGCAGACCGCACCACCCTCTGGAGAGCCCTGCGGTTGCGGTCGGTGTAGTTGCCGTACCAGACGGTGATACAGCCCGACAGGATGCTCTCAATTGTGCATCTGTAAAGGTTTGTGGGCTTTAGGTGCAAAGCCACATTTCTTCAGCCCCCTGAGGTTGAAGAGGCTCTGTTGTGAGTCTTCACCACACTGTCTGCGTGGGTGGACCATATAAGTTTGTCAGTGATGTGTACACCAAGGATCTTGAAGCTTTCCACCTTCTCCACTGCGGTCCCGTCGATGTGGATAGGAGGTGCACCCTCTGTGTTTCCTGAAGTCCACGATCATCTCCTTTGTTTTGTTGATGTTGAGTGAGAGGTTATTTTCCTGGCACCACACTCCCAAAGCCCTCACCTCCTCCCTGTAGGCTGTCTCATCATTTTTTGTAATCAAGCCTACTACTGTTGTCGTCTACAAACTTGATGATTGAGTTGGAGGCGTGCTTGACAACGCAGTCATGGGTGAACAGGGAGTATAGGAGGGGGCTGAGCACGCACCCTTGTGGGGCTCCTGTGTTGAGGATCAGCGAAGTGGAGGTGTTGTTTCCTACCTTCACCACCTGGAGGCAGCCCGTCAGGAAGTCCAAGACCCAGCTGCACAGGTTCAGACAAAGGGCCGGGCCTTGAGCTTAATGATGAGCTTGGAGGGTACTATGGTGTTGAATGCTGAGCTGTTGTCAATTAAGAGCATTCTTACGTAGGTATTCCTCTTGTCCAGATGGGATAGGGCAGTGTGCAGTGTGTTGGCGATTGCATCGTCTGTGGATCTATTGGGGTGGTAAGCAAATTGAAGTGGGTCTAGGGTGACAGATAAGGTGGAGGTGATATGATCCTTGACTAGTCTCTCAAAGCACTTCATGATGACAGAGGTGAGTGCTACGGGGCGATAGTCATTTTGTTCAGTTACCTTTGCTTTCTTGGGTAGGGGAACAATGGTGGCCATCTTAAAGCTTGTGGAGACAGCAGACTGGGATAGGGAGAGATTGAATATGTCCGTAAACACACCAGTCAGCTGGTCTGCGCATGCTCTGAGGACGAGGCTAGGGATGCCGTCTGGGCCGGCAGCCTTGCGGGGGTTAAGATGCTTAAATGTCTTACTCACATCGGCCATGGAGAAGGAGAGCCCACAGTCCTTCGTAGTGGGTCGCGTTGATGGCACTGTGTTATTCTCAAAGCGGGCGAAGAAGGTCCGGAAGCAAGACGTCGGTGTTAGCGACGTGGCTGGTTTTCCTTTTGTAGTCTGTGATTGTCTGTAGACCCTGCCCCATACGCCTCATGTCTGAGCCGTTAAATTACGACTCCACTTTGTCTCTATACTGATGTTTTGCGTAGTCGAGCTAGCTAAGAGAGAGTTAGAATGCCCTCATTAAAATGCAAATCAATCAACACTGATCATGTTTTGTCAGTGGGCAAACGTACAAAATCAGCAGGGGATCAAATACTTTTTTCCCTCACTGTATGTGTGTATGTATATATGTGTGTGTATATATATATATATATATATATATATATATATATATATATTTATATATATATATATATCTCCTTTATTACTTTCCAACCCCACCACCCCTCTACCCTCAACCTCCCCGATAATTTTCATGATGTCCATCCGGTTTGCTTCTACAGTGGGGAAAAAAAGTATTTAGTCAGCCACCAATTGTGCAAGTTCTCCCACTTAAAAAGATGAGAGGCCTGTAATTTTCATCATAGGTACACGTCAACTATGACAGACAAATTGAGATTTTTTTCCCCAGAAAACCACATTGTAGGATTTTTAATGAATTTATTTGCAAATTATGGTGGAAAATAAGTATTTGGTCACCTACAAACAAGCAAGATTTCTGGCTCTCACAGACCTGTAACTTCTTCTTTAAAAGGCTCCTCTGTCCTCCACTCGTTACCTGTATTAATGGCACCTGTTTGAACTTGTTATCAGTATAAAAGACACCTGTCCACAACCTCAAACATTCACACTCCAAACTCCACTATGGCCAAGACCAAAGAGCTGTCAAAGGACACCAGAAACAAAATTGTAGACCTGCACCAGGCTGGGAAGACTGAATCTGCAATAGGTAAGCAGCTTGGTTTGAAGAAATCAACTGTGGGAGCAATTATTAGGAAATGGAAGACATACAAGACCACTGATAATCTCCCTCAATCTGGGGCTCCACGCAAGATCTCACCCCGTGGGGTCAAAATGATCACAAGAACGGTGAGCAAAAATCCCAGAACCACACGGGGGGACCTAGTGAATGACCTGCAGAGAGCTGGGACCAAAGTAACAAAGCTTACCATCAGTAACACACTACGCCGCCAGGGACTCAAATCCTGCAGTGCCAGACGTGTCCCCCTGCTTAAGCCAGTACATGTCCAGGCCCGTCTGAAGTTTGCTAGAGTGCATTTGGATGATCCAGAAGAGGATTGGGAGAATGTCATATGGTCAGATGAAACCAAAATATAACTTTTTGGTAAAAACTCAACTCGTCGTATTTGGAGGACAAAGAATGCTGAGTTGCATCCAAAGAACACCATACCTACTGTGAAGCATGGGGGTGGAAACATCATGCTTTGGGGCTGTTTTTCTGCAAAGGGACCAGGACGACTGATCCGTGTAAAGGAAAGAATGAATGGGGCCATGTATCGTGAGATTTTGAGTGAAAACCTCCTTCCATCAGCAAGGGCATTGAAGATGAAACGTGGCTGGGTCTTTCAGCATGACAATGATCC
Source organism: Coregonus lavaretus (assembly GCF_964263955.1). Classification (NCBI taxonomy): domain Eukaryota; kingdom Metazoa; phylum Chordata; class Actinopteri; order Salmoniformes; family Salmonidae; genus Coregonus; species Coregonus lavaretus. The sequence goes on along the minus strand of NC_140006.1, from coordinate 11,996,793 downwards.
CAAACACACCATCCGGGCAACGAAGGAGTGGCTTCGTAAGAAGCATTTCAAGGTCCTGGAGTGGCCTAGCCAGTCTCCAGATCTCAACCCCATAGAAAATCTTTGGAGGGAGTTGAAAGTCTGTGTTGCCCAGCGACAGCCCCAAAACATCACTGCTCTAGAGGAGATCTGCATGGAGGAATGGGCCAAAATACCAGCAACAGTGTGTGAAAACCTTGTGAAGACTTACAGAAAACGTTTGACCTGTGTCATTGCCAACAAAGGGTATATAACAAAGTATTGAGAAACTTTTGTTATTGACCAAATACTTATTTTCCACCATAATTTGCAAATAAATTCATTAATAATCCTACAATGTGATTTTCTGGATTTTTTTCCTCATTTTGTCTGTCATAGTTGACGTGTACCTATGATGACAATTACAGGCCTCTCTCATCTTTTTAAGTGGGAGAACTTGCACAATTGGTGGCTGACTAAATACTTTTTTCCCCCACTGTATTTCATTTTTTAGCCAATACAATCACGGTTATGGATCAATGATAATAACTGTAATAACTATTAATAATAATTGTAATAACTATTTCACATTAATTGTGCCTTTTTCTGATAATGTTATAATTGTAGCCTATTGCATTTCTTTAGTTTAAAATATAAGTTTGTTTATTTAACAAATCTAGAACCCACCACAGGCTGGCGCTATTCCCCCAGCACAACAGCCAAAGCCACTTGCATCCCCTGGTCCCCGTAACAAAAATAAATTATCGTTCTAAAATTCACCAACTATTTGCATACACCACTGGCGTCAAGCAACCTATCGAATAAAGTAATAACCATTAGACTTCGTCAAAGAAATGCTTTTCATTCAACTATTAAAACTTCTGCTCGATCTAGTCAAGCAAGTACAACCCTTTTACCCGGGAACTAGAATCATAAATTATTTTCCTTTGTCCTCAACTTAAATAATTTTCACAGCTCTATCGCCATTTCAGTTCGCTATTCAATTTCTTTAACTGTTCTCTCTGATTAGGCCCCAATTAATAAAACAAATACTGGCTATAATTTACCAGAACACATTTAATTCATATCCCTATCATTTTTGAACTATGTACTGTCTCTCACTCCTCCCCTTGCTCCTTCCTACACAACGGGGAAGGCGCGGGGACCTTGTAACATATTTTCATAGACCTTTCTAGAATACTTCTACTTAAGCTATCTAATTCAACTTTTAATACACGTAAAAACTCTCTCCCTACACCCATTCCCTATTGAATAAGTGAGTCTTTCTATTTAACCCTAACCATGCTACAAATCTTCCATTCAACATCAACAAACCAAATACTCATTATCCGGTCACCACCCATACCAGCCGTTGAATTCACTCACCCAATAAACCATAATAGTTCAATGGAACCCTCTGTTGGCTCTCTACTATATTATACATTACTTCTATACCCACATTAGTTATGGTCCGATTACCCATTAAACCTTATCACATGATCAAACAACGGCACAACCTTAAACTCATATGGGGCGGCAGGCAGCTTAGTGACCAAGAGCGCCGCGCCAGCAACCTAGAGGTCGCCGGTTCCAATCCCAGAGCCGACCAGGCGAAAAATCTGCCGATGTGCCCCTGAGCAAGGCACTCAACCCCAATCGCTCCCATAAGTCGCTCTGGACCAGAGCGTCTGCTAAATGACCAAAAATGCAAATGTAAATATTCTCTACTTTCTCACCCATGATGTACGTCTACGTTTGGGTGAGCAAGTTCATACGTATATATCGTTAGAAATGTATAGGTACCTCTAAAATAATCGCTTCGTGGTGTTTTTAGCCAACTCCCAATCGACACAAATCACCCCCCAGTCTTTCCTGACTCTCCAAAAGCCACACTCTCGCTGTCTCCAGCCACTCCCCTCGTGTTTTCCTCCTTTTGTTTCAAGGGTGGACTTCAGTACTTTCAGCACTCGTTCCGCCTCTGTGTGTCCTGCCATATTAATGTACACAACGCTTCCTTCTTTTTATTTCTATTCTAAAAGTTTTAAAATTTTAGGTTCAAGTTTCTATTTCTCACTTTTAATACGTATTATTTTAATTTCTCTACCTTAGTATATCTATTCTCAATTATCATTCACAAATTATACGGTTTAAACAACCACAAACCCAATAGTTATTCACAAATTACACAGTTTGGACAGCCACAGACGTCTTTAATTCCTAATTAGTTTTCTATCAAGGTATACAGGTTTATTAATTTTAGTAACCCACATTCACTCTTTTATTTCGTCTGCAAACACTCTTTTATTACACTGGGATCATTCACACTCTCATGCATACGACACCCTATACTTTAAAGTGCTCCTCCGATCTGGGTGTACCCCCAAGTACAACTCCCTGCCAAAGCGCAACACTATAGTGTACTTTAAAGTGCTCCTACGATCATAGCCGTACTAGTTACGGACCTTGCCGATAGCGCAACAATATCTAAAATTTCCCGAACCTAGCCGTACCCTCGAAGATACGGACCTTGCCGGTGTAATTCTTCTAACCTAGCCGTACCCACGTAGTTACGAACCTTGCCGATAGCAATTACTTAAGTCAATTATTCCCTGTATCTTCGAACCTAGCCGTACCCTCGCAGTTACGGACCTTGCCGATAGATGTCAGTATTCTCTCCGAACCTAGCCGTACCCCCGCAGTTACGGACCTTGCCGGTAGAACAATACTCTATGGTACCAGGGTTTAACATCACATTCACCACAGGTTTGCATGTCACAATATGGTGCTTATCTACTCATAATAATTCCATAATTTAGTTCACTTACATCAGACAGGTGTTTCACAAAATGTATTTGGATAAAGCCCATGTGCAGAACTTTAGTTATATAACAATAGGTGTCTGCTTACCTGTTTTTAGTAGTCCGGACTCTTTGTGAAACACACCGTCCAATGACAGATGTCCAATGGGCCGGAAAATACCCAGCGAAGTCCCTCTACCAGATCACGTCGGTGGTCACCAATTGTTAAGTTGCGTCAATTCAAATCTGGTATTGGGAACAAAAAGAGGTCAATACACGTCTTCTATAATAGACTAGTATTTTAATTAATGCAAAACACTTCAATGGTAAATATGATGTTCGTATATACGGGTCCACTGAAATACCACGCACGGCAGACAGAGAACTAAGCCATTGTTATAAGTTCTTCTTTAAATACTCTGACAGAGATAGGCCAGCAGGGAGCGGGAACTATCAGAGTAGAGACTGAGCGTGGTTTCGACTTACTCAGCCTATCGTTGGCGCACAGGCTGGTCCCAGTCCCTTGGCGCTTCACTGTTGCCAGGTGTTTAGTTGTTTTGCAACTTGTCCAGAGAGTCAGCACTTTTGCAGTACATGTCCTTGAGCGTTCTAACAAAGAGGCAGTGTTTGTGTCTGTGTGAGACACACAAGTCTTATCTCCCCCTACTCCCTAACAGCTCTTCACATGAATCACAGCTTGTTATGTTAAACAGTCTATATCAGTACAGTACAAACCTATTATGTTTAATCATTAATGCTTTCTTATTAAGCTAACAGCACATCTAAAATATAAGAGAATCATTTCCCACACAACTAAGGGTGCATTTGTAAGTTGCCTCCAGTGTGTCAGAGTGCGCTCTGGGTCATTCGTAAATTCAGAGTGTTGTCAGATTGTTTGTTCGTAAATTCAGAGCGTTTCGCTCTCAGAACGTTCAGAGTAGGGCTGTTACGGTGACCGTATTACAAATTCCACGTGACCGTTTAGTCATTGTAACTAGGCTTCTCCAAGCTCAGATGCTGCTGGTGGTCATTAGTAGCCTACCAAACTTGCTAACTGCCTGGTACTCAGCACTCTATTGTCCCTCTAATCACTCTGACATCAATGCAAATGTAATCGAAAATCAAATCAAACACTTCATGATAGCCCATGAGCTCATGTTGCGCAACATTTCTATAGGCTATGCAATTGCGTAAAAATGTATGCACACATGACTGTAAGTCGCTTTGGATAAAAGCGTCTGCTAAATGGCATATTATTATATTATTATTATTGCGTGAGAAAACAGTTTTGATGGCCTCTATTAAAAAGAGGAGGATCCCATCAGCTTTCTATAGGCTAGGCCTACTATATTTATTTTTCAACTTTCCTAATATTAAGCACATTGCTTCACTTTACAACAGGAGTATAGCCTACCTGGCTGGTATGAAAATTAACCACAGGAAAAGAGTCCTCCATTCGCTATTTAAGTGCAATAATGACATTTATTTCCCCTGCCCCGAGACAGGTGCATGATAATGGTCCATTCTAAATCAAAACTCATTTCACACATATTATTTAGTATATGTAAAGACAAGATTAAATGAAGAATAGTCTCATGGGTGACAATATTAGCCTATCACTTGTGAATGATATATTATCACTTGTGAATGATGCCCAGCTTGTGTACAGTAAGGCAAGAAACAGTGCATGCCTTTTTCTTTGGCAACTTTTTCAAATCATAGTCGCACACCTTGTGTAGCCTAGCCCATAGGCCTATGTTTTGATAAGGTTTGTATCACAACTAAAGTGGCCAAATAACTTCTTAAAATTAAGCACATTAATCTGCTTTACAACTGGTGTAGAGCCTAACTGGCATACATAGTTAAGTTTGTTATGTTTGGGGAAGATAATTTTCACTATAAACATGCACCTTTATGATCAAACATTGCATGCATCATCGCATTTCCCGTCACTTTTGAGAATGGTGTTTTCCCGCTAATTGATTGCATTTTGGAACATCCAGCTTATAGCCTACTGCCGTGTGCTCATTGCTGCGCTTATGTGAAGAAATAGCCTAATACCTTATCAACATTTTAAGCTAAACATTCTGATCTGTTGCATCAGCCTCATTGCTTTTAAAAGGTATTTTGATGCGAGTGGTTGTATTAATTTGACATTCCACAACTGTCCCAGACTGTTTGGAATATTTTTATTTATAGAATAGGTCAACTTTTGTACTATGGGGTACAGTAGATTGGCATAGGCTATAGTGCTTTTGCTGTTCGTTAGGCCTACTCATCTTGTTGGCTGACGAAAACTAAATGTGGACAGTTCTTCTAAGGACGCATCCCCGATGTGTCGGTCTTCACTTGTAGCCTACTTCGGAGCTGAGATGCCTGTGAGAAGGACCCAGTCATGAGACGGGCATTGGCTAATAAGAATTGAGCTATCGGAGAGAGCCATGTGAGTGAGCGGTGCTTAGGAGCACGCAGCCGGGAAAAGGGAGTTATAATTATTATATATTTCCCAGGCACAATGGCCACTGGCCGCAAAAGGCATAGATTTTTTTTAGGGGGCATTACAGCCACACAAGGGGGATGCCGCCGGGAAATTCGAGGCATTATGAAGTGCTTGTCAAATTGTGAATGCGAGACTGATGAAGTGTGTTCAGCCTGCGCAAGAAACAAAGCAGAGCTCATGCCTTTCATATAACTTTTTTTCAAATCATCATTAGAGCCTTAGAATGTATAGAACATTTAACATATAGCCCAACGTTTGTTTCACAACTAAAGTTGTATAAATAACTCTAAATGAAGCATATAGGAGGACCTGTTTCTTTGTTAACCGCTCAACACAGAATAGCCACATGTGCGCACTCCCTCACTAATCGGTTGGATAAAATATCCTTTCTATTTTATTCAGCTATGTTCAACTGTATTCTTCATACTATAAAATCAGATAAAAGAATGTCATGGAATTCTAAGCAAATCTTGTCTGCTAAATGAACTAGCGTAGCCCCTAGCGATACGGCATTGCCAGATCAGGGCCTAACATAAGGACAACTCAAGAGTATGATATTATGTTCTTCTGAAATACACTACATTTTCTTCATATCGTGTTTCTTTACACCTGTCTAAAATAAATAATGGATTTATTGTGATGGTTTAAGCTATATTAGATGGATTTATTAGACCTTATAAAATGTAGATGTTCAAAAGGTATGCATCAAAGGCTTGTAGGCTATGCGTGGAAGCCAGGAGATGCTAAACATGTTTATGTTAATTAACGGTAATTACCATGAGACTGGCAGTTATTTGCTTGCCAATCACCTGCTGACAAAATGTCATGACCGCCCCAGCCCTAGTTCAGAGCGCACACCGCACTATTGACACTGGACGCTCTGGCGTAGGGAGTAGGGTTGATTGGAACGTTCCTCACAATGGCAGTCAAACACCCAAGCTAACTGGCTAAAGTTGTCTAGCTTGCTAGCTACTTCCAGACACAAATGAGAGAACACCTCACTCTGACCATTTTACTCGCCCTAGCAGAGCTGGTTTGGCTGTTGACATGTTATCTAGAGCGTTAGTGACTGTGCTGCTGGCAACAATTGAATTACTTTTTTTGCCAATGTTTACTGACACCGGTCATAATCAGCAGGTGTTGGACGTTTGTAAATTCATTAGTTATTCTGCACTCTGGCACACTCAGACAAAAGTGCTCTGAAATCGGAGTAGATAGCCAGAGTGAATTTATGAACGCAAGAGATATGCTAACTGGAAAACAGCTGTTCAAGTTCAGCATAGCTAGCTAGCTATCAAAGAGATTCACATTTCTTGTTAGCTAACCAAATGACACCTGCATCTCTAGCTGTAGCCACCGAAAAACGATATGAGGGGAAAAAGTTGGTCACTCACCCACTCCAATGACAACATCCTCTCAGCAGCTAGCTAGCTAAGGTTAGGCTACGTGTTTTTAGCTTGCTAAATAAATAGATACGCTAGCCTATTAGCCACATTATGACTGACGTGATCATTGCCCTTGCTAGTTTGATTGTATTGACATTCCCAGCCTTAGTTACATTTGTATGTTTTTGTCCCAAATATTGAGTCATTGAAACTGAAATAGTGCATCCCCAATGGGTGGAGGCAGTAAACAATGTATCAAGCCATCTGTGATTTACAACTTGATAGCAATATTTTTTGGACTACCAAGAAATGTATTAGTGATTTATATTAATCATGCATTGAACTGCATCCATCTATTCTGCCAACAATGCCTTACTGTACGTCATGGCATTTTTTTGTCAAATAGAACCCATTTTAAATGAAGTTGATTTTGTAGTATAAACTGGGAATTTGATATTATGGTTTTCTGTTTGTTTCATATATGCAAAGTAGTTAAAATGCTGTCAGTTTAAAGAAACATGGAGAAGTCTTTAATGGAGAGCTGGGTAGTATGAATGACATTACAAACCAAAGTTTCTGAAAGCACGACCCGTACCTTACGTTATAGTCAAGAACAATGTACTGGATCCGGTCAGTGTGACTGAATGGGCAACACCCATGGTACCAGTCCTTAAGAAGGATAGTGGAATCAGCATATGTGGAGACTTTAAAGTCACAGTTAACCCTGTGTTGTCAGCTGTGCAGTACCACACAGACATCCTTTTTGCAGGCTTAGCTAGGGGTCAAAAGTTCAACAAGATCTACCTCTGCCAGGCCTACTTGCAAATGCACATGGATGAAAAGTCGAAGGAGCTGCTGAACATCGTGACACACAAGGGGCTCTTCAGGTACTGTCGTCTACCGTTTGGAATCACAAGTGCTTCAGCGCTGTTCCAGAGGGCGACGGAACTTGGATGTGACCTTAGAGATTGAAGGACTACGGCAACGTTTCCCAAACTCAGTCCTCGGGACACCAACGGGTGCACGTTTTGGTTTTTGCCCTAGCACTACACAGCTGATTCAAATAAATCAACTAATCATCCAGATTTGATTATTTGAATCAGCTGTGTAGAACTAGGGCAAAAAACAAAAAGGCCCCAATTAGGGTCCCCAGGACTGAGTTTGGGAAACGTTGAACTACGAGTTCGTAAGGACCAATGTGCATTCTTCAAATCTAATTGGTTTGGTCACATGCGCCGAATACAACAGGTGTAGACTTTACAGTGAAATGCTTACTTACAAGCCCATTCTCAACAGTGCAGAGTTAAAAAGACAAATATTTGCTAAATATAAAAGGAAATCGTAACAATAACGAGGCTATATACAGTACCAGTCAAAACCTTGGACACACCTACTCATTTGTCTTTTTTAAAACTATTTTTTTACATTGTAGAATAATAGTGAAGACATCAAAACTATGAAATAACACATGGAATCATGTAGTAACCAAAAAGTTTTAAACAAATCAAAATATATTTTATATTTGAGATTCTTCAAATAGTCACCCTTTGCCTTGATGACAGCTTTGCACACTCTTGGCATTCTCTCAACCAGCTTCATGAGGTAGTCAACAGGTGTGCCTTTTAAAAGTTTATTTCCTTCTTAATGCGTTTGAGCCAATCAGTTGTGTTGTGACAAGGTAAGGGGGGTATACAGAAGATAGCCCTATTTGGTAAAAGACCAAGTCCATATTATGGCAAGAACAGCTCAAATAAGCAAAGGGAAACAACAGTCCATCATTACTTTAGGACATGAAGGTCAGTCAATACGTAAAATTTAAAGAACTTTGAAACTTTCTTCAAGTGCAGTCGCAAAAACCATCAAGCGCTATGATGAAACTGGCTCTCATGAGGGCCACCTCTCAGGAATGGAAGACCCAGAGTTACCTCTGCTGCAGAGGATAAGTTCATTAGAGTTACCAGCCTCAGAAATTGCAGCCCAAATAAATGCTTCAACGAGTTCAAGTAACACACACATCTCAACATCAACTGTTCAGAGGAGACTGTGTGAATCAGGCCTTCATTGTATAATTGCTGCAAAGAAACCATTACTAAAGGACACCAATAAGAAGAAAATACTTGCTTGGGCCAAGAAACACGAGCAATTGACATTAGACCGTGGAAATTTGTCCTTTGGTCTGGAATCCAAATTGGAGATTTTTGGTTCCAACCGTCTTTGTGAGACACGGTGTGGGTGAACGGATGATCTCTGCATGTGTATTTCCCACCGTTAAGCATGGAGGAGGAAGTGTTATGGTGTGGGGGTGCTTTACTGGTGACACTGATTTATTTAGAATTCAAGGCACATTTAACCAGCATGGCTACCACAGCATTCTGCAGCGATACGCCGTCCCATCTGGTTTGGGCTTAGTGGGACTATAATTTGTTTTTCAACAGGACAATGACCCAACACACCTCCAGGCTGTGTAAGGGTTATTTTACTAAGAAGGAGAGTGATGGAGTGCTGCATCAGATGACCTGGTCTCCACCATCTCCCAACCTCAACCCAACTGAGATGGTTTGGGATGAGTCGGACCGCAGAGTGAAGGAAAAGCAGCCAACAAGTGCTCAGAATATGTGGGCACTCCTTCAAGACTGTTGGAAAAGCATTCCAGGTGAAGCTGGTTGAGAGAATGCCAAGAGTGTGCAAAGCTGTCATCAAGGCAAAAGGTGGCTATTTGAAGCATCTCAAATATAAAATATTTTGATTTGTTTAACACTTTTTTGCTTACTACATGATTCCATATGTTTTATTTCATAATTTTGATGTCTTCACTATTATTCTACAATGTAGAAAATAGTAAAAATAAAGAAAAGGCCTTGAATGAGTAGGTGTGTCCAAACTTTTGACTGGTACTGTACAAGGAGTACCAGTAACTAGTCAATGTGTAGGGGACGAGGTAGTTAAGGTAATTGAGGTAATACAGCATGTACATGTGGGTAGGGGTAAAAGTAACTAGGCAATAAGGATATATAATAAACAGAGTAACAGCAGCGTATTTGAAGTGTGAAAGTCTGTCTGTGTGTGTGTGTGTGTGTGTGTGTGTGTGTGGCGTCAATATGCATGTGTGTGTGTGTGTGTGTGTGTTGGAGTGTCAGTGTAGCATGTGTGAGTGTGTGGGTAGAATGTAGTGAGTGTGCATAGAGCCAGTTCAAGGGAGTCAGTGCAAAACAATAAAGATAAAGAAATAAATAATAAAAGGGCTAAATGTAAATTGTCTGGGTAGTCTTTGATTAACTGTTCAGCAGTCTTATGGCTTGGGGGTAGAAGCTGTTCAGGTGCCTTTTGGTCCCAGACTTGGCGCTCCGGTACCGCTTGCCGTGTGGTAACAGAGAAAACAGTCTATGACTTAGTTGGCTGGAGTCTTTGACAATTGTGACTCACCACCTGGATTTGGTCATATGTAGCAAAATTTGAAATTTTGTTTTTTACATTGCATAAAAGTAGAGACTCAGAGCTAGAAAATGTTATATCATACACTGCAGTTGAGGAACAAAGGGAAAGTAATTCTGCTTTGAAAGTTGATAAACTTGAAAGTTTTGGTAGACCTACTGGAGAGCTCTTCTTTGTCTACACCCATTCAGCATCGTTCACACGCTCTTAAGCCTTAGCCCCACCCATCTCTTTAAGGATTCACGTGAGGCCATGTGCTAAACAGAGTGAGTAGTGTAGTAAACAACCAAAGATTAAGACTAAAAAAGTGGTAAAAATACACTATCTAGTCCTTGGCCTATATCCAAATCTGATTTTGGTGCAGATCATGTTGTGCTTTCACATTACCATCTCTGGTAAACACACACTATATCAAATAAAATCTGTTTATTTGTCACATGCACAGGATACAGAAGGTGTAAACGGTACAGTGAAATTTGAACTTGCATATTTGCATAGTAGCAATATCAAAAACAGAAAGTGTCCCGAAAAATATTTTATTATTAGATGAAGCTTACCCAGACACACTTGTCTAAATTGATGGGTCATGTGAAAGAAATGCTATAACAACACCCCCAGCCACATCTACCTAAGTGGATGGGTCACTATTGTCTACACATGTACACATGTTCATGAAATACAATAGATGGCCGTAATCACCCCCAGACACACCTGGCTAACTAGATGGGTAATAAGATGGTAATAATGGTAATAATAGATAATAATAGATGGTAATAATCTGGCGAAGTGGAGTCTTTTGTTTAGACATCTAGCTAGCTAAACAATGAACCGGCATAATCCCAACCCATACTACCACCAATACCAACTTTTTGTCATAGCTGTAGTATGAATCTGCAGGTAGCTAACGCTAATTAACTAGGTTCCATGTAAGCTAGCTAACATTAGGCTATAACTAGCGATGCAAAATTGATTTCTGATTAGAATAATATTACTACACAGATCATACACGCAATGTTAGCTAGTGAGCCAGCATGCTAATGTTTGCTATATAGCTAACAGTACGCTTTAAGTTACAATGAAAATGACTGACAAAATTAGAAACGTATAATATCGGAAAATGTAGCTAGACTCTTACCCATATACATGGATGAGCGCTTCACAGTAGACTGGAACCACTTAACTCTGTTTTGTTTGTAGCTACATCTTGTTTGGGCAGCGTTGTGTCAAGTCAATCCGGCGTGTGCAGAGAGTAGCCCATCACAACATTTTCCAACTAATCTGTTGATAGCGCCTGCTAAATTCCGTGCTTCAATGTTGTTGAGAAAATTAGCAAATCTTTTGCAGTTCTCGATGGCTAACGTTATATCTTTCAAAAAAGCTGCGGTAGAAAGGATTATCAACACATACTGAGCAGCTCACGTTATAGACAGAAGCATGCTACATGGCAGACCAATCCAAACTCATCTCCCGGCATGTCCATCCCATTATCAACCAATCAAATCACATTTTATTTGCCACATGCAGCGAATACAACAGGTGTAGACATTACAGTGAAATACTTAATTACAAGCCCTTAACCAACAATGCAGTTAAGAAAAAAAACAAATAAAGCAAATAATTAAAGAGCAGCAGTAAAATAAAATAACAGTAGGGAGGTTATATACAGGGGGTACCGGTACAGAGTCTATGTGCGTGGGCACCGGTGAGTCGAGGTAATATGTACGTGGGTAGAGTTAAAGTGACTATGCATAAATAATAAACAGAGTAGCAGCAGCGTAAAAGAGGGGGTTGGGGTGGGGTGGGGGTGCAATGCAAATAGTCCAGGTAGCCATGATTAGCTGTTCAGGAATCTTATGGCTTGGGGGTAGAAGCTGTTAAGAAGCCTTTTGGACCTAGACTTGGCGCTCCGGTACCGCTTGCCGTGCAGTAGCAGAGAGAACAGTCTATGACTAGGGAGACCGGAGTCTGACTATTTTTAGGTCCTTCCTCTGACACCGCCTGGTATAGAGGTCCTGGATGGCAGGAAGCCTGGCCCCAGTGATGTACTGGGCCGTACGCACTACCCCTCTGTAGCGCCTTGCGGTCAGAGGCTGAGCAGTTTCCATACCAGGCGGTGATGCAACCAGTCAGGATGCTCTCGATGGTGCAGCTGTATAACTTTTTGATGATCTGAGGACCCATGCCAAATCTTTGCAGTCTCCTGAGAGGAAATAGGCTTTGTCGTGCCCTCTTCACGACGGTCTTGGTGTGTTTGAACCATGATAGTTTGTTGGTGATGTGGACACCAAGGAACTTAAAGCTCTCAGCCTGTTCCACTACAGCCCCGTCGATGAGAATGGGGGCGTGCTCAGTCCTCTTTTTTTCCCCTGTAGTCCACAATCATCTCCTTTGTCTTGATCACGTTGAGGGAGAGGTTGTTATCCTGGCACCACACAGCCAAGTCTCTGACCTCCTCCCTATAGGCTGTCTCATAATTGTCGGTGATCAGGCCTACCACCGTGGTGTCGTCGGCAATCTTAATGGTGTTGTAGTCGTGTGCGGCCATGCAGTCGTGGGTGAACAGGGAGTACTGGAGGGGACTAAGCACACACCCCTGTGGAACCCCCATGTTGAGGGTCAGCGTGGCAAAGGTGATGTTGCCTACCCTCACCACCTGGGTTGGCCCATCAGGAAGTCCAGGATCCAGTTGCAGAGGGAGGTGTTCAGTCCCAGGGTCTTAAGATTGGTGATGAGCTTGGAGGGAACAATGGTGTTGAATGATGAGCTGTAGTCAATAAACAGCATTCTCACATAGGTGGGTGAGGGCAGTGTGGAGTGCAATTGAGATTGCGTAGTTTATGGATCTGTTGGGGCGGTTTGCAATTTGGACTGGGTCTAGGGTGTCTGGGATGATAGAGTTGATGTGTGCCATAACCAGCCTTTCAAAGCAATTCATGATTACAGATGTGAGTGTTGGAGTCGTGCGTGGCCACGCGGTTGTGTGTGAACAGGGAGTACAGGAGGGGACCTCCATGTTGAGGGTCAGCGTAGGTGATGTTGGTAGTCATTGGGGGGGGATGAAGCCTTAGAGTTCTTTGGAACAGGAATGATGGTAGTCATCTCCTTAAGATTCTATTGACGCACCCGTACGTCAATTTAAGTAACATAATAAGAAAATCCCAATCAAAATCTGTCAGTTTAAGATAGAGATATCAGGGCTGCGTCTCAATCCACCGCATCCACCTATGTTGGCCTTCCGCATCTGCAGTGGAAGGTGGCCAAGCTACAGCGGTGTTTGTCAGACCATGAGACATCCCGAAAATCGGTCTTCTCACTAAAACTTCTGTAGCGTCTGAACGGTTTGGCCTACAAATTAATATGACCCACGGGACTCGTCTAAAATTATGACCCCAAGCATATTATGGAGTCTTTACCCCACACAAGTGTCACGGGACTCATCTGAAGGTAACCCATACAAATGAATGGAAGTATGGCTTTAGTTTTGTGCCAACAAAAATATACTGTATATATATTTCCTGAGCTTTCTTATATCTACTAGATATAGGACAGACTTCAAAACCTTATTCCTTATGATTTATTTTTTTACTCTTATTTGCCATTTATGAATGTTATTCAATGCATTTCTATGGGCTGTAGCAAAGGTCAAATTCATTATTTTATACATAGAAAAATAAGGTTTTGATAGCTAAAGGGGTCCTAAAATTCAAAATCAAATAGCTAAATGGTATGACTATCTTAAAACAATTCCATTTGTTAGCTTAGTTGAACCCACCCCCAACAGCTTAGACTTTTAGGAGGTTAAGACATTTCGACATCACAGACTGGGACAAGGACAGGTTGAAGATTATCATGAACATGACTGCCATCTGATCTGTGCATGCTCTGAGAACGTGCCCTGGAATACTGTCCGGCCTTGCGAGTGTTGACCTGATTAAAGACATTACTCACTTCGGCCTTGGAGAGTGAGATCACCCAGTCCTCTGGTTCGGTGGGGGCCCTCACGCACAGTACAGTGTTGTTTTTGTCAAAGCGTGCATAAAATGCATTGAGTTTGCCTGGAAGAGAGGCATCATTGGGCAGATCATGGCTGGATCTTCCTTTGTAATACGTAATGGACTGTACCCCTGCCACATACACCGCTATATTGTCCCTTTGCTCATTTGATGACTCTGCGTACATATTACCTCGACTCACCGGTGCCCACGCACATTTACTCTGTACCGGTACCCCCATCTTGGCGCTGTAGAGACATTTTTAGAATTTTTAAGCCAATTTCCTGCAATTCGAAGAAAATAAATCCATGGAGTTTAGATTTTTTTTTTTTGCAGTTTTATAGCTGCTATCCTGCAATTCTACACATTTTGCCAAGCAGCTGAGAGAACATTTTAGTTTTAAAGCAAATTTCCTGTAATTCTACATATTCTTCTATGGAGCTGAGAGAACATTTGTTTTAAAGCTAGTTTCCTGCAATTCTATGCATTTTGCCATGGATAATGCTCTGTTCTTTTGATCAAACATAATAAAATGAATACAGCTAAATTAATTGTTTTGGGAAATTTCGGCGCAGTCTTGGAACATATTCCAATCAGCGCTAGCAAAGCAGTCCTGTAGCATTATCTCTGATTACCATTTCTCAACGGAGCAAGTCAGTTACTTTCTGTTTGAGCTTCTGCTTGCAAACAGGAAGCAGGAGTATGGAGTCATGATCTGATTTGCCGAATGGCGGACGAGGGAGGGCTTTGTATGCTTGCTTGTAGGTAGAGTAACAATGGTCTGGGACTTTATTGCCCCTAGTGGCGAAGTGGACATGTTGATAGAAGTTGTGCTGCCGTGGCTGCTCCTATCCAGAAGGAGGGCCTTCAGGTGTGATTAGAACCTGTGGCTGTTGGTGGGGAGGTCTCTGTCCGGATAAACAGAGACTCCAAAGGACACGGTAGTGGAAGTGGTGACCTGAAGATGGTGAGTGTGAGAATGGCTTCCAGGGTTCGGTTGGTGTGGGAAGAGAAGAGTCCGGTCCTGAGAGCGGTGATGCTGATGGAGAGGATATTGAAGGTGATGAAGAGCCGGGTGAGTGCGCTGGAAGGTGGTTGCCTCTTACGGATATCCCTGCATGTCCTGTATAATTAGAGGCAGCTGAGGTATGTCCTGATAGTGGTGTAGTGGAAGCGGAGGTGCTGGTGGGTGTAAGTGATGTAACAATAGGAAGGTCGCAGTTAAGGACATGGACCCAAAAAAATATCAAGCTGCAGAAGGCCCGGGCAACAGAAACAGAGAGTGCAGGGTCAGGGCTCGACGTGGGCCATGGCTGTGGGGTGCAGATGGGAGCTGAGTTCCGGCTGCAGGAGAGAAGGTAAGCAAAGGCAGGAGGCCCAGTCCGGGCTCAATATGGGTGCAGCTCATGCAGCGAGGTAGGTGTGTGTGAGGTGGAAGCAGGAGCTAGGTCGGCTGATTGAGAGAAGGTGCAGACAGGAGCCTCAGGCCTGTCTCAGCGTAGGTGGGGCTCATTTGTGGAAGGCGGCTCTGTCCAATCTCTGTGAAGAAGCCATGCAATGGCCGTGGGGATGATGTGGGAGCCGTGATGTAGTCAAGTCACTAAACCTCGAGTCCGAGTCCCAGTCCGAGTCCTGTAAACTCTAGTACAAGTCGAGTCCCTTGGTAGTGCTAAAGCTGTGGTCTAATAATTTAAAGCTACATTTGGTCATGTGTTGCATATTATGAAGGCTAGCTAGGTAATGCAATAGCTAGTGCTGAGCGATTAAACAAACTACTTGACCGACGTTGGTTCAACTATTTGAATTCCATTTAGTTATTTTTTTCTGTGAGCGCAATTTCTCTAGAGATAAGTCAGATCAAGCCCGAACTGTGCGATGTAGTAGGGAGTTGTAGTTTCCAACAGGTCAATATTCTACATACTGTAGTTTAGCGCAGAAAATTAGGAAATTACCTATAATGACCATAATCAATTGCGCGCCTACTTGTCCGGTCTGAGACAGAGAGAAGAGACAGAAGAACACATTATCGAGAGGGATAGAGAGCAGCTGCTTCGTGAGGAATCTCTACCTGAAAATACATGATCTAAGATTGATAGTTGGTATTCAACAGTCATAAAAGTATGCCTTAATTTTCTTTGAAGAACTACTAAAATAGTGATTTTGTCAGACACCATAGGCAGCAGCTCTATAGAGATGAGATGACTTGGAATGAAATAAGTCATCAAATAGGCCTAAAACAAATGTAATATACACAACTGAAATATTTTATTAAAGTAAAGTAATGTGAATAAATGATTGTTAATAAGTGATAAGCAGTAATGGGAAGTCACTACCATCATGGGACTTATTGTTTTATTCTGTGTTACAGCATTCATAGTGCATTTAATGTTAGCATTTTTCTTCGAAACCGTAATTCTTTTTGAATAACCTAACTGAAACCGAACTGACCTCAAAAAGCACTAATCATTCAGCACGAGCAATAGCTATCTAACATTTGCTGTTGTAGCTAGCATGTTGAATTATGCAGGAAAGAGAGACTTTCTGACATGTCACCACAGGTCAGGTCCAAGTTGAGTCACTGCATGGGAGCGTGGTCTTAACTGCTAGAGAAAAGATGGGTGCATGCAAGACGTTCAGCCCCATCCTGGGCTGGGCGAAGCGCATGTTGGGAAGGCTGTGTGATGGCTGCCTGGTCGAGCAAGAGGATCTGTTCCATCTGGGCCTTTGTAGCAGGCTGCAAGAAGGGAACCTAGAGGCAAGGAAGTTCAGTAGGTCCAATAAGCCGAGTCATCCACACGACCTGGTTTAAGTTTTTGCTTGTAGACATGCACTAGAGTGGAGGACATCGATAGTGCATTTGGCACAGAGGACGCGAAAAGAAGGGGATGGAAGAGGCGATAAGGGAGTGTAAGAAAGGCCCAGCCCGAGGTTGTGCTGAACTCCCCTTCCTGGTAGGGTAAACCCCCAGTTGTTGACTTGTGTTGTGCTGGACTGCCCAGCCCATGGAATGGTATGTTAGTGCACAAAGTCTTCAGCCAGGTTATCCTCTGGAACTACCGTGCCTTGCAAACGTATTCATCCCCCTTGGCGTTTTTCCTATTTTGTTGCATTACAACCTGTAATTTAAATGGATTTTTATTTGCATTTCCTGTAATGGGCATACACAAAATATTCAAAATTGGTGAAGTGAAAAAAAGAACTTGTTTAAAAAAATTCTAAAAAATAAATGACGGAAAAGTGGTGTGTGCATAAGTATTCACCCCCTTTGCTATGAAGCCCCTAAATAAGATCTGGTACAACCAAATACCTTCAGAAGTCACATAATTAGTTAAATAAAGTCCACCTGTGTGCAATCTAAGTGTCACATGATCTGTCACGTGATCTCAGTACCGGTTCTGAAAGGCACCAGAGTCTGCAACACCACTAATCAAGGGGCACCACCAAGCAAGCGGCACCATGAAGACCAAGGAGCTCTCCAAACAGGTCAGGGACAAAGTTGTGGAGAAGTACAGATCAGGGTTGGGTTATAAAAAAATATCCCAAACTTTGAACATCCCACGGAGCACCATTTAAATCCATTATTAAAAAATTGAAAGAATATGGCACCACAACAAACCTGCCAAGAGAGGGCCACCCAACAAAACTCACGGACCAGGCAAGGAGGGCATTAATCAGAGAGGCAAAATAGACACCAAAGATAACCCTGAAGGAGCTGCAAAGCTCCACAGCAGAGATTGGAGTATCTGTCTATAGGACCACTTTTAGCCGTACACTCCACAGAGCTGGGCTTTACGGAAGAGTGGCCAGAAAAAAGCCATTGCTTAAAGAGAAAAATAAGCAAACACGTTTGGTGTTCGCCAAAAGGCATGTGGGAGACTCCCCAAACATATGTAAGAAGGTACTCTGGTCAGATGAGACTAAAATTGAGCTTTTTGGCCATCAAGGAAAACGCTATGTCTGGCGCAAACCCAACACCTCTCATCACCCCGAGAACACCATCCCCACAGTGAAGCATGGTGGTGGCAGCAACATGCTGTGGGGATGTTTTTCATCAGCAGGGACTGGGAAATTGGTCAGAATTGAAGGAATGATGGATGGCGCTAAATACAGGGAAATTCTTGAGCGAAACCTCAAGACTGGGATGGAGGTTCACCTTCCAGCAGGACAATGACCCTAAGCGTACTGCTAAAGCAATACTCTAGTGGTTTAAGGGGAAACATTTAAATGTCTTGGAATGGCCTAGTCAAAGCCCAGACCTCAATCCAATTGAGAATCTGTGGTATGACTTAAAGATTGCTGTACACCAGCGGAACCCATCCAACTTGAAGGAGCTGGAGCAGTTTTGCCTTGGAAAGATCCCAGTGGCTAGATGTGCCAAGCTTATAGAGACATACCCCAAGAGACTTGCAGCTGTAATTGCTGCAAAAGGTTGTTCTACAAAGTATTGACTCACTCTCAAGTTCTGTTTTTTAGTCTTATTTCATGTTTTTTTTTCACACCAAAAAATATTTTGCATCTTCAAAGTGGTAGGCATGTGTAAATCAAATGATACAAACCCCCAAAAAATCTATTTTAATTCCAGGTTGTAAGGCAACAAAAAAGGAAAAATGCCAAGGGGGGGTGAATACTTTCACAAGCCACTGTAGCTCTGTAAGTCTGTCGTTGCAATCTTTAGCATCATATTGCTCATGGGTTGCCTTCATGACTGTGGGTTTATTTCCAAGTTTGGTGCATTTTTCAAAGGATTACCATGTTGGTCGAATGAGTGTTAAGACTCGCACAGAGAGCTAAAGTTGGTTCGCCCCCCAAAAGGGCCGGGCAGATGAAGGGTACAGGTCGTGGATGCCAGAATGGCTCATCTGGAGGAGCCTGGAACTGCCAGGAGGAGGAAGGGCCCTGGTTGAGCAGAGAAAGAAGGCGGCGAGGCCAGGTCGGTGATGGAAGAAGAAGGAGGGGAGATAGTGGTCGAGAAGGCAAGAGGAGCCGTTGGTAGTGGTGTTTTGCTTGTCTTTCATTTCTCCTAGAGGAAGAGGAGGCCGCAGTAAAGGGGTCAAAGCCCAGGAGCTCCAAGTCGGGGGAACCCGAAGACAGAACCACGGCAATGAACCCTGGCAGTGAGGCAGCATGATGGGCCAGTCACAGCAGGAGCACTCTGGAAAATCAGACCGAGAACGAAGGCATCAACAGGGCGAAGAATATTCCACGAGGTCATCATAATCAGTCATTGGCTCAGCAAGAACTTGCAGTACAGACTGTTTGTTAGGCAAATGTACAAGGGAGTGAAGAAGGATGCTATAAGGGTGGTTGATCATCGCTGCTCCCTGTGCACACTGAGTGCTAGTGCGCGTGTGATGTTGGGCCATATAAACCCGATGCATCCCGGTCCATGAATCGACGTATGTGACCGTGCGCCGATTACCTTGAAAACAACAGTCTGACATCTTGGACACAGTCTCCAGTTCTTATTATACCTCAGTGGGTTGATTAAGCAAGGGATTCAGGTGAGTGAGGCGGGCTTGTGGCTAATGAAGATTGGATGCAGGTGCGCAAATCGGCATGATCACGGCTCTATGACCATATGGAGTTCCTTGCTAGTAGGCAACGTTCCAATATGGGGGTCTAGGCCCATATATGGACTTCCTGCTCCAGGGCCTGTTCCATATATCAATGTCGGTGCCCATGTATGGAATTCCTGCTCTAAGGCTGCGTTCCAATACAGATGTTAAGTTCCTTCTGTAGGATTAGATGTATCGTCTGAAGCTTAAAGCTCTCTTCCCGAAACTGCATGATAAACTACACTTAAATAACTGAAAATTAAAGATGCCCTTCATTGTATTCTTTGTGTGAGAATGGTTTGAGAGATTGAAGAGGGAACTGATGTTGATGACAAATCCATAGCTACAATAGACAGTGTTTACTCATTAGGGAAGCAAAGCTTACACATTAACAGAGATGACTGGGAGAAACACACACACACAGTAACATATGCCTGGAAGACGCAGGGGGAGGACAGACACTAACGAGACGACTTCATTATGTCTGTCAAATCAACACAGCAACTGGATGAAGAGGAGCGAGAGAGAAAAGCAGGCACAGGAGGAAAGAGAGAAAATGAGAGCGGGGATATGGGAGAGAAATATAATTATATTCATTTGAAACCTCAGATACAGTATGTGACTGCAGATAAGTTATATTTTCTCGTTACAGCTTTCAGTTGGTACGAATGTGTTTAATTACTTTAACTTCACAGGTATTCTGCTTGAGCTGTGGTCTGTCTGTGAATTAATTAAAGAGATTTTTACAGGGATAAAGCAACTGCAGCAGGGATTTCGTTCATGTAGATATTGAGGGATCATAATGGTTTAAGGCAGGGATATAGTCTTCACCCATTGCTCCAATGCAATATCCAGCCCTGTCTATGAGGAGTCTCTTATAAAGGGAAGATATCACAGACTGTACTAAATTGACCTTCAACAAATAGTATTGATGATATTGTTTCATTAGCATTGCTTAAGAGCATTCATAAGAACTTACGTCTCCTTTATAAAAGCGTATGTTAGTGCTAAAGGCTATATGTGTGAATGGGGTGTAGTATTTACCAAGGCAATGAGAAGACCAGCTGGTAAGGGACTGTAGGAAACAGAGGTGTGTGTATATAGTACACACACACACACGTAAATTAGGGAGAGCTCAGTGCTGTGCTGGCAGAGTTGTGGTGATACATCTGTACAGCCCAAAGGAAATACAGAGAACACACACATTAAGTTTGGACCCAGAGGAGAAGTTCGGAAGTGAGAGAGCACTAAGGAGTCCGGAGGAGGGGAGGAACAGTTAGTGTTCACCCATGTGGCAGCCTAAAGTCAAGGCAACCCACTGGAAAAAGTAATCAGATCAGCATCCAATTTTGTCTGGTGTTACAGTTGTCAACTAACTTTGAATTCAAACAAAACGTTGATATCTTTTTGATTTGTGGGTGAAGTCTGAGTTTAATTAAATAAGTCAAACATTGTCTGCATCGATGACACACAAACACACAGAATGAGAGAGGAGGAGACCTAGCTGATCATTAATTCACTAACTCTGTAAACACCAATGAAAAGAATAACTATGTTGCCATAAAGTGATTCAGCCAACAAAATAAATTGTTATGGTTTCTCTTAAAGCTGGAATCCTTCATTGGTGAAACTGTCACGTCTGTTTGTGATATTGCAACAAAGAAGTTACTGCAAACAGAGAGTAGCTTTTTTTCCTCTCAGACATCATTGCACACGCGATAGCACAGCAGAATATGTACTGCGTTTTTTGTAGGAGGCTCTTCTCTGTTTCTCCTCAGTTTCAACAACAAAACAAAAACAATAACAAAGGCTCTCTAACGGTGGCGCTGTTTCCTCTAATACGGATTCAATCTTTAAGGTATATAGCCTTATATGTCCACTACATGACCAAAAGTATGTGGACACCTGCTCGTCAAACATCTCATTCCAAAATCATGGGCATGAATATGGAGTTGGTCCCTCCTTTGCTGCTATAACAGCCTCCACTCTTCTGGGAAGGCCTACCACTAGATGTTGGAACATTGCTTTGGGGACTTGCTTCCATTCAGCCACAAGAGCATTAGTAAGGTCAAGCACTGATGTTGGGCGATTAGGCCTGGCTCGCAGTCGGCGTTACAATTCATCCCGAAGGTGTTCGATGGGGTTGAGGTCAGGGCTCTGTGCATGCCAGTCAAGTTCTTCCACAAACCATTTCTGTATGGACCTGAAAAACAGCCCCAGACCATTATTCCTCCTCCACCAAACTTTACAGTTGGCACAATGCATTGGGGCAGGTAGCGTTTTCCTGGCATCCGCCAAACCCAGATTTGTCTGTCGGACTGCTAGATGGTGAAGCGTGATTCATCACTCCAGAGAACGTGTTTCCACAGCTCCAGAGTCAAATGGCGGCGACCTTTACGCCACTCCAGCCGACTCTTGGCATTGCGCATGGTGATCTTAGGCTTGTGTGAGTCTGCTCGGCCATGGAAAGCCATTTCATGAAGCTCCCTGGCACCGACGAGGATGGCGGCCTTGCGACTAGCTCTGAAGAAACTTTGCAGTATTTTGTTTTTTTATGTATTATTTTCTACATTTTTAGCTCAAGTGTTTTGTATCATTACATACAGCCAGGAAAAACTATTGGATATCAGAGTGGCGGTAACTCACCAGCATTACGACCAGGAATACAACTTTCCCGAAGCAGATCCTTTGTTTGCTCTCCCCAGGGCAATTTAACTGATTCCAGCGGCTGAGCCAAAACATTGCCGGCGGAGGAGAGGCACTCGGAGCGGCCTGCACACCACCCACCCCGTCCAAGTATACTATTCGCTAATGTTCAGTCTCTGGTTAACAAGCTCGACGAGCTCCGGGCAAGGATTTCTTTCCAGAGAGACATCAAGGCCTTTAACATACTTTGTTTCACGGAAACATGGCTCTCTGGGGATATTCTGTCGAAATCGGTCCAGCCAGATGGGTTCTCAGTTCATCGTGCAGACAGGAATAAATATATCTCCGGGAACCAGAAGGGCGGAGGTGTGTGTTTCATGATTAACGACTCATTTACATTTTAGTCATTTAGCAGACGCTCTTATCCAGAGTGACTTACAGTTAGTGCATACATTAAAATAAATAAATAAAATCATACTGGCCCCCGTGGGAATCGAACCCACAACCCTGGCGTTGCAAGCGCCATGCTCTACCAACTGAGCTACACGGGCTACACCATGGTGTAATTGTAGTAACATACAGGAACTCAAGTCCTTCTGTTCACCCGACCTAGAATACCTCAAATCAAATGCCGACCGTATTATCTCCAAAGAGACATTTCTTTGGTTATAGTCACGGCCGTGTATATCCGCCCTCAAGCCGATAGCACGACGGCCCTCAAAGAACTTCACTGGACTTTATGCAAACTGGAAACCACATATCCTGAGGCTGCATTTATTGTAGCCGGGATTTTAACAAAGCAAATTTGAGGACTAGGCTGTCAAAGTTCTAGCAACATATCGACTGTTGTACTCGCGCTGCTAAAATCCTCGACCATTGCTATTCGAACTTCCGGGATGGTTATAATGCCCTCCCCCGCCCTCCTTTCGGCAACTCTGACCACGACTCTATTTTAATCCTCCCTTCCTATAGGCAGAAACTCAAACAGGAAGTACCTGTGCTAAGGACTATTCAACGCTGGTCTGACCAATTGGAATCCACACTTCAAGATTGTTTTGATCACGCGGACTGGGATATGTTCCGGGTAGCTTGCGAAAATAATTTTGACGAATACACTGAAACGGTGACTGAGTTTATCAGGAAGTGTATAGGTGATGTAGTGCCAACTGTGACTATTAAAACCTACCCTAACCAGAAACCGTGGATAGATGGCAGCATTCGCGCAAAACTGAAAGCGCGAACCACCGCATTTAACCATGGCAAGGTGACTGGGAATATGGCAGAATACAAACAGTGTAGCTACTCACTCCGCAAGGCAATTAAACTGGCAAAACATCAGTATAGAGACAAAGTGGAGTCGCAATTCAACGGCTCAGACACGAGATGTATGTGGCAGGGTCTACATACAATCACGGACTACAAAAGGAAAACCAACCACATCGCCGACACAGATGTCTCGCTTCCAGACAAGCTAAACACCTTCTTTGCACGCTTTGAGGATAACACAGTGCCACCGATGACGCCCACTACCAAGGACTGTGGCCTCTCCTTCTCCGTGGCCAACGTGAGTAAGACATTTATGCATGTACCTCCTCAAGGCTGCCGGCCCAGACGGCATCCCTAGTCGCATCCTCAGAGCATGCGCAGACCAGCTGGCTGGTGTGTTTACGGACATATTCAATCTCTCCCTTTCCCAGTCTGCTGTTCCCACATGCTTCAAGATGGCCACCATCGTTCCTGTACCCAAGAAAGCAAAGGTAACTGAACTAAATGACTATCGCCCCGTAGCACTCACTTCTGTCATCATGAAGTGCTTTGAGAGACTAGTCAAGGATCATATCACTTCTACCTTACCTGTCACCCTAGACCCACTTCAATTTGCTTACCGCCCCAATAGATCCAGAGACGATGCAATGGCCATCACACTGCCATATCCCATCTGGACAAGAGGAATACCTATGTAAGAATGCTGTTCATTGACTATAGCTCAGCCTTTAATACTATAGTACCCTCCAAGCTCATCATTAAGCTTGAGGCCCTGGGTCTGAACCCCGCCCTGTGCAACTGGGTCCTGGACTTCCTGACGGCCCGCCCCCAGGTGGTGAAGGTAGGAAACAACATCTCCACTTCGCTGATCCTCAACACTGGGGCACCACAAGGGTGCGTGCTCAGCCCCCTCCTGTACACCCTGTTCACCCATGACTGCGTGGCCAAGCACGCCTCCAAGTCAATCATCAAGTTTGCAGACGACACAACAGTAGTAGGCTTGATTACCAACAATGACAAGACCACCTACAGGGAGGAGGTGAGGGCTCTGGTGTGTGGTGCCAGGAA
Source organism: Coregonus lavaretus (assembly GCF_964263955.1). Classification (NCBI taxonomy): domain Eukaryota; kingdom Metazoa; phylum Chordata; class Actinopteri; order Salmoniformes; family Salmonidae; genus Coregonus; species Coregonus lavaretus. The sequence goes on along the minus strand of NC_140006.1, from coordinate 11,972,154 downwards.
AATAACCTCTCACTCAACGTCAACAAAACAAAGGAGATGATCGTGTACTTCAGGAAACAGTAGAGGGTGCACCCCCCTATCCACATCGACGGGATCGCAGTGGAGAAGGTGGAAAGCTTCAAGTTCCTTGGCATACACATCACTGACAAACTGAAATGGTCCACCTACGCAGACAGTGTGGTGAAGAAGGCGCAACATAGCCTCTTCAACCTCAGGAGGCTGAAGAAATTTGGCTTGGCACCTAAAACCCTCACAAACTTTTACAGATACACAATTGAGAGCATCCTGTCGGGCTGTATCATCGCCTGGTACGGCAACTGCACTGCCCGCAACAGCAGGGCTCTCCAGAGGGTGGTGCGGTCTGCCGAACGCATTACTGGGGCAAACTACCCGCCCGCCAAGACACCTACAGCACCCGATGTCAAAGGAAGGACAAAAATATCATCAAGGACATCAACCACCCAAGCCACTGCCTGTTCACCCCGCTATCATCCAGAAGGGGAGGTCTGTACAGGTGCATCAAAGCTGGGACAGAGAGAATGAAAAACTGCTTCTATCTCAAGGCCATCAAATAGCCATCACTAGCACATTAGAGGCTGCTGCTGCCTATTGAAATCACTGGCCACTTTAAGAAATGGAACACTAGTCACTTTAATAATGTTTACATATCCTGCACATCTCATATGTATATACTGTATTCTATAATATTCTACTGTATTTTAGTCCATGCCGCTATGTCATTGCTTGTAGAAATTCCATTCCTTACTAGATTTGTGTGTATTGGGTATATGTTGTGAAATTGTTAGATATTACTTGTTCGATATTACTGCACTGTCGGAGCTAGAAGCACAAGCATTTCGCTACACCCACAATAACATCTGCTAAACACATGTATGTGACAAATGAAATTTGATTTGTGCTGACGCTGCTTTCAGAGGCAGTTTGGAACTCGGTAGTGAGTGTTGCAACCGAGGACAGACGATTTTTACGCGCTATGCGCTTCAGCAGTCCCGTTCTGTGAGCTTGTGGGGCCTACCACTTCGCGGCTGAGCCGTTGTTGCGCCTAGACGTTTCCACTTCACAATAACAGCCCTTACAGTTGACCGGGGCTGCTCTAGCAGGGCAGAAATTTGACGAACTGACTTGTTGGAAAGATGGCATCCTATGACGGTGTCATGTTGAATGTCACTGAGCTGTTCAGTAAGGCCATTCTACTGCCAATGTTTGTCTATGGAGATTGCATGGCTGTGTGCTCGATTTTATAGACCTGTCAGCAACAGGTGTGTCTGAAATAGCCGAATCCACTCATTTGAAGGGGTGTCCACATACTTTTGTATATATAGTGTAGCTGGTAACCTATGGCCTGTGCTTCTGAAGTAAAAAGTTAACTGGGTTGCTAATCTAAAGGTTATGTTTATGCAGATACAGTGGACTGAATTAAGCTGCTTTCCTATAAAGGCTGCACTGAGGAATCCTGAAAGAAAATACCTCTGGAGCATTTTGCAATTCTTGTTTCACAAAGGAATAGAAATAAGTGTGGCTGTGTGCGCTTGCCTGCATGCCCACATGCAGGTATACGTGCAGGTATGCATGCACGTTTGTGTGTGTGCGGGTAAACATATGTGTACATGCTCTATATCTGTATCTGAGAGAGAGAGACCGAGAGAGAGACAGAGATTCAGAGAGACAGAGAAGATGTCTGATCTATGCCTGTGGCCACTAAACAAATTATAGCACTTCATAGATCTATCTTCTCATTTGTTTTTCATCAAGGCATTTGCTCTCATCTGTACCCAGCTCCAGTCTATGCTGCTCAGTGGGAGGCAGCAGTCACCTCACACACCCCCAGCCGGGCCATTAAATAGCAACAGGAGTTGAAAACCAGTCCCTAATTGTCCACTTCTCCTGTACCAATGATAAGTTATTTTATTTATGGTGAGTTATTTCCTTATTGTTCAACTGAGTGAGAAAAGAGGGAGGTATCTGCGTGAAGCTAGACAAGAAAGAGAGGTATGAATAATCAGATTAGGGTGAAAGAAAGAGGTGGAAAGATACAGCAAAGGGATACAGTTAGATAAAGAGGGAGATACACAGACACGGGGGGGGGAGAGGTACAGAGAGAGGGGGTGGCGTGAAACAGAGGGGAAGACAACATGAGTCAGAGAGAGAGAGGGGCAGAAAGAGAGAAAGATATGGAAGGAGTGAGAAAGGGACAGATAAAAAGGGTAGACATGAAGGTACAGTGTACTTTGGGTGGTTGTACAGACTGTTGGGTAAGAGGGAGGGAAGTAAGGAGGTTGAGAGTTATGTAGGGAAAGAGGAAGATGGAGGGGGGGTGGAATGGGAACAGAAGAGCATGGAGTTCTAGTCATAGAACTCATTATAAAGAGAAACAGACTTGTTCTATCTCGGCTTTTCCGCCAATTAAAACTGACAGTGTGCCTTTGGAGGGCATGCAGCAGTTTAGCTCTGTAACCATTACATTACCCTGTGTTCTAAACTCAGTTCAACAGAACAGTGTGTGCACGCGCGTGCTGCAGGGATAGGGTTAACCTGCATGGATTGCAGTTGTTGTGCATTAGTCATTGGAGGTCTGAGCAATGCTCTAACTTCAACAAAAACATATTTTTTTCTATTTTTTTGTATAGTATGAGTCAAATATTCAGAACATGTTCTTTCCTTCCTGTATTCGGCTCCCTATTAGCTGTTTCTTTAGCAACAGAAAATACACAAGATACAGTCTGTTACAATGACATAAGGTAGACAGACAGTGAACATGACGACGATGAGACATCCTTTAGTGAAGAGGTCAGTGACCTCAACGTCAGCAAGACGAAGGAGCTGGTTGTGGACTACAGGAAACGGAGAGGGTTGAGCACGCCCCCATCCACATCGAGGAGCGGGTCGAAAGCTTCAAGTTACTCAGTGTCCACATCACCAAATAATTATCATGGTCTACACACACCAACACAGTCGTGAAGAAGGCAGGAGGCTGAAAAGATTCGGCATGGGCCCCCAGATCCTCAAAAGGTTCTATAGCTGCACCATTGAGAGCAACTGCTTGGCATCTGACCGTAAGACGCTTCAGAGGGTAGTGAGTATGGCTGACTACATCCCTGGGGCCGAGCTCCCTGCCATCCAGGACCTCTATACCAGACAGTGTCAGAGGAAGGCCCTAAAAATTGTCAAAGACTCCAGCCACCAAAGTCATAGACTGTTCTCTATGCTACTGCACGGCAAGCAGTACCGATGCACCAAGTCTGGAACAAACAGGACCCTTAACAGCTTCTATCCCCAAGCCATAAGACTGCTAAATAGTTCAAACTATCCGCATTGACCCTGCTTGGTTCAACTCTTTGCATTCATCACATACGCTGCTACTGTTTGTTATCTATCCTGTAGCCTAGTCACTTTATCCCTACCTAGACTACATTACCAAAAATATGTAGACACCCCTTCAAATTAGTGGATTTGGCTATTTCAGTCACACCCGTTGCTGACAAGTGTATAAAATCGAGCACACAGCCATGTAATCTCCATAGACAAACATTGGCAGTAAAATGGCCATTACTGAAGAGCTCAGTAACTTTCAACATGGTACAGTCTTTGGATTCCACCTTTCAAACAAGTCAGTTTGTCAAATTTCTGCCCTGCTAGAGCTGCCCCGGTCAACTATAAATGCTGTTATTGTGAAGTGGAAACGTCTAGGAGCAACAACGGCTCAGCTGCGAAGTGGTAGGCCACACAAGCTCACAGAACGGGACCACCGAGTGCTGAAGCGCGTAGCATGTAAAGATCATCTGTCCTTGGTTGCAACATTCACTACAGAGTTCCAAACTGCCTCTGGAAGCAACTTAACTGTTTGTCGGGAGCTTCATGAAATGGGTTTCAATGCCGAGCAGCCGCACACAAGCCTAAGATCACCATGCGCAATGCCAAGCATCAGCTGGACTGGTGTAAAGTTTGCCTCCATTGGACTCTGGAGCAGTGGAAACGCGTTCTCTGGAGTGATGAATCACGCTTCACCATCTGACAGTCCGAAAGACAAATCTGGGATTGGCGGATGCCAGGAGAACGCTACCTGCCTCAATGCATTGTACCAACTGTAAAGTTTGGTGGAGGAGGAATAATGGTCAGGGGCTGTTTTTCATGGTTCGGGATGGTCCCTTAGTTCCAGTGAAGGTAAATCTTAACGCTACAGCATACAATGACATTCTAGATTATTCTGTTCTTCCAACCTTGTGGCAACAGTTTGGGGAAGGCCCTTTCCTGTTTCAGCAAGACAATGCCTCCGTGCACAAAGTGAGGTCCATACAGAAATGGTTTGTCGAGATTGGTATGGAAGAACTTGACTGGCCTGCACAGAGCCCTGACCTCAACCCCATCGAACACCTTTGGGATATAATTGGAACTCTGACTACGAGCCAGGCCTAGTCGCCAAACATCATTACCTGACCTCACTAATGCTCGTGGCTGAATGGAAGCAAGTCCCCGCAGCAATGTTTCAACATCTAGTGGAAAGCCTTTTCAGAAGAGTAGAGGCTGTTATAGCAGCAAAGGGGGGACCAACTCCATAGTAATGCCCATGATTTTGGAATGAGATGTTCGACAAGCAGGTGTCCAAATACTTTGTCATGTAGTGTATATGTATGTACAGTATCTACCTCAATTACCTCATACCCCTGCACATCGACTCAGTATTGGTACCCTGTGCATATAGCCAAGTTATCGTAACTCATTGTGTATTTATTCCTTATTTTTCTTTTATTTCTCTTTTTTTCTCTCTGCATTGTTGGGAAGGGCCCGTAACAAAACATTTCACTGTAAGTCTACACCTGTTGTTTACGAAGCATGTGACAAAGAAGATTTAATTTTTTGGACTAACTTACCTCTAGTGAAGCACAAAGCCATTATTAGTGACCTGCAAAAAAGAACAGCAATTTCCTACCGGTTACGTGACCAGTCTCATACATGGTCAAACTAAAAGCAAACCGCTCCATTGAGTATAAAATGGGAAACCCAAGCAGAAATAAATACAGTTGAAGTCGGAAGTTTACATACACCTTAGCCAAATACATTTAAACTCATTTTTTCCACAATTCCTGACATTTAATCCTAGTAAATATTCCCTGAGTTAGGTCAGTTAGGATCACCACTTTATTTTAAGAATGTGAAATGTCAGAATAATAGTAGAGAGTGATTTATTTCAGCTTTGAGTTCTTTCATCACATTCCCAGTGGGTCAGAAGTTTACATACACTCAATTAGTATTTGGTAGCATTGCCTTTAAATTGTTTAACTTGGGTCAAACGTTTCAGGAGCCTTCCACAAGCTTCCCACAATAAGTTGGGTGAATTTTGGCCCATTCCTCCTGACAGAGCTTGTGTGACTCAGTCAGGTTTGTAGGCCTCCTTGCTTGCACACGCTTTTTCAGTTCTGCCCACACATTTTCTCTAGGATTGAGGTCAGGGCTTTGTGATGGCCACTGCAATACCTTGACTTTGTTGTCCTTAAGCCATTTTGCCACAACTCTGGAAGTATGCTTGTCCATTTGGAAGACCCATTTGCAACCAAGCTTTAACTTCCTGACTGATGTCTTGAGATGTTGCTTCAATATATCCACATAATTTTCCTTCCTCATGATGCCATCTATTTTGTGAAGTGCAGCAGTCCCTCCTGCAGCAAAGCACCCCCACAGCATGCTGCTGCCACCCCTGTGCTTCACGGTTTGGGATGGTGTTCTTCAGTTTGCAAGCGACCCCCTTTTTCCTCCAAACATAACGATGGTCAATATGGCCAAACAGTTCTATTTTTGTTTCATCAGACCAGAGGACATTTCTCCAAAAAGTACAAATCTTTGTCCCCATGTGCAGTTGCAAACTGTAGTCTGGCTTTTTTTATGGCGGTTTTGGAGCAGTGGCTTCTTCCTTGTTAAGCGCCTTTCAGGTTATGTCGATATAGGACTCGTTTTACTGTGGATATAGATGCTTTTGTTCCTTGTTCCTCCAGCATCTTCACAAGGTCCTTTGCTGTTTTCTGGGATTGATTTGCACTTTTCGCACCAAAGTACGTTCATCTCTAAGAGACAGAACGCGTCTCCTTCCTGAGCGGTATGACGGCTGCGTGGTCCCATGGTGTTTATACTTGCGTACTATTGTTTGTACAGATGAACGTGGCACCTTCAGGCGTTTGGAAATTGCTCCCAAGGATGAACCAGACTTGTGGAGGTCTACAAAAAAAATTCTTAGGTCTTGGCTGATGTCTTAGATTTTCCCATGATGTCAAGCAAAGAGGCACTGAGTTTGAAGGTAGGCCTTGAAATACATCCACAGGTACACCTCCAATTGACTCATATTGTCAGTTGGTCTATCAGAAGCTTCTAAAGCCATGACAACATTTTCTGGAATTATCCAAGCTGTTTAAAGATACAGTCAACTTAGTATATGTAAACTTCTGACTCTTTTGTGATATAATTCACTGTAAGTGAAATAATCTGTCTGTAAACAATTGTTGGAAAAATTACCTGGGTCATGCACAAAGTAGATGTCCTAACCGACTTGCCAAAACTATAGTTTGTTAACAAGACATTTGTGGAGTGGCTGAAAAACAAGTTTTAATTACTCCAACCCAAGTGTATGTAAACTTCCGACTTCAACTGTATATACACTTCATTAATACATTTTAAGTATATAGAAGTACTGTATGTCAGTGATCATTTTAAATATGTTAAAGTATAATGATCTAAATTGTAACAACTTTAATATGTTTAATACTTATGATGCCAACTTTATTAGTGTTTTATTAGCATTGAAGTATAGTAAAAGTATTTTATATTATAATGTTTTGTACATTCTTAGTATATTTGATAAAGACTAAAACAAGCATTATTTGATTACACTTTAGGTACATTTTATATATATTTATCATGAATTAGACGTATACAAAAATTCAAATTCAGTATAACTAAGTTTGATGTTGTTGATCAATCAACGTCAATATATAAATTAAAATACTAGCATGATCAATTAAATGGTAGGTAAAATATAATTCCTGTATATTCTATATTTAGAAATTGTACATATGTGTTACAAGTGTACTTAAAAAAAAACATTGGGCATTGTTATTAGCCACATAAAGGTTACCTTGATTCAACAAAGCATCTTACCCAGCTAGCACATTTGGTTCCATGCAAGTTGTGGGAATGTATGTTTTTGGTTTCATATTGGTTGTGGGAACAAAGCCATACATTTCCTGACCAATGTTCTGAGAACAGAAGTAGAAATTTTGCCTGTTCTTTTGCCTGTTCTGGGAACATTTATTTTTAGATGCAGGGTGGTTCTGGGTGGTTCTGAGAACGTTTTACTCTGGTTCCTTTAAAGTTTTAAATGGGAGCTTTTATTAACGCTCTGAGAATGGAAATGATAGGTTATGGAGGTTTTTTAATAACTTCTTTAAAACTGTCGCTGAATGTTTTAATACGACTTTTAATTACAATGCTAGCTTATTTTGGGTTAACTTTTTTGAACTCCAAGGCCAGATAGGACACATGGAAATGCATTTCCTTAGGCATTAATCATGCAAACACATTCATTTTTTATTGTGACACTTATTTTATTTATTTTTATTTTACCTTTATTTAACTAGGCAAGTCAGATAAGAACAAATTCTTATTTACAATGACGGCCTACACCGGCCAAACCCGGACGACGCTGGGCCAATTGTGCGCCGCCCTCAGTGAGATTCAAACCTATAATCTTCTGTTCTTTATCCATGGAATTGGTCCACTGCGCCACCAGGATGGAGCTTCTTTATGCATACAAAGTTGTTCATTTTAGTCCATTCAAACAGACCCTATTTCAAAGGAAACAAGCACTCATTAAGATCAGGTGTGGCCAATTGGTGGGCTATCACTTAACAAGATAGAGAGTTCTGTTGATGCTGAGAACGGAATGCATATGTTTTTTCTGAACGTTACTAAAGTTTTCTTATGGTTTTTATGGAACGTTGTCTTCACATTCTGAGAACGGAATGTATGTTTACAACATTCTAGAACGTCTCTAAACGCTACTAACGTTTTTTTTTTTCTTAACGCTCTCAAATTCTTCTGATAACGTTATGTGCTAGCTGGGAGGCCTGCTATTAGAAAGAGAGAAAGAAAGAGATAACACTCCCACCGATTGGCCCTCATTTAGGGCTAAACACTGATGCTATGGAAAAGCACAGTGGGGGGAGTGTTCAAGATCAAAACATTGCACAATCTTCATTTCAAACCGAGTTGAACAAAGGTCCTTATATTATACTGTACCTGTAGCATTGATGTTATCAAAGCAATGCTACCCTCTAAAGCAGTGCTTATCAATTCTCTGGTAGTGTTGCTGTTGTCATGACGACAATCAGAGCTAGAAGTGTATATTATTATCATGGTTAGGGAAGTATCATCTACCCACACATCTTGCACATATTGTTCACATGTCATCAGAGCCTACTCTGATGTGTACACAGTATATTAATACACCTCTTACATAAAATCTAAAAACATGGAAAAAAGGGGGTAAGTTCAAGTTTTGCCTTTTAGATCATCATCATCAGCAAACCTCATCAGCAACGTCACCATCATCATCATCCCCATATGACAACCAAGGACAATAAACCAGTTAGTACAGAGTAGCTTACCTCCTCTTCCCAGTATTCAAAAGGGCAATGGCAAAGCAAAGAAAGAAAGAAAGAACAGGCAAAACACACATACATACACACTGTGGGACTCGTCCAGCTGGTGAGCAATCAACCCCTTGATTACTCACCAATCACAATCAGCCCCAATTAGTCCTAGCCGGAGAGCCCATCAAGACCTGGCACGTCCAGCAGAGGGAGCCATCGCCGCGTGATGTAGACTCCATCTGTCATATGTCTCCCTTCTCGATAGGGCATCCGCGTTCCCATGCTTCGGTCCTGGCCTGTGCACAACAGAATAAGAGAAGCATTGAAGGGACACGAACCACCTGGTGACCCGATCGAGCATGGTCTGTGACCAGGGTGAAGTGGATGCCCAACAGGTAATCCTTGAGTGTCTAGCGCCAACTTCACCGCTAGGCACTCTTTCTCGACAATCTAATACTTTCTTTCTCTGGGTATCAGCTTTCGGCTTATGTACATGATGGGGTGCTCCTCCCCATCGTGTACCTGGGACAGGACAGCCCCTAGTCCCGTGTCGCATGCGTCCATCTGGACCAACATCGGTACCTGGAAATCAGGCGTTACGAGAATTGGATGGGAGCACTGCGCTTCATTCAGGCGCCAGAACACCGCTTCGATCTTGCCCGTCCATTTCACTGTTTTCGGGAGGCGGGCCCTGGTTAGATCGGTAAGGGGGGAGGCTATAGCCGCAAAGTTGGGGATAAACCGGCTGTAGTATCCTGCCAGACCCAGGAAGGACTTGACCTGTGTCTTGGTGTGTGGAACGGGCCATTCACATACCGCATGGACCTTCCTCTCCTGGGGCTTGACGTTCCCCCGTCCGATCAAATACCCAAGGTACTCCACCTCCTCGAACACTAGCTTGCATTTCTTGGGTTTCGCTGTCAACCCGGCTTGCCTGAGTTCATCCAGCACCACCTGGAGGCGAGTCAGGTGCTATTCCCAACCTTGGCTGTGGATGATGATATCATCCAAATAGGCCGCTGCGTACTGTTGGTGGGGTCGAAGGACTCGGTCCATCAGGCGGGTGCGGACGGGGTGTTCAATGAGGGTCGTGCAGCCCGGCGCGTTTGCTTCTGAGCCGGGTCGAGCTCCTCATTGCTTGGGACCACCACTGGTACCGTTGGCATCCTGGGTCCCGGCCATAACCCGACCAAGGATGTCCTCTCATGCCACCTCTTCAATAGGTTCACGTGGTAAATCTATTGGGGTTTCCGTCTCCCCGGCTGCCGTACGTGGTAATTGACTGGTCCCAGCTTCTCTATCACCTCGTACGGCCGATGCCATGTTACCAGGAATTTAATTTCTGCCATGGGGATTAAGACCAGCACCTTGTCTCCCACCTGGACTTCTCAGGGCTGGGTTCCCCGATTGTAGACCTGGGCTTGGGCGCGTTGGGCCTTCTCCATATATTCCCTTATCACTGGCCATATGGCTGTCATCCGCTCCCTCCTCGTCACCGCATGTTCTACCATGCTGCGTAAGGGGGTCGGCTGGGCTTCCCACACCTCCTTGGTGAGGTCCAGTAGGCTGTGTGGCCTCCTCCTGTCGAGGAGTTTGAAAGGGGAAAACCCGGTGGATGACTGGGGCACTTCTTGGACCGAGAACTTTAGGTGGGGTAGTAGCTGGTCCCAGTTCTTCCTGTCCTGCTCGATGACCTTCCGCAGCATTTGTTTGAGCAATTTGTTGAACCGCTCGACGAGCCCATCCGTCTGAGGGTGAAAGACGGAGGTCCAGATCTGCAGGAGAGTACACAAATCTTTCATTAGGTGGGACATAAACTCGGTACCTTGGTCGATCAGGATCTCGTTTGGGATGCCCACCCGGCTAAAGAGGTGGAACAGCTCCCGGGCGATTCCCTTGGAGACCGCCGCCCATAGGGGAATGGCCTCGGGATACCGGGTGGCATAATCTACTATTACCAGGATATACCGGTGTCCTCGTGCCGTTTTTACTAGGGGTCCCACTATGTCCATGGCGATGCGTTCAAAGGACACTCCGATGATCGGTAGGGGGACCAGTGGGTTTCGTAAGTGTGCTTTTGGGGCAGTGATTTGATACTCCGAGCAGCTGTGATAATAGTCTTCCACGGCCTTCCTCATCCCGGGCCAGTGGAACCGGGCAGCGATCCGTTCCTGAGTCTTCTCCATTCCCAGGTGCACCCCCAACAGATGGGAGTGGGCCAGCTGAAGAACGGTTCCCAAGTACCGTCGAGGCAGCAACAGTACCTCTCAAAGTTCCTCCTGTTGGTGCGACACCTGATACAAAAGGTTATTCTTGATATTGAAATGGGGGTATCGCCAGTCACTCACCCCCGGAAGTAGCTGGCCATCCACCGCTATCACTTGGGCTGCGGCGCTTTCAAGTTCGGATCCTCCCACTGGGCAGTCCCGAACTGTCCCCTCAGTTGGCCCATGGCGGGTGTCTCGGCTGGTCCCTCGAAATCGATGAGGGGGAGGATGGGCTCCTCTTCCAGTTGTTCACCAGGGGGTGGTTGGGTTCCGGCGTAGATAAGGGTTTGTCAACAGCTTGCTTCCGGGCCGCGCAGGCGACAGGTAACCACACTCCTGGAGTCCAATAGAGCTTCAGTGTCGTGTCTGTCGACTTTCACCGGGACCATGGTGCGGCCAACAGGAGGTGACGTAATTCACTGCGTGGCCCACCTCGCCTCCGGGGCTCGCTGATGGCATCGACTCCTCTCGAGCCGGGCAATTCAATGTAAGGTGCCCCCAGGCGCCACACTCAAAACACCTCCTTTGGTGTCCATCTACCTGGGGTTGGCGGCGGCGGGTCGGCTCTCCCCCAGCCATCTCTCCACGGGTCTGTGGCCCTTTGGCCCCACTGACTGTCGGTTCAGGGTTTACGGCGGTGGGGGTGTCCTTCCGTCCCCTCGGACGGGTCCCCGACTTGGCCTGGCTCCCCTTCAGCATGGCCTCTGTGTTCTGATGCGTCTCCTCTGCTCCCAGGAGGTCCTCCAAGGTCTGGGGCACACGTAGACTCACTGCACTCTTCATGTCGTGGGGTAGCACCCATAAGAAGCGATCCATGACCACTTTGTCTATGATGGAGAGGGTGGATACGTCGGTTAGGAGCCAAGCCCTGGTGATGCGCAGTAGGTCGCTCATCTGGGCTCGGGGGGAGGCGTCGGCCACAAACCTCCAGTCGTGGACCAGTTGGGCCCGATGGGCCAGGCTGTACCCGTAGCGGCTGAGTATCTCCCATTTGAGACCACAGTAGTTAGCCGCCAGTTCGTCGTTAAGGTCCCAATACGCCTTTTGGGCATTCCCAGACAGGAACAGGGCCAGCAGACTTGCCCATTTCGGCCTTGGCCATTCTTCCCGTAGCGCTGTCCGTTCAAACATTCAGAGGTATGTTTTGATGTCGTCGTCCTCCATTAGCTTGATTAAAAACTGGTTTGGATGCAATTCAGTAGGCGCTCCTCCTTGTAGCTTCCTGATTTCCTCAACAAAGTGGACATTTTGTAGCCGCTGTTCCTGAACCGCCTGTTGTGCTTGTTGGGCCCGGACCAACTGAGCTATCAACTCGTCCATGCTGATGCTGCGTAAACGTCAACCCTGATCTGACCACGATATCAGAATGCCCGCATTCTCCACCACTTGTGGCAGACTAGGGGGTTTGGTCAAGAAATTTACACAGATCAGACATGGACAGAATTGTATTGGCTCAGTTTTAAGGCTGTTTATTTAAATAATAAACAAAGAGAAAAGAATCGGTCTCCTCCAGGAGACCTCATCCGGGATACCGTCTTCTGGGCTCAGGGGTCTTGCTGTATCCTGTGGGGAACAAAACCAAGCTCCCTCTGGTACTGCGCACGACTACACGGGAGTAACCTCTTCCCCAGTCCCCACTCCCGTGTGCTGCCCTTCTGGCAGCTTTATGGGACTCGTCCAGCTGGTGAGAAATCAGCCCCTTGATTACTCACCAACCACAATCAGCCCCAAATAGTCCTGGCCGGAGAGCCCGTCAAGACCTAGCACGTCCAGCAGAGGGAGCCATCGCCGCGTGATGTAGAATCCGTCTGTCACCAGGCCTCGACGAGTCTCCCCTTGGTGGCTAACCTGCTGTACGCCACAATACACACAGACCTCATTATGAATCAATCTTTAATTCCCAGTCAGACAGTCACATCTGTCCTGGTATACGCCTGCGGCTTTTACGTTTGGCCAACTTACTCATTCCACCCTGCTGCTCCCCATCCCAGACACACAAGACATCAGGGCACATATCCAAAAAGCATCTCATAGTAGGAGTGCTGATCTAAGATCTGTCCATATAATCTTATTCATTATGATCTAAAAGGCAAAACTGATTCTAGATCAGCACTCCTACTCTGACATGTTTTGCAAATATGGGCAGTGCCGCCTCTAGCCCGTGTGGGGCCCTAAACCAGATTTGGTTCGGGAGCCCTCCTTTGCATATCAGGGGCCCCTCTGCGTATCGGGAGCCCGCTCTGCGTATAGGCCCCCTCTGTTTATCGGGGACCCCTCTGTGTATAGGCAGAGCACTGTTGACATGCGCTAATTGAGTGACTATCAGTGACTGACATAACAAGTGGGAAACTGCTGATGCACTACTGAATTTCAAAATTGCACCTTGTGTATTACACTTTTCTAACTATCAACAGTAAGTTGAGTTCCTAAACGTTTTCTTGTGGTTTTTATGTAAAGTTTTCTTAACGTTCTCGGAACAATTTGAGAACATGACTAAATAGAACCACGAGGAAACATTATGCTGAAGTACTGAAATTCCCACAGAAGAACATTGTTTCTTAACGTTCTTGGAAAGATTTGAGAACATGACTTTAATCTCTTAAGGATCAGACCCTTCTTTTCAATTTCCGCATAAAATGACATACCCAAATCTAACTGCCTGTAGCTCAGGACCTGAAGCAAGGATATGCATATTCTTGATACTATTTGAAAGGAAACACTTTGAATTTTGTGGAGATGTGAAATTAATGTAGGAGAACATAACACAATAGATCTGGTAAAAGATCAAACAAACAAAAAAACATACGTTTTCTATTTTTATTTTTGACATAAAAAAGAAAAGCCATACATTCAGATAGGAATCTGGAGGTAATTTAGATGTTCTCTACCAGAGGGCAACAGTGTATGTGCAAAGTTTCAGACTGATACCATCAAGAACGAGGGAGCTACATAACATTTAGTATGAAGTCACCCAGGTGTCCCTCACGAGTTTGCCCAAATGTACCCAAGTGGCCTCCAAGTGGCCGAATTGGTAAATTGATACATTTTAAAGTACACAACTATAGAGAACATACAAAAATGCTATGGTAATAAAAAATACAAGTTTACACACTCCCAGGAATGTCATACATGATGGATCATTAGCTTCCCTACCTAAAAGGTACTAACAGGAGATGCGATGAGAATGCTGATCCAATGCCTCCCAACTCAGAAGTGAACTATTTAGATAAAAAAAAAAAAATATATATATATATATATATATATATATATATATTTACACACTATTTACAATTACAGTATTTAGAACAACCTCAGTCCTCTACACAAGATTGTGCTGCTGATGCCAAGTCCCATAACAGTCTCTTTATGCTGTAAAGCAGAGGGTAACAGAAAAAGTAGTGCAGGTGATGGGAAATTTCTTGTGAATACACCTGGGTGACTTCATACTAAATGTTATGTAGCTTATGGAACAGCGGGGACTGTGAAGCAACATAAACATAGGCACAGACACACAATAACATACGCACTATACACACACGTACACATGGATGAGCTGTATAAGGCCATAAGTAAACAGGAAAACACTCATCCAGAGGCAGCGCTCCTAGTGGCCGGGGACTTTAATGCAGGGAAACTTAAATCCGTTCTACCTCATTTCTACCAGCATGTTAAATGTGCAAACAGAGGAAAAAAAAACTATAGAACACCTTTACTCCACACACAGAGAGTCATAAAAAGTTCTCCCTCGCCCTCCATTTGGCAAATCTGACCATAACTCTATCCTCCTGATTCCTGCTTATAAGCAAAAACTAAAGCAGGAAGCACCAGTGACTCGGTTAATAAGGAAGTGGTCATATGACGCAGATGCTAAGCTACAGGACTGTTTTGCTAGCACAGACTGGAATATGTTCCAGGATTCTTCTGATAGCATTGAGGAGTACACCAGATCAGTCACTGGCTTCATCAATAAATGTATCGATGACGTCATCCCCACAGTGACCGTATGTACATACCCCAACCAGAAGCCATGGATTACAGGCAACATCTGCACTGAGCTAAAGGGTAGAGCTGCTGCTTTCAAGGAGCGGAACTCTAACCCGGACGCTTATAAGAAATCCCGCTATGCCCTCCGATGAACCATCAAACAGGCAAAGAGTCAATACAGGACTAATATTGAATCGTACTACACCGGCGCCGACGCTAGTCAGATGTGGTAGGGCTTGAAAACTATTACAGACTACAAAGGGAAGCACAGCCGTGAGCTTCCCAGTGACACAAGCCTACCAGACGAGCTAAATCACTTCTATGCTCGCTTCGAGGCAAGCAACACTGAAGCATGCATAAGAGCATCAGCTATTCCGGATGACTATGTGATCATGCTCTCCGTAGCCGATGTGAGTAAGACTTTTAAGCAGGTCAACATTCACAAGGCCGCAGGGCCAGACGGATTAACAGGACGTGTACTCCGAGCATGCGCTGACCAACTGGCAAGTGTCTTCACTGACATTTTCAACATGTCCCTGACTGAGTCTGTAATATCAACATGTTTCAAGCAGACCACCATAGTCTCTGTGCCCAATAACACTAAGATAACCTGCCTAAATGACTACCGACCCGTAGTGCTCACGTCTGTAGCCATAAAATGCTTTGAAAGGCTGGTCATGGCTCACATCAACACCATTATTCCAGAAATCCTAGACCCACCCTATTTGCATACCGCCCCAAAAGATCCACAGATGATGCAATCTCTATTGCACTCCACACTGCCCTTTCCCACCTGGACAAGAGGAACACCCACTGTACGTGAGAATGCTATTAATTGACTACAGCGCAGCGTTCAACACCATAGTGCCCTTTAAGCTCATCACTAAGCTAAGGACCCTGGGACTAAACACCTCCCTCTGCAACTGGATCCTGGACTTCCTGACGGGCTGCCCCCAGGTGGTAAGGGTAGGTAACAACACATCTGCCACGCTGATCCTCAACACGGTGGCCCCTCACGGGTGCGTGCTCAGTCCCCTCCTGTACTCCCTGTTCACCCATGACTGCATGACCAGGCACGACTCCAACACCATCATTAAGTTCGCCGACAACACAACAGTGGTAGGCCTGATCACCGACAATGATGAGACAGCCTATAGGGAGGAGGTCAGAGACCTGGCCGTGTGGTGCCAGGATAACAACCTCTCCCTCAACATGATCAAGATGAAGGAGATGATTGTGGAAAAAACTACAGGAAAAAAAAGAGGACTGAGCATGCCCCCATTCTCATCGACGGGGCTGTAGTCGAACAGGTTGAAAGCTTCAAGTTCCTTGGTGTCCACATCACCAACAAACTATCATGGTCCAAACACACCAAGACAGTCGTGAAGAGGGCCACGACAAAGCCTATTCCCCCTCAAGAGACTGAAAAGATTTGGCATTGGTCCACAGATCCTCAAAAAGTTCTACAGCTGCACCACCGAGAGCATCCTGACTGGTTGTATCACCGCCTGGTATGGAAACTGCTCAGCCTCCGACCGCAAGGCACTACAGAGGGTAGTGCGTACGGCCCAGTACATCACTGAGGCCAAGCTTCCTGCCATCCAGGACCTCTATACCAGGCGGTGTCAGAGGAAGGCCCTAAAAATTCTCAAAGACTCCAGCCACCCTAGTCATAGACTGTTCTCTCTGCTACTGCACGGCAAGCTGTACTGGAGCGCCAAGTCTAGGTCCAAAAGGCTTCTTAACAGCTTCTACCCCCAAGCCATAAGACTCCTGAACAGCTTTTCATGGCTACCCGGACTATCTGCATTGCCCCCTCAGCCCACCCCACCCCCTCTTTTACGCTGCTGCTACTCTGTTTATTATCTATGCATAGTCACTTTAACTCTACCCACATCTACATATTACCTCAATTACCTCGACTAACCGGTGCCCCCAACACATTGACTCTGTACCGATACCCCCTGTATATAGCCTCCCTACTGTTATGTTATTTTACTGCTGCTCTTTAATTATTTGCTATTTTTATTTTTTACTTCTCTATTTTTTACTTAACACTTTTTTTCATTTTCTTAAAACTGCATTGTTGGTTAAGGGCTTGTAAGTAAGCATTTCACTGTAAGGTCTACACCTCTTGTATTCGGCACATGTGGCAAATAACATTTGATTTGATTTGATATTGTACTGAGGGCACACAGTGTGTTGTGAAATCTTTGAATGTATAGTAACGTTTTTAAAATTGTATTAACTGCCTTAATTTTGCTGGACCCCAGGAAGAGTAGCTGCTACTTAGCAGCAGCTAATGGGGATCCATAATAAATACAAAAACAAATACAATGACGCCTTCCTGCTGTGCTCTTTTGGCCCTGAGGCACATTCATGTCAGCAGTTATGTATTTTGGCAGGTGAACTGGTGGCAGGAGTAGAGGGGTGAATATGAAGGGGGCTGTACTTTCCAGTAATGTCCAGCTGAGGTCCTGGCTGCCTTTTCGGTCTAAATGTTGGTGGAAGTGGCTCCACATCATGTATGTGTGGAGCCAGAGACAGCAGCAGGGGTCGGACTGAATAAAAAAAAAAACAGTAAGAATACTTTTACGGATGAGCCCTGCATCAATATATCAAATAAACAACACATATCTATAAACATATTATATATTATATAGAGTAGGGGGAACACAATCACTGTGGTGAAGTGTGTGTACCAATGGTAAATAAGGCTGGTGAGGGGAGGACGGCTCGTGGTGGTGGCCGGGGTGGGGTGAGTGGAATGGTATCAAGCACATGGTTTTTGTATTTTTGGTGCTGTCCATTCACTCCATTCCGGCCATTGTTGTGGGCCGTCTTCCCGTCACCAGCCCCCACTGGCTTTTATATATATTTATATATATGTATAGCCAATGTGTATTTTATGTTGACTTTGACATGGTGTGGCTGTGGTTTTCGAGTGCCTTGTTTGCTATTCATACACATATTTCATTAGTGATCATATATACACTACCGTTCAAAAGTTTGGGGTCACTTAGAAATTACCTTGTTTTCGAAAGAAAAGCAATTTTTTTGTCCATTAAAATAACACCAAATTGATCAGAAATACAGTGTAGACATTGTTAATGTTGTAAATGGGTATTGTAGCTGGAAATGGCTGATTTTTTATAGAATATCTACATAGGCGTACAGAGGTCCATTATCAGCAACCATCAGTCCTGTGTTCCAATGGCACGTTGTGTTTGCTAATTGAAGTTTATCATTTTAAAAGGCGAATTGATCATTAGAAAACCCTTTTGCAATTATGTTAGCACAGCTGAAAACTGTTGTGCTGATTAAATAAGCAATAAAACTGGCCTTCTTGAGACTAGTTGAGTATCTGGAGCATCAGCAATTGTGGGTTCGCTTACAGGCTCAAAATGGCCAGAAACAAATAACTTTCTTCTGAAACTTGTCAGTCTATTCTTGATCTGAGAAATGAAGGCTATTCCATGCGAGAAATTGCCAAGAAACTGAAGATCTCGCACAACGCTGTGTACTACTCCCTTCACAGAACAGCGCAAACTAGCTTTAACCAGAAAATAAAGAGGACTGGGACGTCCCTGTGCACAACTGAGCAAGAGGACAAATACATTAGTGTCTAGTTTGAGAAACAGGCGCCTCATAAGTCCTCAACTGGCAGCTTCATTAAATAGTACCCGCAAAACACCAGTCTCAACGTCAACAGTGAAGAAGCGACTCAGGGATGCTGACCTTCTAGGCAGAGTTGCAAAGAAAAAGCCATATCTCAGAATGCCCATCTTAATCTTTTATTTTTATTGGCCAGTCTGAGATATGGCTTTTTCTTTGCAACTCTGCCTAGAAGGTCAGGATCCCTTTTTGAACGGTCACCCAACTCTGAATTCCAACTTGGGAACTCTGGCATCTTTCTAGAGCCTGACTTTCTGAACTGAAGATCACTGACATCATGATTTGACCTCGTATTTTTCAGAGTTCCCAGTTGTCTTGAAAGCACCATAAGTCAGTCAAGTGAACTATCCCTTCTCTTCAATTTCTTATAACATCTTTGGTCTGACAGACGCATACGTGACAACCAGAATGCATTGTTTGATGTCAACAAACATGGCTCCACACATAGCCGGCAAATAGCTTAGCATTAGCTTATCATAATCAGTACAACCTTCAAAAAAGTATTTTGCACACATCATATCTATCTTACAATCTATGCAAAAATCGGAATGCATGATTTGTCACCTGTACTTGAAAACGTGAATAAAACAGTAAATACAGTATACTCCATACAGTACATGCAGTATGCTACAGTAGAAACGACAACACGATATACAGAAAATAAGGCACTTACTTTGATAGGATTGCACACGTCCATAGTTATTATTTGTACAGAAAACAATGAAGGCAATGCGGGCGCCAGCCAGAAAATGTGCCAGGGGGAAAAGGTTTGTGCAAGGCCTGTTCATTTTTTGAAAACTCTGTTTATTCAGTTTTACACACATTACACATAATAAGACAACACAATATAAAAAATATAAATAATGTAATATGATCAACTATAATTTTTTAAATAAAAAATAAAGAATAAGTCTAAAGATTCCATATTTTAGACAAGTTAAACACACTGGGCAGAAGGGTACAGAGGTCAAAGGGCAATATGTAGTTAATACAGTGAGGGAAAAAAGTATTTCATCCCCTGCTGATTTTGTACGTTTGCCCACTGACATAGGTAGGTTTATTTAAACAGTGAGAGACAGAATAACAAAACAAAAAATCCAGAAAAACACATTGATTTGCATTTTAATGAGGGAAATAAGTATTTGACCCCTCTGCAAAACATGACTTAGTACTTGGTGGCAAAACCCTTGTTGGCAATCACAGAGGTCAGATGTTTCTTGTAGTTGGCCACCAGGTTTGCACACATCTCAGGAGGGATTTTGTCCCACTCCTCTTTGCAGATCTTCACCAAGTCATTAAGGTTTCGAGGCTGATGAACCTTCAGCTCCCTCCACAGATTTTCTATGGGATTAAGGTCTGGAGACTGGCTAGGCCACTACAGGACCTTAATGTGCTTCTTCTTGAGCCACTCCTTTGTTGCCTTGGCCGTGTGTTTTGAGTCATTGTCATGCTGGAATACAAATCCACGACCCATTTTCATTGCCCTGGCTGAGGGAAGGAGGTTCTCACCCAAGATTTGACGGGACATGGCTCCGTCCATCGTCCCTTTGATGCGGTGAAGTTGTCCTGTCCCCTTAGCAGAAAAACACCCCCAAAGCATAATGTTTCCACCTCCATGTTTGACGGTGGGGATGGTGTTCTTGGGGTCATAGGCAGCATTCCTCCTCCTCCAAACACGGCGAGTTGAGTTGATGCCAAAGAGCTCCATTTTGGTCTCATCTGACCACAACACTTTCACCCAGTTCTCCTCTGAATCATTCAGATGTTCATTGGCAAACTTCAGACAGGCCTGTATATGTGCTTTCTTGAGCAGGGGGACCTTGCGGGCGCTGCAGGATTTCAGTCCTTCACGGCGTAGTGTGTTACCAATTGTTTTCTTGGTGACTATGGTCCCAGCTGCCTTGAGATCGTTGACAAGATCCTCCCGTGTAGTTCTGGGCTGATTCCTCACCGTTCTCATGATCATTGCAACTCCACGAGGTGAGATCTTGCATGGAGCCCCAGGCCGAGGGACATTGACAGGTATTTTGTGTTTCTTCCAACTGTTGTCACCTTCTCACCAAGCTGCTTGGCGATGGTCTTGTAGCCCATTCCAGCCTTGTGTAGGTTTACAATCTTGTCCCTGACATCCTTGGAGAGCTCTTTGGTCTTGGCCATGGTGGAGAGTTTGGAATCTGATTGATTGATTGCTTCTGTGGACAGGTGTCTTTTAAACAGGTAACAAGCTGAGATTAGGAGCACTCCCTTTAAGAGTCTGCTTCTAATCTCAGCTCGTTACCTGTATAAAAGACACCTGGGAGCCAGACATCTTTCTGATTGAGAGGGGGTCAAATACTTATTTCCCTCATTAAAATGCAAATCAATTTATAACATTTTTGACATGCGTTTTTCTGGATTTTTTTGTTGTTATTCTGTCTCTCACTGTTCAAATAATCCTACCATTAAAATTATAGACTGATCATTTATTTGTCAGTGGGCAAACGTACAAAATCAGCAGGGGATCAAATACTTTTTTCCCTCACTGTAATTAGTTAAATAAAGTCCACCTGTGTGCAATCTAAGTGTCACATGATCTGTCACGTGATCTCAGTATATGGACACCTGTTCTGAAAGGTCCCAGAGTCTGCAAACACCACTAATCATGGGGCACCACCAAGCAAGCGGCACCATGAAGACCAAGGAGCACTCCAAACAGGTCAGGGACAAAGTTGTGGAGAAGTACAGATCAGGGTTGGGTTATAAAAAAATAAACAAAACTTTGAACATCCCATTAAATCCATTATTTAAAAAATGGAAAGAATATGGCACCACAACAAACCTGCCAAGAGAGGGCCGCCCACCAAAACTCACGGATCAGGCAAGGAGGGCATTAATCAGAGAGGCAACAAAGAGACCAAAGATAACCCTGAAGGAGCTGCAAAACTCCACAGCGGAGATTGGAGTATCTGTCCATAGGACCACTTTAAGCCGTACACTCCACAGAGCTGGGCTTTACGGAAGAGTGGCCAGAAAAAAGCCATTGCTTAAAGAAAAAATTAAGCAAACACGTTTGGTGTTCGCCAAAAGGCATGTGGGAGACTCCCCAAACATATGGAAGAAGGTACTCTGGTCAGATGAGACTAAAATTGATCTTTTTGGCCATCAAGGAAAACACTATGTCTGGCGCAAACCCAACACCTCTCAACACCCGAGAACACCATCCCCACAGTGAAGCACGGTGGTGGCAGCATCATGCTGTGTGGATGTTTTTCATTAGCATGGACTGGGAAACTGGTCAGAATTGAAGGAATGATGGATTGCGCTAAATACAGGGAAATTCTTGAGGGAAACCTGTTTCAGTCTTCCAGAGATTTGAGACTGGGACGGAAGTTCACCTTTCAGCAGGACAATGACCCTAAGCATACTGCTAAAGCAACACTCGAGTGGTTTAAGGGGAAACATTTAAATGCCTTGGAATGGCCTAGTCAAAGCCCAGACCTCAATCCAATTGAGAATCTGTGGTATGACTTAAAGATTGCTGTACACCAGCGGAACCGATCTAACTTGAAGGAGCTGGAGCAGTTTTGCCTTTAAGAATGGGCAAAAAACCCAGTGGCTAGATGTGCCAAGCTTATAGAGACATACCCCAAGAGACTTGTTGCTATAATTGCTGCAAAAGGTGGCTCTACAAAGTATTGACTTTGGGCGGGTGAATAGTTATGCACGCTCAAGTGTTCTGTTTTTTTTTGTCTTATTTCTTGTTTGTTTCACAAAGAAATATATTTTGCATCTTCAAAATGGTAGGCATGTTGTGTAAATCAAATGATACAAACCCCCAAAAAATCCATTTTATTTCCCGGTTGTAAGGCAACAAAATAGGAAAAATGCCAAGGGGAGTGAATACTTTCGCAAGCCACTGTAGCTAGCAAGTTAGCTTGGGGGCTTGACTTCTGTTGTTAGTACAGAACGCTCTGATCAACCCTTAAAGAGATGGGTGGGGCTAAAGCTTAAGAGGTTGTGAAGGATGCTGAATGGGTGTAGACAAGGAAGGACTCTCCAGTAGTAGTACCAAAAGATTCAAAGTTTATCAACTTTCAAAGCAAAATTACTTTTCCATTGTTCCTCAACTGTAATGTATGATATACCATTTTGTTGCTCTGAGTCTCTACTTTTATCCAATGTAAAAAACAGAATTTCAAATGTTGCTACATTAGACCGATTTGAGCCGGTCGGTCACAAATTCAGTTGATCGGACATGATTTGGAAAGTCACACCTGTCTATATAAGGTCCCACAGTTGACAGTGTATGGCAGAGCAAAAACCAAGCCATGAGGTCAAAGGAATTGTCAGTAGAGCTCAGAGACAGGATTGTGTTGAGGCACAGATCTGGGGAAGGGTACCACAACATTTCTGCAGAATTGAAGGTCTCCAAGAACACAGTGGCCTCCATCATTCTTAAATGGAAGAAGTTTGGAACCACCAAGATTCTTTCTAGAGCTGGCCACCCGGCCAAACTGAGCAATCAGGGGAGAAGGGCCTTGGTCAGGGAGGTGACCAAGAACCCGATGGTCACTCGGACAGAGCTCCAGAGTTCTTCTTTGGAGACGGGAGAACCTTCCAGAAGGACAACCATCTCTGCAGCACTCCACCAATCAGGCCTTTATGGTAGAGTGGCCAGACGGAAGCCACTCCTCAGTAAAAGGCACATGACAGCCTGCTTGGAGTTTGCCAAAAGGCACCTAAAGGACTCTCAGACCATGAGAAACAAGATTCTCTGGTCTGATGAAACCAAGATTGAACTCTTTGGCCTGAATGCCAACCGTCATGTCTGGCGGAAACCTGGCACCATCCCTACGGTGAAGCGTGGTGCTGGCAGCATCATGCTGTGGGGATGTATTTCAGCGGTAGGGACTGGGAGACTAGTCAGGATCGAGGGAAAGATGAACAGAGCAAAATACAGAGAGATCCTTGATGGAAACCTGCTCCAGAGCGCTCAGGACCTCAGACTGGGGTGAAGGTTCACCTTCCAACAGGACAACGACCCTAAGCACACAGCACAGCCAAGACAACGCAGGAGTGGCTTCGGGACAAGTCTCTGAATGTCCTTGAGTGGCCCAGCCAGAGCCCGAACTTGAACCCAATCGAACATATCTGGAGAGACCTGAAAATAGCTGTGCAGTGACGTTCCCAGTCCAACCTGACAGAGCTTGAGTGGATCTGCAGAGAAGAATGGGAGAAACTCCCCAAATACAGGTGTGCCAAGCTGGAAGCGTCATACCCAAGAAGACTCAAGGCTGTAATTGCCGCCAAAGGTGCTTCAACAAAGTACTGAGTAAAGGGTCTGAATACTTATGTAAATGTGATATATCCGGGTTGTTTTTTTATTACGTTTGCAAAAATTTGAAACATGTTTTTGCTTTGTCATTATGGGGTGTTGTGTGTAGATTGATGAGGGGAAATAACAATTTAATCCATTTTAGAATAAGGCTATAACGTAGCAAAATGTGGAAAACGTCAAGGGGGTCTGAATACTTTTCGAATGCACTGTATATTAACACTCTCCCACTGATCCTCCACATGCCATTGCAAACAATAGAGTGCACTCATTTCTCCACAGCCCAAAGGGACTATACTGCCAGGTACTTTCTCTTTAAAAAGGCCCCTCATTGTCCATTGTCTTATTGATGCAGCGATGTAGGCTGAGCTACAGTCTGTCTCCTCAGAGCCCAGGGAAACTCTTACAGCTCTCCAGGGTGCAACTCTGCCTATATATCCTCTCCTCTCCTTCCCCCAATGGCCCAGCAATACAGAGTAATGTAATAGAGGAGCTAGAGTGACTAACTTCCCCAAGGGACTGATCCATCCAGTTATCACAGACAGAGACCACCAGGAGCACTGCTGGCAGAGAGGAGATGAAGGATTACATGGTGTTGTCATCAACTCGAGGTTTTGCAGTAATTCTATTTCTATGGTCCATCTGCTCTGGGAGCCAAATGGAACACAACTTCCTCAGAAGCATTTGTCAGCGAATGCAGCAGAATATGGTGTGATAAATTCCCATTAATTTTACATGTCTCTTGCATGAGGATCTTTGATCTGATTCCATGTTGTCAGGCCCTTTTGATTCAATGGATAAACCCATTAATGATAATGTTTGCAAATACAATGAGAAAGTTTCCTATACGAAATAGGAAGGAAACAACGATTTGCCCTTCGGTTAAAATCAAAACACGTAATTAGGCATTAGCTCCTATTTTGAGGAGGGCGCGTGGAAAGCTTGGGAACCTCCCATTGGCTTCTCATCACCATGGAGAGCGAGGCGGCGTGCAGGGTCGATATATAACCCAGAGGGGGACTCATCAGAGCTCCAAGACATGAAAACAAACATGTCTCACTTCAGTGTTTGAGGGTCTACATAACGATGAAATCAGTACAATTTATCGTATTGGACGTGGGGGAAATTGGAAGAGTAGGGGGAGACGGAGGAGAAATGTCGTCCCTAGACAAGGCAAGACCTAGATGTATAGTATGTCAGGAGAAGTGCAGTACTATCATAAGGAGAGTTAAACTTGGAATACGGAGGAGGAATGGAGGGAAAAAGAGAGGCAGGGGAGGTCTAAGAGAGAGAGGGAGGAAGAGGGTGAGCTTGAGTCAGTTAAAAATGGCGGGGGAAAGGACGATGGTTTGTTAAAGAAGAATGGTAGAAAGTGTAAACCGAGTGAGTTGAAGACAGGACGAGAAATGGAAGTGAATGAGGGCAAAGTATCAGAGGTAGTAGGTGTGGTGAAGTTCTCGGAGCCTGAGGTTTGCACCGAGGGTCAGGATAAAGATGAGTCTGTGACAGTAGGAGTAAAGTTTTTGGAAAAAGTGGACCCTTTCCTTTTGGCTGGTCCATTTGTGGTTTCAGGGTGGGTGAAAACAGAGTTGAGTGCTGTGAAATCGGTGAGGGTAACCAGAAGTAGTCTAGTGATAATTGTTTGTGTTTCTGCTGGACAGAGGGAGCAGGCGCTCAGAGTTAAACGAATGGGGGCAAGAAATGTGAATTGTTTTGCTCTCAAGAAAAGGGCGCCATTGAAAGGCATGATAACTGGGGTAGCGGTAAATGTGAAAGCTGACCAACTGAAGGGGAAGATTCCCGATGTTTGTGATGCTCGTTGTTTGGTGCGAAGCAGACAGGGTGGCGTGAGTGGAGAAACAGAAGAGTCATTGTCTGTTCTTTTGAGTTTTGATGTTGAGTCTTTGCCCAACAAAGTAATGTTAGGATATATAAGTACACGGTATGAGCTTTTGTGCCAAATACATTACGTTGTTACAGGTGTCAAGCTTATGGGCATGTGGCAGCAGTGTGTAGGAGGGAGGTTCCTGGGTGTGAGAAGTGTGCAGAAGGGCATGAGATAAAGGAATGTGTAGCATTGTGGAATCTAGTGGTATGTGTTAATTGTAGGGGTGCCCATGGGATCCGAAATGTCCGGTGCGAGAGAGGCTGGTTGAGGTTTCCAGGGTTAGAGTAGTGCAGAAGTTGTCATATTCTGAGGCAGTGAAGAAAGTACAGGAAGAAGGGTCAAGGGGGAGGAATCCTGAGAGGAATGGTGTGAGTAGTAGGTCTGTACCAGTATAGAGGGATAAACCAACAAGTGATATACTGTATGTTTCAGTAAGATTTGATTTTTGTCATTTATAGCAATGGTTATCAATTGTACTGCAGGGACGGAATGTAAGTCGTAGAAAATAGAGGTTGTGGTGGCAGATGCAGAGAGGTATTTGGGTGTGCGAGACTTGACATCAGAAGAGTTACAGGGTGTGTTAAGTGGTGGTGTCCCATCCAGGAATAAATATATTTAAATAGTGGAGTATGGTAGTTATTATTTTAAAAAAATTTGTGAGTGTAGTATCAGATGGTAGGGTATTTGTTGTATTTTTTATTTTTTTAAAGCAAAGTACAAGGGAGTTATACTTCAGTATAGTAGGTGGCGGTAATGCAACATTTATTGGATGCCAACCGCCGTTAAACCTCATGGAAGAAGAAGAAGCTCAGAGACCCAATTATTGTTTGTTTCCCCCACAATTACTCTGTCTGGAGGCTACGTCACTTTTGTTTTGAGGCGGTATTTGTCAGTATGCCTCTGCTGGAGTTCGGGACAGGACGGATGGAGAAAATAAGATTGGGGGAATATGGCGGAAGCGGATGATGAAGTTTAATCTGAATACAATGGCGGTAGAATCAAGGAGAATTTGAGTATTGTTCAAAATAATGGAAAACGTGGCAAAGTAGGGTACAGTGATGAGAATGACCCTTTGTATCTAGTAGGAGTATGGTTTGTTAATAAGGAGCAGCTGAGCAGAGTACCAATCTTGAAGAAACTATTTGAGTTATCTCAACTGGTGGAGAGAGTGCTGGGTAAAGTGAAGAACGTGAGGATCACGAGAGAAGGCTTGTTTAGATTTTTTGTGATTCTGCAAATCAGAAGGAATGTGCGTTGTGTCTTAATTGATTTGCTAAGTTTGAAGTGTTGTGTGTGTCGCTTCGGAACAGGGCACCCCTTAAGGGGGTTATATCTGGCGTTTCGTGGGAAGTTGATTTGGAAGTGATGAGAAATATTCCTGGAGTGATTGAAGCATGTCGGATGAATCGAGTGGTGAATTGGGAAAAAGTTAAGAGTTTATCTGTTCTTTTGCTTTTTGAAATGGAATCTCTCCCTAATGAAGTGCGGTTAGGATATATTAACTACAGAGTTAGAGCATTTATCCCAAGAACAATGCAGTGTGAACATTGTAAGGCTTTTGGTAATGTAGAAAGTGTTTGCAGAAGGGAGAAGCCGAGATGTACAAGATGTGGAAAATATCATATTATGTGTTATAAAAGTGAAGAAAATGTGACATGTTGTAATTGCGGTGGGAATCATGAAGCCGCGTCTTCTGAATGCCCCACAAGGGTAAAGGAGAATGAGGTGGTCAAAGTCAGGGTTGTACAGAACATTTCATATGCAGAAGCTGTTAAAAGGGTTGAAGGTTTGAATGTTGCACCAGAAGAGTCCATGGTAGTGGATAGGCCTTCACTGCAGGCTGCAGGGGTTGGCTTACACCAAGAGGATCCTGACATTTTAAAGGTTAAAAAGGTGGACTTTGTGGCCTTTATCGCAATGGTGATAAATGGCACTGCCAAGGTGGAGAAAAGATCTAGGTAGATTGAAATCATTGTGATTGCGGCAGAGCGGTTCCTGGGGCTGAAAGATTTCACAGCAAAGGAGTTAAATGGAATATTAGCAAAAGCCGTACCACCTTCTCAGGTCCTAGAGCCTAAGAAGGGAGATATGGAGAACTAAAATAAGGAAGAAGTGGGAGTTTTGTTTGTTTTGGCAATGTACCATTTTTATTAGGGTGGATTGTTAGAGTCACTATTAAGTATGGATTTCAATTTTATTTTTGGTTTCAAAACATCCAGTTGGTGGCGGCAATACAACTTTTGGATGTAGTCCGCCATTAAAACCCACAGAAGAAGAAGTTACTCTGTCTGAAGGAAGGTAGGATAGTTAGGCAACCCATGTGAAGCGAATCATGGAAAGTATTAAGGGGACACGGACAGACACGTGTGAGTGAAGTTGTATGGAACGCCGATAGGCTCTTAAAGCACGTGGTCAAAACGCAATCGTTTTAATGCTATGTGTGTAAAGTAAGCAGGTGCAGGCGCTAAATTTATGTGTTAATGCGTTAAGTTAATGTGTTCACCCACTAAGTTAACACGTAGCGTTAAAAATATCATGTTTTGACAAAGTTTGAAGCTGTATTGTGTAATAAAACATATTTGTGTTGTCAGAGGTTGCCTTACACAGTGAAAACATGTTTATTTTGTTTTTACCTTAAGACCAGTTGCTTTTACAAAGTTACATCCAAACACGCCAATGTGTATCGTCCTAACCCATGAAAGACTTAATGAAAATCACTTATGTTCGTCTTTAACATCGCGTTTCATGTTTTTGTATATCTCTAAGTATCATTTTTAATAAATAAAACCCAGTATTTCCGACAACCTTAATTAATACCATTCCTAGGCTGGGATTCCCAGTGGAGCCACAGCTACAGTTCTTACACAAACAAGAGAATGAGGCTGCCAGGATCTTCCCAGAAGCAAATACATGCAGCATTGTTTTAAGGCTGCCAATACACCCAATTTACGCTGCCTTCAGGGAGAAAATGGAGAGTGGAATTCTACAGTCACCATCATTTGGTGTCATTTAAAGGGAATTATCCAAAATGTTTTTTGCATGACTACCTAGTAAAGTTCGGAATACTGCAGCCAATGTTAATTGGTTATGTGTCCCAAAAGGATTGCTATATTATGAAAGTTTCCGACAGGATCGGCCATCAGCAAAAAAAGTTGTGTAGTAAAATTTTCAAAAACATTACAACCAACCAGAATCAATTGGACACAGTAATACATAATGCAGCTTTAATATTTTATTAAATGTATGATTTCTTAGTAGAGTGGGTAAACTGAGCATTATGCAAAGTAGTTAAGTCATTTATGTCAAGGGACTATAATGTTACAATATGTGCAATGTTACCATAAATAAATCTTACAGTAAACATTTCATTTACATGTGAAATGGCAATAAAAACAGACACTGTAGTTGGTACATAGGTCGTGGTGCAGCAAGTTGATGAGGGTAGTGGAGAAGCACTGGTGGGACTTTTTGAGTGAAGTGACTAAGGGCAGAAAAGGATATCAGGGTGCTCAGGAACTTGAAGCTGTTGCTCATCTCCATGTCAATGTACAGTAGATGGGAGAATGGTCATTAAGTCTCACCATCTACTTTGTTTTGCTTACACTGAGGCTGTTGTCCTATCACCATTATGTCAGGTCCCACAGCTCCTTCATGTACTCATGATCACAGGTGATCAGGTGTACTATGGTAGTGTCGTCAGCATGTTTAGGTGTTGGGTCCATTCTGGGGATCCACATTCTGTGATAATGTAAAAAATCAAATTTGTTATTAAAAGGTTTACACCCAGAGGCCGGAGTCTGCCAACCAGTTTGTGGGTCCTGATGGTGTTGAAAGCAGAGCTATAAAGAAAACGCACTCTGATGTATGTAAAATGCATAATTGACACGTTGGGACAATAGGCAAACTGGAGTTGGTCCAGTGAATTTTTGCTACCATGTGCTACACGATATCTATTGTTCCAGTTTTTTAAATCGATATCGACTTGGCTGCAGTGGAGATGGTAAGAAGCTTCGATATCATCGGGACCTAACTTCTAACGTCCTTTCCTGGTACACCCACACAGACACTGCAGTTAAAAATGCCATCCAGCGGCTCTCCATCCTACGGTGGCTGAAGACGTTTTGCCTGACGTCAAACATTAACAAGAGTGTCGGATTGAAGTGTCTGAAAAAATTTAAACAGAACCATAAGAGCAGATTCCTTTTTTTGTAATCTTTACTTGCACAGTGGTTTTAAAATCATTTCTAATTGTTGTCACTTTCAATTGATTCATTGACTCCAAGAACCATAGATTGTTTGTAGTTCATAACATTAACACACAACTGACATTAAACGTTGCTTGACCATAGATTGGGATACATGTTTTAATAACATTGGATATTTGATTGGGCTTAATGTTGCATACCTTGCCGTGTTGTGCATGCCAACCAGGTGAGAATCACCAGAATTAACTGTGATACTTGATGAATCAGGTCTTCTCTGCTGCTTTATCAGCCTCCGCCTTGCCCACTCCAAGCTTCTCTTCATGGTTCCCTTCTGCAAGACAAATGTGTGAAAATAAAGTGGAAGGAATGGGAACCCTATTCCTTTGAAGAAGTAGTATATAGTACTGGGGATATGTCTGAAGTTGTTATTTTACCCTAATAGGTTTCGATGGAATGTAAATATTCCAAAAACGAAGTGAACGTGCACATTAAAGTCTACTCTGTTTGAAATCTGATATGTTGTAGATGTTAGCAAAGGTTTTGCAAGGTTGTCACTGGCCAATTCTGCTTTATGTGAGCTTTTCAGTGTCTTCATGCTACGCTAGCATTGAAATGACAGCCAGTCAGGCTGAAGAAGTTGCCTATCTTCAGCTGTTGTTTTGCTTAAATACAAGGCTTTGGGCGAAAGAAGTAACTCAAAAACATGCTGATAAGTCACATTTAGGTAGCTTGTCTTCCTTTAGTCAATGATAAAGCAAAATAGA
The DNA here is from genome assembly GCF_964263955.1 of Coregonus lavaretus. Classification (NCBI taxonomy): domain Eukaryota; kingdom Metazoa; phylum Chordata; class Actinopteri; order Salmoniformes; family Salmonidae; genus Coregonus; species Coregonus lavaretus. The sequence goes on along the minus strand of NC_140006.1, from coordinate 11,941,400 downwards.
GACAACATAGTCCTAAAATCGACAACTACCAGGATTTAGCTAGCCAGTATCTGACTTAGTTTATGCTAAGCACTGCTGATCCTGGTGCTAGATTAATGTTAGCTGAATTTTATAGCCAATGATGAGAAACAGATCCTTCCACTGTAAACTAACTGATAAACTTTATGATTCAGTTACAACAATTTTCTAAGAAAAAAACATTACCTTGTGACGGAAGGAATGTTCATACACTGCTTGCAGGGTAAAAGGAAGTTCCTTCAAACTGTGAAATCTGGTTGAAAGGAGGAGCTAGGGAAATTGGCTGGTAAAATTAGCATATTAAAGAACGCGTTAAGTTAGCATGTGTAGGTGTATATTTAGCAGCTGTAGGCATTAATTTGACGTGTGCAGGATCGCTTGCAGCAATTTATATAGCACATGTTGGAGTGCCTGCAACACATTTGCACATGCTTATTTGACGCGTGTAGGCATTAACTTAGCAGGTGAACACGTTAACTTAACATGTGAACTCGTTAATTTAGCGCCTGCACCTGCTTACTTTAAACACATAGCATTAAAAATATCGCGTTTTGACCACGTGCTTTAAGAGCCTATCAGCGTTCCATAAAGTTTAACCATTTTCTGTTTCTATCTGGAGTTCGGGAGGGCAACACTTCAGCCCAACGGTGAGTTCCATGAGTTTCTGTGATCCAACAGGTCCTTCGTTTGTCTTGCAGCCTACCGGTAGGCTCAGCGCCGTTTTTCAATCAGTGACACTCTGAGTCTGTCTGTGCCTATTTTACAAGTTATCCTGCTTTCAGGGACCGTCCCGCCTAAATCTGGGTATTCTGTTTAGTGCTAAAAAGTTGCTCAATGGCGCACAATGTGAAATAGGCTACAAACTTAATGGTTACATTGTATCCTGGCTTATGCTCAACCGTGTACTTTTCACTAGATATGCAAATGTATCTTTGTTTGGTGGAAGCATTAAACAGAGATTCTTATTTTAAAACCTGATTTGTTTAAAATAAGGGTTAAATATGTGTCCAAAAAAACAAAAATATTTCATAAGCATTTTCAAAGCTCCTGGATATAGGACATTTCAAAACCTTATTCCTTATGATTTATTTTTTGACTGTCTTTTTTGCCATTTATGAATGTGTTATTGAATACTCCTGAGTGGCGCAGGGGTCTAAGGCACTGCATCGCAGTGCTAACTGTGCCACTAGAGATCCTGGTTCGAATCCAGGCTCTGTCGCAGCCGGCCGCGACCGGGAGACTCATGGGCGGCGCACAATTGGCCCAGCGTGGGAGGGAATGGCCGGCAGGGATGTAGCTCAGTTGATAGAGCATGGTGTTTGCAACGCCAGGGTTGTGGGTTTGATTCCCACGGGGGGCCAGTATAAAAACAATAAAAATATGTATTCACTAACTGTAAGTCGCTCTGGATAAGAGCGTCTGCTAAATGACTAAAATGTAAATGTAAATGAATGCGTTTCTATGGGCTATAGTAAAGGCCAAATTCAATATTATATATATTTTTTTATAACTTAAGGGGTCCTAAAATTCTAAATCAAATAGCTAAATGATCCATGGTATGAACATCTTAAAACCATTCCATATGTTAGCTTAGTAGAGTTTGGGAAACCGTGGTCTAACTAGCTTCATCTCCTCACCTCCTTTGTTGATCCAAACTGTTTTGAGATGGTGGCAGGTGATAGTAAATTACGTTGACTTGCCATGTTGCTGTCAAACATTAGTGCAGAGATGACGGCACTTCCCTGCAAACAGAAATGAGTCGTTAGGAAGTTCACGGAACGTTCCGAAATGGTCGCCTAAAGTTGTTAGGGCGTTGTGTCATGTGGAGGTTTTGTCTAGTTCTGGGGACGTCCCAAAGGAAGGTTTTAAGATGTTCTCTGACCATTGTGTCATGGTCCTGTGGAGGTTTTGTCTAGTTCCCGATTTGTTCCAGAGACATCTCCAAGGATATTTATAGGACTTTCTTAGAACGTTCTGTGATGGTCCCCTGGAGGTTTTTGTCTATTGATCCATTCACAGCTGTTTGTCTGTTGGCAAGGTTAGTGACCCCCACACAAACAGTGCTTTGAACATACAGCGTTTCCACCTTAATCTTCACGGCCAGGCTCTTGACCTGGGCGACCGGCACCGCGTCAAAGAAGAAGTCCTCGTTGAACAGGGGGTTCCTGCTGTTCTTGATGATGGTGCTCCTCTGCTTCTGCTGCTTGCCTGGGTTTAGGTACAGAGACACGCAGCCGTCTGTTCCTCGTACAGGTCCTCGGCGGCGAGCACTCGGACCCTCAGCCGGGCCGCCTCTGCGTCATAGTGAGTGCTGTGCCTCAGCGTGCCGCCCTTGTGGACGTTGACTGAGTGCTCACGCTGGAGGAGGTCTGAACTCGCCCGCCCGGAGCCGGTCCCCTTGCGTCCTCAGAAGGTGGGGGAGGGAGGGCAGCGCAGGCTAGGGCTGGTGTCGGCTGAGCTGCACTCGTCTGGGAGCTGTGGCATGCCAGGGTACGCTTGGCACGAGACACCTGAAAGGGAGAAAAAAATCTGGAAAGGGATGATTATATAATATAAGGTATCATATACACGAGAGCTAAATGTATTTTAAAAACACTTTGTAATTAAAGTGATCATCCTTAGATGTTAACATCCTTATTGTTTACGTTGGACTGCGTCTCCTGTGTGATGGATCGGAGGAGGGAGGAGGAGCGGGTGAGGAGAGGGGAGCTAAAGGGGGATGACCCGGCCGAAGAGCACGTGTCGCTCTCACCCCCTCTGAAGTAGCAGTAGGGGTTGGGGTCAGAGGGGTACAGGTGGTTCCCCCCTGGGTGTGTCTCTGGGAGCCCGGGGAGGTGTGGGGGCTGCTGGGGTCACTGGGACCAGTCTGAAGAGAGATGTGCTGCTGAGCGAGCTGCTGCCAGGCTTCTAGCGATTCAGGCTTTCTCTGGGTTCTGTCTGGATTGACTGAGATTGAACCCTGAGGTGGAGCTCTTTATTGAAATTGTGTCCCTTAGTGGAACTAGATGGATTGGTCACCTTGGACACCCAGCATTGTAGCAAATCAGAGTGAGGAGGTGTGTGGGTGTGTGTATGTTTGCGTGCTTGTACGTGTGTGTGTTTTAGGGTTGAATATTTTCCTGATATTTTACAAATGTTCAATCCCGAGAATAAATCACTTTTCTCCTGGGTAAACCGGTATTTCCTGCCAAACCCGGAAGTGTCATTCAAAAGCATATAAATACAGTATGTCTGGATTTGATTATAGCTTTGATCAGCATTAAAATTCAAACCTGATGCTACCTGAGCCTGATGAGCCATATATTAAATACTTTTTATGAGCCCTACATTAATTACATTTAATGAGGCCAAGCCCAAAAAATCCCAAATGATTGTGCCATTATCCAATATATACAGGCTACTGCACATTATGCACGACGGAAAAACATAAAAGCCCTTAGATGTAGCTAGCTATATGCTCTCTTAGGTAAATAAATGAAACTCGTTTCAGAAGGCTAATCTTTTTGAGTGTGAACTTTATTACTGTACTGTATTATACTGTATTATATGGAGTTGAATTATGCACATCGTTCAAACCATGATAAACCATGACATTGCTTTTTTTAGGTTTTATTTACTCGCACCAAAGAAAATAAGTGAAAGACAAAAAAGTACAGATAAAAAACTGGGAAAAACGGTGTGCAGAAGAGTTTTGAAGCCCAAAATGGCTTATATGAAAACCACACCACAAAAAGTACAAAACAAACAAAAAAATTCAGTCAGTTAAACAAAGCATGTTAATTATAATTGTACATGATATACTCAGTACACAAGAAAAACCATGTTTGATTATGTGTGTGTGTGCGAGTGTGAGAGTTAGGCTACATGGAGGGGATTATTAGGTAGTTTGGTTCATCAGGCTGACCCCCAGTCTTCGCTTGAAGTTATTGAGGGATGATGAGGTTTTGGTGATGTGAAGATAGGAATTCCAGAGTATGGTACCTCTGTATCTGATAGAGAATTGACTATGTGAGGTGGGGAGAGTGAAGGTTATCGCAGTGTCTTGTGTTATGTAGATGGATTTCAGAATTAACCTGGAATTATCCATTGAAGGGTTCAGCTAAACTGTCTAGGAGGTATGAGTATTTGTAGATGAAAGTGCATAATTGCCGTACATTAATGTCGTAAATAGACAAGATATTGAGTTTCTTAAACAAAGGTGCAGATGGAGCCAGGTAGTTAGAGGAGGTGGCAAAATTATTGGTAAATGGCCTCCCGAGTGGTGCAGCGGTCTAAGGCACTGCATCGCAAGGCACTCTTGTTCCGAAAGGGAGGGAGGGAGGGAGGGAGGGAGGGAGGGAAATGTGGGGAACGACAGTGAGTGAGGAGGGGTTGGAGGGTGGGATGATGGAAAGGTAAGGATACATGTGGAGGGGAAAGTCTTATCAGACTCGTTCTTCCACAGTGCTGGGCCGCTGTATCGGTGATCGCTGTTGGCGAAAGAAGATATTTGTGTGTGCATTCGGAGCATAGAACACACACAGTAGACTACTACTTCTGTTCGTGAACGTGACATAATCCTACTCTTTTGCATGTAAAGAAAATAGGCTTTAAAATTGACCAATTAATATAACTCTGAATTCAGAAAAAGCTGTTTGTCTTCTAAATCAATCAACTAATCAACCAATCAATCCATCCATCAATCAATCACAAGTTACCTTTTTAGTTCTCATTATACAGTGCCTTGCAAAAGTATTGAGACCCCTTGAATTTCTTCACATTTTATTGTGTTACAAAGTGGGATTAAAATGGATGTGTCATTTTTTGTGGAAGTGGAAGATTTATTTTATTTTATTTTAAAGATGAACAGAAATTCATAACTAAAATATAGTCGTTCAGACCCTTTGTTTAGGCAAGCCTAAATTAGTTCAGGAATAAAATATGACTTAACAAATCACTCAGGGATGTTACTATGAGGTCATTGGTGATTTTAAAACAGCTACAGAGTTCAATGGCTGTAATGGGAGAAAACTGAGGATGGATCAACAAGATTGTAGTGACTCCACAATAATGAGTGAAAAGAAGAATACAAATATACAGAATAAAAATATTCCAAAACATGCACCTTGAATGCAACAAGACACTAAAGTATTACTGGGGAATACCGTTTTTGGCCTGAATGCAAATCCATCACAACACATCACTGAGTAACTGCCTCCTTATTTTCAAGGATAGTGGTGGCTGCATCATGGTATGGGTATGCTTGACATCGGCAAATACTGGGGAGTTTTTCCAGGATAAAAATACACTGGATGGAGATAAGCACAGGCAAAATCTTAGAGGAAAACCTGATTGTCTGCTTTACACCAGAGAATGTGAGAGGAATTCACCTTTCAGCAGGAAAATAACCTGCAACACAACTCCAAATCTACTCTGGAGTTGATTACCAAAAAGACAGTGAATGTTCCTGAGTGGCCAAGTTACAGTTTTGACTTAAATCTACTTGACTTAAAGCTATGGCATGACTTGAAAATTGCTGTAGCAATGATCCCCAACATCTTGACGAAGCTTGAAGAATTTTGAGAAAAATAAGAATAATGAGCAATATTGCACAATCCAGGTGTGCAAAGCTCTTATAGACTGACCCAAGAAGACTCACAGCTGTAATTGATGCCAAAGGTGTTTCTAACATGTATTGACTCAGGGAGCTGAATACTTATGCAACAACTATATTTTAGTTATTTAATTTCTCTTAATCTTTTTTATACAGTACCAGTCAAAAGTTTGGACACACCTACTCATTCAAAGTATTTTCTTTATTTGTACTACTTTCTACATTGTAGAATAATAGTGAAGACATCAAAACTATGAAATAACACATATGGAATCATGTAGTAACCAAGAAAGTGTGAAACAAATCAAAATATATTTTATATTTCAGATTCTTCAAATAGCCACCTTTTGCCTTGATGACAGCTTTGCACACTCTTGGCATTCTTGTTACAGTTCCGGAGCGACCCACTAGGTGTCATCCTCCGACAACCTTAGGCACATCCTCACTCACAGTCGGGACTAATCAGTATCCTGTTGATGTCACCTGTGTCTACCTGTTCACCTGTGTATTAATGCCCTCACTTCCCTGTGTTCCCTTGCTCAGTTTTCTCTGTTAGTTTCTCTATGTCCAGCAGTACTACTCAGTGTCTGATCGGAGACCTAAGTACAGGTACTTGAGAAGTGTTCTCCCTGTTTCATTATTTGTTTCAGTCGTAGGTAGTATTTCGTATTTTGGCTGTCAGCCATTTTTTGGAGACTTATTTGTTCCGCCTTTCTTTTATCGTGATGAATCCGTTATTTTGTATTCTGGCTTCGGGACCACCAGTAAAGATCCTTGTTTCACCATCTCAGCCTACTGCCTACTGTATATCCTGCACCGCACCTGGGTCACACCTCACACCAACCCTTACAGAAAACTGAGCCAATATGGACCCAGCGGAGGCAGCACAGTATTGGAGCGCATTGGCAACACAGGGAGCTATGCTGAACCAACACGACCGCATCCTGCAGCAGATCATTGAGAATCTCCGCCAGCTGACAACCGCCGTGCAGAGCCGGGTGGACACCCGTCCAGCCCCGGCAGCCGGCATAGCGGATGCCATGGCAGCGGCGTCTCCAGTCTCGCCTGCGACATCGTGGGAACACCGCCTATCACCTCCGGAGAGGTATGGCGGACGTCCAGAGGGCTGCAGGGAATTCCTCACACAGTGTTCTCTGGTATTCAGCCTTCAACCCTCCTCCTTCCAGACGGAGCAGGGCCGGGTGGCCTACATCATCACTCTGTTGACGGGTCGGGCCCTTTCCTGGCTACAGCGGAGTGGTAGAGTCAAACTCTGGCGTGCTCCGACTCCTACCAATTGACCCGGGAGCTATGCAAGGTGTTCGAACACCTCTCGGTTTGTGTCGGGGCACGAGGCCAGGAGGCGGCTCGCAGCCTGTCGGCAGGGTGACCGTTTGCTGGCTGACTACTCGGTGGAGTTCCGGACCTGGGCTCGAGAGGCAGGATGGGAGGATGCCGCCCTGGTTGTCCTTTACGCGCAGGGGCTATCGGAAGGGATGAAGGATGAGCTGTCCTTCAGGGAGCTGCCTGAGTGACTGGACGGCCTCGTCGAACTCCCGGTGCGGGTAGACAATCGGCGTCGTGAGAGGGCGCATGAGAGAGGGATGACGCAAGGCGCGCCGCCGCTTCCCCCTATCAACCCGGAGGCTTTCCGCCGATTCAGGGAGGAGACGCCTCAGGAGGAGCTGGGGGTGGCGCACTTGTCCAGGATGGAGAGGCAGAGGCGTCTGCGCCAGGCACGTTGCCTGTACTGCGGCCAGGCAGGTCACCACTGCGACTCATGCCCTGAGAAGCCGGGAAACGGAAGGGCTCACCAGTATCAGGAGGGATGCTAGCGAGCCGAAACCGAAACCCCAACTCCAGAGACTCCCAGACTTTTCTCCCCGCCAGGGTTCAGTGGGCCCGCGCTGCGCATCGGACGCATGCATTGTGGATTCTGGGGCCGCGGGATACCTTATGAACACGGGGCTGGTCCAAGGGTGGAGCGTTCCGTTTCTCTCTCTCTCCGAGCCGGTTCTGGTCATGGGCCTGGACGGCCGGCCGTTGCGGTCGAGCTTCATCACCCGGCGCACTGTCCCCATGCGTGTCCGGGTGGCAAGGTGGCTATGTGAGGATATCCAGTTTTTCATTGTGGACTCTCCGGAGTGTCCCCTCATCCTCGGGCATCCCTGGCTGGTCGCCCACAAACCCCTTATAGACTGGTCCACAGGGCGGCTCATCCTGGAGGGAGGCTCCGCCTCCGTCCTGTTCCGGTCTCCACCGACCACTCATCAGCCCAAACCACTGTCCCAGACCACCTACCAGTCCTCACCTCTTCCCTAGATCCCGCACTCCGAACCGCCTACCGCCCTAGCGGCAGTTGCCATGGGGAGGACGGCGGCTACAGACTCCATCACTGGCCCAGACCTGACAGGCGTTCCCCGGGAGTATTGGGATCTTGGGGAGGTGTTTAGTAAGAGGCGTGCCAAGGGCCTACCTCCACACAGGCCATACGACTGCGCTATCGATCTCCTGCCAGGCGCCATGCCCACACGAGGGCAATTGTTTTCCTTGTCCCGGCCGGAGACGCTGGCCATAAGGGACTATATCGACGAGGCACTCGAGGGTCACATCTGTCCCTCTACCTCACCCGCGGGTGTGGGCTTCTTCTTCGTGGGGAAAAAGGACGGTGGGCAGCGGCCGTGCATTGATTACTGGGCGCTCAACTAAATAACGGTTAAGAACCGCTACCCACTCCCCCTAATGACGACATAATTCGAGTCGTTGCAGGGAGCCCGGGTCTTCACCAAGCTGGACTTACACATTGCCTACAACCGGGTGAGGATTCGGGAGGGGGACGAGTGGAAGACGGCATTTAATACACCCAGTGGGCATTACGAGTACCAAGTCATGCCATTTGGTCTAGCCAATGCGCCTGCGGTGTTCCAGGCGTTGGTCAATTATGTGCTCCGGGACCTCCTCGACTACAGCGTATTTGTGTATTTGGATAACATCCTCATATTCTCAAAGGACATGAGTGAACACCAGCAGCACGTTCAGCAGGTCCTCCAACGCCTTCTCCATCACCAGCTGTACGTCAATGCGGAGAAGTGCGTGTTCCACACAGAGACAGTTTCCTTCCTAGGGTTCCTCGTCACCCAGGGGGGACCTACGGATGGACCCAGCCAAGGTCAGTGCGGTACTAGATTGGCACCAGCCCTCATCCCTCAAGCAATTCCAGCGGTTTTTAGGGTTCGCTATTGGTGGAGAGGGACGACCCCATTGTCCCCAACGCCCTGATTGCTGAACCAGTTTCGTGGGGAATCGATAGGCTTGTCAGAGCAGTGCTAAGGCGGGAGCCCGATCCAGACGGAGGTCCATCGGGGAGGACTCAAGGCTGCACGCTCGCGACTGCTTCAGTGGGCGCACGCGTCTAACTTCACCAGCCATCCGCGGGGCGCCAGGACGTTGGAGTTCCTGCATAGGAGGTTCTGGTGGCCATCTGCTGAGGGGGATACGCGCGCCTTCGTGGCTGCTTGCCCGGTGTGCGCATGCACGAAGAGGTCACGTCAGCCCGCGGCAGGGCTGCTCCGACCCCTGCCTATCTTCAAGCGTCCCTGGTCCCACATTGATCTGGATTTCATTTCCGCCCTATCCCCCTCTGATGGATACACAGTTATCTTGGGCGTTGTGGACCGGTTCTCGAAGGCTTCCCACTTCATTCCCCTTCCCAAACTCCTGTTGGCCCGGGAGACGGCTAAGTTGGTGGTGCAGCACGTTTTCTGGGTCCATGGCCTGCCCCAAGATGTGGTGTCGGATCAGGGCCCTCAGTTCACCTACAGGTTCTGGAAGGCGTTCGCAACCTGCCTCCGTCAGCTTGTCTTCCAGCTTCCATCCCCAGTCGAACGGGCAGATGGAGCACATCAACCAGGATCTGGAGGGGGTGCATCGCACATTCCATGTGTCCCTCCTCAAGCCCTTCGCCACCTGTCCCTTGGCTCCCCCTCCTCGTCCTGTTCCACCGCTGTGGACCGGATCCTGGACTGCCGGCGGGTGGGGAGGTGTCTCCGATTTCTGGTGGACTGGCAGGGTTATGGGCTGGAGGAGCGGTCCTGGGTGCCCAGGAGGGACATTCTGGACCCAGGGCTGATAACAACATTCCGTCGCCTCCATCTAGAGGCGCCGGGGTAAACTGCAGGGGCCGTTCGTCGGGGTGTGGGGGGGGGGGGGGGGGGGGGGTTGGGTGTTGGCACTGTTACAGGAGGGAGTTGCAGTTCTGGAGCGACCCACTAGATGTCATCCTCCGACAACCTTAGGCACCTCCTCACTCACAGTCTGGACTAATCAGTATCCTATTGGTGTCACCTGTGTCTACCTGTTCACCTGTGTATTAATGACCTCACTTCCTTGTGTTCCCTTGCTCCGTTTTCTCTGTTAGTTTCTAGCAGTACTACTCAGTGTCTGATCGGAGATCTATGTACAGGTACTTGAGAAGTGTTCTCCTTGTTTCGTTTCTTGTTTCAGTCGTAGGTAGTATTTCGTATTTTGGCTGTCAGATGTTTTTTGGAGACTTATTTGTTCCGCCTTTCTTTTATTGTGATAAGTCTGTTATTTTGTATTCTGGCTATGGGACCACCAGTAAAGATCCTTGTTTCACCATCTCTGCCTACTGCCTACTGTATGTCCTGCACCGCACCTGGGTCACACCTCACACCAACCCTTACACATCCTCTCAACCAGCTTCACTTGGAATGCATTTCCAACAGTCTTGAAGGAGTTCCCACATATGCTGAGCACTTGTTGGCTGCTTTTCTTTCATTCTGCGGTCCGACTCAACCCAAACCATCTCAATTGGGTTGATATCGGGGGATTGTGGAGGCCAGGTAATCTGATGCAGCACTCCATCACTCTCCTTCTTGATCAAATAGCCCTTACACAGCCTGGAGGTGTGTTGGGTCATTGTCCTGTTGAAAAACAAATGATGGTCCCACTAAGCCCAAACCAGATGGGATGGCGTATTGCTGCAGAATGCTGTGGTAGCCATGCTGATTAAGTGTACCTTGAATTCTAAATAAATCACTGACAGTGTCAACAGCAAAGCACCCCCACACCATCACACCTCCTCCTCCATGCTTCACACTGGGAACCACACATGCGTAGATAATCCGTTCACCTACTCTGCATCTCACAAAGACACAGTGTCTCATAAAGACACATTTGGACTCATCAGACCAAAGGACAGATTTCCACCGGTCTAATGTCCATTGCTCATGTTTCTTGGCCCAAGCAAGTCTTTTCTTCTTATTAGTATCCTTTAGTAGTGGTTTCTTTGCAGCAATTCGATCATGAAGGCCTGATGCACGCAGTCTCCTCTGAACAGTTGATGATGAGATGTGTCTGTTACTTGAACTTTGTGAAGCATTTATTTGGGCTGCAATTTCTGAGGCTGGTAACTCTAATGAACTTATCCTCTGCAGCAGAGGTAACTCTGGATCTTCCATTCCTGTGGCGGTCCTCATGAGAGCCAGTTTCATCATAGCGCTTGATGGTTTTTGCGACTGCACTTGAAGAAACGTTCAAAGTTCTTCACATTTTCTGGATTGACTGACCTTTATGTCTTAAAGTAATGATGGACTGTTGTTTCTCTTTGCTTATTTGAGCTGTTTTTGCCTTAATATGGACTTGGTATTTTACCAAATTGGGCTATCTTCTGTATACCACGCATTAAGAAGGAAAGAAATTCCACAAATTCACTTTTAACAAGGCACACCTGTTAATTGAAATCCATTCCAGTTGACTACCTCATGAAGCCGGTTGGGAGAATGCCAAGGGTGTACAAAGTTGTCATCAAGGCAAAGGGTAGCTATTTGAAGAATCTGAAATATAAAATATATTTTATTTGTTGAACACTTTTTTGGTTACTACATGATTCCATATGTGTTATTTCATAATTTTGATGTGTTCACTATTATTCTAAAATGTAGAAAATAGTAAAAATAAAGAAAAACCCTTGAATGAGTAGGTGTGTCCAAACTTTTGACTGGTACTGTATATGTACAGTGCATTCAGAAAGTATTCAGACCCCTTGACGTTTTCCACATTTTATTACTTTACAGCCTTATTCTAAAATGGACGAAATTATTTTTTTTCCTCATCAAACTACACACAATACCCCATAATGACAAAGCAAAAATCAGTTTCTTTGACATTTTTGCTAACTAATTAAAAATAAAAAACAGTAATACCTTATTTACATAATTATTCAGACCCTTTGCTATGAGACTCGAAAATTGAGCTCCAGTGCATCCTCTTTGCATTGATCATCCTTGAGATGTTTCTACAACTTGATTGGAGTCTACCTGTGGTAAATTCAATTGATTGGACATGATTTGGAAAAGCACACACCTGTCTATATAAGGTCCGACAGTTGACAGTGGACGTCAGAGCAAAAACCAAGCCATGAGGTCGAAGGAATTGTGACAAGGCACAGATCCCCAAGTACAGGTGTGCCAAGCTTGTAGCGTCATACCAAAGAAGACTCGAGGCTGTAATCGCTGCCAAAGGTGTTTCAACAACGTACTGAGTAAAGGGTCTGAATACTTATGTAAATGTGATATTAACGGTTTTTTTATTTTATGAATTTGCAAAAATGTCTAAAAACCAGTTTTTTCTTTGGCATTATGGGGTATTGTGTGTAGATTGATGAGGGGGGGAAAACTATTTAATCAATTTTAGAATAAGGCTGTAACGTAACAAAATGTGGAAAATGTCAAGGGGTCTGAATACTTTCAGAATGCACTGTACATACAGATGTAGAATCTTAATTTGAGCCAGTTTGCTACATCGGGAAAATAATCCTGCAGCAACAGGAAATGTGAATTATTATGTGGATTATAATTAATGGACATTTGTGTAGGGGTTGATACATTTTTCATAAGGGAAAATCAAGTCTGAAATGTCAAAGTAGAAATTACAAACTTCAGAATACTTTTTCCTTAATTACATTACAAGTAAACAATGTCCTGCATTGCAGGAAAGTTCTCCTGCAACAGGGTGATCAAATTAAGATCTGTATTTTCCTTTCTCTCATCGCCTACCCCCGATTAAGCTACCACTGATGGGTGAAGGTAACACTTCTTGATATATTTCACACCAAAAACAGAAGACTAATGTGAAACGAAAAATAGATTAATAGATGAATAACAATAAACCACTTTTTAGTTGAACAAAAATACGTGCTGAGGAGTATTTCTGTCTGTAATAAAGCCCTTTTGTGGGGAAAAACTCATTCTAATTGGCTGGGCCTGGCTAGCACCCCTGCCCAGTCATGTGAAATCCATAGATTAGGGCCTAATTTATTTATTTCAATTGACTGCTTATATGAACTGTAACTCAGTAACATCTTTGAAATAATTCAGTAACATCTTTGAAATTGTTGCATGTTGCATTTATATTTTTGTTCAGTATAATTGGAGTGTCCAGGATTTACATTTATAATGCTACATTACATATACAAAAGTATGCGGACACCCCTTCAAATTAGTGGATTCGGTTATTTCAGCCACACCCTTTGCTGACAGGTGTGTAAAACCGAGCACACGGCCATGCAATCTCCATAGACAAACACTGGCAGTAGAATGGCCTTACTGAAGAGCTCAGTGACTTTCAACGTGGCACCGTCAAATGATGCCACCTTTCCAACAAGTCAGTTTGTAAAATGTCTGCCCTGCTAGATCTGTTCCGGTCAACTGTAAACATCTAGGAGCAAAAACGGCTCAACCACGAAGTGGTAAGCCACACAAGCTCACAGAGTGCTGAAGGTGTGCAACGCGTCAAAATCATCTGTGAGCTTGTGTGTTCCAAACTGCCTCTGGAAGCAACGTCAGCACAACAACGGTTCGTTGGGAGCTTCATGAAACGGGTTTCCATGGCCGAGCAGCTGCACTCAAGCCTAAGATCACCATGCGCAATGCCAAGCGTCGGCTGGAGTGGTGTAAAGCTCGCCGCCATTGGACTCTGGAGCAGTGGAAACGTGTTCTCTAAAGTGATGAATCACACTTCACCATCTGGCATTCCAACGGACAAATCTGGGCTTGACAGATGGCAGGAGAACGCTACCTGCCCCAATGCATAGTGCCAACTGTAAAGTTAGGTGGAGGAGGAATAATGGTCTGGGGCTGTTTTTCATGGTTCCGGCTCCTTAGTTCCAGTGAAGGGAAATCTTAACTCTACAGCATACAATGACATTCTAGATGATTCTGTGCTTCCAAGTTTGTGGAAACAGTTTCGGAAGGCCCTTTCATGTTTCACCATGACAATGCCCCCGTACACAAAGCGAGGTCGATACAGAAATGGTTTGTCGAGATTGGTGTGGAAGAACTTGACTGGCCTGCACAGAGCCCTGACCTCAACCCCATCGAACAACTTTGGGATTAATTGGAACGCCGACTGCGAGCCAGGCCTAATTGCCCAACATCAGTGCCCAACCTCACTAATGCTCTTGTGACTGAATGGTAGCAAGTCCCCGCAGCAATGTTCCAAAATCAAGTGGAAAGCCTTCCCAGAAGAGTGGAGGCTGTTATAGCAGCAAAGGGGGGACCAACTCCATATTAATGCCCATGATTTTGGAATGAGCAGTTGTCCACATACTTTTGGTCATGTAGTGTATGTCTATCCCTGAGTCAGTTCATCATCATCTCCTGGAGGTGTCGCTCAAGAACCAACGATTATCTTCAACCCCCTCCTTCCATCAAACCCGAGCGTGAAAGAGGTGCCATTGGAAATTGGGACAGAACAAGCCTGTGTGTGTTTCCATCTGAGTGCATCCTCTCTCCCTCTCAGCAGTAGCGTGTGTGTGTCTCAGGGTGTGTGTTGTCACTCTCCTCCAACCTGCTCTCCGCTCAGCATGGCCAGATTTACGCAAAGTGAAAGCAGAAGGGATCAGCAGCAGCATCATCCCCAGCCGACTCATCCCGCCCCCGTCAACCTGCTTCTACAGCAGCCGCTCCTACTTATCCCTCATCAGCATCAACTCGCGCACATCCCGGTTCCGAAACCCATGAACGGACCCGAAACTGTCTCGATGCACACGGACGGCGGCGCCATGAAAGACCAGGACGCCATCAAGCTCTTCATTGGACAGATTCCGCGGAACCTCGAGGAAAAAGACCTGAAACCTCTCTTTGAACAGTTTGGGAAAATCCACGAACTGTCTGTTCTGAAGGACCGATACACAGGCATGCATAAAGGTAGCGTTTTATGTCGGGTCTGCACCTCCTCTTAAGCTACAGTTGGTCGTTAAATTGTAATTACTGTAATTATCATCTGTATGAAACGCAATAGTCATTCCATGTTTGTACCTTTTTGTGATAGATAGTGTCTCCTCATCTATTCTCTCTTGTGATGTCTGTTAAGCAATAGTGTGTTAGCCTATGCACCTTGTAGGCTCCTACTGAAAACCCCATGTGACTTGCAGAATAAGGTGGGATATAGGCTAAACATCAGGTAAATGATTTAGCAAATTAGGGCTACTGTAGCTTCCCAACACTTTTTTGCTTGCCCTAATTATTACATACCTATGTTAACAGTTTTGCGCCAGCTGCGCTCATAGCCTACGGTTTATCCTCTCGCCATCGCAGTGTGTCGTGATGCAAACAAAAATGTAGAATATTTTGTATGTATATATATATATGTATTTTTTAACAACGTTCATGTCTTTGCATCACATTGGTAGTCTATACATACATGATCAACAGGATTAGGCTGTGTCCTTCATGTGTGTGCCAGTGTGTGTGTGTGTGCCAGTGTGCCAGTGTGTGTGTGTGTGCCAGTGTGCGTGTGTGTACGTACCAGTGTGTGCCCGTGTGTGAGTGAGAAAGCGTGTGTGTGTGTGTGACAGAGAGAGAGAGAGAGAGAGAGAGAGAGCGTTTGCGAGCAAGGGTGCATTCATGTGTGTGTGTGACTAACCCTTGTTGGTCTGCTTTGATTGACAGGTTGTGCGTTTCTCACCTACTGCGCCCGGGATTCTGCCATCAAAGCCCAGAATGCATTGCATGAGCAGAAAACCCTACCTGGGGTGAGTACTCCACCGCCTACATGCTGCCAGAGTTTTGTACAGAATGAGAGATGGTGTGAAAGCTTTTCCCCAATGACATCTGGGGAAGAGTTGCCAATTCCTTCAGGATTGGGGAGAGAGAGAGAGAGAGAGAGAGAGAGAGAGAGAGAGAGAGAGAGAGAGAGACAGAGAGAGAGAGAGAGAGAGAGAGAGAGAGAGAGAGAGAGAGAGAGAGAGAGAGAGAGAGAGAGAGAGAGAGCAGACGAGAAAGAAAGATCTGAAGGGAGAGACAGAGAGAGAGGGAGAGGGAGTGAGATGAAAAGGAGGGATATGGGTGTGCGTGTTGTTTGTGTGTGTGTTGTTCCTGCATTTTATGTACAGTGGGGAGAACAAGTATTTGATACACTGCCGATTTTGCAGGTTTTCCTACTTACAAAGCATGTAGAGGTCTGTAATTTTTATCATAGGTACACTTCAACTGTGAGAGACGGAATCTAAAACAAAAATCCAGAAAATCACATTGTATGATTTTTAAGTAATTAATTTGCATTTTATTGCATGACATAAGTATTTGATACATCAGAAAAGCAGAACTTTATATTTGGTACAGAAACCTTTGTTTGCAATTACAGAGATCATACGTTTCCTGTAGGTCTTGACCAGGTTTGCACACACTGCAGCAGGGATTTTGGCCCACTCCTCCATACAGACCTTCTCCAGATCCTTCAGGTTTCGGGGCTGTCGCTGGGCAATACGGACTTTCAGCTCCCTCCAAAGATTTTCTATTGGGTTCAGGTCTGGAGACTGGCTAGGCCACTCCAGGACCTTGAGATGCTTCTTACGGAGCCACTCCTTAGTTGCCCTGGCTGTGTGTTTCGGGTCGTTGTCATGCTGGAAGACCCAGCCACGACCCATCTTCAATGCTCTTACTGACGGAAGGAGGTTGTTGGCCAAGATCTCGCGATACATGGCCCCATCCATCCTCCCCTCAATACGGTGCAGTCGTCCTGTCCCCTTTGCAGAAAAGCATCCCCAAAGAATGATGTTTCCACCTCCATGCTTCACGGTTGGGATCGTGTTCTTGGGGTTGTACTCATCGTTCTTCTTCCTCCAAACACGGCGAGTGGAGTTTAGACCAAAAAGCTCTATTTTTGTCTCATCAGACCACATGACCTTCTCCCATTACTCCTCTGGATCATCCAGATGGTCATTGGCAAACTTCAGACAGGCCTGGACATGCGCTGGCTTGAGCAGGGGGACCTTGCGTGCGCTGCAGGATTTTAATCCATGAATGCGTAGTGTGTTACTAATGGTTTTCTTTGAGACTGTGGTCCCAGCTCTCTTCAGGTCATTGACCAGGTCCTGCCATGTAGTTCTGGGCTGATCCCTCACCTTCCTCATGATCATTGATGCCCCACAAGGTGAGATCTTGCATGGAGCCCCAGACCGAGGGTGATTGACCGTCATCTTGAACTTCTTCCATTTTCTAATAATTGCGCCAACAGTTGTTGCCTTCTCACCAAGCTGCTTGCCTATTGTCCTGTAGCCCATCCCAGCCTTGTGCAGGTCTACAATTTTATCCCTGATGTCCTTACACAGCTCTCTGGTCTTGGCCATTGTGGAGAGGTTGGAGTCTGTTTGATTGAGTGTGTGGACAGGTGTCTTTTATACAGGTACGAGTTCAAACAGGTGCAGTTAATACAGGTAATGAGTGGAGAACAGGAGGGCTTCTTAAAGAAAAACTAACAGGTCGGTGAGAGCCGGAATTCTTACTGTTTGGTAGGTGATCAAATACTTATGTCATGCAATAAAATGCAAATTAATTACTTAAAAATCATACAATGTGATTTTCTGGATTTTTGTTTTAGATTCCGTCTCTTACAGTTGAAGTGTACCTATAATAAAAAATTACAGACCTCTACATGCTTTGTAAGTAGGAAAACCTGCAAAATCGGCAGTGTGTCAAATACTTGTTCTCCCCAGTGTATGTGCCTTGAGTTTTTGTGTGTGTGTTTGTCTGCATTCGTTGTAGGTCAATGCCAAGTGGCAGCAGTGTAGAGTGCAGCATACTGTTACATAAAATAATCTAATTCTGCTCCTCTTCTTTCCAGCCCACTACCCAGAGAAAGAGAGAGAGTTTGGAGCGATTTCAGTGCCAACAGAACTTGCATTAGGATATAGAATTTGAATTTAATATTTTTTAATTTGTAATGCACAAATGTAATCACTTAATTCATAAATTGAACTTGTATTTCATGATTTCAAACTGAATTGAATGAATATTACATTCAGTTTTACAATGACATTTCAATTTAATTGAATATTCAAAGTCAATATTTATATATTCAGTTTCAATATGGTAGATATTTAATTCATATTTGTTTATCAAGTTTACAAACTATCATTTCAAGTTTATCAAAGTTTTATATACAGTGGGGAAAAAAGTATTTAGTCAGCCACCAATTGTGCAAGTTCTCCCACTTAAAAAGATGAGAGAGGCCTGTAATTTTCATCATAGGTACACGTCAACTATGACAGAAAAATTGAGAGAAAAAATCCAGAAAATCACATTGTAGGATTTTTTATGAATTTATTTGCAAATTATGGTGGAAAATAAGTATTTGGTCACCTACAAACAAGCAAGATTTCTGGCTCTCACAGACCTGTAACTTCTTCTTTAAAAGGCTCCTCTGTCCTCCACTCGTTACCTGTATTAATGGCACCTGTTTGAACTTGTTATCAGTATAAAAGACACCTGTCCACAACCTCAAACAGTCACACTCCAAACTCCACTATGGCCAAGGCCAAAGAGCTGTCAAAGGACAACAGAAACAAAATTGTAGACCTGCACCAGGCTGGGAAGACTGAATCTGCAATAGGTAAGCAGCTTGGTTTGAAGAAATCAACTGTGGGAGCAATTATTAGGAAATGGAAGACATACAAGACCACTGATCATCTCCCTCGATCTGGGGCTCCACGCAAGATCTCACCCCGTGGGGTCAAAATGATCACAAGAACGGTGAGCAAAAATCCCAGAACCACACGGGGGGACCTAGTGAATGACCTGCAGAGAGCTGGGACCAAAGTAACAAAGCCTACCATCAGTAACACACTACGCCACCAGGGACTCAAATCCTGCAGTGCCAGACGTGTCCCCCTGCTTAAGCCAGTACATGTCCAGGCCCGTCTGAAGTTTGCTAGAGTGCATTTGGATGATCCAGAAGAGGATTGGGAGAATGTCATATGGTCAGATGAAGCCAAAATATAACTTTTTGGTAAAAACTCAACTCGTCGTGTTTGGAGGACAAAGAATGCTGAGTTGCATCCAAAGAACACCATACCTACTGTGAAGCATGGGGGTGGAAACATCATGCTTTGGGGCTGTTTTTCTGCAAAGGGACCAGGACGACTGATCCGTGTAAAGGAAAGAATGAATGGGGCCATGTATCGTGAGATTTTGAGTGAAAACCTCCTTCCATCAGAATGGGCATTGAAGATGAAACGGGCCTTTCAGCATGACAATGATCTCAAACACACCGCCCGGGCAACGAAGGAGTGGCTTCGTAAGAAGCATTTCAAGGTCCTGGAGTGGCCTAGCCAGTCTCCAGATCTCAACCCCATAGAAAATCTTTGGAGGGAGTTGAAAGTCTGTGTTGCCCAGCGACAGCCCCAAAACATCACTGCTCTAGAGGAGATCTGCATGGAGGAATGGGCCAAAATACCAGCAACAGTGTGTGAAAACCTTGTGAAGACTTACAGAAAACGTTTGACCTTTGTCATTGCCAACAAAGGGTATATAACAAAGTATTGAGAAACTTTTGTTATTGACCAAATACTTATTTTCCACCATAATTTGCAAATAAATTAATAAAAAATCCTACAATGTGATTTTCTGGAAAAGAAATCTCAATTTGTCTGTCATAGTTGACGTGTACCTATGATGAAAAGTACAGGCCTCTCTCATCTTTTTAAGTGGGAGAACTTGCACAATTGGTGGCTGACTAAATACTTTTTTTCCCCACTGTATATAAAACTTTGATAAACTTGAAATGATAGTTTGTAAACTTGATAAACAGACATGAATTAAATATCTACCATATTGAAACTGAATATATAAATATTGACTTTGAATATTCAATTAAATTGAAATGTCATTGTAAAACTGAATGTAATATTCATTCAATTCAGTTTGAAATCATGAAATACAAGTTCAATTTATGAATTAAGTGATTACATTTGTGCATTACAATTTAAAAAATATTAAATTCAAATTCCAAATCCTAATGCAAGTTCTGTTGGCACTGAAATCGCTCCAAACTCAGTGGGAGAACTTGCACAATTGGTGGCTGACTAAATACTTTTTTCCCCCACTGTATTCAACTTCTCAGATGCATTCAGATGAAGTTTTCAATTTCAGTTCTCTAAATTCAGATTCAAAACCAGAGACAACATCCTGGTACAGTTCCAGCCAGGAAAGGTAGAGGAGAACAGATAGAGTCAAACTCTCTCTGTGGTAAACATAAGCTTCTAGCAGTTTCTGAAGCCAATGTGGCATGTTGAATATATTTTCTTCCTATTCATTTGGCTTTATCATTTGAACCATTTTGGCTATAAGTTATTATTCCTGAAAGCTAAGACTCTCTGGAACATGGACGTGTCTTCCGTTCCCCTAATAAATCACAGCCCGCTAAGGACACGTTAGATGGGAGTGTCACAAAGAAAACGGAATTTGGCATCCATAAGAATATAGTTGAATAGCGCTGTCATAGCCCTTCTTAGGATAGCCTTTCCACTACATATTTAATCTTGCTCTTGTGACTGACTGGGTTTGAACCAGGTCCCCTACATGTCACAAGACTGTGTTAGCCCACTTAGCTAAAGCATAGGGATAAGTTCGACATGTTGTCACCCCCCAAACTTTCTTCACAGCAACCCCAGAATTAAGGACTTCTGCCTTAAAAACACACGTGACCACACTCCCGAAGCATTCCAACCCATCGTGCTAATAAAAAAGGACTTCTTCAATTGTGCAAGGGGCAACACTTCAGGCTGAGGAGTGAGTTTCACAGATATCCATCTGCTACACCAATAGTTTTCAAGATACAGCAAGGTTACTCATCAAAAGAGTGTGGTTTGGTGATCCATGCTTATGTGATGAGGAACCTGTCTTAGTTTATGTTAAACATGTGTTAGTTTCAAGTCTCCGGTGTTGTGATACTGATGGCTTCTACGGTTGGGGCTAGATGGAGTACAGCTCCATGTAGTTGTCACATCAGGGACAACTGTAGCATTTTAGCTAAGCCTAACTCTTTTCCTAACCTTAACATAATTCTCCTAACCTGCTATGTTATTTATCCTAACCTGCTGGGTTAGTTCTGCTAACCTGCTACGTTAGTTCTCCTAACCTGCTACGTAAAGTCACTTCTGTCTGTAGCTGTACTCCATCTAGCCACAACTGTAAAAGCCCTCAGTTCCAAGAAATTATATAAAGGTAACATGACTGATTGAGTTAAGACCATTCATTTTTGTTAAAAAAAGTTGTCCTTTAGCAGACACTATTATCCAGTGCAACTTACAGGAGCAATTAGGGTTAAGTGCCTTGCTCAAGGGCACATCGACAGATGTTTCATTTAGTCGTCGAGTCGAACCAGCGACCCTTCAGTTACTGGTCCAACTCTCTTAACCGCTAGGCTACCTTCCACCCCTATGTTAGCCTGCTGAACTAAAGCCTAGGCATTGGTCCTCTGACTTGGATAAATCTCTTCAAGGAGGTCAAATGTGGGTAAAGTGTAACACAGGTCGTTTGGTGACCACGCTCGCGTGATGAGTATCATGTCTAGCGCACAGGAGACCTGGGTTAGAACCCCAGTCAGTCAAATTAACACATCATCAGGTCTCAGGCAACATTGCTCATCACATGCATGGATCACCAAACCACCTCTGTTGCACTCTAATTAAATGGGAAAATATATTCAGCATGCCACATTGGATTCAGAAACCACCATAAGCTTCTGTTTACCACAGAGAGAGTTTGATTCTCTCTGTTCTCCTCTACCTTTACTGGCTGGCAAAGTACCAGGATTTTGTCTCTGGTTTTGAATTTGAATTTAGAGAACTGAATTTGAAAACTGAATCTGAACGCATCTGAGAAGTTGAATATATGAAACTTTGATGAACTTGAAATTATAGTTTGTAAACTTGATACACAGACAATGAATGCATTATCTACCATATTGAAACTGAATATACAAATATTGAATTTGGAATATAATTTTAAAACTGAATGCAATATTTATTCAATTCAGTTTCATATCATGAAATACAAGTTTAATTTATGATTTAAGTGATTAGAATTGTGCATTACAGATTAAAAAATTAAACATTCAAATTCTATATCCTAATACAAATTCTAAATTTTGGAATTCAAATACAATTTATTTTGGCACCAAAATCGATCCATAGTGAGAGAGAGCGAAAGAGAGAGAGAGAGAGAGAGAGAGAGGGAGGGAGAGGGAGGGAAGGAGGGGGAGAAGCAAAGGAAGGAGACAGAGAGACTGCCCCTTGCCCTCGGCCCTCCATTTCCATTCACACCCGCCTCTGCCATTTGCACAAGTGTCCCAAAGCACAGGGAGTGAAAATTAATGCGGGTGTAGGGGCTAATAGCCACTTAGCCACTTTGGGACACTTGTGCAAATGGCAGAGGTGCTATCCCGACACGCACTGCGATATGTTAGGAGTTTGCACAATTTGATACAAAAGAATGGAGAGGCGTACCTTATTTTATTCCACGTGCATTTATTTATGTCTGATTTCGAGACTTGACACATGTAACAGATAAAATATCTCCCAAATTAAATGTCTAACTGTTACTGAGGTTTATATCTTGTAAAACTACAGGGGGATTTGTTCAATTGAATTCCATGCTTGTTTTATTATTTAAAAGTGGAACATGAATTGAATCATTCAAGTCAGGAGTGTGTCCCGAAGTTGATGGGTTTGCTGATCCCATCGCCCGTCTCTGGAAGTCACCTTCGGAGTTTCGTCAGAAACACTTGACAACGGAGGGCACTCCGAGCGAGTTGGTAGGGGCAAGGGGGTGGTTTGGGATTCTCCGACTCACTCACTCACTGAGTTTCAGACACATAGCCTACATACAAGATGGGAAGTTCAAATGGATTGTATCAAGTACTACAACAGGGCCAAACCCCCAACGCAGCGTGAAATGGACAATAACAGCTTGCTCTTCTCACGCCCACTAACCCATATTAAAGCCACTCTCCTCTCCCCCTGTCGCTCTCTCTTTCCCTCCCCCTGTCTCTCGCTCTCTCCCGGTCTCTTCCTCTCTCTTTCTGTCTTACTATATCTTTCTCTCTATCTCTTTCTCTCTCTCACTATCTCTCTCCCTCCCTCCAATGGTGTATCTAGTTATTTCTCACCCCACTCTTTCTCTCAAATCCTAGCTCTCTCTGTCGTGTGTGTGTGTGTGTGTGTGTGTGTGTGTGTGTGTGCACGCGCAGAGGAGGTTTTCACTCGTCTCTAATTGCCGTTTCCCTTCCTCTCACATCCCTCTCTTTCTTTCTCATCCTTCTCTCCTTTTCCTGGAGGAGTGACAGCTTCATCAGAAATAATTGG
The DNA here is from genome assembly GCF_964263955.1 of Coregonus lavaretus. Lineage (NCBI taxonomy): Eukaryota > Metazoa > Chordata > Actinopteri > Salmoniformes > Salmonidae > Coregonus > Coregonus lavaretus. Next base: position 11,918,124 of record NC_140006.1, on the reverse strand, counting down.
CTGCTTGCGCTGTGCAGCTGCATGTCTCTGCATGTCTCGCCCTCCTCTCTCTCTCTCTCTCTCTCCCTCCCCTCTCTCTCTTATCCCTCACTTCTGATCTATTATTCATCTGCGATGTTGTAATGCAAAATTAATTTGGCTTAATAATAGATTTGGTGGGGTGTAGGTTAGACAGACAGACTGCCATTAAAACAAGTGTTTAGTGTGACGATTGAAAGGGCATGGGAAGTTTTTATGAATCGATTAGTCTTTTATGGCATAGATAAACGAGGGGAGGTATCATTTCAAAGAGCCTATTCAAAACAGCGGAAAGGTTTTGCACAAACACACACACACAGTACACACAGATTCATTTTAACAATGTGCCACCAGAAATTCTATGTCTGTGTCTTACCGAATGCTTGTGTATTGTTGATACAATGTTTACAATCTATTATGGACTGGCTCGTGACATTTCTGCCTCACATTGATGGATTCACAACCTGAGCCAGGCCACTAGGCTATAGTAGAGCCCCATGAGTGGTGCCATTGTGATTTACGCTCCCCTTGCAACTTGTGTTCTCATTAATGCAGTCCATGGAAACAGATTAGACACGACATAGTGTTGTTCCACATGGTGATCCTTACTCTGACGGAATCATTATCAAAAGACACAGGTGATGACACATGGATATACTGTGTGTGTGTGTGTGTGTGTGTGTGTGTGTGTGTTAATGGGTTCTACCTCAGAATCCCTCTCTGTTACTCTACACTTTTACAGCACAGTAAACTCATGATAAGTGCACAACATTGGATATGTACACTACCAGTCAAAGTTTGGACACACCTACTCCTTCAAGGGTTTTTCTTTATTTTTACTATTTTTTACATTGTAGAATAATAGTGAAGACACATATGGAATCATGTAGTAGCCAGAAAAGTGTTAAACAAATCAAAACATATTTTAGAGAGATTCTTCAAATATCCACCCTTTGCACACTCTTGGCATTCTCTCAACCAGCCTCATGAGGTAGTCACCTGTAATGCATTTCAATGAACAGGTGTGCCTTGTTAAAAGTTAATTTGTGGAATCTATTTCCTTCTTAATGCATTTGAGCCAATCAGTTGTGTTGTGACAAGGTGGGGGGGTATACAGAAGATAGCCCTATTTGGTAAAAGACCAAGTCCATATTATGGCAAGAACAGCTCAAATAAGCAAAGAGAAATGACAGTCCATCATTACTTTAAGACATGAAGATCAGTCAATACGAAAAACATCAAGAACCTTTAAGGTTTCTTCAAGTGCAGTCGCAAAAACAATCAAGCCAAACTGGCTCTCATGAGGACCGCCACAGGAATAGAAGACCCAGAGTTACCTCTGCTGCAGAGGATAAGTTCATTAGAATTACCAGCCTCAGAAATTGCAGCCCAAATAAATGCTTCACAGAGTTCAAGTCACAGACACAGCTCAACATCAACTGTTCAGAGGGGACTGTGTGAATCAGGCCTTCATGGTCAAATTGCTGCAAAGAAACCCCTACTAAAGGACAGCAATAAGAAGAAGAGACCTGCTTGGGCAAAGAAACACGAGCAATGGACATTAGATCAGTGGAAATGTGTCCTTTGGTCTGTAGTCCAAATTGGAGACTTTCAGTTCAAACCGCCTATTCTTTGTGAGATGTGGTGTGGGTGAACGGATGATCTCTGCATGTGTAGATCCCACCGTAAAGCATGGATGAGGAGGTGTTATGGGTGGGGGTGCTTTGCTAGTGACACTGTCGGTTATTTATATAGAATTCAAGGCACACTTAACCAGCATGGCTACCACAGCATTCTGCAGCGATACGCCATCCCATCTGGTTTGGGCTTAGTGGGACTATAATTTGTTTTTCAACAGGACAATGACCCAACACACCTCCAGCCTGTGTAAGAGCTATTTTATTAAGAAGGAGAGTGATGGAGTGCTCCATCAGATGGCCTCCACAATCCCCCGACCTCAACCCAATTGAGATGGATGAGTCGGACCGCAGAGTGAAGGAAAAGCAGCCAACAAGTGCTCAGCATATGTGGGAACGCCTTCAAGACTGTTGGGAAAGTATTCCAGGTGAAGCTGGTTGAGAGAATGCCAAGAGCAAAGGGTGGCTCTCAAATAGAAAATATATTTTTTTGGTTACTACATGATTCCATATGTGTTATTTCATAGTTTTGATGTCTTCACTATTAGTCTACAACAGGGTTCTTCAATTCCGGTCCTGGAGGGCCGAAACACCTCTGTTTTTCATCCTCTCCTTCTAATCAGGGGCTAATTCAGACCTGGGACACCAGGTGAGTGCAATTAACTACCAGTAGAAATAAAAAACAGAAGTGTTTCGGCCCTCCAGGACCGGAATTGAAGAACCCTGGTCTACAATGTAAAACATTGTAAAAAATTATGAAAAACCCTTGAATGAGTAGGTGTCCAAACTTTTGACTGAAACTGTATGTCCAAACTGCAGGGGAGTTCACCAGTCTCAAGTCAAATACATTACTCATGTTTTGCTCCAGATATGTTTGTGTGTGTGTGTGTGTGTGTGTGTGTGTGTGTGTGTGTGTGTGTGTGATGTGACAGAGCTGCTCTTCCCTCAGGTTGATGGCCATGACCTTCGCTGTCGCTGCTGAGTCTCACATTATCTCACATGTTTTGCCCTCTTCTCTGTTTCTCTCATCTCTCTAACTCTTTCTCTCTCACTCCCCTCTCTTTCTCATCCCTCTCTCTTTCTCATCATTTTTTCTCTCTTTGACTGTGTCCAACTACAGTATATTGCCTGTCTACACTGCCTGTCTATATTGGTTTTAATTGCTACAGTGCTTTCCGAGATGTAAAACGTTATTAATATAGGCCAGGTTTTCCAATAGAGAGAGAATTCTTCTTGCTTTCCAAGAACACATGAAGACGTCGTAGTTGTACACACTTACACACAGGCATGTTTACTCTTCCTCAGAGAGCTTGTGTATTAATGTACTCTATTTCTTTCTGTGAGAGCGTTTTATCTCACTAGGAGAACGCTCCCCGAAGTCCGGCAGCAGCAACAGACCCTTCCCTGGAAGAATCAGCAGTCATCTATTATTTAACAAAGTTAAATCAGAAATATTAGGACCCCAAAGGGCTGCAGATCAGCCTCACAACAACTGTGTTTGCAATAGACTGCTCCCAGTTAAACACACTGCTAATACATGCAGCCTGGGATGCAGAGCAGACAAACAACTCAGGGAGAGCTATGTGTACAGGGATATATCATCAAAGACACAAACAGGCAAAGTTACTGGAAATATTTTGAATTCCACATTTCTTTATTTGCATGGTTTCCCATTTGTTTTAGTTAGCAACAGCTACTCTTTTTGGGAGTCAACACACAGAAGACAATACAAAGTGTGTGTGTGTGTGTGTGTGTGTGCGTTCATGTGTGTGTTTGTGTGTATGTTCATGTGTGTATCGTAACCTGAGGCTAGTTGGTATCTAAGGGCTGTGCTGTGTGTCTTTATAGTGTAATGTGTGTGATGTGTGTGTGTGTCTACCTGTCGAGGCTGCTGAGGGGAGGATGGCTCATAATAATGGCTGGAAAGGAGTAAATGGAATGTGTTTGATGTATTTGATATCATTCCACCTATTCCACTCCAGCCATTACCATGAGCCCGTCCTCCCCAATTAAGGTGCTGTTTCCATTTGTAGGGCCCTATAAAATCCACGTTGCGGAGAACGCGGCCGGAATCAATGAATCCAGACATTAAAACAGAATTCAATTTTTTAATTTTTTTATTGAACTTAGTAGGAAATCAACTAAAAGTATTGAACTTATTAGAAAATGCATTAATTTGCCCAAAATTATCATAAGACATGAACAAAATGCATTAGTGATTCGTATTTACCTTCAACTTTCTGAAGAGATAATGGTACAGGAATGCCCCTATCTGTGTGTGCGAGTTTGTCTATCACTTTGTGTAGCCGTTAGCGATTATGCTCTTGTAATGACAACCGTCTTCTGGTAGATGGAAAGGCTTTCCCTAACACCTGCTCAATTAAATGTTACACAAAGTAGCCTATGCCTACCTGGCAAAATGATATCATGATTATTTGCATCAATCCAGTGGCCATTTGTTTTGCAAACTCTGCAATCACATGAGCAGTACAGAAACATTACTAACCAAACAATGGTCTCTGGCTGGCAAAAATCGAAATTTTTGCCAGGACTAGAAAGTGATCTCCTGATGTGGTTTTAGCATTGTTGTGGACTTAGAACATCCAATTGTGTTGTTTTTCTATTAATAAAGTGTGATTTTGAGGGCAAAAAAACCCTGGAAAATGGGAAAAACTGAAACCTGGAAAAACAAAGTGGAGAAAACGAATTTGGGGGGAAAGTTTTAAGGAACCTGGCAAAAAATTTAACCGACTATATAAGGCCCTACTTTTGCCTCGGTTCAGAGCTTTCTCTGCATATCACGGCTTGGCATGTTCTTATGGCAGCGATGCCTGACTGGAGAATATCTTGTGACAGCCGTGTCATTCTTATGCCAACACACACACAGACATGCGCACAAGTGCTTTTTCATGCACACACAAGCTCTCGCCCACACACAGACACAGACACACACACACACTCTCTCTCTCGGTCAGCAGACAGGGTTCTCTCCTCACACAACCAGCTCTTTCAGAAACCTGACAGTTTTCTGTATGAGTATGTACAACACACCTAACCCTACTTGACTCCCTGTGACTATAACTAGGAAGAGGAACATGGTTGTGTGTGATTTAACAGTGTGAAAGAACAAACACCACATGTTCTACAGGGAAACCTTCATTGCCTGGGGTCCTCCTACATTTTACTACGTCAACATTTTCTCCATGCTCAGTTCCATATGTATGAATCTGAGATACGTTAGGTGGAGAGGTTTATATTGGGGTAATGGTTGGTCCCTATCAATCTAGTGGAGGAATGGAGAGAAAAATACAGAAAGGATGATAAAAAATTATGATTGATGAGATTAACCACCTCTTTCTTTCTTTCTTTCTTTCTTTCTTTCTTTCTGTCTGTCTGTCTGTCTGTCTGTCTGTCTGTCTGTCTGTCTGTCTGTCTGTCTGTCTGTCTGTCTGTCTGTCTGTCTGTCTGTCTGTCTGTCTGTCTGTCTGTCTGTTTTTCTTTCTTTCTTTCTTTCTTTCTTTCTTTCTTTCTTTCTTTCTTTCTTTCTTTCTTTCTTTCTTTCTTTCTTTCTTTCTTTCTTTCTTTCTTTCTTTCTTTCTTTCTTTCTCCTCTCACCCTGCTCTCTCTCTCTCTCTGCAGATGACTCGTCCCATCCAAGTGAAACCAGCTGACAGTGAGTGTCGTGGAGGTACTTATATTTTATTTTCCCTATCTCTCACTCGTTCTCTCTCTCATTTCTCTCTTATTACATGAGCTTTCGTTTCTGTCTCTATCCCCTCCATGTTCTATCTGCATATCTTATTCTTATTCTTTCTCATTCTACCCTGGCTTTAGTATTCCTGTGAAGAGTGTGTGTGTGCGTGCGTGTGTTGTCAGGAGGCAAGGGTGTAACTATGTAAATGTTCTCTAACACAGTCCACCACATTAGCTTATAATAGTGTCTCTACTGTTCTTGGCCCCTAACCAGCAGTCGATTTTCTGCCCTAGTTTCACTTACAGCAGACTTCTCTTTCTGCTCAGTGTGTGTGTGCATGCGTGTGTTACCGCCCGCTGTGCTGTTTTTGTTTGTTGAAAGAAATATGGCCGAACATACAGTACACTATGTCTTATACCTCTCTCTATAGTCTCTCTTTCAATTGTACATATTCATTATAAAGAAATCACCACACTGCGGTCATTAGTGGTCTCTGTGGATGAACTGGCATTTTATTATGATCATAAAACAAACCCTAATTGTCTCTGTTCTGTGTGCACCCCCACCACACAATACTATGCAATCCAGGGCTTGTATTTATTCACAAAGAGTCTCAGAGTAGGATTGATATAGGATCAGGTCCACCCTGTCCATATAATCATTTTCATTATTGTCTTAAAGGCAAAACTGAACCTTGATCAGTACTCCTTACTCTGAAACACTTTGTGAATACGGACCAGCAGTGAATGGAACACATTTGCTATGCTAGCCTGATTCAGGTCTGTATCTGTATATGTATGGCATAACAATGATAGTCAGAGGAGTAGATTGTTAGAAGATGATAGATCGTTCAGCATCATGGACAGCTCCACAGCCACAGCTCCACATCCTATCAGAGCCCAGAGACAGGTTGTCAGGGGCAACAGCTGCTTCCCTCAGCCGTGAGAGAGAGTTTCAGAATAACTGTAGCTAGACACTCAGTATCAACAGCTTACCACAGTGGTCACCAGACCTGGTCCTACAGAGCTACAAGGTGTCCAGGTTCCTGCTTTTAGAATAGTTCATGTGAATCCTAACCAACCACAGTCGGCTGTTTTCATGAAGAGGTTTGTCACCCCGAAAGAAATGCCATTAGCATGTAAATCCTATCTGGAAATAAACACACACACACACATGCATGCACGCATACACACACTCACACACACAATGTGGCTTAGGATCGAGAAGCTTCAGGAAAGAGGGGAAGATGAAAGAGAAGAATTAGGAGGAGATAATCAACCTCTCCTGGATTTATGCAGAGAGCAGTTCTCAAGCAATCAAGCTAGCTAATTAACTCTGCCTCCAACAAGCCCTTTGAACTGTTATTGGTGTCTAGACGCTGTTATGTAACCTATACCCTCTCCTCTCTCTCCATCTCTCCCTTCTCTCTTCGTCTTACACTCTCTGTCTCTCTGTCTCTGACTCTCTCTCACTTTCTCCATCTCCCTCACTCTCTCTCTTTCTCTCTTGTTGCGTATCCCTTTCTCTTCTTACTCTCTCTCTCTATGTTGCTGTATATTGATATATATTTTTTCCTTGTCTCTGCCTCTCCTCTCTCTTGCTTTCTCTCCATTTTGCTCTCTCTCTCTCTCTCTCTCTCTCTCCCTCCTAACCCCTCCCTCTCTCTCTCTCTCTCTCTCTCTCTCCCCCCATCCGACAGTTATCCAGCATAACAACATCACTTCTGCTTTCCCAAATAGGAGAGGCTATTCTTGGCCAGGGGGCCTTGTGAATCCCAGCTTATGTTAGACACACACACGAGCACACACACGAGCACACACACACACACATGCATATTTTCAAGCGTATGCATACACGCACACTCTGGCCCCACATTAATAATTTTGAGCAGATTTCCAAGATTTCATGGCAGTAGGTATTGTACTGAGTGAAATGGAGTAGATGACATAATTGTAGCCTGAACTTGAGTATTTCCTGGAGTATATTGTAGTACTCACAGTTAACTATAGTAAAAGAAAACTGTAGTATATACTATAGCAATTCATGTAGTGTTTTTGCAGATTGTAGTATACTGTAGTATTTATGCAGACTGTTCATTTTAGTAATTTAGCAGATGTGCTTATCCAGAGCAACTTACAGTAGTGAGTGCATTCATTTTCCCCATGGGAATCGAATCGACAACCTTGGCATTGCAAGCACCATGCTCTACCAACTGAGCCAAATGGGACATAGTATTTATAGTAACTATAGTATAAATACTGTAGTAAAAGAAAACTGTAGCATATACTAGAGTAATTAATGTAGTGTTATTACAGATTGTGGTATACTGTAGTATTTACTGTAGTGTGTTTGCAGACATTACTGTAGTATTTGCTATAATTTATTATTTTATTATCTTTGACATAGAAGTGGAGGCTTTCTCCTTCAGGAAACCTACTGGAGAAATACTAAAATACCAAGTGTACCATAACCTGTAGGCAGTGGCATGTATTCATGGAAGCCAGGCTTCCCCCAAAAAATAACCATTAAAAAAATTACAAATAAAAATTATTTTTCGTCTCTCTGTGTTTCATAAATGTCCTTCAATTCGCAAGAGGCTTAATGTATCTCACAGGAGAAAGCATCCGAGCGAGCAAAACAGCGCCTCTCTGTCTCTCTACGTGTAGGCCATCTATCTGATGCTGTCTGGTCCAAACGAGTATGACATTGTTGCCGCCCATAGCATTGAAGGGGAGGCCAGATGCAAGGGAGGCCAGATGCTCGCTGGCTTCCCTTGCCAAAAAAAAGTGTCAATGGGAGACAGCTTGGATTTGGCGTCACTCCTATCAAATCCCATTGAGAGCATATGTCATTGACAGAAAAACTTGAATTGTTGCATCTCGTAGTGTTGTTGTCCTCCGGTGGCTAGCTAGCCAGCTAGCTAAAATTGGCCCTTTCCTAAATTAGCCATGGATGGAGATAGGGATTTGGACTTGTGGTTTTACTTAATTCTCCGTACTGGCCAATGTTTATAACGGCAATTCTGATCCATTAATTCATGCATCGTTGTGCCCCTGGCCTGAGAGGATGGAAGTTCAATATGTAGCTACAGTGGGGGAAAAAAGTATTTAGTCAGCCACCAATTGTGCAAGTTCTCCCACTTGAAAAGATGAGAGAGGCCTGTAATTTTCATCATGGGTACACGTCAACTATAACAGACAAAATGAGAAAAAAAATCCAGAAAATCACATTGTAGGATTTTTAATGAATTTATTTGCAAATTATGGTGGAAAATAAGTATTTGGTCAATAACAAAAGTTTCTCAGTACTTTGTTATATACCCTTTGTTGGCAATGACACAGGTCAAACGTTTTCTGTAAGTCTTCACAAGGTTTTCACACACTGTTGCTGGTATTTTGGCCCATTCCTCCATGCAGATCTCCTCTAGAGCAGTGATGTTTTGGGGCTGTCGCTGGGCAACACAGACTTTCAACTCCCTCCAAAGATTTCCTATGGGGTTGAGATCTGGAGACTGGCTAGGCCACTCCAGGACCTTGAAATGCTTCTTACGAAGCCACTCCTTCGTTGCCCGGGCGGTGTGTTTGGGATCATTGTCATGCTGAAAGACCCAGCCACGTTTCATATTCAATGCCCTTGCTGATGGAAGGAGGTTTTCACTCAAATTCTCAAGATACATGGCCCCATTCATTCTTTCCTTTACACGGATCAGTCGTCCTGGTCCCTTTGCAGAAAAACAGCCCCAAAGCATGATGTTTCCACCCCCATGCTTCAAAGTAGGTATGGTGTTCTTTGGATGCAACTCAGCATTCTTTGTCCTCCAAACACGACGAGTTGAGTTTTTACCAAAAAGTTATATTTTGGTTTCATCTGACCATATGACATTCTCCCAATCCTCTTCTGGATCATCCAAATGCACTCTAACAAACTTCAGACGGGCCTGGACATGTACTGGCTTAAGCAGGGGGACACGTCTGGCACTGCAGGATTTGAGTCCCTGGCGGCGTAGTGTGTTACTGATGGTAGGCTTTGTTACTTTGGTCCCAGCTCTCTGCAGGTCATTCACTAGGTCCCCCCGTGTGGTTCTGGGATTTTTGCTCACCGTTCTTGTGATCATTTTGACCCCACAGGGTGAGATCTTGCGTGGAGCCCCAGATCGAGGGAGATTATCAGTGGTCTTGTATGTCTTCCATTTCCTAATAATTGCTCCCACAGTTGATTTCTTCAAACCAAGCTGCTTACCTATTGCAGATTCAGTCTTCCCAGCCTGGTGCAGGTCTACAATTTTGTTTCTGGTGTCCTTTGACAGCTCTTTGGTCTTGGCCATAGTGGAGTTTGGAGTGTGACTATTTGATGTTGTGGACAGGTGTCTTTTATGCTGATAACAAGTTCAAACAGGTGCCATTAATACAGGTAACGAGTGGAGGACAGAGGAGCCTCTTAAAGAAGAAGTTACAGGTCTGTGAGAGCCAGAAATCTTGCTTGTTTGTAGGTGACCAAATACTTATTTTCCACCATAATTTGAAAATAAATTCATTAAAAATCCTACAATGTGATTTTCTGGAAAAAAAATTCTCAATTTGTCTGTCATAGTTGACGTGTACCTATGATGAAAATTACAGGCCTCTCTCATCTTTTTAAGTGGGAGAACTTGCACAATTGGTGGCTGACTAAATACTTTTTTTCCCCACTGTAGATGTAGAAAGCTAATGTTAACTAGCTAACGTTGCCCATGAATGGATGTTAGGCTAGCAAGAAAACATTTCAGCCAGGTAGCTTAGGACAACAAAAAATAAAAGAGTGTATTGTATGACAGAGTGATAGACCGTTTCGTCAACATGAAAGAGAGGAGGATGGCATTAGCGTTTCTCTACAAGTAGGGTGAGTCAACATGTTTTTCTACTTGGACGAACACGCACATGCGCACCCAGAAATCAGAACCATGGACAGCCACATCATATTTAGCTGACGTTGATTGGACTAAATAGTTTTTAGTATATTTTAGTTGTCACTCTATTATACTAAGCAGAGGTGATTTGATGATGTTGAAATGTTGAAGTTGAAATGGTGCTGGAATAGTGGACGCAGATCCTGTTTTCTTTGCGACTTGCAGTAACTCTCTGTGGTTCTAAATCAATAGTTGTTTAGTGGTTCGAACATGTCGGAAACATGAACTTGCTTGACCATGCTGTAGGTCATGTAACTGTCACTGTACATGCAGTATGCTTTGTGGACTTCACTGGACAGAGGTTGCTATCCGGTTTGTGATAAAACAAAGGTGTGGTTGAATTTATTCTGCCACTGTGTCTTCTTATTGTCTCGGCCTTTAGGCCTATATATCACGGTCGCAAGGCATATGAATTAACAGGTTATAGAGAAAACAACACAATTATCACAACACATAGGTTGTAATATGTTTTTTGGGGGGTGCTTGTCTTCCCCAGGGATTTTACCCACACACAGCTACTGCCTGTAGGACTGGGGTCTGAACGGATAGGAAACAATTATGGGTGGCAAAAATTGCGATATGGGGGAGGGGAATGGGCAGGGTATACGCAAATTAATACTGTAGTATTTACTATAATTCCAAAAAAGTGTAGTGTTTTTGCGGACTGTAGTGTTTTTGCTTACATTACTGTAGTATTTACTACAGTGTTTTTAGCGGTATTTGCTATAGTATACTACAACATTCTATAGTAAGTATCACACATGATCAAGGATTACTACAGTGTGTAGTATAGTATTCTACAGTATACTACAGATAATTATAGAATTCTATAGTAAGTACTGTAGTATTCCATAGTAAACGGTAGTATTTTTTCATGTGGGCATGGACATACACACATGATGTGTGGCACAAACCTTGTAGCTGAAGGAATATGGGTGTGTGTGGGTGTGTGCATACATGCTTGCGTGTGTGCATACGTGTGTGTGTGTATTCATTCATTTCTGCCTTGTGCTTCAGTATGCCCTATTCTGTGTGTATATGTGGCTGGATTTCTCTCTCTCTCTCTCTGTGTGTGTGTGTGTGTGTGTGTGTGTGTGTGTGTGTGTGTGTGTGTGTGTGTGTGTGTGTGTGTGTGTGTGTGTGTGTGTGTGTGTGTGTGTGTGTGTGGTCTGTCTCTTCTCTCTTTAGTGCTGGAACATTGAGTCCACAGTAGCAGTGCTTAGGGGGAGAGAGGAGCAGAGCAGAGCAGAGCAGATGAATATAGGTCAATGCACTGAGCTGTTCTCCTCTCCTCTGAGCTCTTAGACTGTGATTATCTATACCTGAACACTGGAGAGACCCTGGGGAGGCAGCAGGATACATACACTGTCTAGATGCTTCCAGAGGTTACTGTAGTGTAGCAAGTATTCAGCCATCATGGGTCTTTATCTATGAACCACAATGGTGGATATGCGCACAAATGCATCCTTTAGACTGCTGCTATGAGATTAATCTAAAGAAATATCTCCCCCACAGACCCTTTGTGTTTCAAGTTGGATTACATCTGCACACTGTCAGAGAAGCTGTTCTTGCCGCGACATGATGGAAAATAACCTCACATTTCTTGTAGCTCTTTGGGCCAAATTCTAACTTGCTGTACTCTCGTTTTCATGTTACAATAATGTTGCCCATATACTCATCCATCTCTATGTGTGGGTTACACATTCCCATTGTTCTGTGTACTATAGCCTACCCTTTCCCTGACAATGAGTGCCTGCACAAGTGAGTGTTTGAATGTGTGTGAGTGTGTGTGTGCGCACAAAGCCACACATTGCAGCCTTATTTGTAACCTCACCATATACACTTACTCTTGCTCCCCCTCAGGCCAGATATTCATATGAACAGATATATTCCTAACCCTGCACCTTTCTAATCTCTTTTAAAGGGAGTGTGTACACCCGTGTGGAACCTTTGATCTTAGTAGGGGGTTCTCCCGGTGTTAGGGGGCATAAGTAAGAGATGCACCCCTGTGGTTGGGAGGCAAATCACCTCATCCATCCTCCAGGGATGTAGTGCTGCATAGCGCGAGGCCCCTCACTTTTTTCAATTTGAGATTACACAGAGCTGCATGGAAAATGTATTCTGATAAATTCTAAATAAATTCTATTTAATTACCACTAAAATTCCATGAAAATTATAGAATGACAAACAAAATACATATGTAGGCTATAGCAGCCTATAGGTAGGTACATTGTGGTTTCTTCCCTGTCTTCTCTCTCTCTGGCGGTGGCGAGAATGATGAATAACAGTAGGCGTGTGTGCAGAGGCCTGTCAGTCGGAGGCTTGACCGCTTTGAGCGGGCCTAATCCGTCATAACAAGAACAGCCACAGACAGAAAACTCTACCAGGGGTTGCTAAAACGGATGTCCTCAAAACAGTTTGTTATGGACTTGGGGCACTTGAACTCGTGCTACTGTCCGAGTGCTTATCTTACAGAAACGTACCGCCTCTATAGCGTATGCAGACAAACTGATCCCACCAATGAGATCTAGCATCCAAATTCACCACGTCTGCCTTGATGTTCATACAATTCCACGGACCCCCTCTTGCGCAGTGGAACCCAGAACGATATGTGACCACTTGATTATGGTGCTGTCCTTTCAGCACCACGATTCGAAGGGCGCTCAAATCGCTTAAAATAACCCTCATCAAGATGTTGCCTCCACCTAATAGTCCTACTAATCACTTACTATCATTATTACAAATAGAAGATTATCACTTCTCACAATAGTGCTCGTTTAGTAAAGTTAGAGCAAAGCTGAATCAATGTCTCACAAGATCACATCATGATTAATTAGTATTTTACATAACAAACCCGGATATAATAGCATACAGGTGTACTGTAGCATAGTAGGCCTATAATATGTTACACCAAAAACACCTCAGTCATGTCTTATCTGAAGCTGGATAATCACATTTATTTCGTCATGAGGCCAACACTCAACAGCGCGCACTGCAGGCTATGCTTTGATTGAAACAAAATAGGCCTACAAAAAAAGGCTATTAGTTTGCATACAGTTTGGACATTTCACCAGTAAAACGTGAAGAATTGTCATTCGTGATTGAAACTGATAATGGCCTATTTTGGTGTTTGAGGGTATTCAAAATAGAACATTTAAGATGTTAAAAATAGAACACAGAAGATGTGTGGGCATAGTTAGACGTTGCAATTGGAGGATGCATTTTATGCACCTATTTTATAATGATATTTAATCTGTCAGTAAAAACGTTGATTGAGTCATTTCATTTATTTTTTGTTCTCCCTCACCTAAAATAAATAGCACTACACCACTGACACCATCCATATCAATATTGAATGAAATGTGTGTGTATGAATGCAGCTATCTCTGTGTTGAATATAGTTGTACTTGATTAATTAGCTGGGGAAATTGATTGGTTACCATGTAACATTAAATACAGTGCCTTCAGAAAGTATTCACACCTGTTGACTTTTTTCACATTTTGTTGTGTTACAGCCTGAATTTAAAATGGATTAAATTGAGATGTTGTGTCACTGACCTACACACAATACCCCATAATGTCAAAGTGGAATTATGTTTTTAGAAATTATTACAAATTAATAAAAAAAGAAAAGTTTAAATGTCTTGAGTCAATAAGTATTAAACCCCTTTGTTATGGCAAGTTCAGGAGTAAACATCTGCTTAACGAGTCGCATAGTAAGTTGCATGGACTCACTCTGTGTGCAATAATAGGATTTACCATGATTTTTTAATGACTACCTCATCTCTGTACCCGACGCATACAATTATCTGTAAGGTCCCTCAGTCGAGCAGTGAATTTCAAACACAGATTCAACCACAAAGACCAGGGAGCTTTTCCAATGCCTCGCAAAGAAGGGCACTTATTGGTAGATGAGTACAAAAAAAAAAGGCAGACATTGTATATCCCTTTGAGTATGGTAAAATTATTCATTACACTTTGGATGGTGCATCAATACACCCAGTCACTACAAAGATACAGGCGTCCTTCCTAACTCAGTTGCTGGAGAGGAAGAAAACCGCTCAGGGATTTCACCATGAGGCCAATGGTGACTTTAAAATGGTTACAGAGTTTAATGGCTGTGATAGGATAAAGCTGAGGATGGATCAACAACATTGTAGTTACTCCACAATACTAACCTAAATGACAGAGTGAAAAGAAGGAAGCCTGTACAGAATACAAATATTCCAAAATATGCATCCTGTTTGCAAAAAGGCACTAAAGTAAAACTGGCAAAAATGTTGCAAAGAAATTCACTTTTTGTCCTGAATTTTCAAGCATGGTGGTGGGTGCATAATTGTTGTGGGTATGCTTGCCATCGGCAAGAACTAGGGAGTTTTTTGGTATAAAAAGAAACGGAATAGAACTAAGTACAGGCAAAATCCTAGACACTGGGAGATACATTCACCTTTCAGCAGGACAATAACATAAAACACAAGGCCAAATATACACTGGAATTGGTTACCAAGACGACATTGAATGTTCCTGAAGGGCCTAGTTACAGTTTTGACTTAAATCATCTTGACAATCTATGGCAAGACTTAAAAATGGCTGTCTAGCAATGATCAACAACCAACTTGACAGAGCTTGAAGAATTCTTAAAATAATAATGTGCAAATATTGTACAATCCAGGTGTGCAAAGCTCTTAGAGACCTACCCAGAAATACCCACAGCTATAATCGCTAAGTTGATTGTTACATGTATTGACTCAGGGGTGTGATTACTTAAGTAAATTAGATATTGCTGTATTTAATTTTCAATAAATGTGCAAAAATGTCTAAACATGTTTTCACTTTGTCATTATGGGGTACTGTGTGTAGATGGGTGAGAAAAAATATCTAATTGAATCCATTTTTAATTCAGGCTGTAACACACCAAAGTGTAGAGTAAGTCAATGGGTATGAATACTTTCTGAAGGCACTGTACTGTATATGTAAAGTGCTAGTATGCATTAAAATATGAGCATACCACCAGATGGAAGGGGAGTAGGACATTCCATAGGATTTGGCTGTGTATCAGTATCGCACAGGGCTTTGATGGTTGTTTTCCAGGGTACTACTTACAATAGTGATATGAACATTATCACAACAAAGGCACCTGTTTTGCATCTTCAACTTTTCCTCCACCAACGCATAGTACCTTTTAACTTGTTTCTTAGCTTTCTAACTTATTTTACCCCAGAAGTTCAACTGTTATGATAATACCCGAAGGCAGCTGACAGACTGCTGTGGCTCCACACCGTCAGAGAGATGGAGGGCAAGGTGTTTATTGCTACACCACAGTCCTTAGATACCAACCAGCCTCAGGCCACAACACACATACATACACACACATGCATGCACACGCGCTCACACATACGCATACACACGCACGCAGGCAAGCACATACGCATACACACACAGCATCCCCATCTCTCTTTGATGTCTCCCCCACACCCCATACACACTTCAAACACCAAAACACCTTTGAACCTAGGATACATTTATGGAAATGGTCAGTAATGGCATTTGGAGTGGGAGTGAAGTTTGTTGCTTTTAAGACATCTAAGCAAGCACTGTCTGCAACTCAAACTTCGGATGTTTTTTGTTACTTTCATAATGATTTTTCAGATGTTGTGCTTGATTTTCTTTGGCAGAGAATTCGACACATAGGTTCTGATTTAGCACAAACTAGTCCTTCATTATTCAGTACATGAGTGTCCAGCATGACAGCGCCTAACTGCCTTGCCCGCCTGTACTGAACGCATGCATTAGTCCACTGAGCAGAAGCCTAGGCGTTTGCTCTGGGAGCTAACATAGACAGATCTCAGACAAAGGGAGAATCTCAACTGCATTTCCTTGTTTCTCTCTTGATTCCCATTGGATGAAAAGGTCAGAGGGGAGGGACCTATTGAGAAGGAGGTGAGGATAGAGGACGCGAGGAATCAAGAAAATGCAGTTGAGATTCTCCCAAGCTTACTCATCACACTAGTTTGGCCAATAGTTACACTTAATACCAGACCCAGATACTGTAGGAGAGATGAGAGAGATGAGAGATTAATGGAGGTTAGGCCTTTTGAAGCTCCTCTTCTCCTATCTTCGGTTTTGTTCCCTCTCTCCTCCACGGTTATCAGTTTCTCCCAGGCCTTTGGAACAGGGACTCATCTCCCTGGCCTCAGCACTGATACCAGATGGCCCTAAGCCTGGTGTGGAGATGAAAGCACACACACACACACACGCATGCATACACACACATATACACACACAGACACACACACAAACACACATACACAGTCACACGCTGAGACCGAATGTGCCAACACTAAATGAGATGCTAGAGTCTGAGATGGGAGATTGGAGTTAGCTAAGTGTGCACTGCTACTGCGGGGATCGGGAGGATAAAAAGAGTTTGGGGGAGAGAGAGCGGTGTGTGTGTGTGGGAAGGGGAGGCTTTGTAAGGAAACGGAAGAGGGGGGATGTGAATATGAGGGAGGCTGGAAAATGGAAGATCTCACTTGAATTGTGCTTTTGGGGTCAGCAGTGAGAGTGTGTGTGTGTGTGTGTGTGTGTGTGTGTGTGTGTGTGTCAGTGTGGAGATAGGGGGAGGGGTGAGTGGATGATCTGACTTGAATTGTGCGTATGAATCTTTAATCCTGTTCTCTACACTCGTCTGATGCTCTCTGATGCGCTCTGAGCATTTCACAGTCTGTTTTTAGTTTCTAGGACAGAGCAGGCGAGAACACACACACACACACACACTTGCCTATACACACACACACACGCACACGGCCCTGAGCCCCTAGGCCCTGGATTTACTAGTAAAGCGTTTAATGAATGAATTGATGAGGAGCAGCTAATGATTGCAGTGGAATGATGAGGGGCATTATCCTATCTACCGCATATGTTTATGATAGAGAGAGAGAAAGGGATGCAGGGAAATATAGAAAGTCAGGGACAGAGGAAGAGAAACATAGCAATAGAGACAGAGACAGAGTAGGAGTGAGAGAGAGAGAGAGAGAGAGAGAGAGAGAGAGAGAGAGAATGGGATAAATAGAAGAGTGATATAGAGAAAGACAGAGGGTGACCAATACACAAAGAGAGAGAGACAAGCTTACAGAGAGAGATAGAGAGAGAGAGGGCGAGAGAGAGAGACTAATTCTCCTATAGAGTTGAACTCTTTGGTAATAATGCTGTAGAAGAGACTAGCCTTCAGTAGCTCTCTACTCTCATCTAATCACTCCTGCCCCCATAGACCCTCAGTGTGTTTCACACTCCTGATGCAACACTTGCCACAACTAGTGTGTGTCAAGGCTTCTCTCTAACTTAGGTTTGTGAATAGTCTGATTTATGTGTTCGGTGAAGTCAGCATGTGTACTGATAGCAGCAGTGGAGTGAGGGGGCGGATGATGTCACACTAATGTGTGTGTGTGTGTGTTTGTGTGTGTGAGCTTGTTCGCGCTTCAAACTTTAATATGCCAGCCCATCAGTTTCTGTTGGTCTGATAACACGGATCCCTGAAGTCATCAAAAAAACACAAAGCACAGCGTCGCAGCATGCCTCCGCTTTCATGTCGCCTTATTCAAACCCCTACCGCACACACCAACTCCCACCGCCCCCCTTTACCACACACAAATAAGCCCAGCCCTCACCCCTCCCGACCCCCAACACACATGCACACACTCGTGTCTGCCACCCCCGCACATGACAAAGGCTCTAGGCCTAATGTTGGGTTTATCCACTGATTAAAAATGAAAGTAAATTAATGTATATGTGCCTAGTCCTCTGCATTGTGTGCATGCACGTGTGGTTAGTATGTACAGTGAGGGAAAAAAGTATTTGGTCCCCTGCTGATTTTGTACGTTTGCCCACTGACATGATCAGTCTATAATTTTAATGGTAGGTTTATTTGAACAGTGAGAGACAGAATAACAACAACAAAATCCAGAAAAACGCATGTCAAAAATGTTATAAATTGATTTGCATTATAATGAGGGAAATAAGTATTTGACCCCTCTGCAAAACATGACTTAGTACTTGGTGGCAAAACCCTTGTTGGCAATCAAAGAGGTCAGACGTTTCTTGTAGTTGGCCACCAGGTTTGCACACATCTCAGGAGGGATTTTGTTCCACTCCTCTTTGCAGATCTTCTCCAAGTCATTAAGGTTTCGAGGCTGACGTTTGGCAACTCGAACCTTCAGCTCCCTCCACAGATTTTCTATGGGATTAAGGTTGGAGACCTTAATGTGCAATCCAGGACCTTAATGTGCTACTTCTTGAGCCACTGCTTTGTTGCCTTGGCCGTGTGTTTTGAGTCATTGTCATGCTGGAATACCCATCCACGACCCATTTTCAATGCCCTGGCTGAGGGAAGGAGGTTCTCACCCAAGATTTGACGGTACATGGCCCCGTCCATTGTCCCTTTGATGCAGTGAAGTTGTCCTGTCCCCTTAGCAGAAAAACACCCCTAAAGCATAATGTTTCCACCTCCATGTTTGACGGTGGGGATGGTGTTCCTGGGGCCATAGGCAGCATTCCTCCTCCTCCAAACACGGCGAGTTGAGTTGATGCCAAAGAGCTCGATTTTGGTCTCATCTGACCACAACACTTTCACCCAGTTCTCCTCTGAATCATTCAAATGTTCATTGGCAAACTTCAGACGGCCATGTATATGTGCTTTCTTGAGCAGGGGGACCTTGCGGGCGCTGCAGGATTTCAGTCCTTCACGGCGTAGTGTTTTCTTGGTGACTATGGTCCCAGCTGCCTTGAGATCATTGACAAGATCCTCCCGTGTAGTTCTGGGCTGATTCCTCACCATTCTCATGATCATTGCAACTCCACGAGGTGAGACCTTGCATGGAGCCCCAGGCCGAGGGAGATTGACAGTTATTTTGTGTTTCTTCCATTTGCGAATAATCGCACCAACTGTTGTCACCTTCTCACCAAGCTGCTAGGCGATGGTCTTGTAGCCCATTCCAGCCTTGTGTAGGTCTACAATCTTGTCCCTGACATCCTTGGAGAGCTCTTTGGTCTTGGCCATGGTGGAGAGTTTGGAATCTGATTGATTGATTGCTTCTGTAGACAGGTGTCTTTTATACAGGTAACAAACTGAGATTATGAGCATTCCCTTTAAGAGTGTGCTCCTAATCTCAGTTTGTTACCTGTATAAAAGACACCTGGGAGCCAGAAACCTTTCTGATTGAGAGGGGGTCAAATACTTATTTCCCTCATTAAAATGCAAATCAATTTATAACATTTTTGACATGCGTTTTTCAGGATTTTTTTGTTATTATTCTGTCTCTCACTGTTCAAATAAACCTACCATTAAAATTATAGACTGATCATGTCTTTGTCAGTGGGCAAACGTACAAAATCAGCAGGGGATCAAATAGTTTTTTCCCTCACTGTATGTATCAAGGCAGGCTATAGTACAGCCCTCTAGCCTATAACCCAGTTACAGTATGAACCACTACAGAGAGCTGCCTTGGCAGAGACAACTATGGGTGCTGCTGGGATAGAGCAAACAAACACACACTCAATGACTGGGTCCTCTCCTCTTCTACTCTCCTGTCTTTCTTTCTGATCTCCTTTCCTGCCCTCCCCATCTCCCCCCCCCCCCCCCCATTATCTAGTTTTCTTTGCACATCTTGTCACCTCTCTTTCCCTCTTCTTGTCTCTCAAATTCCTTCCACTCTTCTCTTCCCTTTACCTCTCCTCACTCCTTCTCCTTCTCTCTGGTAGTTTCCTCTCCTTCCTTCTCTTAGTCTCATTTCCTTCTCTCTCTTCATTTCTCATCTCCTTGTTTACAGTACAGACTACAGTATTTATGGCTGTGACTCTGACCATACGGCTCTTCCTCTTGTCCCCCCAGAGGACAGGAAGCTGTTTGTGGGGATGCTGAACAAGCAGCAGACAGAGGAGGATGTGTATCGCCTATTTGAGCCCTACGGCGCCATCGATGAGTGCACCGTACTAAGAGGTCCTGACGGAAACAGCAAAGGTATAGGAACCTTTCTTTCTTATACTCTATTACTTTATCGCTTTCAAACACACTTGTAGGGTATACTACAGTAGATTCCATGGCATTAGCTAGGGTTGTTGAGGTTGAATAAAACATTGGATACAATGTCAATTGGATTGCAAAAAAGGACTAAATACTTTCTCTTCATCCATCATTCTAGCAACATTTTGTAGTCAGTCTAACACCAATCTTATTGATAGACTAGAATGATCTGCTTATGTATTCCAGGACAGATAAGTTTTACATATTCCATTTTCTGTCTGTCTCATACCTGTCGCTCTCATGTCACAATGATGTTGTTCTGCCTGTATACACACACATACACAGACACACACACACACTCTCTCTCTCCCTATGTGTCATACCTGCATCTCCCAGGTCATAGTGATGTACCGTCTGTGTGACAGCTGACACAGCGTCTTGACTCTGCAGTGACAGAAGTCATTTCACACACCACACTGCAGTCAGGGGAGATGTATACCTGACAGGCATCGCATGAGAGCACACACACACACACACACACACACACACACACACACACTGGTCACATACCACAGTATTCTTCTAGTCAGGACTGTCTGGAGACACTATCGCTAAAAGAAGCAGACAATGTGAATGAGGTCACATTTGGTCAACTGAAATCAAAAAATAAAAGAGTGTGAATAATACATTTGTTTTGAGAGGAAAGCGAGACAGATATACGGACTCTCTCTCTCTCAATTCAATTCAATTCAATTCAGTAGACTTTATTGACATGGCAAGTAAAATTACTTACATTGTCAAAGTATAGATATAACAAATATGGTGGGACTAACAGCAATAATAATAATAGTAGTAGTGGAAATGGGATTACCATTAACAGCAACTACAACAACAATATTAATGAGAATAACAATACATTAAAGCAATAGTAGTTGACCAATCTCAACATGACTGAGAAGACACATTACGTGGTATGAAATCCAAAAAAAAACAGGAAATATTATTGACATTACATTACACTTTTCACTAGCTGTCCCTCAGGTTGTGGCAGGAGGACACATATTTGGCTGCCAAAATTGCACATTTAGGCTTTTCACCCAATAAATACAGTGGGGAAAAAAGTATTTAGTCAGCCACCAATTGTGCAAGTTCTCCCACTTAAAAAGATGAGAGAGGCCTGTAATTTTCATCATAGGTACACGTCAACTATGACAGACAAAATGAGGAAAAAGAAATCCAGAAAATCACATTGTAGGATTTTTAATGAATTTGTTTGCAAATTATGGTGGAAAATAAGTATTTGGTCACCTACAAACAAGCAAGATTTCTGGCTCTCACAGATCTGTAACTTCTTCTTTAAGAGGCTCCTCTGTCCTCCACTCGTTACCTGTATTAATGGCACCTGTTTGAACTTGTTATCAGTATAAAAGACACCTGTCCACAACCTCAAACAGTCACACTCCAAACTCCACTATGGCCAAGACCAAAGAGCTGCCAAAGGACACCAGAAACAAAATTGTAGACCTGCACCAGGCTGGGAAGACTGAATCTGCAATAGGTAAGCAGCTTGGTTTGAAGAAATCAACTGTGGGAGCAATTATTAGGAAATGGAAGACATACAAGACCACTGATAATCTCCCTCGATCTGGGGCTCCACGCAAGATCTCACCCCGTGGGGTCAAAATGATCACAAGAACGGTGAGCAAAAATCCCAGAACCACACGGGGGGACCTAGTGAATGACCTGCAGAGAGCTGGGACCAAAGTAACAAAGCCTACCATCAGTAACACACTACGCCGCCAGGGACTCAAATCCTGCAGTGCAAGACGTGTCCCCCTGCTTAAGCTAGTACATGTCCAGGCCCGTCTGAAGTTTGCTAGAGTGCATTTGGATGATCCAGAAGAGGATTGGGAGAATGTCATATGGTCAGATGAAACCAAAATAGAACTTTTTGGTAAAAACTCAACTCATCGTGTTTGGAGGACAAAGAATGCAGAGTTGCATCCAAAGAACACCATACCTACTGTGAAGCATGGGGGTGGAAACATCATGCTTTGGGGCTGTTTTTCTGCAAAGGGACCAGGACGACTGATCCGTGTAAAGGAAAGAATGAATGGGGCCATGTATCGTGAGATTTTGAGTGAAAACCTCCTTCCATCAGCAAGGGCATTGAAGATGAAACGTGGCTGGGTCTTTCAGCATGACAATGATCCCAAACACACTGCCCGGGCAACGAAGGAGTGGCTTCGTAAGAAGCATTTCAAGGTCCTGGAGTGGCCTAGCCAGTCTCTAGATCTCAACCCCATAGAAAATCTTTGGAGGGAGTTGAAAGTCTGTGTTGCCCAGCGACAGCCCCAAAACATCACTGCTCTAGAGGAGATCTGCATGGAGGAATGGGCCAAAATACCAGCAACAGTGTGTGAAAACCTTGTGAAGACTTACAGAAAACGTTTGACCTGTGTTATTGCCAACAAAGGGTATATAACAAAGTATTGAGAAACTTTTGTCATTAACCAAATACTTATTTTCCACCATAATTTGCAAATACATTCATTAAAAGTCCTACAATGTGATTTTCTGGATTTTTTTTTCTCATTTTGTCTGTCATAGTTGACGTGTACCTATGACGAAAATTACAGGCCTCTCTCATCTTTTTAAGGGGGAGAACTTGCACAATTGGTGGCTGACTAAATACTTTTTTCCCCCACTGTATTGGACTCTTTCTTCCTCTTTTATAGTTTCAAATTCTTTGTACTGAATTATAATTTTGGGAAATAAATATTATCTTAGGTCTGAGTATTTTTCACAGTGTAATAGGAAATGCAGCTCTGTCTCTACCTCTCCCTGGGGGCAGAGTGAGCACAGCCTGTTCTCTCTGGGCAGCCAGGTTTGCCTGTGACGACCGGTCTCTATAGCCAGACTGTGCTCACTGAGTCTGTACCTAGTCTTTGTTTTCCTCAGTGGTCAGTCTGCCACCATGTACTGTCTGTTTAGAGCCAAATAGCATTGAAGTTTACTTTGATTTTTTTGTGGTGTCTTTCCAATAGGTGATATATTTTTATTTTTGCTTTGTGATGATTTGGTTGGGCCAGATTTTTTGAGTGCTGTCCTGAGGCTCTATGAGGTTGGTTTTGGTTAGTGAACTGAGCCTCAGAACCATCTGGCTGAAGGGACTCTTCTCTTGTTTCATCTCTTGACATAGTAGAGCTGTGTGATGGAATGTTTTGGAGTCACTTGTTTTTAGATGGTTGTAAAATTTGATGGCTCTTTTTTCTATTCGAATAAGGAGGGGGTATTGGCCCAATTCTGCTCTACATGCGTTATTTTGAGTTTTTCTTTGCACTTGCAATACAGTCTTGCAAAGCTCTGCATGCAGTGTTTCGATTGGATGTTTGTCCCATTTGGTAAATTCAGTATTAGAAAGTGGACCCCATACTTCGCTGCCATATAGAGCAATTGGTTCTATAACTGATTGGAACATTTTGAGCCAGATTCTAATTGGAATTTCGATTTTAATATTCCTTTTAATGGCATAGAATGCTCTTCTTGCTTTGTCTCTCAGCTCATTCACAGCCATGTGAAAGCTACCTGTGTTGCTAATATTTAGTCCTAGATACGTGTAATTTTTGGTGTGTTCTAATAGAACTGTGTCCAAATAAAATTTATATTTGTCATCCTGATTTCCGGACCTTTTTTGGAATATCATTATATTCGTTTTTTTTTATTAACGGTCAGGGCCCAGGTCTGACAGAATCTGTGCAGAGGTTCTAGATGCTGCTGTAACCCTTCCTTAGTGGGAGACAGTAGCACCAGGTCATCTGCGTACAGCAGACACTTGATTTCAGTGTTGTGTAGGGTGAGACCAGGTGCTGCCGATTCTTCTAATGTTTTTGCCAATTCATTAATGTAGATGTTAAATAGTGTTGGACTTATTGGGTAGCCCTGTTTCACTCCACGTCCCTGAGAGAAGAAGTCTGTTTGCTTGTTGCCGATTTTAATCACACATTTGTCTCTCTCTCTCTCTCTCTCTCTCTCTCTCTCTCTCTCTCTCTCTCTCTCTCTCTCTCTCTCTCTCTCTCTCTCTCTCTCTCTCTCTCTCTCTCTCACGGAGTCTGTACATAGTCAAAGCTTTCCTTAATTTTGGGTCAGTCACAGTGGTCAGGTATTCTGCCACTATGTACTCTCTGTTTAGGGACACATAGCATTTTTTTGTTAATTCTTTCCAATGTGTCAAGTAATTCTCTTTCTGTTTTCTCATGGTTGGGTCTAATTGTGTTACTGTCCTGGGGCTCTGTTGTGAACAGAGCCCCAGGACCAGCTTGCTTAGGGGACTCTTCTCCAGGTTCATCTATCTGTAGGTGATGGCTTTGGTATGGAAGGTTTGGGAATCGCTTCCTTTTGGCTCTTTTCTGGATTTTTATAATTAGCGGGTATCGGCCTAGTTCTGCTCTGCATGCATTATTTGGTGTTTTAAGTTGTACACAGAGGATATTTTTGCAGAATTCTGCATGCAGAGTCTCAATTTGGTGTTTGTCACATTTTGTGAATTCTTAGTTGGTGAGTGGACCCCAGACCTCACAATCATAAAGGGCAATGGGTTCTATAACTGATTTAAGTATTTTTAGCCAGATCCTAATTGGTATGTCGAATTTGATGTTCCTTTTGATGCCGTAGAAGGCCCTTCTTGCCTTGTATCTCAGATCATTCACAGCTTTGCGGAAGTTACCTGTGGCACTGATGTTTAAGCTGAGGTACATATCGTTTTTTGTGTGCTCTAGGGCAACGGTGTCTAGATGGAATTTGTATTTGTGGTCCTGGCAACTGGACCTTTTTTGGAACACCGTTATCTTTGTCTTACTGAGATTTACTGTCAGGGCCCAGGTCTGACAGAATCTGTGCAGAATATATAGGTGCTGCTGGAGGCCCTCCTTGGTTGGGGACAGATCTTCAACAAACAGTAGACATTTGACTTCAGATTCTAGTAGGGTGAGGCCGGGTGCTGCAGACTGTTCAAGATGGCGTACTAGTGCAGTCCTGTTTTTGTCGTGTGTCTGTAAATAGCCTGTAAATACCCTGTTTTTTTTGTATTTTTCGTACATATTTTCCTATCAGACTTTTCATCCTCCTACAAAATATACTTTCCTGCAACCCGCCTCACTCAACGTGGATCGGATTCTATTATTGACTTATCTTTTATCTAGAATCTCCAGTTGAAACTAGCTAGCCAGCTAACTAGCTACTTGCTATTAGCCACAGTTGCTATTTCACCCAGAACATTGGATTTTCTGCCAGAATAATTTAATCACTGGACATTAATCACCGGATCGCAACTAGCTAGCCGCAACCGAATGGATGTTGCTGTTTGGCTAATCACCACTGCCCCCGATGCAAGCACCAGTTAGCCTCGAGCTAGCCTAGAGCCAGGCTCATATCCTGGCTATCTACCTCTAGGTCTACCGGACGGGAGTAGCCAGCTAACTAGCTACTTGCTACCGTTAGCGGTTTTTCACCATTGTCCGTGGCCTGCACCACCTACCAGCCAGCTCTAGTCCGGACTATTATTCGGCCAGTCTGCACAGCGCGTTATCGACCCAGAACATATCAGTTTTTCTGCCGGAATCACTGAATCACTGGACCTTTAACTCCGGATTCATCGCTACCAGCTAGCTGCTACAAAATGGACGTTGAGGTCTGGCTAATCATCCTGAGCTAGGCCCATCTCCCATCTCCCGGCTATCTACCTCTCTGTCAACCGGACGGGACCACCTAGTGTTGACACGGAGCCCCGCCGATCCAACACGACTGGTTTGCCGACGAAATAGTCTGATGTGATTTCAACAGGCTTCCCGTTGCGACGACCACGAAGATCCATCTGCCACCCCCGGCCCACTAGCACACGCAAACTACAACTGTGCTCCCTGCTAGCTGTGCTGAAGCACCAATTTGAACTGCTCTCGGACTCACATATTGCTGTTCACTGGACCTTATGATCACTCAGCTGCACAGCTGATGCCTGCTGGACTGTTCCTTTACACGGTACCCTGTCCTGTTTATTCTGTTTAGTCTTAGCCCAAACGTTATCGCTATTTCCAGTTGTGTCTTAGCTCTCTCTAATAACACCTGTGACTGCTTTATGCCTCTCTCCCATGTCAATTATGCCTTGCCTATTGCTGTTTGGGTTAGTTCTTATTATACAATTTAACTGTAGAACCCCAAGTCCCTCTCAAACTGCCTCAAATAGTTCCTTTGTTCCACCCCCCATACACGCCGAGACCGGCTCAATCGATGCCTCCAATGACGCTATCTCTTTCATTGTTACCCAACGCTTAGGGTTACCTGAACTGTACTCATATCCTTCCATATCCTTTTCTGTACATAATGCCCTGAATCTTTTCTACAACGCCCGGAGAACTGCCCCCTTTATTCTATGTACCCAACGCACTAGAAGACCAGTTCTTAAAGCCTTTAGTCGTATCCTTATTCTAGTCCTCCTCTGTTCCTCTGGTGATGTAGAGGCTAACCCAGGCCCTGCAGCCCCCAGTATCACTCCTACTCCCCAGGAGCTATCATTTGTTGACTTCTGTAACCGTAAAGGTCTTGGTTTTCTGCACATAAATATCAGAAGCCTCCTTCCTAAGTTTGAGTTATTCACTGCGTTAGCACACTCCGCCAACCCTGATGTTCTAGCAGTGTCTGAATCCTGGCTTAGGAAGGCCACCAAAAATTCTGAAATGTCCATCCCCAACTATAACATTTTCCGTTTAGATAGAACTGCCAAAGGGGGTGGAGTTGCAATCTACTGTAGAGATAGCCTGCAGAGCTCCATCATACTATCCAGGTCTGTGCCCAAACAGTTTGAGCTTCTACTTCTAAAAATCCACCTTTCCAGAAATAAATCTCTCACTGTTGCCGCTTGCTACAGACCCCCCTCAGCCCCCAGCTGTGCCCTGGACACCATATGTGAATTGATTGCCCCCCATCTATCCTCAGAGTTCGTACTGCTTGGTGACCTAAACTGGGATATGCTTAACACCCCGGCCATCCTACAATCTAAACTAGATGCCCTCAATCTCACACAAATTATCAACGAACCTTCCAGGTTCAACCCTAAATCCGTAAACATGGGTACCCTCATAGATATCATCCTGACTAACTTACCCTCTAAATACACCTCCGCTGTCTTCAACCAGGATCTCAGCGATCACTGCCTTATTGCCTGCGTCCGTAACGGGTCCGCGGTCAAACGACCACCCCTCATCACTGTCAAACGCTCCCAAAAACACTTCAGCGAGCAGGCCTTCCTAATTGACCTGGCCCAGGTATCCTGGATGGATATAGATTTCATTCCGTCAGTAGAGGATGCCTGGTTGTTCTTTAAAAGTAATTTCCTCTCAATCTTAAATAGACATGCCCCATTCAAAAAATACAGAACTAAGAACAGATATAGCCCCTGGTTCTCCTCAGACTTGACTGCCCTTGACCAGCACAAAAACATCCTGTGGCGTACTGCATTAGCATCAAATAGCCCCCGCGATATGCAACTTTTCAGGGAAGTTAGGAACCAATATACACAAGCAGTTAGGAAAGCAAAGGCTAACTTTTTCAAACAGAAATTTGCATCCTGTAGCACTAACTCCAAAAAGTTTTGGGACACTGTAAAGTCCATGGAAAATAAGAGCACTTCCTCCCAGCTGCCCACTGCACTGAGGCTAGGAAACACTATCACCACCGATGCCCCCACCGCTTCTCCTTCACACAAATCCAGACAGCTGATGTTCTAAAAGAGCTGCAAAATCTGGACCCCTACAAATCATCTGGGCTAGACAATCTGGACCCTTTCTTTCTAAAACTAGCCGCCGAAATTGTCGCAACCCCTATTACTAGCCTGTTCAACCTCTCTTTCGTAACGTCTGAGATCCCCAGAGATTGGAAAGCTGCCGCGGTCATCCCCCTCTTCAAAGGGGGTGACACTCTAGATCCAAACTGTTACAGATCCATATCCATCCTGCCCTGCCTTTCAAAAGTTTTTGAAAGCCAAGTCAACAAACAGATCACCGACCATTTCGAATCCCACCGTACCTTCTCCGCTATGCAATCCGGTTTCCGAGCTGGTCATGGGTGCACTTCAGCCACGCTCAAGGTCCTAAACGATATTATAACCGCGATCGATAATAGACAGTACTGTGCAGCCGTTTTCATTGACCTGGCCAAGGCTTTCGACTCTGTCAACCACCGCATTCTTATTGGCAGACTAAATAGCCTTGTTTTCTCAAATGACTGCCTCGCCTGGTTCACCAACTACTTCTCAGATAGAGTTCAATGTGTCAAATCGGAGGGCCTGTTGTCTGGACCTATGGCAGTCTCTATGGGGGTGCCACAGGGTTCAATTCTTGGGCCGACTCTTTTCTCTGTGTATATCAATGACGTCGCTCTTGCTGCTGGTGACTCTCAGATCCACCTCTACGCAGACGACACCATTTTGTATACATCTGGCCCTTCATTGGACACTGTGTTAACAAACCTCCAAACGAGCTTCAATTCCATACAACACTCCTTCAGTAGCCTCCAACTGCTCTTAAACACTAGTAAAACTAAATGCATGCTCTTCAACCGAACGCTGCTTGCACCCGCCCACCCGACTAGAATCACTACTCTCGACGGGTCTGACCTAGAGTATGTGGACAACTACAAATACCTAGGTGTCTGGTTAGACTGTAAACTCTCCTTCCAGACTCACATTAAGAATCTCCAATCCAAAGTTAAATCTAGAATCGGTTTCCTATTTCGCAACAAAGCCTCCTTCACTCATGCTGCCAAACATGCCCTCGTAAAACTGACTATCCTACCGATCCTTGACTTCGGCGATGTCATTTACAAAATAGCCTCCAACACTCTACTCAGCAAATTGGATGTAGTCTATCACAGTGCCATCCGTTTTGTCTCCAAAGCCCCATATAATACCCACCACTGTGACCTGTACGCTCTTGTTGGCTGGTCCTCACTACATATTAGTCGCCAAACCCACTGGCTCCAGGCCATCTATAAATCACTGCTAGGCAAATCCCCGCCTTATCTTAGCTCATTGGTCACCATAGCAACACCCACCCGTAGTCTGCGCTCCAGCGGGTATATCTCACTGGTCATCCCCAAAGCCAACACCTCCTTTGGCCGCAATTCCTTCCAGTTCTCTGCTGCCAACGACTGGAACAAATTGCAAAAATCTCTGAAGCTGGAGACACTTATCTCCCTCACTAACTTTAAGCATCAGTTGTCAGAGCACCTTACCGATCACTGCACCTGTACACAGCCCATCTGAAATTAGCCCGCCCAACTACCTCATCCTTATATTGTTATCTATTTTGCTCATTTGTACCCCAGTATCTCTATTTGCACATCATCTCTTGCACATCTATCATTCCAATGTTAATGCTAATTGTAATTATTTTACACTATAGCCTATTTTATTGCCTACCTCCATAACTTGCTACATTTGCACACTGTATATTATATGTATTTCTGTTGTATTTTTGACTTTGTTTTGTTTTACCCCATATTTAACTCTGTGTTTGTTTTTATCGCACTGCTATGCTTTATCTTGGCCAGGTCGCAGTTGTAAATGAGAACTTGTTCTCAACTGGTTTACCTGGTTAAATAAAGGTGAAATAAAATAAATAAAATAGTGCCTTGCCAATTCATTGATATATATATTGAAGAGGGTGGGGCTCAACCTGCATCCCTGTCTCACCCCACAGCCCTGTGGAAAGAAATGTGTGTGTTTTTTTGCCAATTTTAGCTGCACACTTGCTGTTTGTGTACATGGATTTTATAATGTCATATGTTTTTGCCCCAACACCGCTTTCCATCAATTTGTATAGCAGACCCTCATGCCAAATTGAGTCAAAAGCCTTTTTGAAATCAACAAAGCATGAGAAGACTTTGCCTTTGATTTGTTTTGTTTGTTTGTCAATTAGGGTGTGCAAGGTGAATACGTGGTCTGTCTTATGGTAATGTCGTAAAAAGCCAATTTGACATTTGCTCAGTACATTTTTGTCACTGAGGAAATGTAGGAGTCTGCTGTTAATGATAATGCAGATAATTTTCCCAAGGTTGCTGTTGACGCATTTCCCACGGTAGTTATTGGGGTCAAATATGTCTCCACTTTTGTGGATTGGGGTGATCAGTCCTTGGTTCCAAATATTGGAAATTGCTCCCAAGAATGAACCAGACTTGTGGAGGTCTACAATTATTTTTCTGAGGTCTTGGCTGATTTCTTTTGATTTTCCCATGATGTCAAGCAAAGAGCCACTGAGTTTGAAGGTAAGCCTTGAAATACATCCACAGGTACACCTCCAATCGACTCAAATGTGTCACGCCCTGGCTCTGGGGACACTTGTATGTTGAGCCAGGGTGTGAGTTTCCTTGTTTCTAGTTGGTGTATTTCTATGTTGACCAGAGTGGTTCTCAATCAGAGGCAATTAGTGTCAGCTGTTGCTGGTTGTCTCTGATTGGGAACCATATTTATTCAGTCTGTTTGCCACAGTGGTTTGTGGGATCTTGTTCCAGTGTGGTTTGTGTTAGACCGTGGACGTCACGTTATCGTTTTGTTGTTTTGTTCGTGTAATTACTAATAAAATAGTATGTTCGCCTTCAACGCTGCGCCTTGGTCCTCCTCTGTTCCCGACGATCGTGTCAGAAGATCCCACCAAGACTGGACCAAGCAGCGTGTCCAGGAGCCATCGCCAGGGAGATCTCTAGCGGATCTCCTTCGCCTCCTCGACTGGGTCAAGCCGTGTGAGGAAGAGAGGGGCTTGACGTGGAAGCAGAAGGGCAAAAGGCTGGTAAAAAATATGGAGACCTGGTCCACGGGTAGGAGAGAAGCCCAGAAATTGTTTAGGGGGGGCTCACACCGTGGACGACGGGGCAGCAGGAGACCGCGGTAGAGCGGCCCAGCGGGTTGGCAGAGGAGGCCGCCAGGTTACGGGGGCCACTGGTCAAAGAGGGGAAGGAAGGTGTAGAGGCACGGCGAGAGGTACTGGGGTGTGTTACCAGTCCGGTCCGGCCCGTTCCTGATCCCTGCGTAGGGCCAGTGGTGTGTGTCCCCAGTACGGTCCGGTCTGTTCCTGTCCCTTGCACCGAGCCTGTGGTGCGCGTCGCCAGCCCAGTCCGGTCCATTCCTGCTTTCCGCACCAAGCCTGTATATGTTTTTGCAGATTGTATATGTTTTTGCAGTTTGTTCTTTGTTATAGAGCCAAAAAGATTGGAGAAGTGGTTTATCCATACATCTCCATTTTGAATAGATAACTCTTCGTGTTGTTGTTTGTTTAGTGTATTCCAATTTTACCAGAAGTGGTTAGATTCTATGGATTCCTCAATCATATTGAGCTGATTTCTGACGTGCTGTTCCTTCTTTTTCCGTAGTGTATTTCTGTATTGTTTTAGTGATTCCCCATAGTGAAGGCGTAAGGCTGAGGTTTTCTGGGTTTCTATGTTTTTGGTTGGATAGGTTTCTCAATTTCTTTCTTAGGTTTTTGCATTCTTCATCAAACCATTTGTCATTGTCGTTCATTTTCTTAGGTTGTCTGCTTGACATTTTTTGATTTATCTCTCTCGCTCTGTCTCTCTCTCTCTCTAGGTTGTGCATTTGTGAAGTTTTCTACTCATTCTGAAGCGCAGTCTGCAATCAGTTCCTTGCATGGGAGTCAGACCATGCCTGTAAGTACAATAAACACACACACACACACATACACACACACACACACACACACTGATCCATGCTGTGTTCCTCTCCTCTCTAGGGAGCGTCGTCCAGCCTGGTGGTGAAGTTTGCAGACACAGATAAGGAGAGGACCATACGGCGCATGCAGCAGATGGCTGGACAGTTTGGCATCTTCAACCCCTCTGTCGCCCTACCCACGTTCAGCAGCTACAGCACCTACAGTAGCTATGCACACGCAGTAAGCACATACACATACACACACACACACACGCAATTTGGTATCTGTCACTCTGACACACCGATGCCTCACTGACAGCTTGCTCTCATTCTCTCCATCTTTCCCCCTTCCTCCCCGATCCACCTCCTCTCCCCATCAGTTGATGCAGCAGCAGCAGGCAGCGGTGATGGCCGTGTCTCAGGGGGGCTACCTGGCCCCCAGCCTCTCCTTTCCCTCCGCCCAGATCCACCAGATGGGGGCGCTAACCATGAACGGTCTGCCGCCCAACCCTCTCAATCTCGTGTCAGGTCAGTCACGTCGGATAAATCAGCAATATGCATGATGAGTAAGGTGGGAGACCTGGGAACTCGTGTTAGCTCCCAGAGCTAGTGCCTAGGGCTAGGCTTTAGCTCAGTGGGCTAACACAGTCTCGAGAAGCTCAGACAACCTGGGTTCAATACCTGGTCAGTTACATATGAGTCTTGGAAATGTGTGATATCACATTTCACTACGCGGTCCTGGGATCTATCGCTCTGACTGGGGGTCGTTTTTAAGCTTGGGCGATATACCGTTTATACTGTATACCGGGGTATTTAAAAATATATATAATAATAATAATACAACATTTGGGGGGTGCGTGCTACGCCACTGCTTATAACTATAAGTTAAATATAACTATAAGAAATCTAAGATGTGTCAAATAAATGATATCGAGCTTAGGGCTCCAGCAATGCATTTGGTTTGCTAACTTGCTAGCTGAGTGGCTAGATGTCAAGGTCAAGCTTCTTGGTTACAGCAGAGACATTCAATCCCCTCCTGGATCAAGATCCCTGTTGCCTTAAAAAAAATTGCCCCTTGTGTTCACTTCTGGTAATACCGTATACCCCGGTAAGGTACAGAAACAGTATGACGGTATGAAAATCTGGATACCGCCCAACACTAGTAGTTTTACAATTTACACCATTGATCCCACATAATCAATACAGTGTAACTCTGCAATGGAGACACATTATATACAGACTGCCTTTGTATTCTCACTTAGTGTAGATGTTTGAGATTTCTCCCTCAAGTCAAGTAATTGCTTGAGAGAGTGTTCACACCTGGTTTCTAGGTCTAAATCAGTTTCTGGGAACCAGCAGACAATGTGGCCTATAAACTACAATATGTCCAGGAAAATACCTTTAGTGAAATGTAAACTATTCTACTCTGGTCTTCACAGTCTACTCTCTCTCTCTTGGTATTGAGCCAAATAGGAGTCTGGTTTTATAGATCACATAGTTCATATTACTGTGGGGGAATCTCTGTGGTCCATGAAAGTGTATAATGTTTCATATTCCATTAATAGACAGATACTGTATCTCTGTATTGCTTTCTATCATTCTCACTCTCTGTCACTTTCTCCCTATAATCTACTGTATTGCTTTCAATTCAATTCAATTCAATTCAATTTGCTTTATTGGCATGACGTAACAATGTACATATTGCCAAAGCTTACTTTGGATATTTACAATATTAACATAATTAAAGTAATAATGATCAATATTGTCAACAGGACAACAGTAACAACAATAACCAAGGATCAAAATAACCATTGAACAATAACAATATAGAGAACATATGCAGGTTGGTTGGTCTGTCAGACACTGTCCCTCATCTTATGGCAGGCAGCAATGTAGTGCGCTGCCAACCCACAGCTCTCTGCGTCCTCCCCAACAGGATGGGTTCTTTCCCTCTCTCTTACACACACATGCTTACGCACGCACGCACGCACGCACACACACATCGCTAAAGACTATCCTATCACAAATACAGTATTTGAGATGCCTACACAGTACACACAGAATCATGCAGGCGAATTACAATGCAGATTGGAGGCCCTATCTCCCTCCTGAGGCTGTATCAGTTTAGTGCAGACACACATTCAACCCATTTCACTGTGGGAGAACGTCTTTATTTGTCCCAGCTGTAGATAAGACAGTGAGCAGTGAGCACAGTAAAATGCCCCTGCTGCTGCCTTAGTGAGCAGATCCGGGTTGCTCTGTTTTACAGCAGCATGTCATTGTGTTGCTATGCTGACATTGCAGAGTGATTTTATCACCATGTGAGCTCTGAGACGCCTGCTGTTACACACCTGCACACACACAACACACAAACAGTACACACATACTGTACATGAGACACACACACACACACTCTCTTTCTCTCCATTCTGTCTATCCTTCTCCCTCTCTCCCTTTCTCTCTCATATACATTAAGTCCAATCCCTGTGCGGTGTAGTGATCATTTCTGTCTCTGGTGTAGTGAATGTGTATTTCCCCCCTGCAGGTCTGAGCTCTCCTCCGGCCGCCCTGCCCTCCTCCCTGACCAGCCTGGTGGCCCCAATGATGAACGGGTACACCGGCCTCGCCCCCCAGGCTAACGGGCACCCTCTAGAGACCCTCTACACCAATACCCTGCCGCCCTACTCCACCCAGAGCCCTACTGCTGCAGATACACTGCAACAGGCCTTTACTGGGGTACAGCAATACACAGGTACAGTACACATCTCTGATCTCTAACCCTGACCTTGATACCTCCAGGTCTTCACCAGTCTGTTGAATGTGACTCATATAGGATAAACTCAATCCCCACTCTCTCTTTTTTTTCCCACTTCATCCCCCTTTATGCCTGTCTATCGCTCTCTCCTCTCTCTCTCTCCCTTTCTCTCTCTCCTCTTTTGTCATTTCCTTCTCTCTCTGTCGCTCTCCTCTGTCTCTCTCTCTCACGCTTTCTCTCCTCTGTAGCCATCTACCCAGCGACTACACTGACCCCTCTCGGTCAGTCACTGCCACAGCACCCTCAGGTCATTGGCCAACAGCAGAGGGAAGGTGAGGGTGAGGAACTATATTTACTAATTCTTCATCATCATGATCATCATTGTCAACAACATCATGAGTGTCATCATCATTGTGATTTTGTGTGTCTTAAAAATGTACTGTACCATCATGATACTGGTGCCTCCAACAGTGTTTTGTGTGTGTGTGTGTGTGTGTGTGTGTGTGTTTGTGTTCCAGGACCAGAGGGCTGTAATCTGTTCATCTACCACCTGCCACAGGAGTTTGGGGATAACGAACTGATGCAGATGTTTCTGCCCTTTGGCAATGTTATCTCCTCCAAGGTATTCATGGACAGAGCCACCAATCAGAGCAAGTGTTTCGGTGAGTGACACTACTTCTAAACAATCACAACAAGCGGTTAGCTGATTGACAATACCACTGACCAGAGCATCTGTCTGTGTCTGTATGTATGCAGGCTTTGTGAGCTTTGATAACCCGGGTAGTGCCCAGGCTGCCATCCAGGCTATGAATGGTTTCCAGATTGGTATGAAGAGACTCAAGGTGCAACTCAAACGGCCCAAAGACGCCAGCCGCCCCTACTGACACCCCCCAGCACAGGTAAGACCTGTCCACTATTATACATAATATAATGAAGTTATTAGAGTTGTTATCAATTCTGTTTCACTCTGATTTTAGCTGTCTTATGTTGATCAAAAACTGTATAACAAAGTTACACTTCACAGTAGTCTCTCAAGTCAGATTCAAGCATTTCTTCCATTCCCCTCCCTTTCTCATTATCTGTATTTCTCTCCTCTTCCTTCCTCTTCCTCTCCCCCCCCCCCATAGGTTTAATCAGAGGAATGGAGGACGCCTTTGATTGAATAAGACATTCTGTGAAAGGAAAAAACTCAAAAGTTCTTCTGTTTAAAAAAAATATAGGAAAATAGACTTCATATGGGAGTTGGGGAGAGATCTCTTGTTATCTTCAATCAAATCTGACTGGCAGAGGAGGACTCACAGCTCTGCACCAGTGAAGGTTTGGCATCACAGATGAGAGAGCAATGGGATGATGCATAGGATAGAACAAGACTTTCAAAACAAACAGAAAACTTTTTTAAAGATACAAAAACAAAAAACAATTCAGAATCTTTGGAGACTTGGGAGTGAAGAAGAACACCACAGACAGACTAAGAAACAGTGTTAAAAAGAATATGGATTTATGATGAACTCAAAGAGGACCCTAGTGAACAAAAAGAGACTTCAGGTTTTTCCTACCATGTAATGGACAAATGAGGGTTCAAACTTGATCTGAGGATTCTAAGTATATCTGGAAAGAGATGATCTTTCTCTGTGAGTCCCGAACTTGCTCTTTCTCAAGTTTCCATAGCAACCGAGCTAACTGCACCCCCTTGGGATCGGAGGACCAAATGTTTTTCTCTTTCTCTTTATCAGTCTTGTACAAAATACTAACAATCATATAATACAATACAGTATAATGTTTAGTCTAGTACAAACTAACAATCAAAAATACTTAAAATGCAGTATTCTGCCTTTAGTTTAGTACACATAACAGTGACAGAGAAGTACTTCAAGTCGGCATTGGATTATTCACCATCAGTGTACTGCTGACTACTAAGGAGTATGTAAATGTGAAATGGGATCATGTAGAAGTCAGTTGGAGAGGTTAGTGAAGGAGAATGTTGCCCTGCGCTCTTTCTGTGGGATGGAATACATTATGAAGTGTTTGTTTGTTTGTTTGAAAGACGCCTTTTATCATCCGTTTACTGATAGGCTACACTTCATCTTTGGGCACTCAGTTTGACCCTTGAACTTTTAGTTTTGTCTCCCATCTGTGCAGCAACCACTCTGAGCCTCCATTCTATTCAAAGTTGCCCGTAGGCACAGATGTAGGATCAGCTCACTTTACCCAAATACTAACCTTAAACATTAGGAAGAAAATGCTCAACTGTACTTAGATCAGTCTGTAGGGGCTATGTCATCCTACTTCATTCTATTCTGCCTATAGAGCAAAGGCCATTGGCTCACATTCTGCTTCAGGAGCTTACTGCAGTTCTCGGGTCAGGGGTTAAAAGGTCTCGAGTCAGGTGTGCCTCATGGTCGGATGAGATTGTCCATAGAAACGGATCTTAGGTCAGTTTTCTGGTTAAGGTGGTTAATAGTTAAAGTTAGGATTTGGGGAGGGCCAGCTGATCCAAGATCTGTGTGTCCACTTTCATTAGCCAGTAGACTTAGCAGGATGTATTGCTTCGTTCATTGGGTCTGTTTTGTGACAAAGGAAGTATTTGTGTATTTACATTTCAGGGATTATTTGAACTAGGCCCAGGAGTTTTTTCTGGTCAGGTCACATGCTCAGGAAAAACTCCTTTCCCTTACCATAACACAAAAAAACACTAGTACAGATGTAGGATCTTAATTTGAGCCAGTTTTCTACAGCAGGAAAATAATCCTGCAGCAACAGGGAATGTGAATTATTATGTGGATTATACTGTAATTAATGGACATTTTTGTAGGGGTTGATAACATATTTTGTAAGGGAAAATCAAGTCTGAAATTTCAAAGTGGAAATGACAAACTTCAGAAGCCTTTTTAAACCTCAAATACACTACAAGTTTAAAATGTCCTGCATTGCAGGAAAGTTCTCATGCAACAGGGTGATCAAATTAAGATCCTACATCTGTATGGCACAGGTTAGAATTTGTTTATGGCACAAGCTATCTTATCATTGTATAACATTACTGTTACCTTTTTTTCAACATATATAACTATATGGCTCATATCAATTTGAGCCTGCATTGCAGTACTATTCACACACATAAAATAGGACTAGCTTTTTCTCAAATAAGTCAGATAGACTCCCCTCACATAGATGTGTGCTGTTTTGATGGAAAAGACTGGTTGAATCCAGCCAATTATCTTGTGAGGGGAGGCGTCATCATCAGCAGCACAGAGAGGTGCAGAGTTAGAGTAGAAAGCCTTCTGATCCGTTTGAGTCTAACTCCATTACATTTTAAGGAGGTGCCTGCAGTCCCCTCTCGCTTGCATTTGGGTGAATGTTTTATTCAGTATGGAGAGAGGGAGCAGAGACACTACTTTACTGGGAGTAGACTTCAAATCTGCTTTTAAAGAGCTATACAAGGTCAAATTTTGAGCACAAGTCATTTGTTGTGCTGTGCAGGACAGGTTGGGAATGATGTCACAGTACCTCCCTCAGGGAACACAAGAAACCAATGGAGGAACATCAAAACACACTCTAGAATACATTGGGGGATGATTCCAAGAGACACACTAGAATGCAGGGCGGGAAGGAAGGAAGGAAGGAAGGAAGGAAGGAAGGAAGGAAGGAAGGAAGGAAGGAAGGAAGGAAGGAAGGAAGGAAGGAAGGAAGGAAGGAAGGAAGGAAGGAAGGAAGGAAGGAAGGAAGGAAGGAAGGAAGGAAGGAAGGAAGGAAGGAAGGAAGGAAGGAAGGAAGGAAGGAAGGAAGAAGGAAGGAAGGAAGGAAGGAAGGAAGGTTCTCTTTTTCTTTCCTTTTTTGGTCATCATCACATATTCAATAGTGAACCATATTTTCACTAACTCCTAGTGAATGTTACTGCCTATTTTACTTACAGACCATTCCTGACCCTCATATAAGTGAAGTTGCCAAGTAATGTTTAATCTATCTATGAATTCTAATATGTACATTTAATTATCTTGTAACATTCCAGGCCAGTTGGCAGCT
Source organism: Coregonus lavaretus (assembly GCF_964263955.1). Lineage (NCBI taxonomy): Eukaryota > Metazoa > Chordata > Actinopteri > Salmoniformes > Salmonidae > Coregonus > Coregonus lavaretus. The sequence goes on along the minus strand of NC_140006.1, from coordinate 11,879,324 downwards.
GAGAGATAAATAGCTATTTTAGTTATCGACATTAGTTTATTCACTGTGCACAGAATCATAAACCAACTGGACATATGGATATACCAATGCACATTTGTATTTATTTTCATGGGTTTTAATCATTGCCAAAATCTAGCCTACTTCTTATTAGCTAACTGCCAGCCCATTTCTCTTTTATCTGCATGTTGTTTCCTCTCACAAAGATTTATTTAAAGGAAGAAACGGGCGTTTTGATTAGAGTCAAAGGTCAACTCCATTTCAATCACTTGTCAGTTGAACTGGACATTATTATTTCTCTATAGGAGTGCAGTCAAATTCCTATATTGACTGTAAAGACACCAATGTTGGCTTTGATGATGCCTCTGTGAAATGTTTACTGACCAGCAGCCTCTCACCACTGCTAGCAGCATTGAAATAGAGAATTTGTAATTTGTCAAATTGCCATGGTCTGACAGGCTTTAACCCTTCTAGGGTTACCAAATGTCTATGGTAAGCAGAGCTTGGCCTGCGACTGATGCAGGAAGACAGTCAGTCTTATGTTTGATCCAGATCCTGAGGTAACAGCAATAGTCTTAGTTGCACTAAGAGACAAGCCGTGCACTACAGTAACCTGACAAGTCCTTTGACCTTTGCTTGTCCTATAAACATAAAGCAGTAGCCTAAAGGCTAAACTAATGCTATTATTGCCAAGCAGCTGATTAGAAATGTACTTGTATATTTCTATATTCTATTCAGGTTCTGGGGTTATATGCTTTTTCAGGGGTTGGGGGACATAAAGATAGTTTACTGTGCTTTTTCTATATACATTTATTAACAACTACCTGAATGAAGCCATGTTACTTTCTATCAAATGACTACCCACTGGGCAAAAACTGGTTGAATCAATGTTGTTTCCACATCATTTCACCCAAACAATTCAATGTGACGAGGTTGAATCAACGTGAAAAACTGATTGGATTTGAAAAAAGTAATCAACGTCAGGGAATCTCGTATTTTTTTCACCCAGCTTTTAACCTCAATCTAATGACATTGTGATTTTTTTTGTTGATTTCACGTTTAATTCATGTTAGTTGACAACTCAACTAAATGTAAATCAAAATTAGACGTTTAACTGACGTCTGTGCTCAGTGGGTACGTGTATACTTAGCATTCCTACTGCACTACCTCTATAAGGTGATGGGTATAAATCTTTAAAAACAAGACCTCCATTTTCATTTTAAGATCTATTATGGATTGTCATGTGTTTACTGCCAAAATCCACCTAAGTCCATCCTTACTGCTCAACTGGAGGCTTGGATAAGGGGAGGGAATGGGGGTCATGACATTCTTATGAATGATACTGTATGATCATGTACTATGTTTTGAATGCAGTGGGAAAATACATTATAGCTTGATGTAAATAGGAGATCTGTTTAATTCCATAATCTTGTCAGCACACAAATCTTTTCAGGTAATGGGGCGAGGAGTGGGAGAGGGATGGAGGGGGGGTGGGGTTTTAATGGAGATACTAGCGGTGGGTGGGGTTGGCATTTGAAGCTGGTGTCTAACTTCAGTGGTTTCGATTGAGAGACGGGGATAAGGACACTTGTGGGTAATGTTGAGGGTAGAAGAGGGGGACATGATGATGTCTGAGAAACCACAGCTCTGTTATCCTGCCCATGTCCCTCCTATACTTGCTGCTTTGACAATTACAATTTTCATATCGTTTTATTTATTTACTTATTTATTAGGTCATATTTAATTAAATGTGTCCTTATATTTATTATTACCTGTCATTATTATAATATTTATTTCCCTTCAGATATGAATGATACAGAATGCTTACTGGGCCTTTTTTCCTCTTTCTCCTTTTTCAATTTTACAATAAAATATTCTAATAGTACCTTAACATCTCATCTCAAAATCCTTTCTCCAGTGATCGTTAACCCTAGCAGTGAATAAATGTGTTTTTGCTGCCCTCTGCTGTTTACTATCTACCACTTTACAATGCATTACATTACAACGGGTCAGTGGCACCAATTTCTCAACATAAAATACAGTATGTTATGGGATTATTATGGCACAGTTATAGCACAACTTGGAAAACATAAGAACATACTTTGTTTTTCTATAATTTGTTAATGCACTACATGCACAGACTGGATAAGTAGCCTATGGTAATAGCCAACAACCTACAGTATATCTGTCATACATGCACTGTTATTTGATTTCAATGGACTATAGTGCCGCCTATGGATCTACAACCCACACATCATTTAATTTGATCCATGCTATGCCACGCTGCTTTTCATTAGTGTCATAATTTTTTTTTTTGTATTTGCATGTCATGCTTAATTAACAAAAACAAGTATTTGGGAATGATATGTGGAGGCCTAATGGACACCCACATACTCGCTGACAGACGGAAGAATATACTATTTTCACTCTATTGAAATATGTTTTGTATCAGTGTAGATATCGGAAAGATGTTATGTTTAAAAGCAATACGACAGAAATACAGTACCATGAATATTTCTGTAAAATGAGAAGCGATGCCACATTCGTTTTGAGGTTTGCGTTGATCCTGCGCATTGTGTTTCCGAGTGAATGGGGATTGTAGTTTAAATACGTTTACAAGGCCGCTAGTAAAGCGTTCCAGTGTACGATACATACGTTCGCCTAAAAACTACTCTTTCCGTTTCAACCCATCTAGTGCTGAGTTCACTTGTACGAAATGCCTCATGGGAATTATATTTCTAATCAGAAGGAAAGTGCCATTTCATCCTTGGTGAAATTATTTCTTAAAGACTACATTAACCAAAATGCTAAGCTTACATTGTAAACATAGAGCTGTAAAACAACACAAACGCCATCTTGACAGCAGCCTTAAAATGGCAGAAAAATGCCAGGGAGAAACCGAGCTACGGACAGGGTTTATTTTCTTATTTTGAAAAGATTGTCCCTTCCCTGTTTTTCTAAAAACGTAGCTAGGAGGTTGATGGCCAGTGAGAGAGACGAAAAACGTTAAAATGGATATCACGACGGCGGTTTTCAACGCGGCCAGAGATGGTAAGCTGAAACTTATCCAGAAGTTGCTGAGCAACAAAAGTCCCGAGGAGTTGCAAGCTCTCGCCGAGGAGAAAACGCAGGGAGGCACCCCTCTCCTCATTGCCTCTCGATACGGACACTTAGAGGTTGTGGACTATTTGCTTGAACACTGTAAAGCTAAGGTGGAACTAGGAGGCTCGGTGAACTTTGACGGCGAGACGATTGAAGGGGCTCCCCCGCTATGGGCGGCTTCAGCGGCTGGTCACCTCCCTGTCGTCCGCACACTCCTCAAACACGGTGCCTCTGTCAACAACACTACGCTGACCAACTCAACGCCCCTCCGTGCTGCCTGCTTCGATGGTCACCTGGAGATTGTCCGCTACCTGGTGGAGAACCGAGCCGATATGGAGGTAGCCAACCGCCACGGCCACACCTGCCTGATGATCTCGTGCTACAAGGGCCACAAAGAGATCGCAAAGTTCCTCCTGGAGCGTGGTGCTGATGTCAACCGTAAGAGTGTGAAAGGCAACACTGCTCTCCACGACTGTGCCGAGTCCGGTAGCCTGGACATCATGAAGATGCTGCTGAAATGTAATGCCCGCATGGAGAGGGACGGCTATGGCATGACCCCTCTCCTAGCCGCCAGCGTCACTGGGCACACCAACATCGTGGAGTATCTCGCCCACCAGCCCCGCTCTTCACGAGAAGAACGTGTTGATGCACTCGAACTCCTGGGGGCCACCTTCGTGGATAAGAAGAGAGACCTCCTGGGGGCCATGAGATACTGGAGGAGAGCCATGGAGCTGAGACAACCAGCTGACAAGGTGGGACTCCTGGCCAAGCCCCCTCCGGGGCCCCCTGTCCCTGCCTACGACTGTGCCCGAGAGGTGAGCACAGCCGAGGAGCTGGAGGCTCTGATCACAGACCCTGACGAGATGCGAATGCAGGCCCTGCTGGTCCGTGAGAGAATCCTGGGGCCCTCGCACCCTGACACCTCCTACTACATCCGCTACAGAGGGGCCGTCTACGCCGACTCTGGCAACTTTGAGCGCTGCATCAGCCTGTGGAAGTACGCCCTGGACATGCAGCAGAGTAACCTGGACCCCCTCAGCCCCATGACAGCCAGCAGCTTCCTGTCCTTCGCTGAGCTCTTCTCCTTTGTGCTGCAGGACCGGGCCAAAGGTACCCTGGCAACTCGCGTCACCTTCCACGACCTGATGGGGGTGTTGGGGAAGAGCGTGAGGGAGGTGGAGAGGGCGGTGGCCCAGAGGGACAGCCCCCCTGAAGCCCCCCAGTTCACGAAGGCCCTGTCCATCATCCTCCACCTTGTGTTCCTGCTGGAGAAGCTGGAGTGCACTGCGGAGCAGGAGCACCAGAAGAAGCAGACAGTGTACCGCCTCCTGAAGTTGAACCCGCGGGCACGGAGTGGCTTCACCCCCCTGCATATGGCCGTGGACAAGGATACCACGTCGGTGGGCCGCTACCCCGTGGGTCGCTTCCCCTCCCAGACCGTGGCCTCGCTGCTGCTGGAGTGCGGAGCGGACGTGGACTCACGGGACTGCGACAACAACACGCCCCTGCATATCGCCGCCAGCAACGGTTGCCCGGAGATCATGGCGCTGCTGGTGAGGGCAGGGGCACACTTCGATGCCACCAATGCCCAGAGGAAGACGGCGTACGAGCTGCTGGACGAGCAGAGCAGCGGGCACCCGGCCCTCTACCCCCTCAACTACGTCACTCTGCAGTGCCTGGCGGCGCGCGCCATTGAGAGGCACAGACTGCCCTACAAGGGCCTCATCTCAGAGGAGATGGAGACCTTCATTGAGCTGCACTGACACCCCCCTCCCCATTAAGATCCCCACCCTGTCCCCAGACTCTTCCTCAGACCCCTCTAAACCACCCAACAATGACCTCCATCATCTTCACCCCACCTCATCCATGTTCCCCTGATTCCCCTTATCCTCACCATACCCAGCCCACCCCCTTTCCCCATGGTCTCTCCCCTCTCAGTACCCGTCCTAACTCCAGACTATTAGCTCTGTCTCAGACCAAATCACAGCAATAATCCTCCCGGCTTCTAAACATTACACTAACAACAGACTAGGAGCATCTTAACTGTGGCTAGATGCATCCGGTCAGTGCTCTCTCTTTAGGTTATGTGCAATTCCACGGTTACAGAGTGATGCTGAGACTCCGATTTTTCACTTTAAAATGTATGTCAAACAAAAAACAATGATAGTAAAGTTAAACAATCCATATAACTCTATGCACAAGGAATACTTGTAACAATTTCCACAGAAAATTTTACAAAAAACACATTTACTCTAAGAACAGTGAAGAATCAGAGTCTCAGCATTACTCTTTTATTGTGGATTTTCCCTTATCTGTTATTAAGACATGGACACTTTCTAAGTGCTAGGTTGCTATTTGTTTGCAGGTGGGAAAAAAATCTTTGGACTTGATTTTAGGATTTTATGCTTTCTGTCTTTTTTCTTCTCCTGTTTCTCTTGATAAGAAAGGAAGACTCCTCACAGAAAGAAAAGTATGTCAGTGCCTGTATATGTATTGGGTGGTGGCTTGTTTTAAGGTGGGAATGGAAGCTATATTACTTGATAGGACATGATCAAATATTGACAGTTAACTGCATGAGAGGCTTAAGAGTGAATAGGATAGCTTGTTTGTTAAATCTGTCTTGTCTTTGCAAGGTTATCAAGAAGCATCCTTTGAACAAACAATGTACACATTGTATGCTTGGCTGCCTGGTATGGATGTATTTTTATCAATAATCTAGCATTATTTAATCCTCCGCCCCATACTTTGACATTTTAAGGAGTGTTTGAAAACCCATTTGTGCCAAAACTCAGCCTTATATCGTTTCTCTAAACGTGGGATCTTACAGGTTAGCCTAAACCTACTGAACTAGCTTACTACGAGTGGAGCAACTAACAACTGTAGAGTGCAGACTAGCATGGGAACTCTCATAAGGATACAGTGTGTTTTAGCCTAGCCTACATCTCTTCTTTAGCTCTGTCTTTTTAGACTGTGTGTGTGTGTGTTTTACAACCTGGTCAATCTCTTGAAGTCTCCCTCTGAACAATTTGGACACTGTGGGAAAGGAAAGATGGAGATTTCTCTCCATCTCCTCCTGAGTGAATGTTTATGTTGATCCCAGTATCAGATCATCTATTCTAACCTATCTATTTACAGTCCATGCAGAACAATTGGAATCTATGCAGTCGCTCATTGTGATGATATCAAAACCCAGGGGTGATCCGATTTAAGCACAGATGCAGGTGACAAGGAACAAATCGCACCCTGCATTTTAGTCTTATTATTTTTATTTTTTACAATCTCAGTTTTGTGTTATCTTGTTTTATCATACATACTTTATTGTATTTTTCTGTTATGTCTGTCCCTATGTAAAAAACACACCTGATTGAATGCACTTTGAAAAACCTCCCTGAATCCTAAAGTGTAACTGCACAACATCCAGGCTATGGACTCTCACAGCCTCTCTCTCAACAACTGATTGATTAATTTAACTGATGATAACTTCAGAACAGTGTTGAGATACTTGAATAAAATTCAGTATCCCTGCAGCAAGTAGGTCTGTGGGTTTGTGTGTTGGCTGGGGAATGATTTGAATCTCTCTTCCCCCCTCCTTTTCTCTGTGTGTTGTTGTTGAGCTATTGAGACATTCGTAGGGGTCTTTTAGGTGTTAGGTTAATGTTACAAACTCTGACATAAGTGCAAAATCTGAATGCAATACAGTGCTCCAGTCCCAATTCAATTACATTATTTTTAATTGCTTCTGATAACTGCTTTAGTTCACACTGTGTTGGAACAATCCCAAGCCACTGAGTTCATTAGCAGTGGACTGCATCTCCTCTCACCTTTTAGCCCTCTCACTGTGTTCCTGTCTTTATGCAGCATGTACAGGGCTGGCCAGGATAGGACCAACCCAGTGCTCTGCTGCGAGAGGCCTGGGTAGAGTGGATATGAAGGAGTAACAGACAGCTGGACTGACTCATAACACTGACTCATATTACAGAGGCCCTTATATTTAGATGGATTGAAATAGGTGTGATGGATGAACACACTATCCCTCCCTGCTCTACAGGTTCCCATGCAGCTTGCCTATTAAAGCCAGGTGCCTAAACTTAAAGGCCCAGTGCAGTCAAAAAATGTGCACATTTTCCCACCAGTGGTATGTTTCCACCAAATGGACTTGCGGATACAAATCAGTGCGTGATGATGTAGTGCATACAATATGTTTTTTATGTACCTAATATAAACCTAAAGTTCAATGTGTTTCCATCACATTTTCAACTCTACCTATAGTTTTTCACAAAAACTGTTGGGGTAAATAGCAAATGTGCCTACTCTGGTCTTGGCACCTGCGCTCTAGACAACAGCTGGCAGATACAGTGTGGTTAGACTGTGCAGATTGTCTAGTCCAGTGGTTCCCAACCAGGGGTGCTAAGACCCCTGGGGTTACTTGAGAAGACTCTTGAGACCATAGGCCTAATGTTAAAATGCACGTGAGGGGGTACTCCAGGCAGAGCAAAATTCAGTTGGTGGTACTGTAACCAAAAAAAGGTTGGGAACCACTGGTCTAGTCTACATAATGAGATTATTATGGATAAGTGAGAATATTTTTATTTGTCAAACGGCTGTCAAGCATCCATCATCATGTCACCAGAACCCTCTATATTTATTGGAAAGCAGCATCACACTCACCACCCTGTGAAGTTCATAACTTATTTAATCTGTAGCTTAAGAAACTACATGGTTTGCTGAGTCGTATTGGGAGGACCATATCATCGCGTGACTCCAAATTTACTTCGATATGATGGTTATTATATCAATATTTGTGCATAAAGGTGTTTCCACCTCCATTTCCCTCATAATTAATTTTAACGACACAAAAAGATCCCACCATGTTGAACGAACAAATGATCTGTCGGCATTTATAAAATTACACCGAAACGTTCTGTTTCTATCAGAGCTGTCGTGATTTTTTTTATACGATATGACTTTGCCATCTCTTCAATCTAAGCCTACAGGAAAGCGTGTGCCATTAGGCCTGGAGGGAAGCAAAAGTCATTCTGCTACCCAAGAATAGCAAAGCACCCTTTACTGGCTCAAATAGCCGACCAATCAGTCTGTTACCAACCCTTAATAAAGTTTTGGAAAAAATTGTGTTTGACCAGATACAATTCTATTTCACAGTAAACAAATTAACAACAGACTTTCAGCACGCTTATAGGGAAGGGCATACAAAATGTAAGCCTGAGGCACTTAGCCTACACAAATGACTGATGATTGGCTGAGAGAAATTGATAAGATTGTGGGAGCTGTTTTGTTGGACTTCAGTGCAGCTTTTGACATTATCGATCATAATCTGCTGCTGGAAAACATATGTATTATGGCTTTACATCCCCTCCTATATTGTGGATCGAGAGTTACCTGTCTAACAGAACACAGAGGGTGTTCTTTATTGGAAGCCTCTCCAACATAATAATCCAGGTAGTCAGGCATTCCCCAGGGCTAATGACCTGCCACTGGCACTGAGTAAAGCCTGTGTGTCTATGTACTGTATGCTGATGACTCAACACTGTACACATCAGCTACCGTTAAATGACCTCTAGATTTCTATTTTGTTTCTAAGATTCCAGTAAAACATTTTATTCAATCCTTTATATATTTTATTACTTTTATTTTTTCCTTAAGTGACAAACAGAACATACTATTTGTTCTCCCTTTCTTTCTCTCTTTGTGGTAAACAAAGAAGGAAAAAAAAGAAAGTATAACAGAAACTTGATCTTTCGGCGTCCTGCGCTCTTAAAGTATAAATAGAGTGCTGTCAACGTCACTGCGGGGCAGCGGTGGAGACAGGGCCATTTCCCCTGCTATTTTAGGGTCCTTTCGCCCCAGTCTCTGCCCTGCAAACAGGCCTCCAGTAAGGTAATACACACAGTCAGTCAGGTTACTGGATGACTGGCAGAGACAGTGTCCTGGAACCACTCCAATGACTTTGGTCCTTCATTGAACCCATTTTGTAAAATATCTTTTTTTTTACTACCGCACATTAGCCTATTGAAAAATTATGATTATTGATCATCACCATATTTTACTCTGTACTTCCATAGCCTACAGTTGAATCGCAATGGGGCTATCCCTGTCATGTTAGCGATTATTATTGTTATTCAATGTTAAATGGTTATTGTTGTTGTTAAATTCACAGTATCTGTTTTCTTTGAAAGGTCAGAGGCCATGGGGGTTGAACTTCAGAGTGGTTACAGGAGTGTCAGTAGACCCCAGCCTGAAAAATCAACCCCCAGTCCCTGACTCCCTGCTCCCCTGTGGCATCTGCAGATCTAATGGAACGGGATAGGTAGAAGCAAAATACTGTAGCTGATGCTCTTCTCTGCCCATGGGCCTATCTGGTCCATTCAACCCCTAGAAAGCAAAGAAAGGAATCTGAGGTAAACAATATGCTAATAGCTCCTGCAGCTAGCTCTCTGGTATGCAAGGTGTTTCCACCACAGGCCTATTGCTGACAACTAGGGTTATGATCTATTCAAGTTAAAGTCAGTCAATAAGGACTTATTGAACTGGGAATTTGCATTCACCTCCTGAGTTGAGTTGATCTGGAATGGAATTCACTCCGAGCCTGCTGACTCCCTTTCAGCTTAGGAGAAGGGCTAGGGTTTCGATTTATGACTGGACATACTGTATATCTGCTCAGACCCTGTTTAGGAAACAGCAGTAGCCTGGAAGGTTACTGTATAGGTAGTTTCACTTGCCTGACTGGCTCTCCACCGGTGGCTATGGGATGGGACTATTTTATAGAGGGCCTTCGTTTTTAGTAAAAGATACATGAGGCTGATATTTTGTGATACATTCCATCACGGCTACCAGTATATGAGTGTCAAGGCGTCAGTGTAATGCGGTAGGACGAAGTCAGGCGCAGGACACAGAGCTAATAAAAAAAAAACGTACTTTACTCGTAGGTAACTTAATGAACATACCTCCACGCAGGGAGGCACAAACCCGCTCACATACGACAACCAAAACATGAACAAATACGCACAACACACAGTGTGAGCCAGAGGGTTAAATAGGGAAGACATAATTACATGATGGGAAACAGGTGAGACCGATACAGACAAAACCAGTAGAATATAGAAACATGGATCGGTAGCAGCTAGTACTCCGGTGACGACGAACGCCGAAGCCTGCCCGAGCAAGGAGGAGGAACAGCTTCGGCTGAATCCGTGACAATGAGTCCCTTTTGGGTAGTGTAACTAGATTTTTAAAAAAAATGTAATTTCACCTCATTTTAACATTTTGTCATGAAGAGCACATGTTCAACATATAAAAAAAAAAAATCCCATCTCAAGAGGTTAAATAAAAAAAGGACTATAGTAAGTGCCTATTAAGTGCCAAATAAAGTAACATGGTTGACCATGACAGGGTTGACCTGTCTATTTATGGGTAACATGGTTGACTTGTTCTGCTTGAACCCATTCAGTTTTCCACTACAAAACACCTGAAAATTGTCTAAAAAAGTTGAACCAGCTCACCTGCTTTTACACTATGATTTGACTATTAGATATTCAATGTTTCTTTAGAAAAGGAAGAGTTTGACAATGTTAAAACGAGAGTTTAGTTCACATAACAGAGTTGACCTTAAAATTAGGGATTTTTTTTTGTTGGTTTTCCTTCAAATTAATCACAAATCACATAATAAATATCTTCAAAAATTACTGTTTTTTAAAGCAAATTTTTTTTACTAGGGCTTTACAGTAGCTAGGTTTCCATCCATTTGGCGACAGATATTTATGCGAATATTCTAGAATTCGCATCAAGAAAATATGCACATTTTCCCACCAGTGCTATGTTTCCACCAAATGGACTTGTTGCGGATACAATTCAGTGCGTGATGATGTAGTGCACACAAAAACATTTTCATGTACCTAATAGAAATCTAAAGTTCAATATGTTTCCTTCATATTTTCAACTCTACCTATAGTTTTTCACAAAAACTGTTTCGTTAAATAGCAAATGTGCCTACTCTGGTCTTGGCACCTGCGCTCTAGCCAACAGCTTGCAGATACAGTGTGGGTAGACTGTGCAGATTGTCTAGTCCAGTGGTTCCCAACCAGTTGATGGTACTGTTACCAAAAAAGGTTGGGAACCACTTATCTACTCTACATGACGAGATTATTATGGATAAGCAAGAATATTTTTATTTGACAAACGGCAGTCAAGCATCGATCATCATGTCACCAGAACCATCTATATTTATTGGAAAGCAGCTTCAAGCTCACCACTGTGCATTCACCACCCTGTGAAGTTCATAACTCATATCAATATTTGTGCATGAAGGCGTTTCCACCGCCATTTCCCTCATAATTAATTTGAACGACACAAAAAGTTCCCACCATGTTGAACGAACAAACTATCTGTCGGCATTTATAAAATTACACCAAAACTTTTTGTTTCCATCACAGCTGTCGTGATTTTTTTTATATGATATGACTTTCCATTTCTTCAATCTAAGCCTACAGGAAAGCGTGTGCCATTAGGCCTGGAGGGAAGCAAAAGTCATTCTGCTACCCAAGAATAGCAAAGCACCCTTTACTGGCTCAAATAGCCGACCAATCAGTCTGTTACCAACCCTTAATAAAGTTTTGGAAAAAATGGTGTTTGACAAGATACAATGCTATTTCACAGTAAACAAATTAACAACAGACTTTCAGCACGCTTATAGGGAAGGGCATTCAAAATGTAAGCCTGAGGCACTTAGCCTACACAAATGACTGATGATTGGCTGAGAGAAATTGATAAGATTGTGGGAGCTGTTTGTTAGACTTCAGTGCAGCTTTTGACATTATCGATCATAATCTGCTGCTGGAAAACATATGTATTATTTACATCCCCTCCTATATTGTGGATCGAGAGTTACCTGTCTAACAGAACACAGAGGGTGTTCTTTATTGGAAGCCTCTCCAACATAATCCAGGTAGAGTCAGGCATTCCCCATGGCAGCTGTCTAGGCTCTTGACTTTTTTCAATCTTTACTAATGACATGCCACTGGCACTGAGTAAAGCCTGTGTGTTTATGTACTGTATGCTGATGACTCAACACTGTACACATCAGCTACCACAGCAAGTAAAATCACTGCAACACTTAACAACGAGCTGCAGTCCGTTTCAGAATGGCAATAAATAAGTTGGTCCTAAATATTTACAAAACTAAAAGCATTGTATTTGGGAAAAATTATTCACTAAACCCTAAACCTCAACTAAATCATGTAATGAATCATGTGGAAATGTATCAAATTGAGGAGACTAAACTGTTTAGTGTAACCCTGGATTGTAAACTGTCATGGTCAAAACATATTGATGCAACGGTAGCTAAGATGGGGAGAGGTCTGTCCATAATAAAGCGCAGCTCTGCTTTCTTGACATTGCTATAAAATAAGTACTTCAGGCCCTAGTTTTGTTACACCTGGACTACTGTCCAGTCATATGGCCACGTGCCATGAAGAGGGACATAGGCAAATTACAATTGGCCCAGAACAGAACAGCACGGCTGGCCCTTAGATGTACACGGAGAGCCAGCATCTCTCCTGGCTCAGGGTGGAGAGATTGACTGCATCACTGCTTGTCTTTGTGAGAGATCAAATAAAAATGTATCGGTCACATACACGTGTTTAGCAGATGTTATAGCGGGTGTAGCGAAATGCTTGTGCTTCTAGCTCTGACAGTGCAGTAATATCTAATAAGTAATATCTAACAATTTCACAACATATACCCAATACACACAAAAGTAGTAAGGAATGGGATTTAAGAATATATACATATATGGACAAGCAATGACAGAGCGGTATGGACTAAGATACAGTAGAATATTATGGAATAGAATGCAGTATGAGATGAGTAGTGCAAGATATGTAAACATTATGAAAGTGACTAGTGTTCTATTTCTTAAAGTGGCCAGTGATTTCAAAAGGCAGCAGCAGCCTCTAATGTGCTAGTGGTGGCTATTTAACAGTCTGATGGCCTTGAGATAGAAGCTGTTTTTCATTCTCTCGGTCCCAGTTTTGATGCACCTGTACTGACCTCGCCTTCTGGATGATAGCGGGGTGAACAAGCAGTGGCTCGGGTGGTTGATGTCCTTGATTATCTTTTTGGCCTTCCTGTGACATCGGGTGCTCTATGTGTCTTGGAGGGCAGGTAGTTTGCCCCCTGTAATGCGTTCGGCAGACCGCACCAGCCTCTGGAGAGCATTGCTGTGGCGGTGCAGTTGCCGTACCAGGCGGTGATACAGCCCGACAGGATGCTCTCAATTGTGCATCTGTAAAAGTTTGTGAGGGTTTTAGGTGCTAAGCCGAATTTCTTCAGCCTCCTGAGGTTGAAGAAGCTCTGTTGCGCCTTCTTCACCACACTGTCTGTGTGTGATGACATGTTGAAATCCCTGATCTGTCGGTTTAAGCGACCAGCGCACAGCTCAGACACCCATACATACCCCACAAGACATGCCACCAGAGGATTCTTCACAGTCCCCAAGTCCAGAACAGACTACGGGAAATGCAAAGTACTTCCTAAAGCCATGAATACATGGAACTCTATTCTACATCATTTAACTCAGTCAAGCAGTAAGATCAGATTTTAAAAACAGACAAAACTACAATTTATGGAACAGCACGGACTGTGAAGAGACACACGCAGGCATACACACACAGCATTCACAAACACATGCTAACACACACACTCTTCAGTAAAATACTTTAAAGTACTACTTAAGTAGTTTTTTTGGGTATCTGTACTTTACTTTACTATTTATATTTTTGACAACTTTTACTTTTACTCCACTACATTCCTAAAGAAAATAATGTACTTTTTACTCCATACATTTGACCTGACATCCCAAAATATTTGTTACATTTTGAATGGTTAGCAGGACAGGAAAATGGTCCAATTCACACACTTATCAAGAGAACAAGTGGTCATCCCTACTGCCTCTGATATGGCGGACTCACTAAACACAAATGCATCGTTTGTAAATGATGTCTAAGTGTTGGAGTGTGCCCCTGGCTATCTGTAAAATTTCAAAACAAGAAAATGGTGCCGTCTGCTTTGCTTAATATAAGGAATTTGAAATGATTTATACTTTTACTTTTACTTTTGGTACTTAAGTATATTTTAGCAATTACATTTACTTTTGATACTTAAGTATATTTACAACCAAATACTTTTTGACTTTTACTCAAGTAGTATTTAACTGGGTGACTTTCACTTTTACTTGAGTAACTTTCTATTAAGGTACCTATACCTTTACTCAAGTATTACAATTGGATACTTTTTCCACCACTACACACACATACATTTTAATATTGTTATTTTGCTGTACTGATTTTGTATTGTAGATATGCTATGGTAGAGTAGTGTGTAATAATGTGTTATGTATTGTTTTATTGTATGTAATTATGATTGGACCGCATGAAGAGTAGCTAATGGGGATCTGGAATAAAATACAAAAAAAGACTTTACTCGCATAAAAACTGTGGATGGAAACGTGGGTAGTGATGGTGAAATCTTGGGGTTAAGTGGGATAAAGTCTTCCTAGAAGTCACATAGAGCGCACAGAGGGACATGTCAAAATGCTGAATTTTGCCACAATAGTCAAATATATTGCATTTTCCATGAGGTCTATATTAAAGAGGACTTCATTTAATATGACAGGCTTTTAAAAGTAATATTGGTGCACAATTTCTAATTAAAATAGGTATGCAAAAGGGACTCATTTCGTGGAACAACCCATATAAGACCTCTGATTAAACCTTTCTGTTTATAGGCAATAGGTATACACTTCGTACATTATATATAGAGCAGACAAGCTTATCTATTACATGTGTTAGAATGGCATTGGTTTGATTCATTATAGTGTATATTTATGTATCTGCAAGGTTATGAACGTTTAGCACTACTGACTGTAATGTAGGACAATATTGTGGAAAGCTGAATTAACCACAGTGGTACTTCTCTTTTCACCCACAAGGTGTCAGCAGTAACAAAGGAAATACAGAGTGATCAGTACAAAGGAAGCTGGCCCGCTTGGCCTCCTTTGTTCCAGAGCAGCTCAGATGGTCATATTCAGTCATGCCAGACAGAGAGACCTGGTCCATGAACCAACCCTGTACCACCTGCCCTAGCCTCTACCACCTTCCATAGCCCCCAACCTTTCTGTGTTAGCAGACCTGAAGGAACTGGATAGAGAGCAATATGGCATTGGCAAGGGATCCCCTAAACCCCTCTTCATCTTGTTTCCTTCTTCTGCCCCTGACATTAAAGCGACTTACCTGGATAAATAAAGGTTAGGTGAAGAGATAAATACAAATAAAGATTTGGTCTGGTGAAAGCAGATTATGCCTAGATGAAGGAGAGAAGACAAGGTGTGTGTTAGTTGGGTTGATTCTGTGTCAGGGCATGCAGGTGTGAATATATGCGTGTGCACCGCATCTCACTCATATCATGAACTGAAATCTCATGAGTCAGTTCTGCTGACACCGCAGAGGTTGTGTGTTTGTATGCTTGTGAACAGCTAAGGTCGGGCAAGGCTTGCGCTCCCTGTAATCTCTTGTAGATAGATCTACAGTAGTGGACAAAAGTTTAGAGAATTACACAAGTATTGGTCTTCACAAAGTTCGCTGCTTCAGTGTTATGAGATATATGTTACTATGGTATACTGAAGTATAATTACAAGCATTCCATAAGTGTCAAAGGCTTTTATTTACAATTACATTAAGTTTATGCAAAGAGTCAATATTTGCAGTGTTGACCCTTCTTTTTCAAGACCTCTGCAATCCGCCCTGGCATGCTGTCAATTAACTTCTGGGCCACATCCTGACTGATGGCAGCCCATTCTTGCATAATCAATGCTTGGAGTTTGTCAGAATTTGTGGGTTTTTGTTTGTCCACCCGCCTCTTGGGGATCGACCACAAGTTCTCAATGGGATTAAGGTCTGGGGAGTTTCCTGGCCATGGACCAAAAATGTAGATGTTTTGTTCCCCGAGCCACTTAGTTATCACTTTTGCCTTATGGCAAGGTGCTCCATCATGCTGGAAAAGGCATTGGTCGTCACCAAACTGTTCTTGGATGGTTGGGAGAAGTTGCTCTCGGAGGATGTGTTGGTACCATTCTTTATTCATGGCTGTGTTCTTAGGCAAAATTGTGAGTGAGCCCACTCCCTTGGCTGAGAAGCAACCCCACACATGAATGGTCTCAGGATGCTTTACTGTTGGCATGACACAGGACTGATGGTAGCGCTCACCTTGTCTTCTTCGGACAAGGTGTTTTCCGGATGCCCCAAACAATCGGAAAGGGGATTCATCAGAGAAAATGACTTTACCCTAGTCCTCAGCAGTCCAATCCCTGTACCTTTTGCAAAATATCAGTCTGTCCCTGATGTTTTTCCTGGAGAGAAGTGGCTTCTTTGCTGCCCTTCTTGACACCAGGCCATCCTCCAAAAGTCTTCGCCTCACTGTGCGTGCAGATGCACTCACACCTGCCTGCTGCCATTCCTGAGCAAGCTCTGCACTGGTGGTGCCCCGATGCAGCTGAATCAACTTTAGGAGACGGTCCTGGCGCTTGCTGGACTTTCTTGGGAGCCCTGATGCTTTCTTCACAACAATTGAACCTCTCTCCTTGAAGTTCTTGATGATCCGATAAATGGTTGATTTAGGTGCAATCTTACTAGCAGCAATATCCTTGCCTGTGAAGCCCTTTTTGTGCAAAGCAATGATGACGGCACGTGTTTCCTTGCAGGTAACCATGGTTAACAGAGGAAAAACAATGATTTCAAGCACCACCCTCCTTTTAAAGCTTCCAGTCTGTTATTCTAACTCAATCAGCATGACAGAGTGATCTCCAGCCTTGTCGTCGTCAACACTCTCACCTGTGTTAACGAGAGAATCACTGACATGATGGCAGCTGGTCCTTTTGTGGCAGGGCTGAAATGCAGTGGAAATGTTTTTTGGGGATTAAGTTCATTTTCATGACAAAGAGGGACTTTGCAATTAATTGCAATTCATCTGATCACTCTTCATGACATTCTGGAGTATATGCAAATTGCCATTATTAAAACTGAGGCAGCAGACTTTGTGAAAATTAGTATTTGTGTCATTCTCAAAACTTTTGACCACGACTGTACATAAACACGCCTGGTACCATATAATCTGTCGGGAAGGAATGGGATGCGTGG
The DNA here is from genome assembly GCF_964263955.1 of Coregonus lavaretus. Lineage (NCBI taxonomy): Eukaryota > Metazoa > Chordata > Actinopteri > Salmoniformes > Salmonidae > Coregonus > Coregonus lavaretus. Next base: position 11,862,021 of record NC_140006.1, on the reverse strand, counting down.
GCTAGCAAGCAGAAGTAAATTCCGGTGTTTGGGTTTTTCGTCACTGGTTATTGGACAGATCACAATTTCGCAGGTGTTAGCATCTTTCAAATTTCGGAAGAGGAGGGGACATTCAGCCCGTAACTTGCAAAGATAGAGAGGGTGGAGCTCCTCGTTCTGGTTCCGCTCCTCGATCTAGCATCTCTTGATCCCTTTTCTTAACATGTATGGACCCAGAATTTAATCGAGCAGCTGACCAATTACATGAGACTTTATTTCTAGGTTAACGAGATTAGCCTCCCTCACGAGCTTCAACATCCACCTGGTTCTCTGCATCTCCTCTGGCCCAGTGTCAAGACACTTATTCTCTGTTTTTCAGGCTGGGGGAAGGTCCTTGATGTTTAAAATGTGTATTTGTTTATGAGTGCAATATGTTTATAGTTTTGAGTGTTATATATTTGACTCTGGATATCCAATTCCATAAAAACACTTAGGCTACTTCTATGCATCTTTCCATAGTTCAAAGGAACCTAATTTTGCAAAACAAACGACCTGGGGATGATTTGCAGTGGAGAGTTGAGCAGTTGCAATGAGACAGTTTGAATGCTACTCAAATGAATATATATTCTGACAATAAAGTTCTGAATATCTCTGTTCTTTTTATTATCCTCATCTAGTCCATGACATGATGAGTTATAGTAGACAGGCTACGTCAGCAACAGCAGCCATCTCTTTAGCACCAGTCAGCGGTCCACTGAGATGACAAAAAAAGGTCCGGGTGATGAGGGGGATGCGGTTGCTATTGGAGATCTTGACTCCATCACGCAATCATGGGAGGGAGGGGGAGCTCATCCCTGTGTGAGAGAGAGAGGGGGAGAGGGAAATGATATAGAGAGGGAGGGAGGAAGGGCATTGAGGAGGAAGACAGTGAGTATCAATTGACAACCAGCAGTGTCTAAAGCCGCCCGACCGGAGATGGTCCCCCCACACACGAGACCAGAATAGTGGTCCTGCAAGGCTTCTGAGGAGGCGAGAGGACGCCGGCGATGCATGTGTTCACTGCCGAAAAATCAAATATTTCAGAGGATCTCTGCTGTCAAATGGGATTATTATTTCTGTCGGGGGTTAAAGGGAAACTGCCAGCTGCAAATCCATGCACATTAATTTATCCGACCAAAAAGAAGACGGAGCACTCACTTTCTCCATAAAGGTAAATATGAAATAGATTAAAAAGAGGGATTCATGTATTTCCTTTATTTATTATTAAGCACCGCGCCCTGATCGGTGTAGCTCGGTAGGCAGTTTGGCTGTTCGTTGTGTGCTCGGCTGCTGTTTACAGACTCGATATGAAACATATGGGTCCATTTTGATAATTTATCCTTCGAACAATACTATGTTTTGTGTTGTTTTGGGGTACTTTAGACTTTGCATGCAACTGGTGAGCTTGGGTTTGCTGCTTGAGAATAATATAATATGCAGATTGTCGTCGGCGGTACCAAGCGTTCTTGCCACCCAGCTTCTCTCCTGCGCCTCATTGTTCACTGCAGAGGCTTTGTAAGGGACCCCTCGCTGGCTGCCGATATGTCGCCCCTTTGTTCCTCATCAGTTTGTTTTGACACCAGCTGGTGCTTTCGGCACGTCTGTCATTTTATGTATTCTTTCTTTAATCTTAATAACCAATCGTGCCTATATTATGCACGTTTTTGTGTCCTATATAGGCATATATCGAGCGTCAGATCACCCAATCGACATAAATCGGGCGATGACATGACACCAGGTGGCGGGGCGAATGGTCCATTTAGATTACTCTACAGACTATTGAGTCGCTTCGCCTATTAGGCACCTGCTTCTGCTATTAACATTGTTGGAAAAAACATTAAATATTCATTGATTTTTTAACACATGTTAATATGATGTGTTGACCCATTTAAAACCCAATAAGGACAGAAAAAATGCGACCACACTTTCAGGAAGCGTCTAGGCTTCTGAAATGTAATGCCAGCGATTTATCTTGACACATTTTCGCAGGGTTTGCTTGCATTGACAAAAACAAGCACACCTTGGATACATAAACTAACCACCATGCTTTTCTTGGTGTTTTAATGCCTTACAGACAGTGCAGCCACCAGGCCTCCAGGCAGCAGTTTGAATATATCATATCATATCAAATCCAAGTTTAGGCGTAATTGTTTTGTTCTTCCTTTCTCTTAACACAGATGGTCTCTCCATCCCTTGAGGGGCATCATATGTAGGCTGGTGTTCATTCCAACCACTTTCCACATCCCTAATTGCTTCACATTCACACCCATGCACCCATTCATACTCTGAATTACATTTTCCTTTCCTTTTAAACTGATAGATGTTTACTAAACATGTATTTATACCTGGCAAATGAGACCCTATTACCAGCTATATTTAGTCATTTTTTTCAACCCATCCTCCATTTCCCCGAAGAGAGATTAAGACATCATCAGCCACATGAAGTTAACCTACTCAGACAGCAATACAGAGAAGAAAACAGTATTTTTTACAGTTACAGTGAGGTTACATGTTAGAACTCTGTGTACTGCACTTCTAGTAGGAGCTTTCTCCAATGAACCATCTCTCTCCCAGATTGGTTTTGGTGACTTTTTTATGGGTAGACAGATACAGCTGGGGAAACCAGTGATTCTGTGTAGGCCTGGGTCTTGAATTGGTTCTGAAGAACTTGGGTCTGGTTCTCAGTAGGCCTCAGTATACAATATTAACCAATCCTGTGCAAGAAACCTGAGAAGCAACACGCTACATACCAAACCGATAGGATTGGATTTGCAGTAATCCATTTCCAATTTCAGTTTTCTCTCAATCACTTCACAACAGGCTTCAATCTCTTTCACGTCATCAGCTCTATCAGATATGCGTCAAAATCATGTCAACGTTGAAGTGATGAGTGAGCCCTGTGGAAAGCTTGATTTTAGGTCAGAGTGCACTTTCTGCTACTATGTCTTCCCAGGTCCTGGAAGGCAGCATTGATAAAAACACACACTTCTATTTCTTCCTCTTCATGTCTTTATGTCCTGTGGGCTGTTGCTGGTTAGTCAGAGGCCCATGCCCTGGTTATCTGCAACCCCAGGCTTTGTGCATGTCAGGGGCACCAGTGTGAGGGTACGTGAGTCAAAATGTGATAATAAGAGGTTACTTGTCTGTTAAACAGTTTCTCCAGAGTACCATCCAGACTCAGAGGAATCTCTTGTTGCAGCTTTCAAGATTGTAGCAATCATGCTCTTGGTAAGCATATCACAATGACCACTGCCATGTGGGTTAACCCAACGGCACTGCAGTCAGTTCTCCTGTACATGGAGAAAAGAGTTTGCAGGTTGGTTTCCAGTCAGATCCAGCGACCAGAATCTTAGAGGTAGTTTATATGCTCAGAACCTCTATACTTCATCCCAAAAGGGGGTTTATAAGCACACCGTACAATACTTTTTTAGTTTTTACACAGCTCTACAGGACCTCCTTGGTAGATGAGAAGAGAGGAGAGGAGAACAGAGGAGAGAATGAGAGGAGAGGAGTGTGGGGTGTGGAGTGTCCTGTGGATGAGTGAAAGCTGTGAGATGGGTTGTAACTTGACTGATGCCCTTCACCAGATGAATCAGAGATTGTGATGTGTCAGCACAGATGAATAATGCCCACTGCTTCGATCTACCTCTCCTTTACATCTCTATCCTATTTCTCTCTCTTCTATCTACCTTTCTCTCTCTGCTTTCTTCCTATTTTTCTTCCTCTCCTCTCCACCCTGCACTTTCATGTTTTTTTTTCATGTTTTTCTCCTGTCTTCTCCCCTCTCCTGTTATTTTTCTCTCCCCTCTCTCCTCTTTCTATCACTTCCATCTCCTCTCTCCTTTTTCTCCTCCCTCCATCCCTCTCTTCTTCCTCTCTCCCCTTTCTCCCTCTCCTCTCCTCTCCTTTCTACTATCTCCCCTCTTTCCCTCTCTACTGTCTCATTATGTAATATTCAGATCTTTATTCTAGCTCTGTAGAAGAAGCAATGTATATGTTAATGTATTCATTTGCAACCCACTGTGAAATGCTCTAAAGTAGGAAAGTGGTTGCACTGAGGTGCTGTTGCTGCTATGTCACTGAGTGACAGAAGTTATAAAGGGTGGGGAGATTGAGTGACAAGATGGCTGACATGATATAAACTTGCAAACTGTCTCATCAGACGTGGAAGGAAGGCTGTGGTTGGCAAGTTCTAGAATATTCTAGAACGTTCTAAAGAATGCTGATGAATTTGCCTGTCATTTTGGGCAAGGAACGTTTTGGGAAACAGAATAAGCTTGGTTTTGGGCTGTAGAACAAGCCTATTTCTGTTGTACAAAGAAAATAAAATCCTCTTTCTGATTGAGAATCCTTTTTTGGCTCAAGAGTAAGGCTAGTAAACTCATTCATGTCTCCTGGACGGCTGCCGAGACCTAGAAGAAAATAGAAAATTAATCAATGTATCCAGACAGTAATGACTTGTTTTGATTAAGTCTGTCCATGTTAATGCCTTGACCACGACTGTATCACTATCAGCTATGGGCTATGGCTACTGCTGTCTACTATGGTCTGTCTGTACATGATTATTCCATATTTCATATCCCTATCTGCGTGGGCTTGGAAGATTTCAAGGGTTATGACTCTATTTGCATAACATCACCTCTCACGACTCCAGAAGGTCAGAGGGATAGAGACCATTTGGGTCCTGCAAGAGTGGTGTGGGAGTGTGAGATGTGTGTCTCTCTCTGTTTGTGTGTGTGTGTGTGTGTGTGTCTGTGTGTGTGTCTGTGTGTGTGTGTGTGTCTCTGTCTGTGTCTGAGAGACCAAGGGTATGTGGTAGGGCTGCACAATTCGGACAAAATATCTAATTGGGATTTTTTGGCCTGATATTGCGATTATGAATTGCGATTTTCAAACACTTGGGTGAAAACTTGGTAATTCCATCAGACATGGTTTAAACAAGTGTCAGGGTAGAGAACATCACTTCTAAAATGAGATCATAAGAATGAATAAATACTGTGGTAACTGAATACAAAACCAAATTAAACAAATATTTTCCAACATTCTTATAGCCTACATATTAATAAACATAAATCTTTTACATAATCATCCAAATATAGTGTGCTATAAGCACTTTTTAATTAATTAATGAATAACATTGAGTTCCTATTTCCTATTTTACAATTATGAGTTCTTAAATAACATAAGTTAATTATTTATTCAGGCAGCCATAAGCTACAGATGGAATAGGAAGCTTATGATTGTGTAATTATATATACACTCACCGGCAAGTTTATTAGGTACACCCATCTTCTACTGGGTGGGACACCCCTTTACCTCCAGAACAGCCTGAATTCTTTGGGGCATGGATTCTACAAGTCGGAAACGTTCCACGGGGATGTTGGACCATGCTGACGCGATGCAGTTGCTGCAGATTGGACGGCGGTACACCACTGCCACCAGCCTGTACCGTTGACATCAGGCAGGATGGGGCCATGGACTCATGCTACTTACGCCAAATCCTGACTCTGCCATCAGCATGATGCAACAGGAACCATGATTCGTCAGACCAGGCGATGCTTTTCCACTCCTTAATTGTCCAGTGTTGGTGATCGCGTGCCCACTGGAGCCACTTCTTCTTGATTTTAGCTGAAATGAGTGGAACCCAGTGTGGTTGTCTGCTGCAATAGCCCATCCGTGACAAGGATCAACGATTTGTGAGTTCCCGAGATGCCGTTCTGCCCACCACTGTTGTACTGCGTCATTATTTTTATGCTTGTCGCCCACCTGTTAGCTTGCACGATTCTTGCCATTCTCCTTCGACCTCTCTCATCAACAAGCCGTTTTCACCCACCGGACTGCCACTGACTGGATAGATTTTTGTTTGTCGCACCATTCTCGAGAAACCCTAGACACTGTCGTGCGTGAAAAGCCCAGGAGGGCGGCTGTTTCTGAGATACTGGATCTGATGTGCCTGCCATTGACGATCATACCACGCTCAAAGTCGCTTAGGTCACTCGTTTTGCCCATTCTAACGTTCAATCGAACAGTAATTGACTACCTCGATGCCTGTCTGCCTGCTTTATATAGCAAACAATGTCCACGTGACTCACTGTCTGTAGGAGTGATCAATTTTTGTGAACCATTTTAGTGTATTATAAAAAGACAGTGTGATAACCATTATTCAGTCTGGTGGTCGTTGGTATGCACCAGGCTGGCTGAGACGTCTGGCCATTGTGAGGACGGGGGCGATTTGTCAGTCTGTTATCTTTGGCAGCTCTTTAATTTGTCACAGACACACACACACTTGCCCACAAGCGCGCACGGACACACACACATACACACACATACACACACTGCACACACACAGCCGCAAGAACACACACACACACTAACTAGCACAGAGCGCGGACATGCACGCACGCACGTACACTTGCGCGGCTGCAACAACACACACTCATGCACACACACACAAACACTCTCTCAGTCTCTCTCTCACTGACAGGCAAGCGGTATCGGAGACAGGCAAGCGGTATCGGAGTGCCAAGTCTAGGTCCAAAAGGCTTCTTAACAGCTTCTACCCCGAAGCCATAAGACTCCTGAACAGATCATCATGGCTACCCGGACTATTTGCACTGACATCAGTGTGGTTCTTTATTTAAACGAGGCCATGTAGCCAGCAGCGCCAGGGATAATTAGATCTCAGAGGAGAGGACAGGGATCATGTGACCAGGCCTAGCCAGGTGTCGCCATGACAGTGTATGTCGCCATGACAGTGTGTGTACTCAGGAAGGACGGAGCTGGGTAAACATGCAAATGTTATACCAAGGAATTAATACACAGAATATCAATGACAGAGGTTTTACAATTAGAATAATCAAAATCTAGCCTGCAGGATCTGGACAGCAGAGGCCTACACATTGCATATAAGGGAAAGGGGATACCTAGTCAGTTGCACAACTGAATGCATTCAACCGAAATGTGTCATCTGCATTTAACCCAACACCTCTGAATCAGAGAGGTGCGGGGGGCTGTCTTAACCGACGTCATTGGCGCCCGGGGAGCAGTTGTTGTTGTCGGGGGTTAACTGCCTTGCTCAAGGGCAGAACGGCACATTTTTCCACTTTGCCGGCTGGGGAATTCGAACCAGTGACTTTTCGGTTATTGCAGTGCCTATCTGATAAGTAGTCTTCATCTTCCTGAACAGCTTGAGATGTGTCTTAATAATGACATGAAAGTGAATGAAGATGATGAAGATGATGAAGGCCGTCTCTGTTGTTAGGGAGCGTCTATCGTTCTTTCTTCCATCTCTTCTCCCCTCCTCCAGAAGCTGCTTCACTAATTGGCTGCTGTTGCTCCCGTCAGAAGCATCTCAGGTTTCACATTGTGGCTCGCTTGATGGGGTTTTAATCGTTCATTTGCTCAGGAAGGAGGACCGCTTCACAAATGGCACCCTATTCCCTATATAGTGCACTACTTTTGACATTTTGACAAGGGCCCATAGAGCTTTGGTCAACAGTAGTGCACGACATAGGCAATAGGGTGCCATTTGGGATGTAGACGAGAGCTCTGAGGAGGATGGCGGCCGCTCAGCTCAGCCTGGACATCTCATTAACTCCCCTGAGAGATACGACAGACAGGCAGAATAGAACAGGACTAACTGGGCCTCTACTGTAAAACTAAAATGGAGGGTGGGGGCGGGCGGGCGGGCGGGCGGGAGGGAGGGAGAGAGAGAGAGAGAGAGAGGGACAGAGACAGAGAGAAACAGGGCCCGGCGCCATCTTGGTTATTAAAAACATGGAGGGAGAGAGAGGGGGTCGTCACTAGTTACCACAGCCTATTTCTGCTATTTATCTTCTTAAAATGTGATTTTAAACCTAACCTTAACCCTAACTTTAACCACACTGCTAACCTTACCGTTGAAGTCAGAAGTTTACATATACCTTAGCCAAATACAATCCTAACCGACTTGCCAAAACTATAGTTTGTTAACAAGAAATTTGTGGAGTTGTTGAAAAACAAGTTTTAATGACTCCAACCTAAGTGTATGTAAACTTCTGACTTCAACTGTATGCCTAATCGGAACCTTACATTTAATTTGAGTTTTCATGAATTTCTACGATATAGCCATTTTGACTTTGTGGCTGTGGTAACTAGTGGAAACCAGAGAGAGGGGAGGAGAGGGGTGTAGATTGATAGATGGATAAATCTATTTTCACAAACGTACAAGAATTCCGCATAAACATGTTATTAAAATACACATGCTAAGATGGAAACATTACATTGGCAACTATTTTTCTCTAGTCTATCTGATTACTTTTACGCATTGAATCAGCATGAATACTGTCAAATAGATCATCATCTGCATGCATTGCATGTAAACAGTCGTATGTAGAATACAGTATGTACTGAACTGCCTCCAGCATGGATCAAGGTTTCTGGCAGTAGGAATACTGTATAATATTGCATGTAGTTAGATATGCAGAACATACAATATGTACTGTAGCTATAGCATCCAGCTTGTATGGAGGTTTCTAGCAGGCTCAGATATGCTAATTGACCAGTGAGCTGACAAGGTCTCAGCCATCAGGCTGCTTAATGAGCCAATGAACAGACAGACAGAGTTAGACAGACCAAGGGCCTGTTTCAACGATAGAGATAGCAGGGATGTGGAGGTTGACAGGACTGAAGTGTGTCTCTGGTTGTCGGTGGGGAGATTTGCCTGTTTCTCTCTGTTAAAGCTGTTTATCCCCCGAGAAAGTGATGTTTAGTCATAGGAATTAGCATAATCTCTCTATGTCGGTGAGAGCGTGTTTTAGTGTGGGTATGTGTGTTCGGTTTGTGTGTATGGAAACGCCTATGTGTGAATGTGAATGTTGTGATAATGATTATTGTCCATATACAGCTGTATATGATTAAACTTCTCTTTACAAGTATGATAACATTGCAGGTACATTTCCGTTAAGCATGTTGAATACAGCAATGGTTCCCAAACATTTTTGTGGTGTGGCCCACCTAAAGATAATGGGAGTTTTGGGCCACCCACCAAGCCAACAGCAGTGTGTCTATACTGCATATATATTTGTTTATTGTTTCTTTTTGTTTCTTTTTATTTACCAAGGACTGACTAACCCCGTCGTGAGCCTTGACCTAAAAGGCACCAGCTGCTAACCTCTATTTGGGATCATTTTAAGTACAATAACTTATCTCATTCATCCTAAAATCTGTCCTCCTAACTGCATCTTCCCTCTTCGCTGTAATGACAACAGATTAAAAAGGGATCATCTGGGATTGACCAAACCTAGGTTAGCACGGTAACAAACATCACAAGGTCACCATCATATTCTGGACCAATCCGTTTGATTGGAAAGTCATATTTATCCAATCTGCATTATATGCTACAGTCTACCATAAGGCCACCACTTCAGTTGAACAGCCATACTGTGGCTATGCCTATTCTGCAAATCAGGCCTGGTTGCGTGTGAATAAATTGTTTCCCTTCCGCTCTTGTAATCCGGCCTATATGTACTTTAATACCATTTGGTGCTAAGTTTTCCTGCCAGTCCATCTGTTGGCTTCAATATGAGGGCACAAACAGTCAATGAGCAGATGCCACTCGTTCTTCTGTGTCTGTCCTTGAAACCCCTTTTAGCTGTGTAGGCTTACTGTACAGTACAGTACAGTACACCACTCCTTTGGAGGTATTGTGACCAGTGACCACATCGCTGCTCTAAGCACTTGACTTCACCACCTATGCGAATCAGGTTAAACCCTTTGGTGGGTTTGTGTGGGATGTTTGGGTCTGATATGGATAAGGTCCCAGGTTCGAGTCCCGCTTCCACTGGTCAAGGAGAGGAGGCATGTACAGGTGCTATGAGTATATCTTGAGAATGCAGCCAAGAGAGTACAGTTTGTACAGTTTTTGTCCACACGGCTACAGCCACTGCTGAGCTCAGCCTCAGGCAGGGAGGTCTAAAGGCTCCTGTTATGGTGATTTAAGTGGTCGACAGGAAATCGAATTCTGAAAAACGAAGCGTATAGCATACACCCGTGCACGCACACATTCACGCACACACACACGCACGCACACAAAGACACTCAGGAAGCATAACACACAGTCGTTCTAAGCCCTACAATGCCCATTCCTCCTCTCCAAACCCCAGGGAGGGACGATCACTAAATGCAGCATCAACCACAAGCCAAGCTTAAGCTCCCTACGGTTTTGCGGGAACTCATTTTTTTCCATATTCATTCTCGGAAGTATGATTTGAGGATCACTCATCCTGGCTCGTAGCTTAACATGAGTAATGGGGTAATCTCTTGACGGATTCTGGTTCCGAATGTTTGAGCTTGATAACGTTCATTCCCAAACATTCCTTCCTGTAGGAACTGGTATTAGTTCGTCAAGCTAATATGTTATTGCCAGTGGGAATAGCTAATACTGCTATATAACTCAGTGGGAAGGAACGTTAATATAGCCGGTTTGTTCAGGCACCCTGGTCTGTAGCTTCATTGATATGCAGCAGAGTGAACAGTGCTTGTACTAGCAGACTGACGGTTATGTCGTTTTGTCAGAAAGGGCTTGGATGGCTTGTGGATTGGGATCACAGGAACACAAAGACAGCAGCTCCCCTGCTAAAAACGTAACCGAGGCCGATGTAGCAGCACCTGCCTGCGGTATGTCTCATCCTGCGCCACTCTCATCCTTCCTCTCTCTGTGTGTTTGTGTGTGTGTGTGTGTTAGGTAGTGAGAAAGTGAATGTCGGCCGAAACCCATTGTGCTTTGCTCTCTGCATTGAGTGTGTCAGGGAGTGTGTGTGTGTGTGTGTGTGTGTGTGAATGTGTGAATGACTGTCTTTGCCAACAGGGTCTAGGGTCATGTAGATCGAGCTGCTCTAACAGCCTGCTCCACCACCACAGGAGATTCTATAGCCCACAAATACACATTTCCTCTACTAAAAATGATTTGTATTGTATGGAACTATACGTGTGTATATGAATTGTTTCACAATATGTGTACTGTATACATACTACAATATGAAATCTCTAATGAAAGCGAAGCACCCTCAGTGTGTGTGTGTGCATGCGTACCACTGTATGTGTGAGATTGTGTGTATTCTTATACTCTGTCACTAAACTCAGCAGTCTGTTCACCTGTATTGGTCTAAAGAGACTCTCCTGTAGCTACTAACTGCTGTAGCTAGCTATCTCTCAGCTACTGCTGGGCTGTAAACCTACCCAAGGAAACAGATCCTGCCTGTGATCTCACATCTCACTGGCTGCTTTGTTGTCATGGAGACAGGTCCCGTAGAGGCTGCCTCAGCCCAACTGTGGTGAAAAGCATGCTGGGTAAGAGGGAGGGGTAGGTGATGAAAACAAAACATGTTATCTCACCCCACAGTGGAATGGGAAAGGGATGTTTTCCTCAGTTCAATGTGTTGATGCTTAGAATCATAGTAGAGTCATTTCCCTTGATTTGCTCTTTAGATTCCCCATGAGGTATACTCCATGTCTGGCAAACTGAAGATAACTTCAAAGGCTGTATGTGTCTCTCTCTGTGTGAGTGTGTGTGTGTGTGTGTGTGTGTGTGTGTGTGTGTGTGTGTATGTGTCTGTCTGTCTGTCTGTCTGTCTGTCTGACTGTCTGTGTGTGTGTCGTTGTGAGGTCACACATACCCACAGGTCATGTTGACTCATCTACTCCTTCCTGTGTTGTTCCAGGTCCGCTGGATGGTCACACTGAGGATTCCACAGAGCAGGCCATGATGCCTCAGCCTCAGTCAGGGCTGTAGAAAACACACAGAGGTAAGGATACACACGCACACACGCATGTGCACAAACACTAGTGATGGGGGAAAAAATCGATACAATTACATATCGGGATATTATTTTTGACTATATATATCGTATCGTTTTGACAATTTCACAGTATTGTTTTTGCGCTAGTTGGCTGTACCAAGACTTTTTCATAGCTTGCTCTCCATTTTCTTTTTAAAAAAGGGAGCCCATTTGTTTTCAGAACTTTTATTTCCATGACTGATCCAAACTTGTTTTCTCATGGCTTTCTCTTGTCCCTCTGCAGCAGACATACTGTATATACTGAACAAAAATATAACCACAACATGCAATAATTTCAACGATTTTACTGAGTTACAGTTCATATAAGGAAATCAGTCAATTGAAATAAATAAATTAGGCCATAATCTATGGATTTCACATGACTGGGCAGGGGCCCACCCACTTGGGAGCCAGGCCCAACCACTGGCCAGGCCCAGCCAATCAACATTAGTTTTTCCCCACAAAATGGGTTTATTACAGACAGAAATACTCCTCAGTTTCTGGGTGACTGGTGACTGGTCTCAGACGATCCCGCAGGTGAGGAAGCTGGATGTGGAGGTCCTGCGGTTGGGAGGCCGGTTGGACATACTGCCAAATTCTCTAAAACGACGTTGGAGGCAGCTTATGGGAGAGAAATTAACTTTAAATTATCTGGGAACAGCTCTTGTGGACATTCTTGCAGTCATCATGCCAATTGCACGCTCCCTCAAATCTTGAGACATCTGTGGCATTGTGTTGTGTGACAAAACTGCTTTTTATTGTCCCGAGCACAGGGTGCACCTGTGTAATGATCATGCTGTTTAGTCAGCTTCTTGATATGCCACACCTGTCAGGTGGATGGATTATCCTGGCGAAGGAGAAATGCTCACTAACATGGATGTAAACAAATTTATGCAAAAGATTTGAGAGAAAAAAGCTTTTTGTGCGTATGGAAGATTTCTGGGACCTTTTATTTCAGCTCATGAAACATGGGACCAACACTTTACATGTTGCATTTATATTTTTGTTCAGTGTAGAATCGTGAGAATCATGGGAATCGCAATACATATCGTATCGGCACCTAAGTATTGTGATAATATCGTATCGTGAGGTCCCTGGCAATTCCCAGCCAAAACATACAATTGCACGCACACACATACACACACACACACACACACACACACACACACACACACACACACACACACACACACACACACACACACACACACACAGTTGTTGTGATACATGGCCCTGCTCCAAACACCCTCTAGATGTGATGTATGCTATAGTATATGCTCTCTGTAGGTACAGTACAGTAACACCTCCATACTTGGCATGGCTGGAGAATAAGTTAAGGGACGTGTGCCAAGGGTGAACAGAAGAACCCAGAGGCAAATCTGACATTCTGTTTCCCAGCCAACAGGGTCAATGCAGGGGTAGTAGAGATGAGATTAGTTTTAGGGCATTAACAACTGTTACGACAGCTCCTGGCAAGGCCTGCAGTACAGTATGTAGCTAGGACTGTTTTCTCCATTCACAGACTTACAGTAAGCCCCTTTGTTTAACTGTGTTAATGGACCACAGACAGGCAGCTGGTGCAGCTGGGGAACAGGTCATGTGGGGAAAGAGAAGGATCAAGGGTTTAGATAGCAGGTTAAATACAAGAGGGAGGGAGAGACGGGGGAGGGAGAGACAGGGAGGTGGAGGGGGGGTGAGACAGGTTGAGAGGGGTGAGACAGGGGAGCCATGTGGGGAAATGAAGGATCAAAGGTTTACGTATATAGCCAGTTAAATAAAATAGAAAGAGATGGGGAGGAAGAGACAGGGGACAGGGAAGGCGGAGCCGGGGAGGATAAGATGGGGTGACAGGTAGAGACGGGGGATGAGACAGGTGATGCGTTAGACGGGTAAGAGGGATATAGAAGGAGACAGGTGTGAGACGAGGGATTGAGATGAGAGAAAGGTAGGCCAGAACAGGGGCTTGAATAGAGTGACAGACCACTCAAGACTGAATTAGATCAGGACCAATTCACCATAGTGAGAAAGAGAGATTTCCAAAAATGAATTTATTTCATAGACTTTCTACAACCCATTTACAATGGTACCCTACTGAATCAGCCCAGTTTCAGGCAGTTCAACAGGACCCACATGCTTCTTATCATCTCTTGCATCATGCTGATGATGCTAGCTAATAAATTGAGTTTCTTTAAGAGGAGAATTCATCTTGCTGGATGCAATGGCACTTGAATGATCTCTGATTAGGTTGTAGCTATTAGGTTATTGACTTGAAAAGTAGATCCTGAAAGCTTTTCTATTCCATATCTATTAGGAACTTCTCTCAGAGCCTAGGTAAGAGAGAGGAGGAAGTAAGGAAGTAGAAATATATATATAAGAAATATATGTCAGATGGACAGATATGTTTATAGACCAGTTATATTTAGAGCTCAGACAGGTTAAAGAGCCAGACGCTAATGCCTTTTAGCACGTCAGATAAGAGCTAGATAATTCCATATACGTATTAATATGGAACTCTCGACCGGAAATGGTAGAAAGTCTCTGTATTAGGGAACCACATTCAACACTTTCAGTGGATGTGGGAAACTGTAGACAACTGTGGGAAGTGTAGGATGTGTGAGTGCGTGCATGTGCACGTGCTTGTCTGCATACTTGTAAATGTGTGTTCCTCTAATCTGTATGTGTCTATATAAATCTGTGCGCACTTGTATCTGTGTCTCTCCGTGTGTCTTCCACCCGTCGGCTTCAAACCTGCGTTCCCACACTGGGGGAGGAGGGAGTGAGTGAGGCAGGAATAGAGGTAGAGAAGGAAAGCGGGAGGGATCGATGTGACTGCAGGAGTTACTGGCTCCTGGAGGGGGAGCGTCTCTCCTCTCAGGGCTGAAAAATCCCCCCAGGCAAAGACGAGTCAGGCCTGTTCCCCCTAGTTGGACTAGGATTACCCACAGGACATCTATTAAAGGGGGGCTTCGCCATCTAACATAATGGATATTACGCTCTTATTGAATATTGCATGATACCGGGATGGCATAAACACCCCTTCTGCTTCAATATCCTCTTTGTTTGAGTGTTTCCCTATTAGGGTTTTATGAACGTGCGTTCACGTTTTATGTTTATTTGTGGCCAGTGGGGAAAAACTGTGCCAGTAGAATGGCTAGAAGAGCAGTGGGTGGAGAGACTGAATATAATGTCTGTACTGGGATAGTATCATTATTTGAAACTTTTGATTGATTTCATTTTGATTGATAGTTCAAAGGGCTCAACACCTTCATTTTATTTTGGGATATTTTTGTATTGTTTGTTGAGTAAATTGTTTTTTTAATTTCTACTGTTCTACTGTATACACATGCAGAGGCTTGCTTGTCCTATCAATCCAAAGTCAAAAGTTGACCAAATCCAGTATGATCATCGACTATGTTTATTGTTCTTCAAAACGATATTCTCTCCCTCATATTTATTTGAACACATTTGTTTGTATTTGTTTGTTTGTTTTTTCACAGAGTGCCAAGCCCTGTTGAGTGAAGTTCCCCCCCATCCCCCACCTCTATCCCCAGTCGCCAGAGGTAACATGGTTCCCCCCAGGCCTGGTGGAACTGTAGCCAAGTCCAGGGTGCCTCGCCCTGGGTACGGCCTCTGCCTCTACCACCCTTGTCTTCTGCTGCTGCTGGTGCTCAACTTCCTGCCCAACCTCTCTGAGGCCTTAGGTAAGTAACACACTACATATTTATGTTTTTGTGGGTGTGTTAGTTCATGTGTCTGTACAGTATGTCCTCCAGTTGGTCGATTTGTTTATGTGTAGGTTTGTCAGTTTGTCTGCATGGTCGTCGGTGCATTCCTATCTATCTCTCTCTCTCTATCTCTCTCTATCCCTCTCTCTCCCTCTCTGCTGACAAACAGCTGTAACAGTGAGTTGTGTTGGTCAACGCTAACTGCAGTGAGTGGTGACGTGGTGTTGGGCTGGAGGTGGACCGGTGAAGATCTGTCTGTCTGCCTGTCTGTTTCTGCAGTGATGGGTGTTTAACAAGATCTGTCAGGACCATGGTGGTTTTATTGCACTAATAAGCAGTATACACACGTCAGCACTTACCCAATCTTCACCTTCATTAAAGCATGTCTTCAGATGTCTTGTCTTATGAATCTACAATAAGACAGGTGAACATAGAACACACTACAGCACTGAAAACGCTACGGAAGTATGTGGCATTCAAGAACATAAATGGTTTTTGACACTGATGAGCAGTGAGGGGATGTCAGCATATAGTTAGTCATCACATTGAGGCTACTGTATGAAAGCACGTCTTGATATTTCTTAAGAGTGTGTTACTTAGAGGTATTATTGCTCTGTGACTCAAAGAAAATAGCATCCCAAAAATAGCAGTCTGAACCGCCATATTTCTTACACTGGTGGAGTGCCCATGTTAATATTTGTTTTGGTTGGTGGCTAGGACCCTGAGTTTTTCCTGACCATGTAACCTGACCAGGAACAACTCTGGTCCCTAGTTATAGGCAACTCCTGTAATTGGTATGGATTTACATGGAACCTGAGTGATCTGGTCAGACTTGTTCAGACAGGTCTAATTTCCAGCCTCCAGTCGTAGTGGTGGTGACTATAATATCATAACACCCACCTGCTACCTACTGACGCACATCTACACACTACACCTTCCCAGCACTGCTATTAGTTAATCATAGCCTTGTGGTGTTTCATTATGATAGGCCAGAGATATTGAAGTCTTTAGTCTATCATTATATCTCACCGGCAGCCAGGGAGGGAAGGAGTGAAGGAGTGAAGCCTTTAAAGGGACGGACTGCCTTCTTGAGTATCCTCACAGAATTCGGGGGAATTTTTAATGAAAGGAAAAACAATATGTATGTCTGGGTTGAATCAGAACCAAAGGCTCTAACCAGAACAGAATGCAGCCGGAGGCCGGTAGTTGCACCCATATAATTAGAATTGGTTCTAGTGTGCAGTGACAATAACACAAGAACCTCTTTGAAAGTCACAGAAATGTAAACCAATGTTGAATGGGAAATCAACCGCCTTACACAGCTCCCCAAAGTACGGCCTGTTCCTAAGTGCGACACTTCACAACTGACAGAGTGTGTGAAGTGTATGGTCAAAAGGCTACAAGAATACGCTGTGTTTTTTTCCTCGACAAGTATTGTTGAGGTTTCTCAGTTTTGCTCAGGCACTTTACCTCACAGCTCAGAGGTGGGCTGGCTGCTGTGTGACTGTTACTCACTGAAGTGTGAAGTTAGCAGGGGAGGGAGAAAAGCTTTTCCGTCTCTCAGTGATTTTGGGGAGGTATTGCAGTGTGTTCTTTTTTCAGCTGCTCTGCCTCTCTGTTGTAGAACTGAATCAACACAGCAGGAGCTGGCCCAGTGGATAGAGAGAGTGAGAGACAGAGGTGGGAGATAGGTAGAGAGGGAGGAAGGGAGGTTGTTATGGTGAGGGTCAGGCCGGCTTCGCCCTGATGGATAGAACTGATTCCGCCGCTGGCTGCCATGGTAACAGACACAGAGGGATAGAACTCTGGGCTCGCCGAAGAAGAGTCTGACATTCTAAGATGGGCAGAGAGACAGAGGGAGGGAGGGAGGGAGGGAGGGAGGGAGGGAGGGAGGGAGGGAGGGAGGGAGGGAGGGAGGGAGGGAGGGAGGGAGGGAGGGAGGGAGGGACAGTATGAGAGAGTGTGTGAGAGAGAGAAGAGTAAAATGGATGAAGTAACTTGACAAGATTTTAGCACAGTGGAATTGTATGGATTCTGTGCCTGAAATTGATTTGTATTTGCCATTAGTAATAAGCATTACTGAATTTTGGAAACTCTAGCAGCCGACATGACGTTCTAAAACTAGACCATTCAGATCAAGCAAACTTTGTTCTAAAACTGCATAAAAGCGTCTTCTCTGTTAGAACTGGGCTTTATAGATATAAAGGGTATAAATGTACTAATGCAATCCCTAAATCCTTGGACTCAAAATGGTCTCTTTGTTTCATTGTGGTTCACTGCAGAGGCTGAAAATGTCATGTGTGATATTAATACATTAAAGCCAATTATTTCCTGTGAATTTCCACTACACCTTTTCATACACCCGCATAGCACCCACCCATGTGTTCTCACAATCTGTGCTGCATAGTGGAGTAGCTTGCCCCGGGGTAGTGAAAAAACATTCTCCTGTGAAGCTGAAGCACATCTTTTATTGATGACACACAGGAAGTCCTTGGTGATGTCCTCTAAATGATAGCCAGGAAGTGGACTGTACTTAGCAGCCAATCACCAAGTCCATCACGACTCAGTGATGTCATGTCACTCTCTTCCTATCCACAGATTTGAACTAGTTGGCATCTCTTGAGTGAGAGCTGTCTGTCTTTGGGTTTGCTCGTGTAGCTCAGTTGGTAGAGCATTGCGCTTGCAACGCCAGCGTTGTGGGTTCGATTCCCACGGGGGACCAGTATGAAAATGTATGCACTCGCTACTGTAAGACGCTCTGTATAAGAGCATCTGCTAAAATGTAAATTATGATTGATGTGTATTTGCATGGGGAAAATATTAAGAAAAATAATTTTAGTACCATCATTCTAATAATGTTTAATAATTTGGATCTGTCTGTCTGTCTATTTATCTGTTTATGGATCCATTGTTAGTTTGTTTTCTGAACTGCATTATGTCTTGGACTCCTGGCTGAAGAATTTCCATACGAGGACAATAAAGTTTTAATTTAGTTTAATTGTCTGTCTATCCCAGCGGCGCCCAAGTTTACCAAGATTCCCGGGGACCAGATTGGGGTCTCGGGAGGTGTGGCCTCGTTCGTGTGCCAGGCGTCAGGTGACCCCAAGCCCATGGTCAACTGGAACAAGAAGGGCAAGAAGGTCAACTCCCAACGCATAGAGGTGAGCTCACTCCACTCTCCAATCTCTAAAGATCATATTCCATTAGCAACTTTTTGAGGGGTTTTGTTTTACCATTTGTTGGACCAGCCTTTTCCTTTGGTTCCCAATTCTCCTTCTTGGTCTCCTTCCTGGTTACTCACCTGGTTTCTGTCTCTTCCTGATTCTTTGTCCTGGTTGTCCTTTGTCCTGTTTTCCTCCTCATTCCAAACTGTTCCTGACTGTTTCTCTGCTGGCTGTTTCCTGAGTGTTCCTCCTCTCCCCTAGACGATAGAGTTTGATGATGGAGCGGGGGCCGTGCTAAGGATCCAGCCTCTCAGGGCCCCCAGAGATGAGAACGTCTATGAGTGTGTGGCCCGCAACAGAGAAGGAGAGGTGGCCACCACCGCCAAGCTGGCAATCATACGAGGTGTGTGTGTGTGTGTGTGTGTGTGTGTGTGTGTGTGTGTGTGTGTGTGTGTGTGTGTGTGTGTGTGTGTGTGTGTGTGTGTGTGTGTGTGTGTGTGTGTGTGTGTGTGTGTGTGTGTGTGTGTGTGTGTGTGTGTGTGTGTGTGTGTGTGGACGTGTTTAACTATACTTGTTGGGACCAGACAAGAACAGTAAACTAACAAACATTTGACCAACTGTGGACGTTTTGTTAGTCCCCACAAGGTCAAATGCTATTTCTAGGGGGTTTAGGGTTAAAGTAGAATTAGGGTTAGGGTTAGAATTAGGTTTAGGAGTTAGGGTTCGTTTTAGGGTTAGGAGTTAGGGTTAGGTTTAGGATTAAGGTTTGGTTTTGGGGTTAAGGTTAAACACTCACACACCTGCTCACACAACTGCTCACACTCCCTTTGTTCCCTTCACTGCCAACACTAGACGTGAGAAACACCCAGCTTACACACTTTTATAACAGGAAAGAAGGAGCTGTTCTTTTTTAGCCTGAGAGTTAGCGTGAGTTAGTGTGATTTGGCTGTGTTGAGGGCCAGTTAGCTAGTGTGCGTGTGATTTAGACTACAGCTTCTCTCTCATAATCACTTCATTCAGTTTGGCTGTAAGCCTGGCTGTAAGCCTAGGAGCCGTGGACTGGGCCTAGGCCCAACACAGGAGAGAGGGAGGGAGGGAGGGAGGGAGGGAGGGAGGGAGGGAGGGAGGGAGGGAGGGAGGGAGGGAGGGAGGGTTTTGAGTTTTTATAAAACCTTTATTCTATACTCAAGTGTTAACACAAATAATGGCACACTGCCTTTTCAGAAATGAAACAACAAATGTCATTCCTAAATTAAAATAAAAATGTTAAGTGTTGATGTTCAACTCGGTCAAATGCCTTTTCCTGATCAATTGAAATTAGACCAGCATCCAACCCAATAGCCCTAGAGACGTCCAAAAAATCCTGAATCAGAGAAATGTTATCCCCTATCTGCCTGCCAGGAACTCAGTAGGACTGGTCCGTATGTATGATTTGCCCCATCACCTCCCTCAGCCTGTTGGAGAAAGCCTTTGACAGGATCTTATAATCAGTGCACAATAAAGCCACCGGCATCCAGTTCTTCACCTCCCTAGGGTCACCCTTTTTGGACAGTAGGGTGAGGACAGCCCCTCTGCAGTTTATTGGTAGTAACCCTCCGGTTAAACTATAATTAACTACTGCTAGCCAATCCTATCCCAACATAACCCAAAAATACTTTAAAAAGTCAATGCCTGGTGCCCTTCCATTTTCCATGCCTTTTAATGCAGTGTATAGTTCCTGCAAAGACAATGGTTGCTCTAGCTCAACCTGAGCTTCTGCAGCCACCTGTGGGAGTCCATCAAGGAACTGCTGTGTCACTGTTTTATCCTCTTTGTACTCACACTTGTAGAGCTCAGCATAGAACTCTACTGCCCTCTTTCTAATTTCACTAGGGATAGTGAGCTCCTGTCCAACAGCTGATTTGAGACAATGAATCATTCCTCTTTGTCCATTTTTTTTCTTTTAAACCAAATAAAATGTTGGATGAGGCATCCATTTCAGAGATTCCCTGAAACTTACTTCTCACCAATGCCCCCTGTGCTCTGATACCCAGCAGGTCTGCCAATGCAGCTTTTTTCCTCTTGAGGGCCTGAGTATGGCCTCGATCGCCTGTGGTCTCAACCAACGTCATGAGTTCCACTATTTCAGTCTCTAGGGCTTTCATTGATCTGGTGATATCCTTGATAACATTCCTCGTGTATTGATTACAGAATTGTTGAATCTGGATTTTCCCTATATCCCACCCATGTTGAAGGGATACAAAACTGGCCTTTTGAGACCTCCACCTCTCCCAGAAAAAACTAAAACATTTCCTGAAGAGGGCATCACTCAATAAAGTTATATTAAAATGCCAGTATGCGCTTTTGGGTTTTACATCGTTAATGAACACCACCTCTGTTATTAAACAATGATCAGAAAATCCCACTGGGGTTATCACACTTGATTTACAGACCTGAGATTGATGCTCAAAACAATAAAACCTATCTAACCTGGCCATAGAGATGGTGTTCTCTCTCACATGCGCCCAGGTGTACTGTCTCGTGCCTCCATGTTGACTCCGCCAAATATCACACAGTTCATGTGTTACAATGAGGCGTTTTAACAAAGTCCTTGAGGCTATATTAGGTTCTTTGTGATTTCTATCTAAATCACTGACTGTGCAGTTAAAATCCCCAGCAATAAATAAATAATCTTAATTATTACATTTCTCAATGGTATTTGATAATGTCTAAAAAACATGCCACCACTGGGGCATATACATTTATCAGACACATAGTGATGTTTTCATACCTCGCTCTAACTTTTAATAACCTCCCCTCAACTACCTCTTCAACCTCATATGACAAAGGCAAAAACCCTTTTGAGAACAAGATGGCCACACCCCCACTTTTTGAGTTTTTATGACTACACACCACTGTCGTCGTCATGCCCCCCCCCCCCCCCCCCCCCCCCACACACACTCCTGTTGCCACATAACTTCATTTTCATTATGTCACTTCCCTTCCCCCTAATTAACTCATACACTATGGATCTTTTTTTAACGTCTCTCGCCCCATTTACATTTAAAGAAGAAATCTTAAAACTGCTCTGGATGGAAAAAAAATACAGAGGAAGACACAGAAACCACATCTCTTTACAGAGTTAAGGCTGCGACTGAACTCTTTCATCACTTATCACTCTCGTGACCACTTTCTTGAGTCTAGCAATTTCAGGGATTGTCAAACCTCCCCGTTATTTTTGACATCAGAAACTTTGCTGATTCAATAAACAATTCACTTTCAGGAAAGAAATCTGTTACATTATAATCCTGCATATATTTCTTCCCTTTTGTCAACTTCAGAAATTGACGTACCTTCTCAATCCCATACCTCCCTTCCAACCCATTAATCTCACTATTTTGTTGTGACGCGTCAGATGACTCACTCTCGCTATCCTCCCCAGAAGAAAACTCCACCATCTCTACAACCTGTTCATCCTCAACTGATTTATCAATCTCTACCTTCCTCTTGGAATTAGACCCTTCACCACCCTTTAAATTCTTCCTCTTACTCCTCGGTACTTTGAAAACAGCTGCTTCCTTTTCCATTATTTCAATCTCCTCTTGACCTCCAATTTCATTTTCCAGCACCACCTCAGCGACTGCAGTCACAATCTCACCGACTGTTTCCCTTCCCTGTTTGTTCTGATCTACCACAATTGCCCCTGTATCCACACTGCTTTCCTTTCCTACTTTTCCAACCACATCTGCCCACCTTCTCCCTTCCCCTGCACCCTTAGCATGTTCATCCCTTCGCGTTGGTGCATTAGCTGCACCAGCACTAGAGCTGCTACCAGGCTCTGCGCGCTCGTTCTCGGGACAATTACATACCAAATGCCCCAATCTTACACAGCCAAAGCATTTAATTGATTCAGTAGAAGCGTAGAAGACATAATCAAATCCATCAATCTTAAAACTGAATGCTAAATTCAGTTAATCAGTGTTCTTATTTAAAATAATATGCACTTGTCTCCAATGAGACACAACATGTTTCAGCAAAGGAGATTTGCATCCAAAAAGAACCTTCTTTATTGTAGATACAATTTGACCATGACGAGATAACTCTCGCTTCATCTCTAACAAATGGTGGCATGTTAGAAAGTATAACTTTCTTCGCCGGATTCATAAGAGGAAATACCGACGTCTGTGTCTCCCGCAACACAACACCACTCTCAACTATCGTATTCACCTTTTCAATGGAATCTAAGAATATCACTACAGCGCTATTCATCCTTGAGGCTGATGTGATGCTATCATACCCAATGATAGCGCCCACTGCCAAGCTACATTCTTCCACTGAACACCCTGCCGCAGCAGGAATATTTACTCCGTTTTTTAAACCGACTGGTGTTTTTCAACCTCAACGATCCCACCACCCCTATACATGCTTAGTGATAGTTAGACAAGATAACCTTAAAACAACTAAACTAATCAATATATATATATATATATATATATACACACCAAAACCCAATAGAGTGAAAATAATTCCAGTCGCTCTCACAATCACTCCTGCTTCACGACTCACTCCCAGCATGCACTCCAACGAGAGAGAGAGAGAGAGAGAGAGAGAGAGAGAGAGAGAGAGAGAGAGAGAGAGAGAGAGAGCGAGAGAGCGAGAGAGAGAAGAGGGATGGATGGTGTAACGACTCCTTTTTACATGGGAAAGCAGAGGATTAGAACTGGGCTTGGACAGGGACCCAGTTCTGCAGGAGGGAAGACGAGGAAGAGAGGAATGGAGGGATTGAGGGAGGGATACACAGCAGGATGTAGGGAGGAGAGAGACAGAGGGGATATGGGGAAAGATGGACGGGGACTCAGTGCTGGAGGAGGGGGAGGAGTAGTGACACAGCAGGAGAAGGGATGGAGAGGGAGGGGAGAGAAAGAAGAGAGGAGGTATAGAAGAAGAGAATGAGGAGGAGGGAAGGAGGGAGGGATATATTTGGCAGGCTTGGTGTTCAGCAGAAGGCTGGTAGCCTGGGGAATAGCCTCCTGTCCATCTGTTCATAGGCCTGTCATCACTATACAAACACACCCAATCCCCCACTCTGTATTTGTGGGACATTACTACCTAAACCCTATAGCCCTTCAGGATGTGTGTGTGTGTGTGTGTGTGTGTGCGTGTGCGTGTGCGTGTGCGTGTGTGTGTGTGTGTGTGTGTGTGTGTGTGTGTGTGTGTGTGTGTGTGTGTGTGTGTGTGTGTGTGTGTGTGTGTGTGTGTGTGTGTGTGTGTGCGTGCGTGCGTGCGTGTGTGCGTGTGTGCGTGCGTGTGTGCGTGCATGAGTGTGTTTGTGTGTTCTTGCACATGCTATGAGCCATAAACTATTTTTCCTCAAGAGATCTGTGTACATTCCGAATTTGAACTTATGTGACCAGAGGTGTAGACTTACATTCAATGATATTTTGCAATCTGTCTCCTATTTTTATATACAGTTCCAGTCAAAAGTTTGGACACACCAAATCATTCAAGGGTTTTTCTTTATTTTTTACTATTTCTACATTGTAGAATAATAGTGAAGACATCAAAACTATGAAATAACACATGTGGAATCATGTAGTAACCAAAAAAGTGTTAAACAAATCAAAATATATTTGAGATTTGAGATTCTTCAAATAGCCACCCTTTGCCTTCATGACAGCTTTGCACACTCTTGGCATTCTCTCAAACAGCTTCATGAAGTAGTCACCTGGAATGCATTTCAATTAACAGGTGTGCTTTCTTAAAAGTGAATTTGTGGAATGTATTTCCTTTTTAATGCGTTTGAGATAATCAGTTGTGTTGTAACAAGGTAGGGGGGTATACAGAATATATCCCTATTTGGTAAAAGACCAAGTCCATATTATGGCAAGAACACCTCAAATAAGCAAAGAGAAACGACAGTCCATCATTACCTTAAGACATGAAGGTCAGTCAATACGGGACATTTCAAGAACTTTTAAAGTTTCTTCAAGTGCAGTCGCAAACACCATCAAGCGATATGATGGAACTGGCTCTCATGAGGACCGCCACACGAATGGAAGACCTCTGCTGCAGAGGATAAGTTCATTAGAGTTACCAGCCTCAGAAATTGCAGCCCAAGTAAATGCTTCACTGAGTTCAAGTAACACACACATCTCAACATCAACTGTTCAGAGGAGAATGTGTGAATCAGGCCTTCATGGTCGAATTGCTGCAAAGAAACCACTACTAAAGGACACCAATAAGAAGAAGAGACTTTCTTGGGCCAAGAAACACGAGCAATGGACATTAGACCGGTGGAAATTTATTCTTTGTGTCCTTTGGTCTGGAGTCCAAATTGGAGACAACTGCCGTGTCTTTGTGAGAAGCGGTGTGGGGGAATGGATGATGTCTGCATGTGTATTTCCCACCGTAAAGCATGGAGGAGGAGGTGTTATGGTGTGGGGGTGCTTTGCTGGTGACACTGTCTGTGATTTATTTAGAATTCAAGGCACACTTAACCTGCATGGCTACCACAGCGTTCTGCAGCGATACACCATCCCATCTGGTTTGGGATTAGTGGGACTATCATCTGTTTTTCAACAGGACAATGACCCAACACACCTCCAGGCTGTGTAAGGGCTATTTTACCAAGAAGGAGAGTGATGGAGTGCTGCATCAGATGACCTGGCCACCACAATCCCCCGACCTTAACCAAATAGAGATGGTTTGGGATGAGTCGGACCGCAGAGTGAAGGAAAAGCAGCTAACAAGTGCTCAGCATATGTGGGAACTCCTTCAAGACTGTTGGAAAAGCATTCCAGGTGAAGCTGGTTGAGTGTGCAAAGCTGTCATCAAGGCAAAGGGTGGCTATTTGAAGAATTTCAAAAATAAAATATATTTTGATTTTTTTAACACTTTTTTGGTTACTACATGATTCCATATGTGTTATTTCGTAGTTTTGATGTCTTCACTATTATTCTACAATGTAGAAAATAGTAAAAATAAAGAAAAACCCTTGAATGAGTAGGTGTGTCCAAACTTTTGACTGGTGCTGTATATCCTCCTGCTATTGTACTATCTGTGTGTTGCTTCATTGGCCTGGGCTATTGATTGTTTGAATTCAAGACATTTACATTTACATTTACGTCATTTAGCAGACGTTGTTATCCAGAACGACTTACAAATTGGTGCATTCAACTTATGATAGTCAGTGGGACAACCACTTTTTTATGGTGGGGGGGAGGAAGGATTACTTTTATACTATTCCAAGAATTCCTTAAAGAGGTAGGGTTTCAAGTGTCTCCGGAAGGTGGTCAGTGACTCCGCTGTCCTGGCATTGTGGGGGAGCTTGTTCCACCATTGGGGTGCCAGAGCAGCGAATAGCTTTGACTGGACTGAGCGGGAACTGTGCTTCCGTAGAGGTAGGGGGGCTAGCAGGTCAGAGGTGGATGAACGTAGTGCCCTCGTTTGGGTGTAGGGTCTGATCAGAGCCTGAAGGTAAGGAGGTACCGTTCCCCTCACAGCTCCGTAGGCAAGCACCATGGTCTTGTAGTAGATGCGAGCCTCAACTGGAAGCCAGTGGAGTGTGCGGAGGAGAGGGGTGACATGAGAGAACTTGGGAAGGTTGAACACCAGACGGGCTGCAGCATTCTGGATAAGTTGTAGGGGTTTAATGGCACAGGCAGGGAGCCCAGACAACAGCGAGTTGCAGTAATCCAGACGGGAGATGATAAGTGCCTGGATTAGGACCTGTGCCGCTTTCTGTGTAAGGTAGGGTCGTACTCTGCGAATGTTGTAGAGCATGAACCTGCAGGATCGGGTCACCGCTTTGATGTTAGCGGAGAACGATAGGGTGTTGTCCAGGGTCATGCCAAGGTTCTTTACACTCTGGGAGGATCCAAGGATGTCAGGGACAAGATTGTAGACCTACACAAGGCTGGAATGGGCTACAAGACCATCGCCAAGCAGCTTGGGGAGAAGTTGACAACAGTTGGTGCGATTATTCGCCAAATGGAAGAAACACAAAAGAACTGTCAATCTCGCTCGGCCTGGGGCTCCATGCAAGATCTCACCTCGTGGAGTTGCAATGATCATGAGAACGGTGAGGAATCAGCCCAGAACTACACGGGAGGATCTTGTCAATGATCTCAAGGCAGTTGGGACCATAGTCACCAAGAAAACAATTGGTAACACACTACGCCGTGAAGGACTGAAATCCTGCAGCGCTCACAAGGTCCCCCTGCTCAAGAAAGCACATATACAGGCCCGTCTGAAGTTTGCCAATGAACATCTGAATGATTCAGAGGAGAATTGGGTGAAAGTGTTGTGGTCAGATGAGACCAAAATGGAGCTCTTTGCCATCAACTCAACTCGCCGTGTTTGGAGGAGGAGGAATGCTGCCTATGACCCCAAGAACACCATCCCCACCGTGGTGGAAACATTATGCTTTTGGGGTGTTTTTCTGCTAAGGGGACAGGACAACTTCACTGCATCAATGGGACGATGGACGGGGCCATGTACCGTCAAATCTTGGGTGAGAACCTCCTTCCCTCAGCCAGGGCATTGAAAATGGGTCGTGGATGGGTATTCCAGCATGACAATGACCCAAAACACACGGCCAAGGCAACAAAGCAGTGGCTCAAGAAGAAGCACATTGAGGTCCTGGAGTGGCCTAGCCAGTCTCCAGACCTTAATCCCATAGAAAATCTGTGGAGGGAGCTGAAGGTTTGAGTTGCCAAACGTCAGCCTCGAAACCTTAATGACTTGGAGAAGATCTGCAAAGAGGAGTGGGACAAAATCCCTCCTGAGATGTGTGCAAACCTGGTGGCCAACTACAAGACATGTCTGACCTCTGTGATTGCCAACAAGGGTTTTGCCACCAAGTACTAAGTCATGTTTTGCAGAGGGGTCAAATACTTATTTCCCTCATTAAAATGCAAATCAATTTATAACATTTTTGACATGCGTTTTTTCTGGATTTTTTTGTTGTTATTCTGTCTCTCACTGTTCAAATAAACCTACCATTAAAAAATTATAGACTGATCATGTCTTTGTCATTTGGCAAACGTACACAATCAGCAGGGGATCAAATACTTTTTTCCCTCACTGTATGTCTGCCAGACATGCAGAGATGCGATTCGCCACCTGGTTATCAGAAGGGGGAAAGGAGAAAATTAATTGTGTGTCATCTGCATAGCAGTGATAGGAGAGACCATAGGTAAGCAATCCAAGAGTAAGCAGAGCCGGAGATGCCCAACTCGGAGAGGGTGGAGAGGAGGATCTGATGGTTCACAGTATCAAAGGCAGCAGTTAGGTCTAGAAGGATAAGAGCAGAGGAGAGAGAGTTAGCTTAAGCAGTGCGGAGAGCCTCCGTGACACAGAGAAGAGCAGTCTCAGTTGAATGACCAGTCTTGAAACCTGACTGGTTTGGATCAAGAAGATCATTCTGAGAGAGATAGCAGGAGAGTTGGCTAGAGACGGCACGCTCAAGAGTTTTGGAGAGAAATGATAGAAGGGATACTGGTCTGTAGTTGTTGACATCGGAGGGATCGAGTGTAGGTTTTTGAGGAGGGGTGCAACTCTCTCTCTCTTGAAGACAGAAGGGACATGGCCAGCGGTCAAGGATGAGTTGATGAGCGAGGTGAGGTAAGGGAGAAGGTCTCCGGAAATGGTCTGGAGAAGAGAGGAGGGGATAGGGTCAAGCGGGCAGGTTGTTGGGCGGCCGGCCGTCACAAGTCGCAAGATTTCATCTGGAGAGAGAGGGGATAAAGTAGTCAAAGCATAGGGTAGAGCAGTGTGAGCAGGACCAGCGGTGTCATTTGACTTAATAAATGAGGATCGGATGTCGTCAACCTTCTTTTCAAAATGGTTGATGAAGTCATCCACAGAGAGGGAGGAGGGAAGGGGAGGAGGTGGAGGATTCAGCAGGGAGGAGAAGGTGGCAAAGAGCTTCCTAGGGTTAGAGGCAGAGGCTTGAAATTTAGAGTGGTAGAAAGTGGCTATAGCAGCGGAAACAGAGGAAGAGAATGTAGAGAGGAGGGGGTGAAAAGATGACAGGTCCGCAGGGAGTGTAGTTTTCCTCCATTTCCACTCGACTGCCCAGAGCCCTGTTCTGTGAGCTCGTCAAGAGTCGTCAAGCCACAGAGCAGGAGGGGAGGACCGAGCCGGCCGGGAGGATAGGAGACATAGAGAGTCAAAAGATGCAGAAAGGGAGGAGAGGAAGGTTGAGGAGGCAGCATCAGGAGATCGGAGGGAAAAGGATTTAGCAGAGGGAAGAGATGATAGGATGGAAGAGGAGAGAGTAGCGGGAGAGAGAGAGCGAAGGTTGCGACGGCACATTACCATCTGAGTACGGGCAGAGTGAGTAGTGTTGGAGGAGAGCGAGAGAGAAAAGGATACAAAGTAGTGGTCGGAGACTTGGAGGGGAGTTGCAGTGAGATTAGTAGAAGAACAGCATCTAGTAAAGATGAGGTCAAGCATATTGCCTGCCTTGTGAGTAGGGGGGGATGGTGAGAGGGTGAGGTCAAAAGAGGAAAGGAGTGGAAAGAAGGAGGCAGAGAGAAATGAGTCAAAGGCAGACATAGGGAGGTTAAAGTCACCCAGAACTGTGAGGGGTGAGCCATCCTCAGGAAAGGAACTTATCAAGGCGTCAAGTTCATTGATGAACTCTCCAAGGGAACCTGGAGGGCAATAAATGATAAGGACGTTAAGCTTGAATGGGCTAGTGACTGTGACAGCATGGAATTCAAATGAAGAGATAGACAGATGGGTCAGGGGGAAAAGAGAGAATGTCCACTTGGGAGAGATGAGGATTCCTGTGCCACCGGCGCGCTGACCAGATGCTCTCAGGGTATGCGAGAACACATGATCAGACGAGGAAAGAGCAGTAGGAGTAGCAGTGTTTTCTGTGGTAATCCATGTTTCCGTCAGCGCCAAGAAGTCGAGGGACTGGAGGGTAGCATAGGCTGAGATGAACTCTGCCTTGTTGGCCGCAGAACAGCAGTTCCAGAGGCTGCCGGAGACCTGGATCTCCACGTGGGTCGTGCGCGCAGGGACCACCAGATTAGAGTAGCAGCAGCCACGCGGTGTGAAGCGTTTGTATGGCCTGTGCAGAGAGGAGAGAACAGGGATAGACAGACACATAGTTGACAGGCTACAGAAAAGGCTACAATAATGCAAAGGGGATCGGAATGAAATTCACTAAACATCTGGGAAAGCGAGAGAGTGGGGCCTCCCTCACTTACGTTTCACTGAAACACTCAAATATAACTCTCCCAACTTCCACTTTAGACATTATAATTGTTGTAAACTACAGCGGTTCAATGTTTTCTAGGAATAGACTCTAACTTAGTTTATTCAGCTAGCTAACTTGGTACAGTATTCTTCCGTGAAAACCGCCCAGGGCACCATATCCTATGACGCCATAGCTAACTAGCATGCTAGCTTCCAATAACATGGTTTAGCACCAATACACGGTTACAACAAACTACCAATAGTGTGTTAACACGCTAAACAGATCATTAGTGTCCGTGTCTAATGTTGTGTAAAGTTTTGGGGTTAGTTTTGACAGTTTGATTGAGTAAGTCGTCAACTTATTCAGCCAGTTAGTTAGCTAGCTAGAATAGTTAGCATATTAGCTAGCCATTGCTCTCTGTCAACGAACAAAACCCTCCTCCCACGGTATGAAACACACAGAGAGAGCCAAGCTAACGTTAACTAGTCACCCATGTCTTGAATTCCTTTTGAACGACTCTGGTTACCAGTATGTAAAAATAAAATAAAAATAAATGTAGGTTATAACTTACCCTTAGTAGCTACTGTTAGCTAGTTACGTGTAAAGCTAGCCACTGAAACGATTCAGCCAGTTCGCGTCTGTCCCAACGGAGAGAAAGCGTCTCCAAATATTACAGCTAGGTCGTTCCAGCTATTGTTTAGTTAGCTATCCAGGTAGCAACAAGCTAGCTACATTTCAAGTACAGTAGCTACTAACTACCTAACGTTAACGCTTCAGATAATGAGGTTAGAAAAACAGCTGAATGGTAGGTAGCTAGCTGGCATAATTACAGGTACTCTTAAGCGTGAAATAACATTGAAACAACTATCCACAGTTGCTAATAGTTACCAGTAGCTACCCGCTAGCTAGCTAGCTTTATTGGTCCAGGTAGTGGGTTAGCTAGCCTCGTGCTTCACCAGATTGATCAGACTAGCTACTCATTTTGGTCATTTGTATGGTATTAAAAAAGATTCATGTAAATGATGTAGAATTGCATGAAATGCATTTTTAAAAAAAGGCTTATTAAAAAAAATATTTTTAACAAAGCCCCGGAGCCTATGATTTCTTAATCCGGCCCTTGGTGGGTGGGGTATGGGTTACATTCACAGCTCTCTTATGAAGCTACATAAGACTTTATAAGATCATGTAGAGTAGCATCTTGTAATGGTTGTCCACTCCGTACTCTCCCTAGGGGATTTACTCTACAGAAGCCTTGTGGTTGGCCACAGGAAGTGAGCTACTCTATTCTGACTGCTAATGGAGGGAAGCTTATGTAGCATGCTGTGGTAACTGGGGTTGGGCAGAGGAGATATCTCATTTAGACACTCACACCTCCCTCTCTCTCCTTCGCTATATTTCTCGCCATCTCTCTCTCTCTCTCTCTCTCTCTCTCTCTCTCTCTCTCTCTCTCTCTCTCTCTCTCTCTCTCTCTCTCTCTCTCTCTCTCTCTCTCTCTCTGTCTCCACCTAGCTAGCTCATCCAAAGTACAGTATACCACATCTTTATATATTTATTCCTCTCTCCCCCCCCCCCCCCCACCCCACCCCCACTCTCTCTCTCTCTCTGTCTCCACCTAGCTAGCTCATCCAAAGTACAGTATACCACATCTTTATATATTTATTCCTCTCTCCCCCCCCCCCCCCCACCCCACCCCCACTCTCTCTCTCTCCCTCTGGACACTGTGGTGTTTCGTAGTGCCTAGCCTAGGGGAGGCTTTAGTATCTGCAGTTCTGCGTGTTTTAAACCTCCAGTGGGCGAGAGATTCTCATCACTGCAGTAATGTGTGTGTGTGTGTGTGTGCGTGTGTGTGTGTGTGTGTGTGTGTGTGTGTGTGTGTGTGTGCGTGTGCGTGTGTGTGTACTCATCCATGATTACCAACACCTCCCACTGCCCCATTTCCAGAGAAAAGGGGCTAGGAAGAAGGGTGGTAGAGAATGATTTTCAACCACTATGACAAATATGCTACGACATAGACTGTCTGATCAAATAGAATCAAATCCAATTGCATTTGTCACATGCGCCGAATACAACAGGTGTAGACTTTACCATGAAATGCTTACTTATGAGCCCTTTCTCAACAATGCAGAGTTTAAATGAGCAAACAAAAATAGGAGATAGTAACACAATAAATAACAATAACGAGGCTATATACAAGGAGTACCGGTACCGAGTCAATGTGCAGGGATACGAGGTAGTTGAGGTAATCGAGGTAATATGTACATGTACTGTAGGCAGAGGTAAAAGTGACTAGGCAATCAGGATAGATAATAAACAGAGTAGCAGCAGCGTATGTGGACATTGTGAAAGTGTGTCTGTGTGTGTGTGTGTGTGCACATTGGAGTGTTAGTGTAAGTACGTATGCGTGTGTGGGTGGAGTCCAGTGAGTGTGCATAGAGTCAGTGTAAGAGAGTCAGTGCAAAAAAGGGTCAATGCAATAGTCTGGCTAGCCATTTGATTAACTGTTCAGCAGTCTTATGTCTTGGGGGTAGAAGCTGTTCAGGT
Source organism: Coregonus lavaretus (assembly GCF_964263955.1). Taxonomy (NCBI): domain Eukaryota; kingdom Metazoa; phylum Chordata; class Actinopteri; order Salmoniformes; family Salmonidae; genus Coregonus; species Coregonus lavaretus. Next base: position 11,829,566 of record NC_140006.1, on the reverse strand, counting down.
GCCTTTTGGTCCCAGACTTGGCGCTCCTGTACCGCTTGCCGTTCAGTAGCAGAGTGAACAGTCTATGGCTTGGGTGGCTGGGGTGTTTGCCTTTTTTTTCCGGACCTTCCTCTGACACTGCCTGATATTGAGGTCCTGGATGGCATGGAGCTTGGCCCATCAGCACCACCCTCTGTAGCACTTTGCGATCGAGGGCGGTGCAGTTGCCACACCAAGCGGTGATGCAGCCAGTCAAGATACTCTCAAAGGTGCAGCTGTATAACATTTTGAGGATCTGAGGGGCCATGCCAATTCTTTTCAACCTCCTGAGGGGGATGAGGCCTTCTTCACGACTGTGCTCGTGTGAAAGGACCATGTTATGTCCTTAGTAATGTGGACACACAGGAGCTTGAAGCTCTCGACCCGCTCCATTACAGCCCCGTCGATGTGGATGGTCACGTACTTGCCCCTCCGTTTCCTGTAGTCCACAATCAGCTCCTTAGTCTTGCTGACGCTGAGTGAGAGGTTGTTGTCCTGGCACAACACTGCCAGGTCTCTGACCTCCTCCCTGTAGGCTGTCTCATCATCGTCTGTGATCAGGCCTACTACCGTTGTGTCGTCAGCAAACTTGAGGGTGAACAGGGAGTACAGGAGGGGACTAAGCACACACCCCTGAGGGGCACCCGTGTTGAGGATCAGCATGCCATATGTGTTGTTAACTACCCTCACTACCCGGGGGCGTCCTGTCAGAAAGTCCAGAATCCAGTTGCAGAGGGAGGTGTTCAGTCCCAGTGTCCCGAGCTTGGTGATGAGCTTGATCTGTAGTCAATGAACAGCATTCTCACATAGGTATTCCTCTTGTCCAGGTGGGAGAGAGCAGTGTGGAGTGCAATAGAGATTGCGTCATCTGTGGATTTGTTGGGGCGGTATGCAAATTGGAATGGGTCCAAGGTGTCTGGGATGATGGTGTTGATGTCCTCCATGACTAGCCTTTCAAAGCATTTCATGGTTAAAGATGTGAGTGCTATTGGACGATAGTTATTTAGGCAGGTTACCTTTGAGTTCTTAGAACAGGGACAGTGGTGTGTAGACTGGGACAATGAGATGTTGAAAATGTCTGTGAAGACACTTGCCAGCTGCTCTGCGCATGCTCTGAGAACGCACCCTGGTATTCCAATTGGCCCAGCGACCTTGTGAGTGTTCACCTGTTTAAAAGTCTTACTCACGTCGGCCACGGAGAGCAAGATCACACAGGCATTCAGCTCATCTGGGAGGTTTGCATCACTGGGCAACTCACGGCTGGGTTTCCCTTTGTAATGCGTAATAGTCTGCAAACCCTGCCACATCCGACGAGCATCGGAGCCGGTGTAGTAGGATTTTGTCTTAGTCCTATATTGACGTTTTCCATCTTTGATGGCTCGTCAGAGGTCGTAATGGGCTTTTTTGTAAGCATCCATGTCCGTGTCCTGTTCCTTGAAAGCGGTAGTTCTAGCCTTTAGGCTGGCGCGGATACTGCCTGTAATCCATGGCTTTTGCTTAGGTAGTTACGTATGGTCACTTATTGCTGAAACCCGTGACTGATGTGTGGTAAACTCCTCAGTGTTATTGGATGAATCACTAAACATATTACAGTCTGTGCTAGCGAATAAGTTTTGTAGCTTAGCGTACACTTTGTCGGACCACTTCCGCACTAGATTTGCCGAAGGGAGAGCGAGGGATGGTCTTGTATACATTACTGTGGGTAGAGTATAAGTGCTCCGGAGTGCTAGCGCCTCTTGTGGTGCAGGAGACGTGTTGGTAAAAGTGTTGTAAAAAGTGATGCCCCCAGAGTGTTCCTTGGTGGGATGCAGAGGTCTCTGATGCAGCATTCAGGACTGCAAGCACCAAAACGTTCAATTGAGATTATCAGACAATAATATTACATGGTGGTAACAGAGCTCGGGAGGGGAATGAAGGGGAGTCCCAGTAAAAATTAATGTGAAGGGGATCAACACTGTAAATAGAGATTCAGATGATTGTGTACAGTATGTTATAATATAATAAATAATAATATGCCATTTAGCAGACGCTTTTATCCAAAGCAACTTACAGTCGTGCGTGCATACATTTTTGTGTATGGGTGGTCCCGGGGATCGAACCCACTACCTTGGCGTTACAAGCACCGTGCTCTACCAGCTGAGCTACAGAGGACCACATGTGTGATTGATCTTGCACACGGCAGACACCACTTGTCTGGTTCTAACTTGATAAGTGTGCAGACCGATTTCTATCGAACATGGCCTTGCCCTAGTCCCTAGTGGCAACATAATACTATATTAGTAGGTGCATGTAGGCATGTGTTGTCTGTAGCAGTTGGGGCTAAGTCATCTGTATGGATCAGAGACGGGGACGGGGGACAGGGGCAGATAGATATACAGTATGACAGTAAAGACTGAGAGCATAATGTCTAGGTCTATTACCATAAAGAGGACATTATCATTGAAAGTGTTTCCCTAAATCTCTTTAGGCTCTTTTATGTCGACACTAGGAGGTAGAGAATTACCCCAGATGACAGCTAAATCGTACCTAATTGGGGAAGGATCATAATCATTCAGGGTTTACCCTAGGTTTGTTCTTAGGGGGGCTCATTTTCCATTGAAACTAAGTGAGATATTTATTTTAGATGAAGGTGATAGAGGGGTTCAAAGCTCTGGTGCTCGGTTTGTTTCTGGGAAATATAGGGCTGTGTGTTTGTGTGTGTGTGCCGAATACTGGCTGTAGCACATTTACATTTACATTTTCGTCATTTAGCAGACGCTCTATTCCAGAGCGACTTACAAATTGGTGCATTCACCTTATGATAGCCAGTGGGACAACCACTTTACAATAATATTTGTTTATTTTTTAGAATTTTTGTGTGTATTTTTTAAATCTTTTGTTTGATATTTTTTTGGGGGGGTGGGGTAAGGGGGGTAGAAGGATTACTTTATCCTATCCCAGATATTCCTTAAAGAGGTGGGGTTTCAAGTGTCTCCGGAAGGTGGTGAGTGACTCCGCTGTCCTGGCGTTGTGAGGGAGCTTGTTCCACCATTGGGGTGCCAGAGCAGCGAACAGTTTTGACTGGGCTGAGCGGGAACTGTGCTTCCGCAGTGGTAGGGGGGCCAGCAGGCCAGAGGTGGATGAACGCAATGCCCTCGTTTGGGTGTAGGGACTGATCAGAGCCTGAAGGTACGGAAGTGCCGTTCCCCTCACAGCTCCGTAGGCAAGCACCATGGTCTTGTAGCAGATGCAAGCTTCAACTGGAAGCCAGTGGAGTGTGCGGAGGAGCGGGGTGACGTGACAGAACTTGGGAAGGTTGAACACCAGACGGGCTGCGGCGTTCTGGATGAGTTGTAGGGGTTTAATGGCACAGGCAGGGAGCCCAGCCAACAGCGAGTTGCAGTAATCCAGACGGGAGATGACAAGTGCCTGGATTAGGACCTGTGCCGCTTCCTGTGTAAGGCAGGGTCGGACTCTGCGAATGTTGTAATGTAGAGCATGAACCTGCAGGATCGGGTCACCGCCTTGATGTTAGCGGAGAACGACAGGGTGTTGTCCAGGGTCACGCCAAGGCTCTTTGCACTCTGGGAGGAGGACACAACGGAGTTGTCAACCGTGATGGCGGGATCAGGGAACGGGCAGTCCTTCCCCGGGAGGAAGAGCAGCTCCGTCTTGCCGAGGTTCAGCTTGAGGTGGTGATCCGTCATCCACACTGATATGTCTGCCAGACATGCAGAGATGTGATTCGCCACCTGGTTATCAGAAGGGGGAAAGGAGAAGATTAATTGTGTGTCGTCTGCGTAGCAATGATAGGAGAGGCCATGTGAGGATATGACAGAGCCAAGTGACTTGGTGTATAGCGAGAATAGGAGAGGGCCTAGAACTGAGCCCTGGGGGACACCAGTGGTGAGAGCACGTGGTGTGGAGACAGATTTTCGCCATGGAGACAGATTTTCAGCAGGGAGGTGAAGGTGGCAAAGAGCTTCCTAGGGTTAGAGGCAGATGCTTGGAATTTAGAGTGGTAGAAAGTGACTTTAGCAGCAGAAACAGAGGAAGAAAATGTAGAGAGGAGGGAGTGAAAAGATGCCAGGTCCGCATGGAGTGTAGTTTTCCTCCATTTCCGCTCGGCTGCCCGGAGCCCTGTTCTGTGAGCTCGCAATGAGTCGTCAAGCCACGGAGTAGGAGGGGAGGACCGAGCCGGCAGGGAGGATAGGGGACATAGAGAGTCAAATGATGCAGAAAGGGAGGAGAGGAGGGTTGAGGAGGCAGAATCAGGAGATTGGAGGGAGAAGGATTGAGCAGAGGGAAGAGATGATAGTATGGAAGAGGAGAGAGTAGCAGGAGAGAGAGAGCGAAGGTTGCGACGGCGCATTACCATCTGAGTAGGGGCAGAGTGAGTAGTGTTGGAGGAGAGCGAGAGAGAAAAGGATACAAAGTAGTGGTCGGAGACTTGGAGGGGAGTTGCAGTGAGATTAGTAGAAGAACAGCATCTAGTAAAGATGAGGTCAAGCATATTGTATAAAAATACTAAATATCCCCATATACTAGAACAGATCAAAGACCTAAGGAGTAAACTTGATAGAAAATATACAGATGAAATAGAGAAGAAATCTAGATTCCTAAAACAAACATATTATGAATCTGGCCCCAAAGCAACTAAATGATTGGCTAGACGATTACTCAAGCAACAAATTGTAAATACAATACATAAGATCAGAGATCCTCTAACAAATAATCTACTTCATGATCCAGAAGACATAGAAAAACCATTTGAGAGATACTATAAGGGTATATATACACAACCACAGGCACTGTACAAAACATTAAGGACACATGCTCTTTCCATGACATAGACTGACCAGGTGAAAGCTCTGATCCCTTATTGATGTCACTTGTTAAATCCACTTCAATCAGTGTAGATGAAGGGGAGGAGACAGATTAAAGAAGGATTTTTAAGCCTTGAGACAATTCAGACATGGATTGTGTGTGTGCCATTGAGAGGGTGAATGGGTAAGACACAATATTTAAGTGCCTTTGAATGGGGTATGGTAGTAGGTGCCAGGTGCACCGGTTTGTGTAAAGAACTGCAATGCTGCTGGGCTTTTCACGCTTAACAGTTTCCCGTGTGTATCAAGAATGGTCCACCACCCAAAGGATACCCAGAGAACATTATTTAGTGTAGAGGTGCTGACCAACGGTGATGCCGAAACGTTGGTGGTTTCTTACCCAATAAATTACTGGGAGTTTATACATAGTGTGTGCGACTCTCTTTATTTGTTTTTAAGGGACTATGTTGAAAAATATATCAAAATTTCAGAACCTTCTCCAATACCAAATATGACTATCCATGTGATTTTAAGTGCATATAAACTGGTAATGTCCAAGACAATCTCTTCACTCTGTCATGGCCTGAAAAGACTCAACTCTTTATATTAAAGCAAAATGGGAAAAGGAACAGAATATAGCCATCTCAGAGGAAGACTGGGACAATATATGCAGTACTCAACATACTTCTACAAACTCATGAACATGGAGAGAGTTGTATTGGAAAAATATGACCAGTTTTTTTAAATCACTCCTAGAATCAAAAGTCAACAGCTAAGTATACAACAGCCATAATGGTGGCTGTGTGGCCATGTAGATGCCAACCGCACCCATGTTTTGGGGGAATGTCAGAAGATGTCTTTGTTTTGGGATAATGTATGTTCGGTGTTAAAAGATGTCCTAAGATATGAAGTCCCTAGAACTTGCCCTGTAATGTATCTTGGTAATATTCCAGAGAGTGTGACGGGCAGTGACAGATACCTGATAAAAGTGATCCTTGCTGCAAGTAAAAAAGCCATTACAAGGAAATGGTTTAAAGTAGAAGCACCAACATTTGAAGAATGGCAAAGTATAATCCAATAAATCTTTAATATGGAAAGCTTGACATGACATATGCCTCAAGACTCCAAAGACCTGTATTCGAAAGTAACTGGGAGAAATGGATCTCATTCACAAACCAGGAATACCTGATTAACTAATAATATCATCTTGACAATGCAATATCACAACTCTGAATACTTACTTTATATATTATTCTGTACCTACTGGATGACAATTTCTGTTTTGCTTGTATTTATTATTTAGTTTCATTGTTTATGTTGATACTCTTTACTATTTTTGCTGTATTGTTTTGAAAAAGACAAAGAAGAAAATTGGTGTCTATCCATGATCACCTTGACAGAGATTGAAGAATTTTGAAAAGAATAATGTGCAACTTTTGCGCAATACAGGTAAGCAAAGCTCTTATGAGACTTACCCAAAGGTGTTGCCAAAGGTGTTTCTAACATGTCTTGACTCAGGGGCGAAAAAATACTTATCTAATCAAGGTATATTAGTGTTTAATTTGTCATTAATCTTGTATAACACAACAAACACAACAAAATGTGGAAAAAGTCAAGGGGTGTTAATACTTTCTGAAGGCACTGTATATTTAAGCACACACTGTACTGTACATAAACTCTCCCACATGTATAATGTGTAGAGGTCATATACTGTACATCTAATTACAGCGAGCAGACAAGAATACATAAAAGCTCTCTCTCTGTCTCTGTGTTCTACTGCAGTGGTCTGGTCTCATTAACACCTAGTTACACCATGCAGCAGCAAGCAGCCAGCAGGATAGACCCTGAGGTGATGGAAAGCCCCCGTGAGCCTATCTCATTCTCAGTTCAATTCGAAGGGGCTTTATTGGCATGGGAAACGTGTTTACATTGCCAAAGCAAGTGAGAAAACATAAACAAAAGAAAAACGACAAAAACCAACAAAGGGAAGTAAACAAAACAAAGATGAAAACAATCGGACAAAAAGTTTGAAGAGAATAAGAACATTTAAAATATTATGTTATTAGCTGTTAAAAATGTAGTATGATTTCTAATGTTACACTTTCTCTCTCTGACTCTCTCTCTTCCTTTCTCTCTCTCTCCCTCTCTCTCGCCCCTGTGAGGCGCTGTCTCATCGATCCCTCTCTCTCCTTTCTTTCTGTTTCTCCCTCCTGTCAATGGAAGTATCGCTGGCGTCCATTCAGCCAGGTCATTAGCATTGATCAGATAGTGCCGGGGGTGTTGTGGCTAGTTTTGCATCCCCCCTCAAATGGGTGTCCTCTGGACAGCTAGCCAGGATGTGGTCAGAACCCAGGCAATGGTGGTGACAGGGCATCCGACGTGGAAATGATTTTTACTGAGTCTACTCGAGTCTCGTCTCATTTATTTTCCTCATCTCCTATTCCCCTCCTCCTCCCTCCATTCTCCTGTCTCCTCTCTTCCCACTCCTTTTCCTCCCCCCCCCTCTCTTACTTCCACGCCTGCCCATCTCCTCAGTCCTCCTGTCGTCCATTCTCATCTCTTCTCTTCTTCCTATTTCTGTCTCCTCCTCTTATTTTCTCCTGAGTGGGGCCTATCTGACAGGCTCTCTGTCTCTGAGGAGAGAGTGATACAGTCAGGTGAAGACAGATATTACAGTCACACACTACTGGATGGGTGGCAGGGGGAACCATGGAGATAAGAAATAACAGCTAGATCAGATTTCTGGTATTACATCAGACTGTTTTGCCCATAGTTACATTTGTTAGAAACATTAGTTAGGAACTCTGTTGTGGTACAGAATTGAACTGAGCCCAGTTCAGTGGGTTTGTTTGACACTCAATTGGTTGTCATGGTGACAAATGCACTATCTCAGAAGGGAGAGGAAAATGATACCTAGCATGGGGGAGGTGTGTGTGTGTGTGTGTTTGTGTGTGTGTGTGTGTGTGTGTGTGTGTGTGTGTGTGGACAAGTGTGTCAGCTGGAGGAGACGAGGAGAGAAAGTAGGAGGGGGATGAAAGGAATGAGAGAGGACTGATGTAAAGATGATTATGTGTCTGGCCATCTGGACTGCAGTCAAAAAGAAGATTAAGCCCATTCACCAGAGAAAGTGTGTGGTGTGTGTGTGTGTTCTTGGGGCAAAACTCTCAGTTGATGGAATAGAACACTGGAAAATGGCACTTGTGTTCTAGGGCAACTCTCAATGGACTTATACAGAGCAAGCTAGATCTGAACTAATGTTCATAGCTCACTCCTTGAAGCCCTCTTCCAGTTCAATGTCATTTTTTTTCTATGTTTCTGGAGAGACCAGAGGTATTGTCTAGGCATGTGTGTGTGTGTGTGTTTGTGTGTGTGTGTGTGTGTGTGTGTGTGCGTGTGTGCAGGAGAATGATGTCAGCTGGAGGAGAGGGGGAGAGAAAGGAGGAGGGAGGAAAAAGGAACGAGGGAGGGCTGATGGAAGGATGATAATGTGGCTGGCCATCTGGATTGCAGTCAAAGAGAAGCTTAAGCCTATTCACCAGAGAATGTGTGTGTGTGTATGTGTGTGTGTGTGTAAACGCGTGCTCTGTCTAATGCACCTGTGTATGATTTTCTCTATGTGTCCCATTGTGTATTTCTCCCCATCCCTTGATAGAATTAGCATAAACACACACATAGGCAATAACATAAAGCCCCAACGCAGTCGGACACAGTCACAGGCATCCTTCCTCCTAATCGTTTGTACACTAATAATTAGCCTGCTAACAAGTCGTTATTACCCCCTGTGCCCTGCCTCTCCCTGCTATCTGACTGCCTAATTGACTTTGCTGTATCTGAGAAGGAACCCTGTGCATAGTTATTAGAGCTATAATTACAATACACCTCACGGCACAGAGGAACACAGAGGATACCAGTGTTTTCTGTGCATAGTTATTAGAGCTGACACTACTACCTCCTACCTGCCGAGGCCTCTGGGGAGGGAGGGGAGGAGGGGATAGCCCACTGTTTGTAAAGTGTGGATATGATATATCATCGTAATATATGCCACTTAGTAGAGGCTTTTCCCAAAACGACTAACAGTACAGTGAGCATGTACATTTTACTGTAGGTTGTGTATGTGTTCCCTGCGGGAATTGAATCCGATGACCTTGGCCTTACCAACTGAACCACACAGGAATACATGTATGTGTGTCAACAGGCCCTGTTGGAGCCTATCAGCAGTTGTATTAGCGATACACCTGTGTTAACACAATGAGCTGGCCAGGCATTTTGCATTCAAGTCATTTAGCAGACGCTCTTATCCAGAGTGACATACAGGAGCAATTAGGGTTAAGTGCCTTGCTCAAGGGCACATCAACAGATGTTTCACCTAGTCGGCTCGGGGATTCGGAGCAGCGACATTTCAGGCTTAGTGACTGAAGGCCTACTGGATCACTTGTTTGTTTGCTAACACAGTTGACCTAATCTAGTGGCCACTGGCCAGCTAGACTAGCGAAGAGAAACAATTAATCGAGAGGGATTGTAGTTTGAAGTGTGACTGGGAGTCTAGCCACCATCTGTGGGTGTGGTGTGGTGTGGTGTGGTGTGGTGTGGTGTGGTGTGGTGTGGTGTGGTGTGGTGTGGTGTGGTGTGGTGTGGTGTGGTGTGGTGTGGTGTGGTGTGGTGTGGTGTGGTGTGTTAGACAAGACTCCAAATTATATTAGATTGCGAGAATGGTGCCGTAACACACAGCACTGCTTATGTGTAGTAGGTTTATGTTAACCACATTGATCATACCAAGGCATGATATACTGGGGTTCTGCAATCTATCTTTCATGTTGGTACCAAACATCAATCATTCCATGATTCTAATTCACATTCTCTGTGGAACTGTCTTCTGAGACAAATGAAAATGACTTGCCATCAAAGTGACTTAACAACATCTCTTCTCCCTCTCACTTTCCCCTCTCTCCCTCCCACCCTTCCCCCATTCCTAACCCTCCAGAGGACCTGTTGCCGTTTGGTTTCCCCAGCATCGACATGGGACCCCAGCTGAAGGTGGTGGAGAGGACCAGGACTGCCACCATGCTGTGTGCTGCCAGCGGCATCCCAGACCCAGAGATCTCCTGGTTCAAAGACTTCCTGCCTGTAGAACCCAGGTCCAGCCTGGGACGCATCAAACAACTACGCTCAGGTGAGATGGAAGGGAGAGAGGGAGGCTGGGCAGAGAGCGAGAGAGAGAGAGAGTGAGAGAGAGAGAGAGAGAGAGAGAGAGAGAGAGAGAGAGAGAGAGAGAGAGAGAGAGAGAGAGAGAGAGAGAGAGAGAGAGAAAATAAATGGGTGAGGAATACAGTAGAGTGATATGAATCACAGGATTCCTCAGCATGTCCTTGGGGAGGTTTGTTCTTGAGGCAAAACTCATTGGATGGAATAGAACACTTTAAATGGCACTTGAGTTCTAGGGCAACTCTCAATGGACTTATATAGAGCAAGCTAGATCTGAACTAATGTTCATAGCACACTCCTTGAAGCCCTCTTCCAGTTCAATGTCATTTTTTTTCTATGTTTCTGGAGAGACCAGAGGTATTGTCTAGGCATGTCTGACATCCATGAGAGAGGACAAAAAAGGGACTGTTGAGTTTTATACATTCACTTCCCCTGTCCTGCCATTTCTATAACAAGCTCAATACTGCATGTTATGACTGTGGTCCTTCAGTTTGTCATACTTCTCGATCTTTCCATTCTGCCTTTTTGTGTTTGTTTGTTTTGTGTGATATTTTACTCTGCAAAGGGATACTATGGTTTGAATAACTGTAATGTCTGCAGAGAAAGATATGTACCCTTACACATTTGTGATTTATACAAAAAGGCTACTAAATCCTAATCCAAGTATTTTGCCATGAAGATCACAATGTAGGAGAAATTACAGATGCCAGATTGGTAGACACAGAACAATATTTAATCATACACACAGAACTATGGGTAGTGTAGTATAGCACATTGCACATGTAACCAGAGTGTAAAGCAAGGTAATTCCACATGGGGAACATGGTAATAACACATCCATGTACCTGCTTCTTGCATCTCTAAACAAAACGACTGTTTTGTTTTCTTCCTTTTAGTTTTTCTCTATAATCCTCAACAGCCTTCAGTAAGTATTACTCTAACCATAGCCATGCACATACCCTTTTATTTTATGTCCCTAAGACTACATACAGTCACTACACCATTAAAACAGTATTTCCCAAATGGTGGATCAGGACCCACTGGTGTGTCACAGCCAGTTCTTTTGGGGTCACAGAAACTACCTAGAGACGACTGTGAATAGAAACATGGTTTTGTTTATTTAATGGGTCAAAAAGTAAACAACTTTGAGAACCTCTGCATTATAGTCCCTTGAAGACACTGAAGATCCCTCTCTACATCTCTATGGCCCGTCTCTCTTTCCCTGGTCCCTCTCCTCCCTCCAGAGTTACACATTCATACACACTCATAAACATAAACACACATCCATCATCTCCTGAGGAAGTATAGTGAGGCGTATGGTCCAAAGGTCAACGTTTGTCAAGCGTCTTCATAACTTCATAGCTTACCATTGTTAACCACTCCCATTTATGTTGTTATCTGCCTCTGTGTGTTTCTTTCAGTCTATGTATGTGTGTGTGTGTGTGTGTGTGTGTGTGTGTGTGTGTGTGTGTGTGTGTGTGTGTGTGTGTGTGTGTGTGTGTGTGTGTGTGTGTGTGTGTGTGTGTGTGTGTGTGTGTGTGTGTGTGTGTGTGTGTGTGTGTGTCTGTGTCTATGAGTGTGTGTGTGTCTGCGTTTCAGGATCTGTTGTCTCAAAGAGAGTGTGTTTTACTTCTGTAAAGTACTCTCTATCCTCCTCCCTTCTTTCTCTCTTTCCTTCGCTCGCCTGTTTGGTTGTTGCACAGATAAGTTATTCCAAAGCTCTGCTTTGTTCCATGGGGACGGGAGAGCGAGGGAGAGAACGAGAGAGGGAGAGATAGGGAGGAGGGAAGTGAGAGAGAGTTCTGCCTCGTTTGCCTTTCATGTGTCTGCAGGAGAGAGAAGCAAAGAAAGGTCAGCTGCAGCTAGCAGAGCGGCGAGAGAGCCGGCTCAAACACACACACACACACACACACACACATAGGAATGCACCCACACATACTGTACACAGGAACGTAATCACACACACACACACACACACACACACACATTCCCACACACTCCCCATAGTTTCCAGAGTGTTGCTGTAACTTCAGCCTCTCTAGATTTGTTGTTGTCCAGGAGTAGATACAATACTCCAGTGGAGGAGTCGCTCTCTCTCTCTCTCTCTCTCTCTCTCTCTCTCTCTCGCTCTCTCTCTCTCTCTCTCTCTCTCTCTCTCTCTCTCTCAATTCAATTCAATTCAATTGAAGGGCTTTATTGGCATGGGAAACGTATGTTAACATTGCCAAAGCAAGTGAAGTAGATAGTAAACAAAAGTGAAATAAACAATAAATATTAACAGTAAACATTACACTCAGAAGTTTCAAAAGAATAAAGACATTTCAAGTGTCATATTATGTATATATACAGTGTTGTAACAATGTGCAAATAGTTAAAGTACAAATGGGAAAATAAAATAAATAAACATAAATATGGGTTGTATTTACAATGGTGTTTGTTCTTCACTGGTTGCCCTTTTCTTGTGGCAACAGGTCACAAATCTTGCAGCTGTGATGGCACACTGTGATTTTTCACCCAGTAGATAAGGGAGTTTATCAAAACTCTCTCCTCTCTCTCTCTCTCTCCCTCTCTCTCTCTCTCTCTCTCTCTCTCTCTCTCTCTCTCCTCTCTCTCTCTCTCTCTCTCTCCCACATACACATACAAACAGCCCACTGTCATCACGTAGACTAGAGTCTAGTTTGGGCACATCTGTCATTAAATACAGCGTCTGGATCAATCGCTTCTCTCCTGCGCTGTCTTACTGTATGTCTGTATGTCCGTCTGTCTCTACACTGTTCGAATGAAGTGCTTTGTAACACTAAAACTAGTGGCAACTGAGCTGCCACCACTTTAAAGGAGACAAAACCTTAACTTTGCTGCAGTATTGAAACACATTCATCCTGAGGTGTTCTGAAACATGACATGGTGTGTTGGAACACTACATAATCAAGTTGTGCAACACCTGAGACTGGGAGCATTAACCCGGAAAAGGTTGAAAACACTGTTATAGTGTTTCGAGTTGTGTAGTGTAGAATTAGATCCCTTCTCTTTTGGTGTTGTTTCCTCCCTCTAAAGCTCTTAAACACTATGATGGTTTTTCGAAGCCTGTCTAGTGCAGAACTAGATCCCTTCTTCCAAATACTGTAAATGGGATCCCCTCCTCTTGTTGTATATTCCCTGCTCTTATATGATGTGTTTAATTCCTTTTTGAATTATGAGGAGTATTATGCTCAAACAAAGGAGACGAGAAAATATATTTTTGTGAAAATATAATTTAATACGTTTGTCCAGGATAATAATTAATGAGTACAAAATTACTTTTTCAAGACATGATTTTGAAGCTTCAAATGTTTTATCTTTTCTTAGGCAAATTATCAAATGACAACAAAACATGAACAGTTCTTTCACACTTTTATATTGATAAAATAAGACAATTCAAAGATCTGTAAGGTATTAATCATATTAATATTCTTCAAAATCAACGGAAATATGGCATTATATTTCTCATTTATGGGAAAAAAATACAGTCAATGACTGCTAATGTTAGCAGTAGCACTTATACAAAACTTCAGCCCAGGGCTCAATGCGATCCACCAGTCATCCATTATGCTAATGTTTTTGACCTGAGTCTTTATATTCAGATGATGATACATGGCATGGAAGGTTGTTCAGATGATATGATTCATAGTTGACAGTTCAGTTGGCATTAGTCTATAATTCGTGTCTTGATTGGCTTCGGTTAGGATTGGCCAGCCGGTGGGTAATGTAGTATGTATGTTAGTTTTTCTGCCGGGAGACAAAGAAATAGCATAATTAGGTTATCAAATACTATAATATTAGTTACAATATAAATATACAATTATTAAACATATCAATATCAATATGCAAAATGCATATGTGATTAAGCTATGCAAATATAGCAACAAGATATAAATATGAATGTCAAAAGTGGGCAATAACATGTGGTGTGGTAGGCCAAAGCTATAGCAGGCTAAATTGGCAGTGGCTATGCATGTAGCATCAATAAAACTGATCAATGAATCAAAATGGCTGTTTGACTTGGACTATTAGCATTAGCATCCAAAATGCTACAATGTGATAACATTTTGTACGCACGTTTTCATTGACACATACTTTCTTGGTATGTTTTGTAGAGTTTCATCTGAGCTTTTGGTGTGCTCTCACTTATCTGGGTTCGTGAAGACCTGAAAACAGGGAAGGCGCCCGCAAACATGCCTGTCTTTTTTTTTACTTCACCATACAGTTTCCTGGAGGACACACCTGCCATGAATGCCCTCTCTCCACCTCCATGCCTCAGACTGGGGGAATTCTGAACAGTACGGCCGCACAATGTTTAAAGTTGACATTTTGCATTTAAACATTTGTCTTCTGATATGGGGGCCCAAGTTCCTCACATGGTTGGCTGTGTGCTTAAGTGGGTAACATTCCAAAATATATTTGTCTTCTTACTACCCCAGCAGTCAGGGGTTCAATTCCCACTTTCATATGTCCAACTTTCACTCCTTCTCTGTCTCCTCCTGTTTCTAATCTGTTTAAATAAAGCGCAGAAAAAAATAAGGGTGGAATTTCACAGAAAAATATTCTCCCTAGGCCCTATTCAAACTTGAAATAAGTTGATTTAACATGGACTTTAAAAAATGTTGACTTGAGTCCATGTTAAGTCTACCTAACTTGACAAGCAGGAGACCAGGGTTCACATCCACCTTCTCACATGAATACCAGTGATGAATGCCCACTTTACACGTTACCTTGTGTTACAACTGTTATAACTTACATATCCCCAAACATTTTGATTGAAGTATTATTTCTTACAATGGGCCTGGCAATTGTAGCCTTTAATTAGTGCCAAAGTTTACCCTAGGAAAAGTATTCAATTCCCAGCGTCTTCTTTAAAATGTTAATCAAAATATTGACTGAAAATCATAATCAATCAATATTTATGCTATAAACCATTTGCAATTTAAAGTAATTTCATTGTATGAGAGACACAGTCTGCCAAAACATTATTTTTGTGTTTTAATGCTGCCTTTTATAGGCAATTAAACACCAAAAAGTGTTTTCACAACACTCTTAAAAACACACAATTATTCAGATTGAAGAACCACTTTCAGTGTTTCAGAGTACTTCCATTCTGTTTTAAAATACATTCAGTGTATCATAACACTTACATTGTTATTACATTCAAACACTCCAACGACCAGGCATGTGTGCGTGCATATTTATTTGTGTGTGCACACTCTTGTGTGTGGTTCCGCCCCTGGCCCCATTTCAAACACACACAGTTTGTGATAAGGGCCTTGTAAGCATTGTGAAGGGCTTACAGCAGAAAATGCTCGAGGAGAAGACTAATGGGAAAATAATAATAATTTGCCATAATAACGTGCTTTAGGAGACTGGGATAATAATGTACAATGCTGCTATACACTTCAGTGAATTGTGCAGAGAAACAGAGGGGGAGAGAAGGCAGAATGGGGATTTAAAGTGTTGCCATGTTGAGTCCTCTGTTTGACTTCAGATATGCTCCAGGGACTATAGTGTACAGCTAACGACTCTCATTTAGCTTGCTGTGGGAAACATGGATTTTTCATGGCAGAAATGAACCAGTAATGGAAAATCTCTCATTTTTAATGGTAGTTTTAATCAGTTTTAGGTGATGCACGGGGGTTGATGAGTAAAAATAGATTTGATTTATGAACGTATCAATAATTAACCCATTGCAATGTCTCTATTTCCTCTCTCTCTCTCTCTCTCTCTCTCTCTCTCTCTCTCTCTCTCTCTCTCTCTCTCTCTCTCTCTCTCGCTCTCGCTCTCGCTCTCTGTCTCTTCCTCTTTGTCTTTCTCTCTCTCTCTGTCTCTTCCTCTTTGTCTTTCTCTCTCTCTCTCTCTCTCTCTCTCTGTCTTTCTCTCTCTCGCTCTCTCTCACTCTCACTCTCACTCTCTCTCTCTCTCTCTCTCTCTTTCTCTCTCTCTCTCTCTCTCTCTCTCTCTCTTTCTCTCTCTCTCTGTCTCTTCCTCTTTGTCTTTCTTTCTTTCTCTCTCTCTCTCTCTCTCTCTCTCTCTCTCTCTCTCTCTCTCTCTCTCTCTCTCTCTCTCTCGCTCTCGCTCTCGCTCTCTCTCTCTCTTTCGCTCTTCCTCTTTGTCTTTCTCTCTCCCCCCATCTCTCTCTCTCTCTCTCTCTCTCTCT